>NC_057866.1:211687358-212887358 GCF_019393635.1 Dromiciops gliroides | reverse complement strand
TTAAGTGACTTGGCCAGGGTCACACAGCTAGTAAGTGTTAAGTGTCTGAGGCCAGATTTGAACTCAGGTACTCCTGACTACAGGGTCGGTGCTCTATGCACTATGCCACCTAGCTGCCCCCATCCTATCAATGCTTTATAAAGCTTTCAAGAACTTTAAGTTACAGATAACATGCAAGCCTGAAATTGTTGAAGGGAATGTCCTCACCCAAAGCTCCCTATACTCCTGGAATCATTAATCCAATCACAATCGCTATTCTAATTTAAGCATTAATTGTCAAAATGTTTCCCCCAATAGAACAAGAAATAGAGGCACTATTTAATATGAACTGAATTTTATTAATATTGAAATTTTTATGATGAATGAAATTAAAAGATAAAAGGGAGGTATACCCAATATCCACGTATATATGACAATGGCTGCTTCAGAGAATTGAGAGAAAGAGAACTTCTATCATTACCCTTCAAAGCTGGGCTCCATGTTCTCTAATACTCAGTACCTATAATATGAAGGTAGTAGGGAGGGAGGAAAAATATGTTGGAAAATGTGGTTGAGTTTGATAAATGAAAAAGACCAAAGAGTAGCTATCTATAGAAAAACTATTGCCAAATTAACAAGAACATTTGCTTCAGGAAGAAAATAGTCATGACAAACATTAAACAATATTTTAAAAAGCAAGAATTTAACTATATCTCAATAAATGGAAAATTATTAGTTCTAGACATGGAAAGTTATATAAAAATCATCTGTATATGTAGAAATCATAGATTCCTTAATTTGAAGGTTAAGATCTACATGGTTAGTAGACAAGTTAGTGCATAGAAGATATATAAATGCTATGGTCTCAACCTGACTCACTAAAAGTCATGAGTAATGACAAAAATGGAAATGGAAAAAAGCCAGAGATGGATTACCACCATTTCCTTAAAAAGATTTACGGAAGTAAAATGATGTTGTCACCACAACAGGGGGCCAAACAAGCCCAGAAACCTCCTTACAATTCAAACAGTTGTATTATTTGCCGGGTGGAAAGAAATGATAGCCAAAAGCACTACTGGCTTGGAAAACAAACTCATCTATAAAACAGCACAGTGTATGATTACAGAAGATTATAACCAAAATCACCATATAAAATTGCATAAAGCAGTGGGAGTAAAAACAAATATGTAAAAGCTTGGCATACAACTCAACTAATTCACATCATAACAATTGCATTTGTAGATGAGCCTGGCTAGATGTCAACAGATAAAAAAAATGGAAGAGATTTTAAATATTTTTACAACGATCTATTTTCATAATCAATGATAATCATTGTATTAAACCCCAAATCCACAGTCAGTAGGATCCTCTAACAGGAAGTAGAAATGTCATTTCAGAACATGAGAACAGAAATTGCAGATGGACCACATCAAATACCCATTTAGGAAACTGGTTCTTGAGGGAACACAATCTTGAAGGTATCAATGAATCACTTTACAGGAAGGAAGGCAGGGAAGTTACTAAATGAATAGTAAAAATGTGCAAAATATTGTAAAATTACACATTATAAAATATGTAAAATAATATGTTAAAAGTCATTGATAGAATAATAATGGCCAACTCGCTCTTATATTATGATATAAATGTATATACATACATAATTGTAAAATTATGTATATGCACATATAATTTTATAATACACATACATATAAATTATAAATGTATAGTACACATAATAAATGTATAATGCACATAAATTATAAATGTGTAACACCCATTTAAATGTATAATACAAATACAATATGTAATTATGTGTCATATAATTATATATAATTATAAAAGCTTTCTAAGAATGATCAACATATACAATAGATAGCTAATTAACATAACCATCATCATATCTCATAGACAGATGTAAATACAAAGATAACTATTAAACAATCATTTTTTATCATTACATTCAAGTGAACTACATATTATGAAGATATATGCACCCCAGAAAAGTGAATGCCATTGTTATAGATATTCTGAACATAGTTCAAGTGAAAGAAAGTATTTCTCTAAATGAATAGGTCCTCCAGATGGAAGTGATTGTGGATCATATGTGTTTGTGTTCATTCATGCATGTATATGTGTATGCATGCATATGACACGTGTGTGTGTCATATATGTGATATGCACACATACCTATGCATGTCTGTATGGTATATGATTCTTCTTGAATCAAAATTCAAAATGTTATTGTATTTAAACAGTCAGATTCATGATTAACCATGAGAATGTGGCCTAACAACCCATATTGGGGGAGGGGGTTATACCTTAATAGATGCAAATTGATTCTTACTTTATGTGAAGGGCAAAGTCATCAAGTCAGTAAATCAGCACAACCCTTTTGCTTAAACACTGTAATTGGAGGAGCTGAGGCAAGAATTACCTATTAGAAGGAACAAATTGAGTTGTATTTAGTAAACTGAACAGTAATTTTTTTGATTCAACAGAGATTTATTTCATACAGAATACAATATGGAGACAAATCAAACTCAGAAGACTGACCATGAGACCTAAGACTGGCTTTAACTTATGTATAATTAGGCAACAGGACAAGTCATGAAGTAGCAAATAAAAGCGATGACCTTGAGGAAGAAGGTACTTTTTCTAATGCCCATACTTTTGAAACTCCCACCCTCTGTTGTCCAGAGGGTACACCTCCCTGGCTTTGTAGGAGATGCATTGGAAGTGAAAGGCATGACTGCAGACTTCCCATTCAACAGTACATTCATCAGAGGTGGAGGATGACTGGTTGGCTTCACATTCTATACAAAGGTCCATAATGTTGTTCCTGCAGATGTCACAGTTGTCACCTACAATATCCCATGCTCAGAAGGCCACTGCATTCCACTTTTTCACTTCAAAGTGCTTCTTGCGGGCACTGCTGTTAGTGCCACTGGGGGTGTCCACATCTATCACTGCCGCCATTTTGGAAAACCAGTGCCCATCGTGTGCTTCCCTGAACAGTACTTTTAATTATCACAAGATGAATCCTATCACAAAAGCCTATATATTCACTCCTGACAGCATTCTCCCAATGTTACTCTATGATTCTAACACCTGGAACAACAGAATCTCAGAAGAATCAAACATATGGTTTATCAACATGTTGTTAAAGAGGTGCATAGTGGGTACATGCAGGCTATGAAATACTTCTAATTATGTCCTATGTACAAGAATTAGAATAAAGGGTATCATTCAGAAATAGATATTCAGAAAAGATGGGTCATCCGTGTAGCAAGAGTTAGGGATAGTATGACTATTTCTAGTCTTGCCCTGAGTCCTACAGAACATTAACACACATACACACACTACCACCACAAACTATACACATACACACTACACACATACCACACATACCACACACGCAGAGGAAATATATAGAAAGGCTTCTTGCATATTGGATAGATCCACATAGTAGACATTCTATATACAATTAATGGTTAAAATCTCACAGGATGAAAATATGCAGGTTGTGATAAACCCACAGAGATAATGCCCACATCAATGGATCACATATCCAACAAAGTATTGAAGAAAGAGCATCCTCCTAAATATTTTTTTCATATTTTAAAGATTTTTTTACTCAAATAGTTGACAAGGCATTTAAGCATTTCCGTCATATCTTCTGTGTCAGATAATTTGGGACTCGTGGTTAAGACCAATTGAATTGATTGTGCAACAATTTACTTTCATTGTGTTGGCTAAAATGAACTGTTTAAGGCATCAAGTAGTAGTCTATTTCATGTGCACTCTGTTTTAAATAATAATACACAAGTATTACAGAACTATGCCTAATATCAATATTCTCTATTGGATGCATACTAAGGTTTTTTTTTTTCTTGTTAAAGTGAAGATCTCTGAGACAATGTTTCAGTATCTGAGCATTTCAATGAAAGTTTAAAAATGAAATGTCTCATTTTTATCCCCTGAGGCTTATTAGCAGTCCTATGAAAATTTCTATCTAGGCAGAGAATAATTCCTGGAATCTCTATATGGGAATTAATTGGCTTTGCTTTTCCAATAGCATAAGGGAGGTCTTAGGTGTCTCAGTGGATTGAGCATGGGACCTGGAATGAGGAAGACTTGAGTTCAAATTTGGCTTTAGATACCACCTTTGTGAAACTGTATAAATCACTTAACCCTGTTTGTCTCAGTTTACTCATTTGTAAAATGAGCTGGAGAAGGAAATAGCAAACCACTCCAATGTCTTTGCCAAGAAAATCCCAAAATGGGGTCACAAAGAGTCAGACATGACTGAACAATACATCTCCTTAGGAAGGACCACCATGAGCAACTATGGAAGTAGAAATCCTGTTCAAAAGGGTACAAGGCATTCAGCAACCTCCTGATCAGCATCATCTAAAATTTTGAGGTGAAATCTGTCAGATGTTTTATTTTATATCCATGCATTTACATGCAGACTTGGCCAGCCTGGTATTGTTTTAAACTTGTTTCTTTTGAGGGGACCCCATAGTGGCAGAATCATATTCTTCATTGTTTTGCTATGCAAATCAATATGCAAATCAAATGCACTGTATTCTGTATCATTAGGCATAGTTTAAAGGTTGATTTCAGATGTAATAATTTATAAAATATAGGTTCTAAAATGTACAGGTCTAAATAATGTATTTTGAGTTCAAGGCTCAAAAAACACTTGCAATTTAACATTTGTGTCTGATAGTTTTAATTTCCCCTATAGCATTGGTTACCATTTTTTCTGATAACATCCTCTTATCAGAGTAAACCCCATCCCAAAGTTCATTAGTATGGGACACTTTCCTTATTGCTGGAGATGGTTGTTCTGCCCTGAGTGAGAGATGGATAAGAGTTGCTAAGAGGGGAAAGAGATCCAGCCTTTTACCAATCCCTTTCAGGAATATACTATTAAAGGTCCCTTCTGAGTCTCCTTTGGGACTCTCCAAAGATCAGTTCCTCTTTTGGAAGTGTTCACACTTCAAGTTTTCAATGAGCAAGAAGTTAGCTTCCAACTTTGAGGGAGAAGATGGAAGAGGAAGTCTCTGGGAAGAGAAAAGAGGAGTCAGCAGACTTCATCATGTCTGTCCCAGTTTGATCCTCTAGAGACCAAGAACTTTCCTCTTGGGTAAGATCAAAGACCCTCTCTTGGTTGGGCAGGTATTCACTCCCAGTGGGAGATATCCTTCATTCTGCATTGTCTGGCATATATTCTCCTATTTATATCTTCTCTGATTTCTGTTTTGTTATTATTTGAATGTATTGACTTCTTTGCTATTATCTGGGAGTGTTCATTTAGGAATTGGAAGTTGTTCAATCCTTTGCTAGAAAGATTTGGTTCTCTGACTTCCCAAAATGACAAAGTTATCAAAAGGCAGAGGGAATCCAATCATATCCCTTAGATGAAAAATATTTAAGGCAGAAAATGCATATACTTTTAGCCCTGTACCCCCCTCTCTTTGAGGAAAGCATATTGACCTTTGTCTTCAATACCTTCTACCAGAAATGAAAGTCTTCCTTGGAGAAGGGTGGAGGGAGAATTGGAGAGATACATCTATTCTTCCTCCCTTTGAGTCCCACAAACAGGATGCCATAACATAAGTGAGCCTCATTACACATGTAGGGCTCTCCATTTTTTCTTACCTCAGTTAATTTATTATTTTCTTGGTTAGGCAATCAACGTTATCAAGGTTAAATGACTTGCCCAGTGAAACATAGCTAGTAAGTGTCAAGAGTCAGAGGCCATACACACACACACACACACACATATGTATACAAGCATATATACATGCATACATACATACACAAAAACGAATACATACATACACACATACATATATATGTATACACACATATATATGTATACATACATACATATATACACACACACACACATATATTTGTGGGGCAATGAGGGTTAAGTGACTTGCCCAGGGTCACACTGCTAGTAAGTGTCAAGTGTCTGAGGCCAGATTTGAACTAAAGTCCTCCTGACTCCAGGGCCAGTCCTCTACATATTATGCCAACAAGCTGCCCCTCCTTACTTCAATAAAAAAAAAATTAAGATGTAACCAAAATAGGGGCAGCTAGGTGGCGCAGTGGATAGAGCACCGGCCCTGGAGTCAGGAGTACCTGAGTTCAAGTCCGGCTTCAGACACTTAACACTTACTAGCTGTGTGACTCTGGGCAAGTCACTTAACCCCAATTGCCTCACTAAAAAAAAAAAAAAGATGTAACCAAAATAGATAATTTGTTTTTATATTTATAAATTCATAAAGCATTACTCTATTCATAATATAAGGATAAAAATAGCATGTACTTCCCAGTATAATTCTAAGGACAAAATGACACATTTGTGAAGTGCTCTTTTAACCTTACTGAAACCAGATTTTGTTTCCTAGTTGAAGAGCAAGTAAGCCTGGGGTTATTTACAGACCAGAGAACAGGCCAGACAAGTCAAGAACCTTCCTCTCCTTAAATTGAACAACCAGGGACCCCTTGAATCTTGGGACACTTGGAAGCATTGCCCCACTTTAAGAAGGAGTTAAATGTCAAGAAATAGCCTGGCAAGATGAGCAGGGAGAAAAAAGCTGTGAACATAGAAAGTTTCTTTGGTGACAAGGAAGATTGGGGTACACCCTCAGAAGAGGATAGCAATGTCAGGGCTCCTACATCTAAAGCTTCCATGAAAAATATGAATTGGTCTCAAGCCACAAAAACACTCACAAGGGACTATGGGGCAGCTAGGTAGCACAGTGGATAAAGCACTGGCCCTGGATTCAGAAAGATATGAGTACAAATCCAGCCTCAGACACTTGACACTAGCTGTGTGACCCTGGGCAAGTCACTTAACCCCCATTACCCTGAAAAAAGAAAACAACAACAATAACAACAACAAAAGGACTATGAAGATAAAGTAAGAGAGGTAAAGGAAAAAATGGAAAGAGAAAAGAGAGTGATGCAGGAAAGTCACAAAAATGTTGGCAGCTTAAAAAGCCACATCGAAAAGCTCTCTAATGAAAATAATTGCCTAAGATTAGGATTTAACAAATAGAAGCTAATGATTTTATGAGAAACAAAGACACAATAAAGGAAATCCAAATGAATGAAAAAATAGAGGGCAATGTGAAATATCTTTTTGGAAAAAAACAGCTGGCCTGGAAAATAGATCCAGGAGAGATAATCTGAAAATCATTAGACTTCCTGAAAACCATGATCAAAATAAAAGGTTAGACATAATTTTCCAAGAGACTGCCAAAGAAAATTGTCATGATATTCTAGAACAATGTAAAATAAAAATTGAAAGAATCTACCAATCACCTCCTGAAAGAGATCCCAAAATGAAAACTTCAAGTAATATTATAATCAAATTCCAGAGCTCCCAGGTCAAGGAGAAATATTGCAAACAGCCTGAAAGAAACAACTCAAGTACTGTGGAGTCACAGTTAGGATAGCACAAGATATATCAACTTTTACATTAAAAGATCAGAGGGCATGGAATATGATATTCTGGAGGGCAAAGGAATTGGGATTACAACCAAGAATCCCCTACCCAGCCAAACTAAGTATAAACTTTCAGGGGAAAAGATGGGACTTCAATGAAAAAGAGGACTTTCAGGAATTCATGAAAAGACTTGAACTGAATAGAAAATTTGACTTTGAAACACAAGGCTATAGAGAAGCATAAAAAGGTAAACAAACAAACAAAAAAAGAAATCATGAGATATGTTAAAAGGTTAAACTGTTTACATTCCTACATGGGAAGATGATACGTCTAACACATAAGAATTTCTCAGTATTAGGGGAGATGATAGGAATAAATTTAGATAGAGTTTACATGTGGTAATTGATTATGAAGGGATGAAATATGTACAGAAGTTATCTTTTGTTTATCTTTTTTTCGTGGTACAGTCAGAGGTAGGTGGCATAACCAGGGTCTCGTGTCTGAGGCTGGATTTGGACTCGAATTCTCTTGGGTTCAAGGAGGATGCTTTATCCACTGTGTAACCTAGCTGCCCCATGATGACATCTTTAAAATTTAGGAGTGAGAGTATTACCCTGGGAGGAAGGGAAAAGTAGAGGTGAAATGTGGTAAAATATCTCTCATAAAGGAAGCAAGAAAAAGCTTATGGAGTGGAGGGAAATTTGGGGCAGGAGTGTGGAAGTGAATGAGCCTTGCACTCATCAGAATTGGGTCAAAGAGAGAATAACATACACAATCAATTGGGCATAGCACTGTGGGAAAGTGGGAGGGGGAAGGGACTGGGGGGAGGGGTGTGAAGGAAGGAAGGGCAGATTGGGGGAGGGGCAATTGGAATCAAAACACTTTTGAAGAGGGATAGGGTAAAAGAAGATAGAAAATGGAGGGAATATCATGGGGGAATGAATAGGATGGGGGAAATACAGTTAGCAATAGTAACTGGGAAAAAATTTGAAGCAGGGGCAAGAGCAATGTAAGATGAGGATGAGGATAATGATGATGATGGTACTTACATTGCTGGGATATTGTGAAGAAAATTCTTCATCAGGTATAAGGTACTAGATAGATGTTGACTATAATTGTTGCAATAATCAAACTCATGGGTATTTTGTAAAGTAATCTCCCTTTTAAGTACTATACAAATGTAGTCTACTATTTAAAAAATAATAAAATGAGCAGGATTCTATCAGAAAAAATCATGGAAAGATTTACATGAGCTGGAGCAAAGTGAAATGTACTCTATATAAAAAAACAACAATATTATAGGATGATCTGCTGCAAATGATTTAGTTATTCTCAGTGGTGCCATGATCCAAGACAATTCTGAAGGACTTATGAAAAATTGCAATTCATCTACAGAGAAAGAACTGATGGCATCTGAATACATATGGAAGTATATTTTGTTGTTTTTGTTGTTGTTAGTTCCTATTTCTAAAGTTCTTTTTGTTTTCTGGATTTTTTTGTCTGATATGTTTTGCACGACTGCACCTGTATAGATTATGTTAAATTGATTGAGTTCTTACTGGGGGTATGGAAAGAGGAAGATAATTTTGAACACAAAGATATAAAAATTGATGTTACAATTTGTTTTTACATGTAAGGTTGTGAAAAACCCTAAATAAAAGAATTGTTTCAAAAAAATAAAAAATAAAATAATTCCTTAAAAGTTAGAATTTGGCAGATGGAGGCTAATGACTCCATGAGATACCAGGAATCAGTCAAACAGAATCAAAAGAATGAAACAAATAGAAGAAAATGTGAAATACCTCGTTGGAAAGACAACTGACCTGGAAAATAGATCAGAAGAGATACTATAAGAATTATTGGACTACCTTAAAGCCATCAAAAAGAAAAAAAAAGAACACTTCCTAAAAGTGATCCCCAAAAGAAAACTCCAAGGAACATTGTAACCAAATTCCAGAATTTTGAAGGAGAAACTATTTTAAGGAGCCAGAAACAAAGGTGTGAACATAGAAAGTTTCTTTGGTGACAAGGTACACCCTCAAAAATTTAAATGTCATGGAGCCACAGTCAGGATTACACAGGACCTGGAATCTTAAATATTAAGGGATTGGAAAGCATGGTATATCATATCCCAGAAGGCAAAGGAACTTGGATTACAACCAAAACTGTGTATTATTTTTCAGGGAAAATATGGACATTCAATGAAATAGGAGACTTCAAAAGTGACCTGAAGCAAAGACCAGAACTGAATAGAAAACTTGCACATCAAATGCAAGATTCAAGAGAAGTATAGAAAGGGGAACACATAGTAAATAAGGTTAAACTGTTTGCATGCCTATGAGGTAAGATAATACTTTTACCTCTTGAGATATGTATCTTTATTAGGGCATAGTTACTAAATAGACTTTGATGAAAGGATATAAAGAAACTTAAGGGGCAGAATAAAAGGAGAATAGGGGGATGAAAGGGAAGAAAACATGGAATGGGGTTAATTACATCATATGAAGAGGTACAAAATAACCTATTACAATAGGGGGAAAGAAAGGAGGGGTGAGCATTGTTTCAACCCTACTATCATCAGATTTGGTTCAGGGACACAATAATATATATACTCATTTGGATAAAGAAACATATCTTACTCTATAAGTAAGTACAGGGGCAAAGGGAAAAGAGTGGTACTGATAGAAGAGAGGACAGAAGCAGGGGAGGAAAGGGGAAAGAAAATGAAGGGCAGCTGATAAAAGGAAGGGCAGATTGGGGAGGCAGTGGTCAGAAGCAAAACACTGGTCAAGAGGAACAGGGTGAAAGAAGAAAAAAGATTACAAATAAAGAGGAAAAGAGAATGGAGGGAAATACACAGTAATCATAACTGTGAATGGGATAAAATCTCCCATAAAATGGAAGTGAATGGGGGCAGCTAGGTGGCGCAGTGAATAAAGCACCGGCCCTGAATTCAGGAAGACCTGAGTTCAAATCTGGACTCAGGCACTTGACACTTATTAGCTGTGTGACCCTGAGCAAATCACTTAACCCTCATTGCCCCGCAAAAAAAAAAAAAAGGAAAAAAAAAAAGGAAGTGAATAACAGAGTAGATTAAAAACCAGAATCCTATAAAATATTGTTTACAAGAAATACATTTGAAGCAGAGACACATGCAGAATAAAGGTAAAAGGCTAGAGTAGAATATATTATGCTTCAACTGAAGTCAAAAAAGCAGAGGGTAGTAACCCTTATCTCAGACAAAGCAAAAGCAAAATAGAGCTAATTAAAATAGATAAGTAAGGAAACTACATCTTGCTAAAAGGTACTATAGATAATGAAGTAATATCAATACTAAACATATATGCAATTCTTAGAGGAGAAGTTAATTGAGTTACAAGAGGAAATAGACAGCAAAATTATACTAGTGGGGGAACTGAACATTCCCCACTCAAAACTAGATAAATTTAAACACAAAATAAATAAGAAAGAAGTTAAAGAGGTGAATGGAATTTTAGAAAAGTTAGATATGATAGATGTCTGGAGAAAATTGAATGGAGATAGAAATGAATATACTTTCTTTTCAGTGGTGCATGGAACACGCACAAACATTAAAAATGTATTAGGGCACAAAAGCCTCATAGTCAAATGTACAAACACAGAAATAGTAAATTCATCCTTCTCATATCATGATTCAATAAAAATTACATGTAATAAGGGGACGGCTAGGTGGTGCACTGGATAAAGCACCAGTCCTGGATTTAGGAGGACCTAAGTTCAAATCCGGCCTCAGACACTTGATACTTACTAGCTGTGTGACCCTGGGAAAGTCACTTAACCCCCATTACCCCGCCAAAAAAAAATACATGTAATAAAGAGCTATGGAAAGATAGACTTCAAATTAATCAGAAACTAAATAATCTCATCCTGAAGAATGAGTGAGTCAAAGAACAAATAGAAACAATCAATAACTTCATCCAAAAGAATGACAATAATGAGACAAGATACCAAAACGTTTGGGATGCAACCAAAGCATTTTTTAGGGAAAATTTTATATCTCTAAACGCTTACATGAATAAAATAGAGAAAGGGGTGATGTCTTTGGTCTAGGAGAGAGAAAGCTAAATGACCATCTTTTTATTGGTAAACATGCTGGCATTATTAATAAAATGACAATTACCCAGAGATTATATCTATAAAACTTTTTTAAAGGCATGATATAGTCTACATAAAAAGATCTCTTTGAGGGGTCTGCAATAGTTTTTTTTTTTTGCATGGAAATGGGGGTTAGGTGACTTGCCCAGGGTCACACAGCTAGTAAGTGTCAAGTG
The DNA here is from genome assembly GCF_019393635.1 of Dromiciops gliroides. Taxonomy (NCBI): domain Eukaryota; kingdom Metazoa; phylum Chordata; class Mammalia; order Microbiotheria; family Microbiotheriidae; genus Dromiciops; species Dromiciops gliroides. The sequence goes on along the minus strand of NC_057866.1, from coordinate 212,875,601 downwards.
TCTGAGGCCACATTTGAACTCAGATCCTCCTGAATCCAGGGCTGGTGCTTTATCCACTGCACCACCTAGCTGCCCCTGCAATAATTTTTAAGTATATAAAGCTGTAGGGGCAGAGCCAAGATGGTGGAAGAAGGGCAGTGATTTCCTGGACCTCTCAACATGATCCCATCAAATAGCTTCAAGTAATTCCATAAGAGATTTCCTGGAGCAGTAGAACCCACAATATAACAGGGTGAGATCATTTCCCAGCCAAAGACGTCTTTGAAGGTCGGTAGGAAAGGCCTATTATACAAGGGTGAGAGTAGAGCCCAGACCTGGGCCAGGCTGCCAGAGATCCAGCCCAAGTCAGGCCACATCTAAGAAACAGGACTTCAGAGCCTATGAATTGGCTGCAATGGCAGCTACTTCTGGAAGTCAGTTCACAGACCAGTAAGGGGTTCAAGTGGTTGGCTGGGGGAAGATTTCAGGGGTCTCTGCTGGCACTCAGATGGATCTCTGTTGTGTTGCCCAGGCTCAGAACCATGAACCAGTCTTGAGTGGTAGCCCAGGTGGGGAAGGGGCACAGGCATGTCCAAGCTTGTAACCACAGTGAAATAGAATTCTGTTCCCAGGTTAAAGAGCAACCAGTCCTGTGGTTACTTACAGACAAGAGGACTGTCCAGGGGAGTATAGAACATGCTACTCCTTAAAGCATATCATATGGGACCCCCTCAAGCTTGGGACAGTACACCCTGGAAGCAGTGCCCCACATTAAGAGTTACAAGTCAAGAAATAGGCTAGGAATTTGAACAGACAGAAAAAAATGCTGACCTTAGAAAGCTTCACTGGTGACAAGGAAGATAAAAATACACCCTCAGAAGAAGATAACAAAATCAAAGTTCCAACATCCAAAGAGAAAGAGATCAATGAATTGGGCATGCAAGTAAAACAGCTAGAAAAAGAAGAAATTAAAAATTTCCATTTAAATGTTAAATTAGAAATTCTGAAAATCAAAAGAGAGATTAATAAAATTGAGAGTAAGAAATCTATAGAATAAATCAATAAAACTAATAGCTGGTTAAATGAAAAAAATAGTTAGACTTTTGGTTAAGTTTATTTAAAAAAAAAAGAAGGAAGGAAGAAAACCAAATTACCAGTATCAAAAATGAAAGGGATGAATTCATCACCAATGATTTAGAAATTAAAGCAATAATTAGGACCTATTTTACTCAATTGTATGCTAAGAAATTTGATAATCTAAATGAAATATATGAATATTTACAAAAATATAAACTGCCCATTTTAACAAAAGAGGAAATAAAATCCTTAAGTAAGCCCATCTTAGAAAAAGAAATTGAACCAGCCATCAATGAAATCCCTAAGAAATAATATCAAGGGGCAGATGGGTTTACAAGTGAATTCTCCGAAACATTTAAAAAACAATCACTTCCAGTACTATACAAATTATTTGGAAAACTAGGTGAAGGACTTCTACCAAATTCCTTTAATGACACAAATATGGTGTTGACACTTAAACCAGGCACAGCCAAAACAGAGAAAGAAAATTATAGACCAATTTCCCTAATGAATATTGATGCAAACATCTTAAATAAAATATTAGCAAGGAGATTATAGCAATTCATCACCAGGATAATACACTATGACCCGGTAAGATTTATATCAGGAATGCAGGACTGGTTCAACATTGGGAAAACTCTCAACATAATCAACCAAATCAATAACAAAAGTAACCAAAATCATATGATTATCTCAGTAGATGCAGAAGATGCTTTTGACAAAATACAGCAGTTATTCCTAATTTAAAACAGAAAGCATAGGAATAGGAGGCAGCTAGGTGGCTCAGTGGATAGACCACCAGCCCTGGAGTCAGGAGTATCTGAGTTCAAATCCAGTCTCAGACACTTAACACTTACTAGCTGTGTCACTTAACCCTAATTGCCTCACTAAAAAAAAGAAAAAAAAATTAAAAAAATTAGAAAGCATAGGAATAGGTAGAGCTTTCCTTAAAATAATAAGTAGTATGTACCTAAAACCATCAGCAAACATCATATGTAATGGGGATAAGTTAGAACCATTCTCAATAAGTTCAGAGGTGAAACAGGGATGTCCATTATCACCTCTATCATATAATATTATACTAGAAATGTTAGCTTTAGCAATAATAGAATAAAAATGAATTAAAGGAATTAGAATAGGCAAGGAGGAAAAATATTCTTTGCAGATGATATGATGATATACTTAAAGAATACTAAAGAATCAACTAAAAACTACTTCAAACAATCAACAACTTTAGCAAATTTGCAGTATGTAAAATAAATGCACATAAATCATAAGCATTTCTATACATGACCAACAAAGCTCAGCAGCAAGAGATTGAAAGAGAAATTCCATTTAAAATAACTGTAGACAATATAAAAACTTGGGAGTCTACCTGCCATGACAAACCCAGGAAGACTATGAACACAATTATAAAACACTTTTCACAGAAACAAAATCAGATTTAAATATTTGGAAAAATATCAATTGCTCATGGATAGGCTGAGCTAATATAATAAACATGACAATTCTACCTAAATTAACTTATTCAGTGCGATACAAATCAGACTACTTAAAAATTATTTTATAGAGCTAGAAAAAAGTAACAAAAATTCATCTAGAAGAACAAATGGTCAAGAATATAAAGGGAACTAATAAAACAAATTTCACAGGAAGATGGGCTACCCATAACATATCTCAAGCTATACTATAAAGTGGCAGTCATCAAAACTATTTGGAACTGGCTAAAAAACAGAGTGGTGAATTAATGGAATAGATACAGTAGAAAATTACTATAGCAAGCTACTGATTGATAAACCCACAGACTCCAGCTTCTGGGATAAGATCTCAGTATTTGACAAAAATTGCTGGGAAAACTAGAAGATAGTATGGCAGAAACTAGGCATAGACAAACATCCTATATCATATACAAAAATAAGGTCAAAATGGGTATGATTTTTTAGACATAAAGGGTAATTCCATAGGTAAATTATGGGAGGAAAGAATAGCTTACCTCTCATATTTATGGAGAGGAATACAATTTATGACCAAACAAGATATGCAGAATATTATGAAATGAAAAATGGATGATTTTGATTACATAAAATTAAGAAGGTTTTGTACAAAGAGAAGCAATGCAGCCAAAATTAAAAGGGAAGAAGAAAGTTGTGAAACAATTTTCGCATCCAGTGTTTCTGATAAAGGCATCATTTCTAAAATATATAGAGAACTAAATCAAATTTATAAGAATGCAAGTCAATTGAGAAAATGAATTTGTCAGCAGTAATTAACAGGCAATATTCAGATGAAGAAATCAAAACTATCTATTGCCACATGAAAAAAATGCTCTAAATCACTATTGATACAAAGTAAAACAACTCTGAGGTAAGACCTCCCACCTATCAGATTTTCTAATATGACAAAAAACAAAAGTAAAAGAATAACTGTTGGAGAAGCTGTGGAAAAAAGTTTGTGAAGTTGTGAACTGATCCAATTATTCTGGAGAGCAATTTGGAACAATGCTCAAAGAGCTATAAAACTGTGCATACCCTTTGACCCAGTAATACCACTACTAGGTCTGTATCTCAAAGAGACCATAAGAAAAGGGAAAGGACCCACATGTACAAAAATATTTATAGGGTCTCTCTTTGTGGTGGCAAAAATTTGGAAACTGTGGGAATGCCTATCATATAGGGGAATGGCTAAACAAGTTTTGGTATATGAATGTAATGGAATACTATTGTGGTCTAAGAAATGATGAGCAGGCAGATTCCAGAAAAATATGGAAAGATTTAAGTGTACTGATTCTGAGTGAAGTAAGCAGAACCAGAACATTATACACACTAACAGCAACATTGTGTGATGATCAACTGTAATAGACTTAACTCTTCTCAGCAATATGATGATCCAAGACAATGCCAAAAAAATTCCTTATAGAAAATGCTGTCACCATTCAGAAAAAAAAGAATTGTGGTTTCTGAATGGAGATTGAACTACACTGTTCCTACTTTTGTTTTTGTGTTTTTTTTTCTTTTTTGAGGTTTTTCCCTTTTATTCTGATTCTTCTTTCACAACATGACTAATTCAGAAATATGTTTGATGTGATTGTACATTTATAACTTATATCAGATTGCTTTCTGTCTTACAGAGAGGGGAGAGAAAGGAGGGAAGGTGAAAAATCTGGGACTAAAAGCTAGGTGGCACATTGAATAAAAGCACCAGCCCTGGATTCAGGAGGACCTGAGTTCAAATCCAGCCTCAGACACTTGACAAGTACTAGCTGTCTGACCCTGGGCAAGTCACTTAACCCTCATTGTCCCACAAATAAAATTTTAAAAAAGTCTTATGTAGACAAATGTTGAAAAGTATCTTTACATGTAACTGGAAAATAATAAAATTATTATTAAAAAAGTATAGTCAATATTTGCTTTATTAGAAATGCCTGTTAATTCTCCTTGCTCCTCTTCTTAAACAAATGCATTCTTTTCACCTCACCCACCACAAGAATGTTCGCCTTTTAATCTCAGTGTCACCCATAGCTGTGCAGCCATCATGAATTTAAATTTTGCTTTTTCTCTTTCTGATTATAATAGTGTATTTTTTTCGCAATGGAGTATGGTGTGCTCTATCTATAATGATGCTTAAGAAGCTCCCTTGATATAGATAGAGTTCAAGTGCCAGGGGTAGATGTATTGAGGGCAGGAATAGTCTATCAACCTCCCCACCAGATTTCTTCTCTTTTGTTATTGCTACTGGGCATATAGGATTTTGTCTAATGGTGAACTCAGACCAATAGCTAAATCAAGCACATTTCTGCAATTTGTTCATGCTTTTTGTTTGTTTGTTTATGTGCTGAGGGAAAAGGAGAGGTAACCTTGGCCAAGCTTCCACCTGTCCACTCAGCATTCTCTCAAATTATTTTCCATGAGAATTTCTTAGATTATATGAGCTTTTAATACTGTTAAAATCTCCTGATTCCTTATACTAGCTTCCAATTTTTAAAATCCCCTTTGCTCTTATGCTCTTAAATTGTTCTTTTTTTCAAATCAAGTCAAAAAACTATTTGTTAAGCCATCACTATTTTTTAGTTTGCCATGTTAAGGATATAAATACACACAGAAAAGACAGTCCTTGCCCTCAAGCAGCATACATTCAGATCAAGAAGACAACCCATAAAAAGGAACCTGAAAAGGAAAAGAGAAAGGCATTTTTAGCCATTGCCAAACAGAAGCATTTTGTTGGCTGCCTTTTCAAATTCTTTTCAATTCCTTTGTAAGACTCTGATGAGATATAAAGAGTAAACATTTGAGGAAATGCTGATCGAAGAGGAAAATTTGAATAAAAATAAGCTCTCTCTATTTTAATATGGAATAACCCATAGAGTCGTAAACTTTTAGAGTTGAAAGGGACCTCAGGGATCATCTAGTCCAGAAGTTCTTAACATGGAAGCTGCATTTTTTTTTAAAACTATTTCAATATGTTTCCTCTGTGTCATGTTTATTTTATTTTATGGATTTAAGAAGATAGTCTGAGAAAGGCCCTACTGGATTTACCAAACTGACAAAGAGTTACATCATAAACACACACACACACACACACACACGTTCACATGAAACACACACATACATGTTCACACAAAACATACACACACACACATTAAGAACTTTAGATTCTATTTAAACCCCTAGGTCTATCCTCTTGTGTAGGACCATGGCTTTTCCCCCCATTTAACATGTTTATCAATGAATTAGATAAAAGCACAGATGGCACATTTATCAAATATGCCAATGTCACAAACCTGGACAGAATAATTAATTGACTGGCTCAACAGAATCAGGATTCAAAAATATTTCGACGGGCAAGAATACTGAGCCAAACCAATTAAAAAACTAAATGGAGACAGTTTTCAGAAAATCAGCAGGACAAGCATTGGATGGGTAGAAACTGGTTGGAGAAGTTCATATGGGGGGCGGTGGGAGAAAAGAACAACACTAGCAGTTTTAATTGACTGCAGGTTCACTATGAATGAATAAATGGCCTGAGCTGGTTGCCAAGAATGCTAATGAATACTTAGGCTGCATTAATAAAAGTAAAATGTTCAGATCAAAGAATCAATGTTACCCTTGTGTTATGTACTTATTGGAACACATCTGTAGTGCTATTTTTGGTTAAGGGCTCCACACTCTAAAGGGATATTCTCAATAGCTTAGTATTGTCTAGTGTGCTGGTTTCCAAACGTTTTTGAGTACAAACATCAATTTTCAACCAAAAAAAAAAAAGTCCTTTTCTCCTCCACTTTACAGTTGCACGATAAGTATTTTAAATTGAGAAAATATATGATGATAAAAATATGAATTCAATGTCTTATAGTAAATTATAATAATATTTATAAAGTCATATATATGTATATGTACATACACATCTGTGTGTGTGTTATTCTGTTTCATCATGTGGGGTTTGCCTGTGAGGAATGCCCTTTCTCCACTTAGATTAGCACCTTCTCTGAAATTTATAATCTTAGAGAGTTATCTATGGGTATGAGAGGTTGAATTGCCCAGGGTAACAGAACCAGTATGTGACACAGGTAGCACATAAAACCAGGTATCCTTGACACTGAGGCAAACTGTCTGTCTATCCACTAATTATACTGTGTATAGAAAGATAAATGAATGGATATTTGTATACACACAATTCTACATGTGTAATAGATCAAATTATGATCTCTGTATTTTATATATGATGTGTGTATATATTCAATGATACTTTAGGTATTATTCATGTATGCGTGTGGGTATGTATATATTATATATAGCGTGTGTATATATGCATATATATATATAATGTATAATGTTCATGGGTTGTTATGTTGGAAAGGGGTCATACTTGATCACCATGGTCAATGGGGGATGTAAATTAGGATGAAATATATTCTGGCCTGCTCTAATGGAGTAGACTATAATAATTGGACCTATCTGAAATGGCTGTTTTGTGAGCTAGTCAGTTCTCCACCAGTGAAAATGCTTATGCCAAAGCTAAAGTCCCATCTGTCAAGGATATTACAGTATTGGATAGAAGCTTAGAGGAAAAGCAACTCTGAGGTCTCTTACAACTCTAAGATTCTATGATTCTCTCCCAGGGAAAAGTCAGAAAGTAAGGATCATACATTTATTTTTATTAAAGTTATGTTATAATAATTTTGGCTAGATTTGCTACTATGCAACATATTCCAAATCTCAGAAAAAAACATGAAAAAATGGATAGATCATGACACCTCCTCATCCAGAAATGTCTTGTCATCCAGCTTCCAACAGCAAATTAAATTCACTCTGAACAAGTAATAAACCAGCATGACCTTATCTGATTTCACTTTGGTAAATAATGTAATAGGAGTTTGGTAGCTGAAGCTAGTTTTAATGAGTGGGAAGCCACAAAACACACAAATCAGAACTTGTGCTAATCACAGTTTCAGCAATTGAACCACTAAATCCTTACTCCTGAATGGTTTCTTTTGTCTTTGCCTTTTGGTGATTCATTTAGGTGAGTAATAGCATAACTTATTAGGTTATGGTTTGTTGCTAATGATCTTGCTATTTCTATTACATAGGGAACTTACTTGCCATTCATCACATTATATGAATACTAAGATCATGTTTTCCAAGCAAACATGAATACTCTAAGAAATGGAAACTTCAGGAAACTAATGAGATTTTTTTCAAATGTAAAATTCTTTACTTTTCCCATATTTGTAAATTCACAATAAATATTCAATTTTAAAGTGTTTTTAATGACCTTTCAGTTCTAAAATTAATTCTAAAACTAGAAATTCCTTGACAATGAAGAAAGTAGACCACAATTTTTGAAATCTGAGTATCAAATTATCAAACAATAATTGAGGATGTAGAAAATGAATTCAAAAAGGGACAGTCTAACTCAGAAGTAAAGGAGTAATATCTATGTATAGGTTATGAGGAAATCACTCTGATAGAATATAAGTTCCTTGTGGGTAAAATACATTGGACTTTTGGCTTTGTATACCTTTCTGTACAGTGCTTGGTGCTTACTAGACTTCTAAGGAGTTATAGTTAATTAATTAACTGTTTGAATGTCAAATATAGAGCCAAGATGACTCTGGGAAACAGCTGAATTCTCCTGACATTCCCCAAAAAACAACTTTTAAAAAATGTTTTAGGGGCAGCTAGGTGGCACAGGGGACAAGTCATTTAACCCTCATTACACTGAAAAATAAATGATATAAATCAAATTTGAAGCAGGAGAGCTAACAAAAGGACATAGATAGAGGTATTTTTTTCCAGCACAGGACAATTTAGAAAGTACACAGGAGAGGGGGCAGCTAGGTGGCACAGTGGATAAAGCACAGGCCCTGGATTCAGGAGGACCTGAGTTCAAATCTTGACACTTACTAGCTGTGTGACTTTGGGCAAGTCACTTAACCCTCATTGCTCCACCAAAATAAAATGTTATGGCAAAGGAAGGCCACAGTAGAGGTCTGTAACACTAGAGGGGATACAGGACTGTAACACAATAGGAACACCAGAAGTAGGCCTCAGAGGCAACCCCCACAGCAGTAGCAGCACAGAGATAGTGAGGGGACTAGAAGACTGGTTAGAAAGGGATTACAGGGGACCCTTTGCTGGTACTGGATGCAGTTGGCACTGAATAGTCACTCTATTGTCCATAAAAAAGGAGAAAGAGGAAGAGGAGGAGGAGGAGGAAGAAGAGGAGGGTAGGTCACAGTTTCAGGGTAAAGAGAAATGCTTGTGATTGGTCAGAAGGGAGTAGGGTCACTGGTCACATTTACAGGATCAAACAAATTTCTAGCTCCTTGTGGCTACTGTGGAGGAGAAGCCCTTTCTGGGGCTCTTTACCTACTTTACCCTTACTGGGTAAATGTCAGAATACAAACTAGGAAAGCAACACCTCCTTGGAAGCACCAAAAACATGAAGACCCTCAGACTAGTTCAAAAAACAGTAGCACAGGGGGCAGCTAGGTGGCGCAGTGGATAAAGCACAGGCCCTGGATTCAGGAGGACCTGAGTTCAAATCTTGACACTTACTAGCTGTGTGACTTTGGGCAAGTCACTTAACCCTCATTGCCCCACCAAAATAAAATGTTATGGCAAACGAAGGCCACAGTAGAGGTCTGTAACACTAGAGGGGATACAGGACTATAACACAATAGGAACACCAGAAGTTGGCCTCAGAGGCAACCCCCACAGCAGTAGCAGCACAGAGATAGTGAGGGGACTAGAAGACTGGTTAGATTCAGGAGTATTCAGGAAGACCTGAGTTCAAATCCGGCCTCAGACACTTGACACTTACTAGCTGTATGACACTGGGCAAGTCACAACCCTCATTGCCCCCCCCCAAATATCACAAAAAAGCCAAAAGCTTAGCACAGTCCAACCGTACCCCAAGATGAGTAGAGTCCAACTTCAACATAAAGTTCAAAGTGAAGAAATAAGCTGAGAAAATGAGCAACAATAACAACAGAAAAAGAACTTTACCATAAAAACTTACTGCAGTGTTAGGGAAGACTAATACATAAACTTAGAAGGCAACAATGTGAAAAGAACTAAAGACAAACCCCCAAAAGAAAATTGGATCCAAGGCCAGTGAGAATTCCTGGAAGAGTTAAAGAGATAACCATGGTAGAGGAAAAATGGTGAAATAAATGTGAGGAATGCAAGAAAATTATGAAAAGGGAATTAAAACCTTGGTTAAAGAGGTACAAAAACAATAACAAAAACAGAATTTGCCTAATGGTAAAAAAGACATGAATATCTTAGAAGTCATTTATTTTTAGGTAATATATGCACAGTCATCTTAAACATATTTCCACATTAGTCATGCTGTAAAAGAAGAATCAGAACAAAAGGGAAAAACCTCAAAAAAGAAAAACAAAGTATAATAGTATGTTTCAATTTGTATTCTGATTCCACAGTTCTTATTTCTGGATGTGGAGAGAATTTTCTATCATGAGTTCCTCTGAACTGTATTGGATCATTTTCTTTATGAGAAGAGCTAAGTCTATCAGAGCTGATCATCACACAATGTTGCAGTTATTCTGTACAATATTTTTCTGGTTCGGCTCACTTCACTTGGCATCAGTCCCCTTAAGTCTTTCTAAGTTTTTCTGAAAGCTGCCTGCTTGTCACTTCTTATAAAAAATAGTATCCCATTTACATTCATACACCTCAACTTGTTTAGTCATTTCCCAATTGATGGGCATCCCCTCAATTTCCAATTCCTTGCCACCACAAAAAAGAGCTGCTATATCGTGTGTGTGTGTGTGTGTGTGTGTGTTTGTATCTGCATGTGGGTCCTTTTCCCTCTTTGTTTATTATCTTTAAGATACGGACCTAGTAATATATTGCTCAGTCAAATGGTATGCATGGTTGTATAACCCTTTGGGCATAGTTCCAAATTGCTCTCCTAAGGGGTTGGATCAGCTCAAAATTCCACTAAGTATGCATTAGTGTTCAAATTTTACTATCTCTTCTCCAACATTTATCATGTTCTTTTTTCATCATATTAGTTGATCTGATATGTATGTCATGGTACCTGAGTTGTTTCATTTGCATTTCTCTATTCAATAGTGATTTAGAACTTTTTTTTTTTAATACGGGTATAGATAGCTTTCATTTTTTTCATCTGAACACAACCTGTTCATATCTCTTTTACTATTTTTCAATTGTACTTTATAAACCATAATTGGCCAAATGCAAAAGATGTATAAAATCTCACTAGAGAAAATTATTTCTTGAAAGTCTTGGCAAGTGAAAGGTTATAACACTACAAGAGTTCAAAGCACAATAAAACAAAGTCAAAAGAACAACAAAAAAGAAGAAAATGTAAAATATTTCATTGAAAGAAAAAAAAAACAAATGACCTGGAAAATACATTGCAGAAAAAATAATTTTAAAATGAGCAGATTACCTGAAAGCCATGACCTTTTGATCATGAATTTAGATACCATATATTCAAGGAAATTATAAAGGAAAACTGCCTTGATTATCTTAGATCTAAAGACTAAAATAAAAACTGAAGGAATCTACCTATCACTTCTTGAAAGAGATCCCAAAATGAAAATTCACAGGAATATAATAGCCAAATTCTAGAACTCCAGGTGAAGGGTAAAAAATTGTAAGTAGTCAGAAAGAAAGAATTCAAATATGTTGATTCAACAGTCAGGATCACATGAGATTTATCAGCATTCATCTAAAAGAGCAAAACAGATTAGAATAGGATATGCTAGAGAGAAAAGGAGCTAGGATTACAACCAATAATAACCTATCCAGCAAAAGTGAATATAATTCTTCATTAGAAAAATTGATATTTAATGAAATAGAGGACTTTCAAGCATTCCTGAGGAAAAGACCAGAGCTAAATAGAAAACTTGACACTCAAAAAGAAGACTCAAAAGAATCATAAGAAGGTAAACATAGAAGAGTATTTATTAAGGACTCATTGGAGTTAAACTGTTTATATTACTATATGGGAAGATGAAACCTGTAACTCCTAAAAACTTAATCCACATTAGGGCAGTTAGAAGGAGTTTGCATAGACAGAGGGAATGTGTGTGAGTCAATTATTGGCATGTTCTCCCAAAAAGGTATATATGGGTGAGAAAAGGTGATATACTGGGAGAGGGTAGAAAGAAGAAATAGAATGGGGCTGGTTTTCTCACATAAAAGGGCACATAAGGAATAGCTTTTTCTAGTGGAGGGGTAGTGAGCAATGCTTGAATCTCATTCTCATAGGAATCGGTTTAAAGAAGTAAGGGTATATGTCATTTGGTCTTCATTTTTTAATAGGACCAATGACTTCACAATATTGGGGTAAAATAGTGGATGTTGGGTGATATGTTGAATGATATGTGAATTGGATTTAAGAGAACCAGATTTGAGCAAAGTCATCAGCCAGTCTCTCTCTCTTACAGAGTCATCAGAGTCCAGTGGCAGGACAAAAGTCAAGACACATGGTAATGGTCCAGCATGGAGTAGATAATCTTGGTATCTTTGACGTCTGACCAAGCTTTAAGAATTCCACAGCACTTGCTTCAGCTGTCTTCATAGCTATTGGAACAAATTTTTCTCAAACACCTATTCTGTTAGGGGAAATCTTCACATGCTTGGGTAGACACCCTCTCCTCTTCTCGCTAATGGGTTTGAAGCCTGTTGGTTACCCTCAACTTAGTGTAGTTCAACTGCTGAGGTTTTACTGGGTTGTGGCTGCGGCATATGCTACAGCTTCTTGGAGCCACAGGTAATAGCTGGGTGAAGGTTGACACCGAGGTTGGATGAGCAACCCTGAAGAGGGCTTGGCAAACCTGCACACCAGAAGTGCTAGTGTTCCCTGAACAGCCCATAGACTTTAAAGAGGGCATAGGCCTCAATCATGATCTCAGAAAAGGCAAAAGCAAAAACAGATATAATTGAAAGAGAATAATGGAAACTACATTTTGCTAAAATGTATTATAGACAATGAGTAATATAAGATATTTTTACAGCAATCTTCCTGGATAAAGGATTTAATTCTCATATATATGTTTGTGTGTGTATGCATGTGTAACTAAGTCAATTTTATGAAAATAAAACCCATTCCCCAACTGATAAAGAAAATGAAGAGATAATTTTCAGAAGAATAAATATGAAAAAGCTCTAAGTTACTATTGTTTAGAGGAAGTTATTTTAAAAAACTCTGGAGGTACTGCCTCATACCTATCAGAAATGACAAATGCTGAAGGGGATGAGGCAAAATAGGTATATTAATGATCTGTTGGTGGAGGAGTGAAGTGGTCCAAGCATTCTGGAAAAAGAATCTGAAACTCTGTCCAAAGGGCTCTAAAACTGTGCATAGACTTTTATCTAACAATACCACCACTAGGTCTGTACCCTTCAAAGGAAAGAACAAAGAAAAAAGAAAAGGACATGTATGTACCAAATAATTATAGCAGTGTGTGTGTATATGCGTTTGTGTGGCCAAAAATTAGATACTGAGAAGATGTTCATCAGGTATGAAATGGCTGAACACATTGTGGCATATGATTTTTATGGGGAAATATTATATTATAAGAAATTATGAAGGTTTTTTCAGAAAAATATACATGACAAGACCAAAATGAACTGATGGACAGTGACAATAAAACCCAAAACAGGAGATCATTGTGCAAAGTAACTGAAATATTGTAATGATGATTAACTGTGAAACACATAGCTACACTGATCAATTCAGTGAGCCAAGATAATACCAAAGGATTCAAAATGAAAAAAAAGGCTATCTGCCTCTAGAAAAGATGAACTCTGAATGAAAACTGTACTACAATTTTCTTTCTTTCTTTCTTTCTTTCTTTCTTTCTTTCTTTCTTTCTTTCTTTCTTTCTTTCTTTCTTCCTTTCTTTCTTTCCTTCCTTCCTTCCTTCCTTCCTTTCTTTCTTTGTTTCTTTCTTTGATTTTCTGTTTATGATATTACTAACATGGAAATATATTTTGAAGGATTTCACATGTAAAATTGATATATCATTTACCTTCTCAATTGGTGTGGGAAGGGGTACAAGGGAGGGAGAGAATCTGAAATTCTAAATTTCAAAAGAAAAGAATGTTTAAAGAAATAAATAATAAAAAGAGAAAAGGGGCAGGGTATACAGTAAACGACCACCATATGTGGTTCATTGAGTCTGCTTAAATTTCAACTGATGAAGGCAGAGTGCTGGCTTTCTATCTGTTATCACCTTAAATATTCTTCTCCCCACTATCAACCAACAGTCTCCCAAGCAACAGGTACTCCTAGGATTAAACTGCACATTATATTTTGAGGTCCATTATACCTTTGATGACAATCCCCAACATCAGTCTTTAGACTGGCTCACATACCTTAACATCTTCTCAAATTGCAATGTCTGGGATCTCAGAGAATGACTGCTACCACATGATGATACTCAAACTCCACTAGGGTCCTAAAGGTACTCTTGTTTTAGAAGAGCACCACCCCCTCACCACCATACCTCTGTCCCTCACCAAAGAGATTCCCATGTACACAAAACCAGCCTTAAATCAGCATTAAATCTCAAACATAACCTTTCCCTTAAAAGAAGGTTAAAAAAATGATGATAATCAATATACCACAAGCATACAACATAAAGCTAAAGTTTTTGGTTTTTGTTACCCTTTCAAAACAGAGAGCAACAGACAAGTCTATGAGATGCCACTGTAGATGCCAACGAAAAGTATTAGCTAAAAATACAGGATATTTTAGCTCTCTTCCAATAAGCTTTTGCCTTTATCTAGTTAAGCAGGAATAGCATCTTGTTATCTGACTCCTCTCTGGTTGTTGTCTTCATATGAATAACTCAAAAATGGCTTCCTATCCTCTGTAGAGTTCTTGCCTTTCCTGCTCCTTTTCAGGTTTTTCACCATTCCATCAAGTTTATTTGACTATTTCAGGGCCTCAAATCAGAGCATCCTAGTCACAGTGACTCATCATTCCCATATAAAGTAGAAACTTATATAAATCTATTAGTTATAAAAACCAACTATCTTTATTTAATCATTCCATAGTTATTTTTGTAAGTTTTGACCTCTTACAGCTGAAGGAAAAAATAATCATATAGAAATGAACTGAGGGATCAAAATGCCTTTCAGCTATATACATGTCTGAGACCTCAAACCAGTCCTAAGCATTCTGTCCTGAAAACTATTTATTAACATTCTAACTCCTTTAGTTGTCCGTAAATAAATATTATTTTTGCCTCTTTCAGTCATCAAATTGGTAATTTCTGAAAGCAGCATCACCTTACTTCCCTGAGAAAGTGATTTAAGCCTTTTTTATTTATACAAAAGTTCATTTTCTCTCCCTTCTAAAAACCAAACTGCTCACATTTCATTGGAAAACTGACTTTCTTTATGCATGTCAGTTTCTACTGGAGAAACAAAATTGTTTGCCCCTTTTAGTCAACATACTGATCATATATTAAAAGGACAGTATCTTACATTAGTAATTCACCACCCACTTTTGATAATATGGCTTCATCTTAGATATATAGGAGCTTTTCATTATAAAAGGGGGTTAATGGGGATGGGACATCTGATTTGCTGTTCCCCTACCATTATAAAAGGTCCCAGTGCCAGTGTTGCAGAATGGATAGTTTCATACTTGTCACAGAAAGCTGTATTAAAATCCAGCCTCTGATACTCACTAGCCAACTGACCATAGAAATGTCACAACTTAATTGATAGTAATTTTCTCATCTGCAAAATGTGAATTCAATACAATGAAGATTTATTAAATGTTTGTTTCTTTATCAAACTTTGAAAAATTCCTGAAGATAAAAAGACAAGAAAACAATGATCTACCTCACTCAATCAGCTTACATTATATCTATGGGATGTAACAAACAATTTTAAGGCTCAAATGAGACATTACAGTTAAGGGCACTGCAAATTTGGAAGTTTTATGTTAATGCTGTTTATCATTATTAATACATAACTGTCCCAGACAGATGAGAATCTTATGTATTTTCTAATATTGCCATTGGAAATTCTACAATACTTCCTATCAACTGATTCTGGAAAATAGAAATAGGCAACCAAAAATCAAAACAAGATAAAACACCATATTAGAATAAGTGCCTAGTAAATGTTTGTTGCTTGCTTGCTGATTTCTATTTCATAGAATCTCAATATCTGAGATTTAGAAAGGTCAGATATCATTTGGTCCAGTGTCTGGGTGTTTTATATCATAAGCAATATGTGGTCATCTATCCCTCTGTGAAACTCGGACTCCCTGTTTCAGATTAGAAATAGATATTTCAGGTTTACATGTTTCATGTAGTCTACCTGCTGGAACAAGACAATTTTATTTTTCAAACTACCAATTAAACCCATTTTTTCCTGTCCTGCCCAAAATGGGAAGCAAAGGAATAAGCTAGTCACAGCCTGAATATTTTTATTAAGTCATCTTTCAGTCTGCTCTTTGGAAGACTATACAATTCTCTGAGAATTTACCCTTAGGCTATATTTTCCAACTCTTTAATCATCTTTTGTGAAGCTCTTTCCACTGTTATAAATTTGTCTAATTATTGGAATTTGGGGTGAGTAATCATATAAATTCACTTTACAGTTTCCTGCAAAACCCTGAATCTTTCATGAAAAGATAATTAGAATTAAAGTTGAGTACAATACTTCCATATTGTTCTATAAATAAGTGACTAAAGTCATAGATTAGTGGAATAAAAAAGCATTGCTCTAGAGGGGAAAGGCTTGAGTTTGAATCTTAATGCTACTTCTAGGGAGCTTTGTGACCTCAGACAAACCTCCCAACCCCTGTTACTCTAAGTTTTCAAATCTGTAAAATGAAAAGCTGTGGTAGTTAAACTGGAAGGCTTCTTCTAGTTCTCAAATCTAGAAGTGACTTCTAGCAAGGAGACAAATTTTTTGAAAGTCAGTAGAATTGTTCTTTAACTATACCTTGTAGTTGAATGACAATTGAACGTTGAAAAAAATAGTATTTAAAAGTGTTACTGCTACATTTAACAGTGAAGTAGATTTCTATCTTGCTAATAAAGATGGTTAAAAATTACAATTCCATCTTTTCAAAAATGTTAGTCTTGAAAACTTTCCATCCCAGTTGAAAATTGTTAAAAGAAAGAATACATAGCATACTCTATATTATATCAGTTGGTGGGATCTTACTATCTTTCCTATTTGACTAAGAATCCTTGAAGAGATGGATAGAGTTCTTCTAAGGAATAAAAGAAGCATGGTAGGCTGTTAGGATGGGGCAATTATTGATAGCCATGAGTGATTCCAAGAGAGTTCACTGGAGAGAAAGAAAAGCATTGCATCAACTCTTGAACAAGTGAAAGTGATTACTTGGGTTGAAAAGGGAATGGTGAAAGGGAATAAGATTTTATATGACACCTACTATATGTCAGGTATTGTGCTATGTGTTTTACTAATATCTCATTTGATCATCACAACAACTTATAATTTTTTTTATTTTATAATTGAAGAAACTGAGGCAATTAGAGATTAAGGGGTATGTTCAGGGTCACATTAATAGTAAGTGTCTGGAGGCAGCTAGGTGGCACAGTGGTCCTGGAGTCAGGAGGACCTGAGTTCAAATCTGGCCTCAGACACATGACACTTACTAGCTGTGTGACCCTGGGCAAGTCACTTAACCCCAATTGCCTCAAAAAAAAATTTTTTAATAGTGTCTGAGTGCAGATTTGTACTTAGGTCTTCCTGACTCCAGGGCTAGTACTGCATTTACTTCACCACCTAGCTCTCTCCAATGAAAAAAAGATGAAAATATCACTTTCTCGAATTAAACAGACAAAGGGAAATACAATTTGGAGTCACTGGATCTGAACCTGGAACTTATGAATGCATTGTTCCTAAGACTCTCAAGCAAGTTATTACGAAACCAGGGCTGAGAGGTCTCATTATGAGGAAGTCCCTGTATTGTCCCACATCATTAGATTTGAGATACCCTGAAGGAAGGAAGAACTAATATTCCTTTCAGAAAAGAAATTCTGTAGCTTTTCATTTACTGTCAAAGGACATAAAACTAACAAAGAAAATTTGGTCTCTTTCAGAGGTCTTTGGGGCTTTATATTTCCCAAAGGTTGTTCATAAATAAACTTTATAATAGATTTAAAATAAATTGATTAGTGATAATTAATATTAGAAGTATCAATCCCTTTGTCAATCCTATAGTAATTGAATGTACTAAATAATATCTATTTTAAAACTTAGGATATTAATAACCTAACCCAAATCCTCATTTCATATTTACAGAAACTAAATGTCCAAGGGCATAGGGATTAAAAAGTTTACCAAGGGAAATCCTTTGATTTTTTTTCTTCCAGAAGAATAATATTTAAAATGTACTAGACATACACATTATGCATCAAATACAAAGTAGTTTAAATGGTTTGTTGATGAACTTCAAAAGATAGATCTTGAAATAAGAAAGGGCCTCCTATAAGAGGTGGCATTCAGCTGAGCCTTGAAGGGAGTAACTTATAAACCATAGTGAAGAGGTAGAGCACTCTAGCTGTGGGAAATAATCTAGAGACAAGAAAAGGAAGATTTCATACAAAGAATACCAAGGAAGTCAAGAGGGCTTTAAATGACAAACAGGAATTTATCATTTATCCTGGAGTCAATGATAAACCATGTTCTTTAACAGAAGAATGTCCTGGTCAGATGAATGCTTTAAAAATTTTAACTTGACAGCTGTGTAATAAACAAAGCAAAAGATTATGAGGGTCTATGCTATGATGGTATCCATGTGAATGGAGAGAGTACCACAGATGCAGGAGATGTAGAGAAAACAAGATTTGGCAACTGATTGTATGTAGACTAGAGAGTGAAAAGAATGTTAATGGATAATTTTCTGGCAATAAACTTATTTGACTAGAAGGATCATGGCAACCTTGATAGAAAGGAGGGTTTGGGAATGAAAATGTTGGACATGTTGTGGTTAAGATATGAGACCAATATATTGTTTACTTCCAATTCTCACTGCAGGATGTGGGGATATAATTTCTTCATAAGGGAACTGTTCATGTTGATAAAAATGTGAACCATGGAATTGGGCAAATAGGATAAGAAAAAAAAAAGTGTTTCTTTTTTTGGTATTCCCCCATAATGTCTGGCACAATACCTTGAACATAGCAGTAATCAATAACTATTTACTTATCTAAACTGTGTTGAGTTGAATCAAATCCACATAAGATTTCTATTTAAAAGCATATTATCCATGTCACATTGAATCAAATGGAACCAATATGATAATAAAATCCTGAAGAAAGTAGATAACCTTTAGGGGTTTGGGAAGATTTTGTGGATTTTGTCACCTTTTTCCCCAGGTGCTGATGTTGTTATACTTCCTAATATAAAAAATTCAGGCTACAATTGCTTGGAGACAGACTCTCAGTGGACCAAATCCTGTCTACTATTTATCTTTATCTCTGAAGAATAGATTACTTTGGAAAAAAAACACATTACAGGGAAGAAGTTTAAAATTGAGTGCACTGTTCAACTATATTATCAAAATGTGTAGTATGTTAAAAATGCTTTCCATTGAACTATATTGTCAGTGGGTCCAGTTTGGCAAGAGGTAAAAAGTTTTCATGTGAAACATTGACTGCTGAGTATTTGTTGTACTTTTCATCTATATAGCTATGCATCCTTGATTGTACCTTGAAACAAATTTTAACTTAATTAGACACTTATTTTGTTCAACAGCTAGGAACAGGTGGAGGACTCATCCCAGACAGAGAAAGCAGCATGAATGAAGGCATGGAAGTGGGATTTCAAAATATACACATAAGAATGCAAGGCAAGTATTTGAGTTTGGCTAGGACAATGAAAAGTGAAGAGAAATATGGAGAGAGGATAGAAAATTGGAACTTAATAAAAAGCAAGTTTTAAATCCTTCTTCAGGAAATTCTTGGGTGAGGGAACCTAGGTAAGTCATTTAACCTCTGTAAGGCTTTATATTCTCATCTATAAAGTGGCATAAACAATAAGCACCTAAACTTACAAGAATGTTGTAAAGGTTAAATGAGATAATGCATTTTAAGTATTTGCAAAACTTAATACAATAATCAGCTATTTATTTTTATTAATAAGAGTTTTGAGGATTTGGGATGACAAGGTACTTAAACTTCATATGATAATCAATGGGCACACATCAAAAGGTTCTAATCACAACAGTGAAACATGTAATCAGATGTGTCCATAGGCAAGAGTAATATGGCAGCAATATGAGGGATGAATTGATTGGAAAATAGAGATAGGACATTTAATAGAAGGTGAATGTAATAGTTCAGAAGTCTTATAATCAGAGTCGAGTAGGATGGTAAATGTGATTGGAGAAGAAGGGATGGATAAGAAGAAATTACAGAGGTAGAATAGACAGAATTAAACAAGTGATTGGTTCTGAGTAGAGGGTAGTGGAGGAAGATGGAAAGTTCAACAATAACACCAGGAATTCAAATACCAGAGAACATGTGAAGGGTGATGACATTTAAAAAGGAAAGCCACTGTTATCTTGGAACATTCAGAATAAACCATACATTTATACAATGAGATGTTAAGTGAATCATTTTATACATTGACTGTTTTAGTGGTATAAGTATAATAAGAGACAAACACAGAATAAATCCAAAAAATTTTTCTGCTAGTAACCAACATTTGTAAGAACTGAATCATGTGCAGCATGAATCAAATAAAAGACAGTACTCTGTCTACCTTCCCTCATGTGTAAAAAATAACTTGATAAAAATTAAGTAGAGAGTCAAATTGTCAAAATTATGCTTTCATTTGTAGGCCACTGAATATAACTTCATGGTGTTAGGTATGAGAGATCAAGATAGACTTATGAGATATATACATACATATATGCATATATGTATGTGTATATATATATAAACACTATATATTTGTATGTGTGTGTGTGTACTGTTCATCCTCTATCTCAGAAACTTAGGAGTAACTCTTTTATGTCTGCGAGCTCATGGAGGGGAGGGGCTGTTTTTTTTTGGGGGGGGGGAGGTATTTTGTTTTGTTTATGTTTGGTTTTGGTTTTCTTTGTATACCCATTGATTTAGACCAGTGACTGGTACAGTGTAAGTGCTTAATAAAATCCTGGTTGTCGTGAAGAAAAAGAGCAATTCTTTCTATGGTCCTCAGAACAAACTGTGTCTCTGCTTAACATTTTATCTGAAAGACTCTTCTTCACAAGTTGATTTTATCAGTTTTCCTTACACAGACATTGTCTGTCTTTTCTAACAATCAAACTATGCTCATGTAAATGGAGCAGTACCTTACACATCTTAAGTGAGTTTATTTTCAGTGTGTTAGTTTACAAGTAACTCTAGAAAGCTCCTCTATTTAGATTACCATATAAACCAACATTGAATTGGTACCTCTAAAATATACTTTCCCCATCATAACATTAGCATGCTGCTAGTGAGATGAATTTCTTAGCAGTACTTGAAATGTGTAATTACTGGCACATCTTAGCCAAGAATTTATGTAGATATTTTCTACTTGGCCTATTTAAGTAATTGTCTTTGTTAAAGGAATCACAGGAGTATAGTGAAAATCATGTTGATTTTTAGTCATTATAGACCTTAGTGGTAGAGGGAAACAAGGGTTAGACTTCCAGTCATTAGATACCTCAATTGGATTTCTATTTCTTCTGCTTAACAGTGGAGCCAGGTTAGGTTCTGAGATGATATAGCTTATGTGAAATTTTCATCCTCAAATTATATTTTTATTGATCTATCTATTCATTTGTTTATTTTTACATGTATCTATTATTTTGCTGCTCTTATTTTAAGGCCCACTATGGAGCATAGTAGATAGATCACCAGGCCTAGAATCAGAAAGACTCATCTTCCTGAATTCTAATCCAGCTGTGGGACCATAGGGAAGTCACATAACACTGGATGCCTTAGTTCTTCATTTACAAAATGAGTTGGAGAAAGAAATGACAAACCACTCCAGTATCTAGTATAATCCATTAGATTAGATTAGATTAGATTAGATTAGATTAGATTAGATTAGATTAGATTAGATTAGATTAGATTAGATTAGATTAGATTAGATCGAGATATCTCTATATATATTGTGGGGAAAGTATGTATATATATATATATATATATATATATATATATATATAGAGAGAGAGAGAGAGAGAGAGAGAGAGAGAGAGATGTGGGTAGGTGTGTATACACACACATATATATCCAGACATATCTATACACACATATGTATATGCATGTATGTGCGTGTATATACATCCATATGTGTATATATGTATGTATTTGTTCAGATACCACTTTGAATGCCTCAATTTTTGTCCATGAGGCAGTCATTTGAAAATAAGAGCATGCTTCTGTGGCAGCAGGTACCTAGGTCTTAATTCTCTGCTCCAAATGGTAGGTTATGAAATCTATCTGAGACGTGCAGTGGCTTTTTAAATTTTTTACTACCTACTTATGTGGAGTTATGAGGTGAGGGGAATAAGGCGGGACTATATATAGAAGTAGTTATAAGTGTGTATGTAAAATGAATATACATATAAACATATACGTAAAATGTGTTTGGAAACATTGTGATATGGAAGATAGAGCTAGTTACATAGTCAGGAAAAACTAAGTTGTAGCAATCTGGGTAAGCATGGTTACCTCTCCGTTTCACCTCAGATCCCTCTAAAATTTTAATACACACACATATATACTTCAACCAAACAATAAACGTTTATTAAGTACCTACTATATTCCAGACACTTATAAGCTCTGGGGATACAAAAAGAGGTATAAAAAAGGTCCCTGCCCTCAAAGAACTTATAATCTAATGGGTAAAAACACAAGCAAACAATTATGCACAAAGGAAGCTACATACAGGATAAATAGAATATGATTTAAAAAGATAAGGCACTAGGATTAAGAAAGATTATTGGGAAGGTTTTAGTTGGGACTTAAAGGAAGAGAGAGACAGAGTCAGAGAGAGGGGGAGACAGAGACAGAGACAGAGAGAGAGAGGCATGTGTGTGAAAGTGTACATGTACATATGCATATATTATTATCTATGCCTCTGTATACCTACATACATACACATGCATGTGCACACAGCACAAATATGAATTATACATGTATGTATACACATATAAACATGTGTACATATGTATGTGTATAAATAGCTCTAACAATTTGTAGATTTATATCAGAAAAAAGATTTCATAAACCAGTCATTGGTTCCCTAGTCTGCTGATATCACATGACTCTATCCTATGACAGACAAACCTAGTAATAATATAAGGGAAGTTTAATGATGATGCATACACATGTAAAGGAAACTTGGAACCACACATCTAAGGTTCAGTTCGCTGCTTTTCCAATTAAGATTTAATTGTTCAGTTGTTCCAACCTTGATTTTATAAGCAAACTGTGATTTTCCTTTTCCTTTCCAATTCACCCTGAATCCTAACTTGGAGATAAATCTCTTCTAGGGCTGTTACACACCTTCAGGATATTTAGGAAAGAATTGTAGCAAAACCCCTTTAGGTACTTTTTGTCAACTGTCTTTATTCTTTTCCATTATAACCACAACCAGTATGTTTATCCTGCCTAAACTTTTAGCATTAAACAAATAGCAGATTCTCTAGAGACCTGGGTTAGCTAGGTTTACTCTATTTTTGTTTTTTTGTTTCCCATTCCCCACAAAACTAAAGCAAAAGTCCAGAAAGAGTAGGTTACCTAATAGCACTGAGAGTATAAAAGACTTCCTGTATTTTTTTCTCTCTTTAACCCTACAACATGTTTACTTACTGCTTGTGCATCTTTAAATGAATGAAACTATTCCCACCCCAATTCCCTCTCCCCAACTCCTACACTTATGCTTTGGCTTCTTTAGCTGTGAAAATAGCTCTGGGGGGCAGCTAGGTGGCACAGTAGATAAAGCACCAGCCCTGGATTCAGGAGGACCTGAGTTCAAATTTGGCCTCAGACACTTGAAACTTACTAGCTGTTTGACTCTGGGCAAGTCACTGAACCCCCATTGCCCAATAGCGAAAGAAAGAAAGAAAGAAAGAAAGAAAGAAAGAAAGAAAGAAAGAAAGAAAGAAAGAAAGAAAGAAAGAAAAGAAAAGAAAAGAAAAGAAAAGAAAAGAAAAGAAAAGAAAAGAAAAGAAAAGAAAAGAAAAGAAAAGAAAAGAAAAGAAAAGAAAAGAAAAGAAAAAAGAAAGCTCTGGACTTGGAGTCATGTGATCAAGGTTCAAATCATGGCTCTGATACTAACTGTAAATTTAAGGAAATCAATTTAATTTGGTGCTGTTCACCTTCAGGAGTTATTGAAAATATGCCTTGTAAATTTTAAAGCAGTATTCATATTCCTTTTCATCCATTCAACAATCTTTTTTCAGGGCATATATGGTGCTAGGAACTATGTTAGGTTCTAGGGAGGAAAAGAAAAATGACCAAGACTTACCCTCAAGTAATTTACATTAAGGGGAGGGAGATCAAGTACACAAATAAGCAACTAAAAAAGGTATAGGGGCATCTAGGTGGCACAGGGCACTGGCCCTGGATTCAGGAGGACCTGAGTTCAAATCCGGCCTCAGACACTTGACACTTACTAGCAAGTCACTTAACCCCCATTGTTCCACCAAAAAAAAAAAAGGAAAGAAAAAGGTATAAAAGGTCATTTGGGCAGGAAGATGGGAACTAGCAAGCAGGGAGATCTGGATATATGTCTGACAGGAACTAAATTTTGGGAAAAGGACTAATGAGCCTCAGAAGGCAGAAGTCACATCATAATGGGTTTTAAATGCCAAAGAGGCATTAAAGGCAGTAAAGAATCATTGAAACAACTTATACATGTATAAATCTGTTGCCATGATTGTTATTGTTATTGTTATTATCCAGGTATAAAAATGATAACAGTGCTTTAGGATCAGTAGCTGCATCAACAAAAAAACCAACGCCTTGGGGGTAAGGAAACCTGGTTTTTATACCCAACCACTCAAAACAAGTTATTGTTGCTGTTGCTTTAATATATATTTAAATTAGGTTGCTGTTAGACTCCCTCTCTTATCTTCTTTCTCAATTTTAGGATGAAAGGATTTAGAGCAAGGATGGATGATGAAATCAACCAACAGAATATTTACTAAGTACCTACCATTCTTCTGTGGCATACAGTGACAAAACTGAAAAAGTCTCTGTCCTCAAGGAGGTTATATTCATTTAGGGGAGATCCTAAAATCTATTCTTATTGGGCTAGAGAAAGAATTGGCTGAATATTCCTTGGGTGCCTGCATTACATCATTTTTGAAGCAGTTTATTACTGGCAAACTGAGAGTCAGACCCAGTTCTGTAACACATTTATCTAATCTACTATGGTCAAAAGTTCAAGGATGACTGCACCCTTGAATTTTATGGCAATCAGTGTGACTCCACAATCCATGTTCTGCAAAACACTATAACCTGAGCCAGACCAGAAAGCAGAGCCTGTGGACAAGCTGGCTCCCAAGAGGGAATTTTGGGTCTTTGCAAAGAAGCCCTGCTTACAGAGATACAGTCTGTAAGATGCTGGAGAAAAAGAATCACTGGATCAGATCATTGTGGCCACTTTAGGCCTTATTGATGAGCCCATTGTACTGAGGTGCTTTAGAATAAGGATCTCCTCCACCTTTGTTGATCCCCACAACAAGTCAATGCCCTCATTCTGGTTCAGCACTATGCTCCCAGTATAGATGCTTCCTCTCTCAGGTGGCCTTGTTCCTATACAGACTTGCCAGATAGCATCTTGTTTGCAAGGCTAGATGATTTTCATTCAGCATGAGGTCCACACCTTCCAGCACATTTAGCTCACACTCTGTGTCTCTGCCCTCAGTGTATCACAGAGTGGGCTGGACATAGCCCTGGCTCTGACCAGCACTTGGGAGAGCAGCTTTCATACTCCTACTCCAGTAGGCAACTCCTCCAATGTCCACCAGTGATCATTCAGGTATTTTCATTACTAATGCACTCTTTTTTTTTTTTTTTAGTGAGGCAATTGGGGTTAAGTGACTTGCCCAGGGTCAGAAAGCTAGTAAGTGTTAAGTGTCTGAGGCCGGATTTGAACTCAGGTACTCCTGACTCCAGGGCCGGTGATCTATCCATTGCGCCACCTAGCTGCCCCACTAATGCACTTTTTTTTTGTGGGGGGGGGGGGCAATGGGGTTAAGTGACTTGCCCAGGGTCACACAGCTGGTAAGTGTCAAGTGTCTGAGGCCAGATTTGAACTCAGGTACTCCTGAATCCAGGGCAGGTGCTTTATCCACTGTGCCACCCTAATGCACTCTTAAACCAGGCCCTCCAGCATGCCCTGCAGACCTAAGTTCAGACAAACTAGAACCAGTAGCAGCCCCTGCCATAACAACCTTAAGACTTAGGTATCCATGATAAGGAGCTGAGACTCCATGCCCTCCAGGCAACTGGAGGGGATATCCAGGCAGCCTTGGAATTCATCTTTGCTGCTGGGGCCACACTGACCCCTTTCAGAGGTCTATGGACCAAATGGGATGCCATAAAGATAAAATGACTGTAAAGGTCCTGGAATCAATACATTTCCCAAATATGCTTTATGTGGAAACTGAAAAAAAAATGGTTTACAAGGGCTGATAAAAGTATATGTATATATATATATACTATACATATATATATGTATGTATGTATGTATATACACACACATATATATACATACACACATATACATATACACATATACATACATACATACATACATGTGTATGTATATATTCCATGAAAAAATGGCATAAATGATGTCATCAAATATAGTTAATGTGCATCAGTTCATCAGAGCTTAATTAAACACTCCTGATGAACTGATAAAATTTCATGTCTAAACCTGTAAAGCTGACAGCCAGATCATAGGATGCATGATGACTTCCTCATTACACAGGCACTCCCTAAGGTCCAACCTGAAAGAGTCTCTCAGGATTTATACTTTCTATTTGATCCATATAGAACTAGTTCCTTATATCAAATTTGCTTGGATTTTTCCTGCAAACATTCTCTTCTTTTAAAGGTTAATTCAATTTATAGTCTCAGACTAAGAAGGAACCTTGTCATCTAGTCCAGTCTGTACCTACATAGGAATTGCCTCTATAATATACCTGAAGACAATTTGTTTCTTCTCCCTCTTAAGGATCAATGATTGGATATCTGTTAACTTCTTTTTTTTTTTTTAATTTTGTGGGGCAATGAGGGTTAAGTGGCTTGCCTGAGGTCACACAGCTAGTAAGTGTCACATATCTGAGGCCAGATTTGAACTCAGGTCCTCCTGGTGCTTTATCCACTGTGTCACATAGCTACCCCCTATCCATTATCTTCTTAGGCAACTCATTTCACATTTGGGCATGATCTTCATATTGAAGTGAAATATGCCTCCATATATTTTTAACCTATTGTTACTAGTTCTGTCTTTTTGTGTAACTAAACAAAACAAGGTTAATTCTTTTGCTGTGTGACAACCTTTGAAATACCAGATGATTTTCATTTCCTCCAGCATCTCCCCTTCTTTAATTTCAATATCTTTAATCAATACTCATATGGCATGGTTTCTGGTCTTTACCACTGTGGTCAATAAGATCATAGAAATTAGACATGGAATGGACTTAGATATCATCTCATCTAACCGCTTCATTTTAAAGATGAAGAAAGGGATCCGGCTTATATATAGCAGAGGGAGGCTTCACAGTCAGGTCAAATTAAGTCAATTAGCATTTACTAATAATTCTATGGGCCAGGTACTATGCTAAGCACTTGAAACAAAAAGAAAGGTAAAAACAGTTCCTGCCTAATGGGAGAGACAAAATACATACAATTATGTCCTTTCTTTTTGTTCTATCCACTGTGCCACCTTGCTGCCCTGAGAATAAGGTATAAAGAGACTGGAAACGTAGAAAGGAGGCAGGTTATAAAATAATTCACAAAACAAACTGATGATTTTTTTTCTATACCACTCCTCATGGGGTAGATACAACACGGGATGCAGCAATTACTGGTTACAAGTCACTCAGGAGCTGCGGCTCCCGTATTGGACTGCACAGCCACACTGTGGCTTGTGGCTCTTCAAGGCACTGATCCATGGTCATCCACGACTGGTGGAGGCCTACTACTACTAGAGGTAAGTAGAGAACTACTAAAATTTATTTGTGAGAATCAGAGCACTACCACCCTGCTGAGAGGGATATTGTGAGAATCAAGGCAATGCCCCCTTGAAAAGAAAAAATGTGACTAAGCTTCCAGAAGCTGTCTGGCTGTAAGTCTTGTCTATCAATGCTATCAGCCAATTATCTTGGAGCTGTGTGTGTGTAGGTACCATGCCTGGCCCGGACCAAAGAGGGCTTCCGCTTCAGGGAAGGGGCAAGAAACACCTTTCCGTTGGAGGTGGGGAGAGGAGCAGCTTCAGGTGTGGGGAGCTAGGGTTTTTCTCTTTCTTTGTCCACATGTTCTCTTTACTAACCCCCTAATATACTTTAACAAAGTATGATGCTATACATTTTCCCCACTTTCTTTCATGTTTTTCTTTTATTCAAGTTTTCTTATATAAAATGACTAATATGGTAATATTTTACATAACTGCACTTGTATAACCTATATCTTACGGCTTACCACCTGGAGGGGGCACAGGGAAGGGAAGGAGGGATAGAATTTGGAGCACAAAACTTTAAATAAAAATGTTTTTTAAAAATAATAATTCCCTCTCTTACAAGGGGCCATCCAGCTGTTAAAGAGCTCCCACAGAGAGAAATCTACTACTTCCTAAAGTAGCTCATTCCAATTATGGAGAGATCTAATAGTCAGAAACTTTATCCTAACTCCAAGCCTACATTTGCCTCTTTTTGATTTCCACCTACTACTTCTAGCTCTACCCTTTGGGCTGGAACAGAATAAATCTATTCCATCCTCTTGTGTAATTTAAGATTCTAAATGTGGATTCTAATGTGTTCCCCCAGTTTGGGGGAAACTGACTAAAAATCACTGATAAAATGAGTTTAGGTTTTTAAGGGTTTATTGGAAAATAGAAAGAAAAAGATTGAGAACAGAATTCTAACAGCCTGGCATTCCTATCTTTCCTCAAATTTCCTGTGAAGTCCTCTGCTGCCACCACCATCAAGTCCGGAAGCCAAAAAGGCCAGCGCTCTCTGCCCAGGCTCCCTTTCCTCCTTCCTGTCTCCTCCCAGACCATAGGAGGCTCCTCCAGTTGATTGGCTGGTAGACTTGATAGACAGCACCCATGAGCAAACGTCATTTCCTGACGCCAAGGAAAAGCCACAATGCCTCTGAGGCATTTTCCTCATGGTGGAGCTCTCCATAGCAAGTCTCCAGTAGGTGGCGTCATTCCAATCATTACAGTCCCCCCTTTTGTTCCTCAAGAAACAAAATGTTTCCTTGACGGAACAGTAAAAAGAATATAATAACTAATGCTAATAATATGTGAACAACAATATAGAAAAGGAAGAGAGGAAAGTTTTGTCCAGAGGGGCGATTTTTTTTTCTTCTCATGAACCGACGCTTTTACATTAGTCTTGCAAAGGGAGGGCCTCTGCATAGGGTACATGTTACAGATGATGTATATTATAACAGAAAGGAGATAGTAAAAACTAACAAAGCAAAACAGTTCATATAAAGTCTCTGAGTTCTCTTGTCTTCTTGAAGTGGTAAGATGTCATCAGGAGGAAACTGGATTCTGGTCTGGAAAACTGGATTCTCTTCTTTAACTGTTTGAATTGCTGTATTTTTACTAAACCTTAGCATAGCATTGTCATTGATCAAATTAGTAAATTCCATTACATTCCCTTCTTTATATCCTTAGATTTCCAATAGAGGGTTGAGGTAGTTTTGCAATCAGTAACACTTTTTACCACCATGTGTCTGGATCAAAGCCAAATTTAGTATGTGTTCATGACACCTGAAAATGTTATGGAAAGGTTATCATACCATATCTCATGGTTCCAAGACAGCCAGTGATTGTGCTAGGCCACAGGTGAGTTCAACAGAGTGAGATAAAAAAATAAATAAGTTCAGTTAAATTAGGTTAAATTAGGAGGGAGAGAGGATGAACACTGGACTGTGCCCAGTAATTGTGCTCTACATAGTCACCATCATAAGCAAACCATGGACTTATGTATACCTGTCTCTCCTTTTGTTGCACATATATTCTCTCTAGGGCCTGCATCAGAGTTCACAGCAAGTTAGTCTCTGAAATGATAAGTTTCCATATTTCTGAAATCTCATTAATTTCACCAAAGACAGTATGATGGTAAAAATGCGTGCTATGCTGCATAACTGAGAATATATTAGTGATATATACAATAATTCCAAACCATACCCAGAGTATAATGACATATAAATAATAAATGAATGTAAATAGCTGATTATATTAGACATTATTACATAATCTTCTTTTAGCAAGTAAACCACATCATCTTATACATGAATTCTCTAGTATAACAGTAGCAGATACTTAAAGTGGTGATTAATTTTTCAAAAAGAAATAAGATTTCAATATTCAATGTTTTCAGTGAGGTATCAAGCAATAGGGTTCAATAACCCTTTCTGGTCTTTTTTAGTTAAACAGAACAACATAAAAGAGAAAGGAGAAAAAAAAACTCATTAGAACTCATGGTTCTCTCAAAAAGAAAGAGTAAAAAAACAAAAAAAGAATTCTGGTAGCTTCTGAGGCCCGATGGCCTCACCAACAGCATATACTTAAAATGTCTCTGAATAATCACTTAGTTTACAAAATTTAGTTTTAAAGAAAAGCAAAAGAAACAAAAGTAAAAAAAAAAACAAAGCAAAACCAAAAACCAAAAATAAAAAGCAAAAGATTTGCTAAGCACCCTTTTGTGCTCCTAAAGAACTTAAAGGTGTGGTGAATTCCAGGTTTTTTTAGTGCCTTTCAAAAGTCAAAACAAAACAAAAACAAAACCAAAAAGGATTAAAAAATATATATATATACGTATAGGGTAGGGAACAGCCTGGCATTCCTATCTTTCCTCAAATTTCCTGTGAAGTCCTCTGCTGCCACCACCATCAAGTCCGGAAGCCAAAAAGGCCAGCGCTCTCTGCCCAGGCTCCCTTTCCTCCTTCCTGTCTCCTCCCAGACCATAGGAGGCTCCTCCAGTTGATTGGCTGGTAGACTTGATAGACAGCACCCATGAGCAAACGTCATTTCCTGACACCAAGGAAAAGCCACAATGCCTCTGAGGCATTTTCCTCATGGTGGAGTTCTCCACAGCAAGTCTCCAGTAGGTGGCATCATTCCAATCATTACACTCTTCAAATATGTGATGGCAGCTATTCCATCTCCCCTAAATCTTTATTTCTCTGGGATAAATATCTTCATTTCCTGTAAGGTAGGCCCTTTACCATGCTGGCTGCCCTGTTCTGGACACTCTCTAGTGCCCTTCTAGAAATGCAACACCCACAACTGAATACAGTACTCTGATGCTGTGGGCCTAGAGCAGAACATGGATTGGTGATCACATGCAATCCTGCATGTCATGCTTCAACGAAATGCAACCTAAGATCACATATCACATGGCTGGCAGCTTGTCCAAATCCATACATATTAAAAAAAAAAGTTTTATGGATGCTTTTAGACACACTGCTGTCACTACTCAATGCTCTACCACCCAAAATGGAACCTCTTCTTCTAATAAGAAACATAGTTAAACAAATCAAAATGGCATTTACCATGTCTGACAACATACGCCTCCTTCGGCACCTGTAGTCTGCCACGTCTCCATGGACGAGAGGAATGTGTCATCATCAGTGTTATGATGAACTGACCTGGATTCTAATGTCTTTTAGGATTGTTTTCCTTTACTTAGTAAAAAAACCAAAAGGTTGGTGTTGCTCTTGGTTTTGCTTACTTAGTTCTATATCAAATTTTCCTAAGTTTCTCCAAACTCCTCATTATTCACTGTTTCTTAGAGTGCAATAATATTCCATTACACTCACATACCACTATTTGTTTGGCTATTCCTCAATAGATGGGCATCTAGTCTGTTTCCAATTGTCTGCTACCATTAAAAAGTGGCACAACAAATATTGAAAGGTCAAAGGGCATGAACAATATAGTTGCTTTTGTAGGAGAGCTCACCTTCAGATCTTCAGATAAACTTCTTCTGTGTAGCCATGTGTGTCCCCTTCTCATCTTATACTGACTTCTTTTTTTTTTTTTAATTCAAATCCTTTAGAATGTGATTCTTTTTGTTTTCCCTGAAAAGCTAAAGAAGTGGCACAGTGGTGGACAGAGTCCTAGATGTAGAGCAAGGAGATGGTGGTTCCTGTTCCAAGGTCACTCAAACAGTTGTGTGATCAGAGGCAAATCAATCCATCCTTGCCAAACCTAGTTCCTTCATCTCCATCCACTAGTTCCTTTACGGTGGGATAGTCATCAGCAAGAGCAGCATAATGTATGGCTGCACATCCCTTGGAGCTGTTCAGTCGATTGTTGAAGTCATCTTCTCGGGTCACCAGGACTTCTAGGGAATGCACACCTGACTGCTCAGCGGTCTTGTAGATGCAGCTAAATTCATCTCCTAGTTTGGGATCAGCCCCTGCTGCCAGCAGGACTTGCACGACACTATCGTTTCTGCTGATCGCTGCCACCATGAAGGCTATCCAACCCAGCTTGTGCCTGGCATTCACGTTGGCACTTTCGGACAAGAGCCTGCTGACTTCTTGGACATTGTTGGTCCTGGCTGCTTCCAGCAGGGCAGCTTCCTTATTAGCGGGGCTCTTGCTGTAGCAATGAGCAACCAGTGCTGACGCTTAGTCCGGCTGCGTTGTGGACTCCGCTCCACTGGCCCAATGAGGGGCTTTCTTCAGGGCCGGGAAGACGCCCCCACGTGGCTGACGGGAGGCGCTGTGGCTGCCTGTTCCAGCTTCCCCAAGACACCCTTCCGACATACTGCGGCTCTCTTAGATACTGCATTTCCCCGCGGTTCTCGGGTCCCTGCTCTGGCCGAAAGAGGCCTCGGTCTGCAGGCCCTGAGAAGCCACAGGAGAAGCCCAGGTGCTGGCGCTGTCCTTCTCCACACCAGGGACCCCAGCATTGCCATGTCTGCTATGCCAACCCCGCGCTCCCGGCGCCAACCCCAGCCATGGCGAAGGTAGAGCGGTGCTATACATTTTTAATTTAAAGAGACCCACTCATTAGATTTTTAGATATCAGTTAGAAATTTTAGGCTTTACATATTGAAATACAAGGTGACGCGGTTAGACTTGCAACAATTGTTGGAGGGAATGGGGAAAAATTGGAACACTAATTCACTGTGACTGGAACTGTGAACTGATCCAACATTTTGAAGAGCAATATGGAATTATGCCCAAAGCACTGTTAAACTGTTTATACACTATGACCAAGTAATACCACTAGTAAGTCTGTTTTGCAAGATGATTAAGGGTAAAGGATAAGAACCAATATGTTCTAAATATTTATAGCAGGTCTCTTTTTGTTGTCAAAGAAGCAGAAATTACAGGGATGCCCATCAATTGGGAAATGGCTGACCAAGTTGTGGTATATGATTGTGATGGAATACTACTCTGGTATAAGAAATGATGAGCTCAATGACCTTAGTAGTTTATCCATGGATAAACTTGCCCAAAATAATGAAGAGCAAAATGAGCAGAATCAAGAACAACAATATTGTTTTAAGAAAAACTTTGAGTAAGTAAGTCATTTTGACTTATAAATACCCAAATTCACTACAAAGGATATGACAGAAGATGCTAAATGCATCCAGAGAAAGAACTGATAAATACAAGTTTATATAGAATGATTTTGCACATATATACATATTTGTGACTAGTTCTTGCCATCTCTGGGAGGAGATGGAATAAAAGGGGGGAAAAAGAAAGTTACATGATAACTCTATTATATATTTAAAAGGAACAACAAGTAGTACATAATAGATTTGCAGTTTCATGTATAATATTTTTTCTATTTTACAATGTTATGGAAATCCTTGTTTTATTTCTTAAATTCAGAATAAAATGAAGAAAATGTTTAAAACAATGAAACGGGGGGGGGGGGGGGTGGCTAGGTGGCGCAGTGGATAAGGCACCGGCCCTGGATTCATTTGAACCTGAGTTCAAATCCGGCCTCAGGCACTTGACACTTACTAGCTGTGTGACCCTGGGCAAGTCACTTAACCCCCATTGCCCCACAAAAAAACCCAAAAAACAAACAAAAGTAATGGGAGGTAACATGGTTAGACCTGACCTGTAAGAAGATCACTTTGATAGCTGAGGAAGATAGACTGGAGCATAGAGAATTGAATTAGAGAGAACAACTAGCAGGCTATTTCAATAGTCCAAACATAAGGTTATAAGGATGCTGGAAATATCAGAGAAGAGAAAGCAATGGCTGTGAAAGATGTAAATGAAGGGCTGACAGAGTTTGGAAACATTAAATATGGATATGGGATGAAAGAAAGGGATGAATTTAAGAGATTTCATAGGTTTCAATCTTGAGTACTAGTAGAATGAGAAAATCATAGTGGAAATGACTTCCAGAGGCCACCTAATCCCATTTACACATATTTCCTGTGAGGAAACTGAATCCCAAAGAGAGGTTAAATGACTTGACCAAGCTTAAGAGGCAGGGTTTGAACCCTAATCTTTTGTCCACACATCAAGGAGTCTTTTTACTTGACCATATCATATCCAAATGCAGGTATCCTATTGTTAGAACACAATGCCTTTTTCCTCTTTAAAAGCAGAAAGGCCTTTACAGCTCCCTTTGTCAGATCTTTGAGGGAGACCATGGATTATTATGTAGGTTACAGCAGAGCAGTACATCAAAGAGGTTGATGACTAAAGGCTATCACTGTATGCATGGGTCTTTTTCCCACCCCTACTTAATATCCTATTTTACCCTTGAAGGACTCAAGAAATTAGAAGCTGTGCCTTTGTCCAGCAGGCCCAATGGTAGGACTAGAAATAGCCAGCCTTACTCTGGTGTGACTGATTAGATTTAGTTGTTATTTGCCCCAGCTAAGGGGCATCCTTCCAATCCTCTAATAATTAGGAATGAAACATAATATACTAGATGTGTTGTGTCCAAGGAAAGGTACCACAGAACTCATCTTTTTTTTTTTTTTTAAATTATGTTGTTGTTGTTGCTCTGGATACAGTACCTCATTAAAGGAGGCTTACATATATTCTTTTTGGTGACCATTTTTTTCTAATGACTCATTCTCAGTTTATGGCTCAATAAACTCCCTTAAATATATACATGTTTCCCTCAATAAAAGTACTGAAGTAATAAATGTACTCAATAAATGATATCCTAAGTATCTAGTACATAGTAGGGATTTAATAAATGCTGACTGATCATTTCACAGGAGATGTTCTCTAGCCATAAATGCCTGTAGGTAAGATTCTTTTTCCACCCAAGATCCTCAAAACAGAAGTCTAAACTTAAACCTGTCTACTATCTCTCCCCAAAAAGGTTAATTCATATTTGTGAGACAGAGTACCTATATATCAAGTTTAAATGCATTTTTTCTTCCTATACATGAGGAATATGTCGTGCCAGTGCCTGCGCAGAACTTATCACACTATTCCAGAGAGCGTTTCATTATCAGTGACCAGCTTATTTAATGAAACTGACTTCCTCATTGTTCTCAGTCAGATAGCTTCTAAAATACTAAACAGAATCACAATTATATCCTCTGTAATTAGCTTCATAGTAGAAACACAATTTGTCTGACCTTAACAAACAAAAGCAAGACTTATTTTCATTGTCTTCTCCAGCCTTTTGGGACTTTTCTCCCTTCCCAAGCTACCTCATAAAAGACACAGTTATGTCAAAAAAACTAAAATAGAATATTAAATGTGTTCAAGGGACTGAAACAAGACAGAATCACATGAATATTAATTTAGAATCAAGGGGGGAAAGTTTTACTAAAGCCAAATTCTTATGAAGTAGTAACCAAAATTCATAGTGACTAACAACCTCACAGCATGATTCTCTCTAGGGCATCCTGACCTTATCATGACTGGTCATCCAGTGTCAATTTTGCTTTCACATTTTCACTTTCATGAATTCCTGAGTGTTCCAATGTCCTTGAGACATGAATATGCTGAAAGCGCCTTTTTTGGCTTTAGGTTATAAAATGGCTGCATACATTTTTTAAAAAGTTTGTTTTTACAGAAGCAATGCATCCAAAATTGGAAGGGAGGCAGAAAACTAGGAAACAATTTTTGAGGCCAGTGCTTCTGATAAAGGCCTCATCTCTAAAATATATAGGGAATTAAATCAAATTTATAAGAATCCAAGTCATTCCCCAATTGAGAAATGGTCAAAGGATATGAACAGGCAGTTTTCTGATGAAGAAACCAAAGCTATCTATTCCTATATGAAAAAATGCTCTAAATCTCTAATGATTAGAGAGATGCAAATTAAAACAACTCTGAGGTATCACCTGACACCTATCAGATTGGCTAAAATGACAAAAACGGAAGAAAATAAATGTTGGAGAGGCTGTGGGAAAATTGGAACACTAATGCATTGTTGGTGGAGCTGTGAGCTGATCCAACCATTCTGGAGAGCAATTTGGAATTATGCCCAAAGGGCGATAAAGCTGTGCATACCCTTTGACCCAGCAATTCCACTTTTAGGTCTTTTGCCCAAAGAAATCATGAAAGGGGGAAAGGGACCCACATGTACAAAAATATTTATAGCTGCTCTTTACGTGGTAGCAAGGAATTGGAAGTTGAGGGGGTGCCCATCAATTGGGGAATGGCTGGACAAGTTGTGGTATATGAATACAATGGAATACTATTGTGCTGTAAGAAATGATGAGCAGGAAGAGTTCAGAGAAACCTGGAGGGTCTTACGTGAGCTGATGATGAGTGAGATGAGCAGAACCAGAAGAACATTGTACACAGTATCATCAACATTGAGTGTTGACCTACTGTGATGGACTATATTCTTCTCACCAATGCAATGGTACAGAAGAGTTCCAGGGAACTCATGATAGAAGAGGATCTCCAAATCCAAGAAAAAAAAAAAAAAGAAAGAAAGAACTGTGCAGTATAAATGCTGATTGAACCATATTATTTCTTTTGTTTTGGGTGCTGTTTTTTTTTTTTCTATTTTGAGGTTTTGCATCACTGCTCTGATTTTTTCTCTTGTAACAGGATTAATGCAGAAATAGGATTAATGTTATTATGTGTATATATATGTGTGTGTATATATCTATATCTATATGTATATGTATAGAGATATATAGATATAACCTATATCAGATTACCTGCTGTCTAGGGGAGGGGGGGAGGGAGGGGAGGGAGGGAGAAAAAGCTGAAATTGTAAAGCTTGTATAAACAAAAGTTGAGAACTATCTTTACATGTAATGGAAAAAATAAATTACCTTATACATTAAAAAAAAATTAAAATTAAAAAATAAATTTAAAAAAAAGTTTGTTTTTAGAGGCAGCTAGGTGGCACAGTGGATACAGCACTGGCCCTGGATTCAGGAGTGCCTGAGTTCAAATCCAGTCTCAGACACTTGACACTTACTAGCTGTGTGACCCTGGGCAAGTCACTGTGTAATTTAAGATTCTAAATGTGGATTCTAATGTGTTCCCCCAGTTTGGGGGAAACTGACTAAAAATCACTGATAAAACGAGTTTAGGTTTTTAAGGGTTTATTGGAAAATAGAAAGAAAAAGATTGAGAACAGAATTCTAACAGCCTGGCATTCCTATCTTTCCTCAAATTTCCTGTGAAGTCCTCTGCTGCCACCACCATCAAGTCCGGAAGCCAAAAAGGCCAGCGCTCTCTGCCCAGGCTCCCTTTCCTCCTTCCTGTCTCCTCCCAGACCATAGGAGGCTCCTCCAGTTGATTGGCTGGTAGACTTGATAGACAGCACCCATGAGCAAACGTCATTTCCTGACGCCAAGGAAAAGTCACAATGCCTCTGAGGCATTTTCCTCATGGTGGAGCTCTCCACAGCAAGTCTCCAGTAGGTGGCGTCATTCCAATCATTACATCACTTAACCCCAATTGCCCCGCAAAAAAAAAAAAAAAAATGTTTTCCCTTCTGTCTCTTGATAGAACTGATCAACAATCAATCAACCAATTTTTATTAAGAACCCCCTATGTGTGAGGGCAGCTAGGTGGCACAGTGGATAAAGCACTGGCCCTGGATTCATGAAGACCTGAGTTCAAATCTGGCCTCAGACACTTGACACTTGCTAGCTTTGTGACCTTGGGCAAGTCTCACTGCCCCAAAACACAAAGCAACAAATAAAAAGCATCCCTTATGTGCCTTTAGCACATATTTTTTGTTAAGCTGGTAGGGAAAAATGACAATGGGTAATCAATCAATTAATTGTCACTAAATATTATGTATTTAATTGTAGTAATCACTATGGGATAGTACACAAGGAAAGAGGAGTATTGTATTGGAGCCTCTATTTTTTTATATCTCAGACTATCAGTGATGGAAGGGACATTACAAAGCAACCTTTAAAAAAAACTTCAGTTTTATAGAGGAGTTTATTAAGGTCTAAAAAAATAAAAATATTTGTTGCTTGACTGAATACCTAAAATCATATGGCAGTTCAGTAAGAGCTAGCATTAGAACTCAGGTTTTCTAAAGCCATACTTAGGGCTTTAGTGCATTTGACAAAATGAATCATTTGATCCCATGAACCAAGGTACCATCTTTCTTAAAAATGTAATCATTTCCCCACATGAGCTATCAAGAAAGATTCTTTTGGATTAGAACTCATAGTTTAAATTTAATATTTTCCTCAATTACATTTAAAATAATTTTAATATTCTTTTACCAAAAAAAAATTGAGTTTGAAATTCCCTTCCTCGCTTCCTTCTCTTCCCCTCTCAAATTGAGAAGGCAAGCAATTTGATATAAGTTAGATGATCACTCCAAAAAACCTCCAAATAATGCCATAGGTCAATTACTGGAGCAGCAAAACCCACATAAGAATGTGCTTAGATCATTTTCCAACCAAAGACAACTTAGAAGGTCAGAAGGAGGGGGCTGCTCACCCCACAGTCACGCTAATAGGGATCCAGAGCCAGGCAGGTTGAACATGGGAAGGAGACCCCCCAGAGCTTCTGAATTAGCTGCAGTGGCAGTGTCACCTGGAACTAAACTCATGGTCTGGTGAGAGGGCTGAGTGGTTGGCAGGGTGGAGGATTTCAGAGTTCTCTGCTGGTACTGAAGCAGAACTTAGGTTTTTTTACCCATGCTGGGAAGCAGGAAGTAGGCTTGAATAGCAGTGGCCCAGGTTGGGGAGGGGCACAGGCTCTTCTGGAGCTAACAACCACAGCAAACAAAGAATTCCTGTCTGGTTAATTAGCAAGTTGGCCTGCGGTTATCTACAGACCAGGAAACATGCCAGACAAGTGAAGAATCTGCCCCTCCTTAAATCATTCAACCTGGGACCCCCTGAAGCTTGGGACAGCGCAGCCTGGAAACAGTGTCCCACTTTAAGGAACTAAAAGTCAAGTAAAAGACAGGCAAGATGAGCAGACAGAGAAAGATGAGTACAATAGAAAGTTTCTTTAGTGACAAGGAAGATCAAGGAGCACCCTCAGAAGAGGATAACAATGTCAGGGCTCCTATATCCAAAGCTTCCAAGAACTATATGAATAGGTCTCCAGCCATAGAGGCACTCAAAAAGGACTTTGAAGATAAAGTCAGAGAGATAGAGGAAAAAATGGGAAGAGAAATGAAGGTGATTCAGGAAAGAAATGAGAAAAAACTCAACAGCATGAAAAGCCAAATGGAAAAGCTCTCTGACAAAAATAATTGCCTAAGAATTAGGATTGAACAAATGGAAGCTAGTGACTTTATGAGAAACCAAGACACAATAAAGCAAATCCAAATGAATAAAAGAAAAAAAAAAAGTAGAGGGCAATGTAAAATATCTTCTTGGAAAAACTGCTGACATGGAAAATAGATCCAGGAGAGATTATTTGAAAATTATTGAACTACCTGAAAACTGTGATCAAGGAAATTGTCAGAGAAAATTTACCTGATATTCTAGAAGCAGAAGGTAAAATAGAAATTGAAAGAATCCACCAATCACCTCCAGAAAGAAGTCCCAAAAGGAAAACTCCCAGAAATATTATAGCCAAATTCCAGAGCTCCCAAGTCAAGGAGAAAATATTTCAAGCTTCCAAAAAGAAAGAATGCAAGTCCTGTGGAGCCCCATTCAGGATAGCACAAGATCTAGAAGCTTCCACATTAAAGGTTTGGAGGGCATGGAATATGATATTCCAGAAGGCAAAGGAATTGGGATTAAAACCAAGTACCACCTATCCAGCAAAACTGAGTATAATCTTTCTTTTAATTTGCTTTTTTTTTTTTGGTGGGACTATGGGGGTTAAGTGACTTGCCCAGGGTCACACACTAGTAAGTGTCAAGTGTCTGAGGCCGGATTTGAACTCAGGTACCCCTGATTCCAAGGCCGGTGCTTTATCCACTGCGCCACCTAGCTGCCCCCAGTATAATCTTTCAAAGGAAAAAATGGGATTTCAATAAAAAAGAGGACTTTCAGGTATTCATGAAGAAAAGACCTGAACTGAATGGAAAATTTGTCTTTGAAATACAAGACCCTAGAGGACCATAAAAAGATAATCGGGGGGCGGGGGGGGGGGGCGGCTAGGTGGCTCAGTGGATAAAGCACCGGCCCTGGATTCAGGAGTACCTGAGTTCAAATCTGGCCTCAGACACTTGACACTTACTAGCTGTGTGACCTTGGACAAGTCACTTAACCCCCATTGTCCTGGAAAAAAAAAAGACAATCAGGAAAAATAAATTAAGAGAGATGTTAAAAGGTTAAACTGTTTACATTCCTACATGGGAAGATGATATTTGTAACTCATAAGAACTTTCTCAGTATTAGGGCAGATGATAGAAATAAATTTAGACAGAGGGAACTGTTGGGAATTGACTATGAAGAGATGATATCTGCAAAGTATTTTTTCTTTATGTCTTTTTGTGGGGTGGTTGGAGTTGGGTGACATGCCTCAGGTCAAGCAGTGGGTGAGTGTCTTGTGTCTGAGGCTGGATTTGGGCTGGGGTCATCCTGGGGTGGGTGCTTTGTCCACTTTGTCATGTAGCTGCCCCATGATGACTATTTAAGGTAAAATTGATGGTTAAGAGGAATGCACTGTGGGAGGGAAAAAGAGAAAGTTAGAATGGGGTGAAATCCCATATGAAAGAACCAGGAAAGAGCTTATAGAGTCTGGAGAGAGATGAGGGAGGAGCAGGGCAGTAAAGGAACTTTACACTCATTAGAATAGGCTCAAAGGCCTTTATCTCATCAGAGTTGGCTCAAGCAGGGATTAACATACACATGCAATTGGGTGGAGTAATCTATCTAACCCTGCAGGAAAATAAGAGGGGAAGGGAATAAGGAGGGAGGGGCAAAAGAAGGGAGTGCAGATTGGGATGGGGGCAGTCAGAAGCAAACCCCTTTTGAGGAGGGATGGGGGGTGAAAGAAAATAAATAATAGATTAATTATCATGGGGAAAGGAAGAGGTTGGAGGGAAACAGTTAACAATAGTATTTGTTAAAAAGAGAAAAGGGGGAAAAATTGTACAAAAAATATTTATAGCAACTCTTTGTGGTGGCTAAGAATTGGAAATCAAAGGAATGTCCATCAATTGGAGAATGACTGAACAAAAAGTGGTATATGATTGTAATGGAATATTATTATGCTATAAGAAATGACAAGCAGGATGATTTCAGAAAAAAACTGGAAAGACATATGAACTGATGTATAGTGAAGTGAGCAGAACTGGGAGTGCATTGTGCAGAGTGACAGTGATTCTATGAGCAATTGTGAATGACTTGACTACTTTCAGCAAAGCAATAATCCAAGACAATCCCAAATGGCTAATAATGAAGTATACTATCTACTCCCAGAGAAAAAACTGATTTTGATTGAACACAGAGTAAAAAAAAAAAAACGAGTACTTGTAGATTGTACATATATAACTTGCATCAGATTGGTTGCTATCTTGAGGAGAGGGGAGGAGAGGGAGGGAGGGAGAAAAATTTGGAACTCTGAATCTTATGAAAATGAATGTGGAAAACTACCTTTACATGTAACTAGAAAAAATAAAATAAATGTTTGTTTAAAAAAATTGATAGAGGTTATACAAGTGCATTGGTGAAAAACATATTTCCATGTAAGTCATTCTGTGAAAGAAAACACAGGCAAAAAACCAAAGTAAAGAAAAAAGTATGCTTTGCACTTCATTCAGACTCCATCATATTTTCATCTGGAGATGGATAACATTTTTTATCATAAGTCCTTCAGAATTGTCTTGTATCACTGTATTGCCAAGAATAGCTAAGTTATTCATGGTTGATCATTATAAATGACTGCTGTTACTATAGACAGTGTTCTCCTGGTTCTATTCATTTCATTTTGTATCAGTTTATAGAAGTCTCTTTCAGTATTTTCTGAGATCATCCTGCTCACCATTCCTTATAGTACAATAGTATTCCATCACAATTATATGCATCAACTTATTCAGCCATTGCCCAATTGATGGACTTTTGCTCAGTTTTTAATTATTTGCCCCCATTAAAAGAGCTGCTATATTTTTGTACATATAGGTTCTTTTCCTTTTGGATTTTTATCTTTTTGGAATACAAGACCTAGTTGGTGATATTGCTTGGTCAAAGTATATGTATGCATGATTTTATAGTCCTTTGGACACAGTCCTAAATTGCTCTACAAAAAGTGCAACCTATAGTTTATCAAACTGCTCTGGAGAGCAATTCAAAAGATGCTAGGGATTTACCTATTATTTTACACCAACAAACACCCACAAGCCAATGGACATGTACAGCATGCAAGGAAGGTTACATTAATCAAGGAAACTTGAAGGAATATGATGAAATTCAAAAGACACAAACAAGTATTCATAAGGTCTGAACCATGCCTGAAAAGTTGTTTTCCATGCATTTCTACACCAATTCTTAGAATTATATAATCACCACCCAGAGTCTAGTTTGGGACTGATCTTTATTCCCTGAACCCTTAACAAAATATCTCAAGTCTAATGTCTTCAGAATGCCTTTGTTGGCATAATAATGGACACATAGGTTTAGAACTAGAAGGTACTTCAGTAACCATCTGTTTCAACTCATTTATTCTACA
Organism: Dromiciops gliroides; assembly: GCF_019393635.1. Lineage (NCBI taxonomy): Eukaryota > Metazoa > Chordata > Mammalia > Microbiotheria > Microbiotheriidae > Dromiciops > Dromiciops gliroides. The sequence goes on along the minus strand of NC_057866.1, from coordinate 212,832,796 downwards.
GGTGATGAAATAGGTTCAGGGAACTTTTGACTTGCCTAAGGTCTCATAGGGTGTAATTATTAGAAGTAAATTAGGGGGCAGCTAGGTGGTGCAGTGGATAGAGCACCAGCCCTGGAGTCAGGAGTACCTGAGTTCAAATCCGGCCTCAGACACTTAACACTTACTAGCTATGTGACCCTGGGCAAGTCACTTAACCCCAATGGCCTCACTAAAAAAAAAAAAAAAAAGAAAGAAAAAAAAAATGGGGCAACTAGGTGGCACAGTGGATAGAGCACCAGCCCTGGCTGTGTGACCCTGGGCAAGTCACTTAATCCCAATGGCCTCACTAAAAAAACAAAAAAAAACCCCAACAACAAAAAAGAAGTAAATTAGAATTTAGGCCCCTGACTCCAGAATCAAAGCTCTTTCTACTTTCCCATAGTAGCTCCATTAATGTTCTTACGTATCACTTTTGATGGCTACCAACAACTTGTCCTAAAAGCATATACCGTTTCCTAACTGGGAAGGGGGTTCTTTTCATAGTCACAGCCCCCCAAAATTGTCCTATTTCAAAAAGCTATCCTTAACTGATATTTCAGGAAAGTACATGGCTGAGCTTTAAATGTGACTTGTCCCAGACCAAGAAATATCAGCATTTGACCTCAGGCCTTTTGCACAAAAAGATAAGAGCACAATATAAGGCTTCAGCTGGTAGTGAGGCTACAGATGCTTCTATTTTAATAGGGACAGAAACATCAAAATACAGAGATGAATACAGACTTTGGAATAACCCCTGGCACTTATACATATGGAAAAGTCTGTATCAGGATAGGAAGAGGAACAATAAAATTCAGGCAGTTTGATACATCTGTGGCTATCAACCAATGGTAAGACTGATGGGCCACTTAACTTATTTTAAAAAATTTCCTATCATAGAAATGTTTCCTTTTGGTATTTAGGCCTTTTGCATTATGGTATTATTCCATCTTTGGCTCATAATTTTTGTTTCCACTTCCTCTAGCCAAACTGGACCACTATATACTTTGCCCAAACAATTTCTGAGCTCCTATGCCTTCATGCCTTTGTGCACTCCATTCCCTATGCCTATATAACTGTCTGTCTTTCCAACTTCCTTCCAAGTTATTTATTTGTCTGTCCCTTTCACTAAAAAGGCCTTCCACTCTCACATCTCACTCACACTTTATTTTGTAATTCTGTAATGGACTTATCATGTCATATTTCATACTGTAGTGCCTGTGTCTTAAAACACAATGGAACCTTTGATGGCAGAGGCCAGTTTTAGAATTTTGTTTAACAGTTTCCAGCATAATTGATTTTATAAAGTGCATAATTTATTGCGTTTACAATATACTGAACAAAGTGAATTAAATTTCCATTCATTAAGCACCTACTATGTGTCAGGCATCATTGTTTTGATATGCAGACTACTCATTGACCTGTTGATAAGCTTCACAACCGAAAAAAGGAGGGAGAATTATTTTATAAGAAAACAACAATGGGGCAGCTAGGTGGTGCAGTGGATAGAGAGCACTGGCCCTGGATTCAGGAGGACCTGAGTTCAAATCTAACCTCAGACACTTAACACTTCCTAGTTGTGTGACCCTGGGCATGTCACTTAACCCCAATTGCCTCACCAAAAAAAAAAAAGAAAAAGAAAGAAAGAAAGAAAGAAAGAAAGAAAGAAAGAAAGAAAGAAAGAAAACAACAACAACAACAAAATCATATACAAAAACATTTCACATATAATAGACTTTTTTGAAAGAAAATATTAGCATATCGAAAATGGCTGTCTTTCCCTGTTCTCATTTCCTCCCACCTCCACTGCTTTTTAACAACCAAATATAGTGTTCCTGTAATCTTAATGTCTTGAGTTTCATATCTAATTGGAATGGTTCTACCCCATTCCATTTTATTGTATGGGAATCATATGTACTGAGGCTGGCCATTATTGTATAAACTTATGGGGAATTTGAATTAAATGTAATGAATAGTTCTAGTATAGGATTAATTCTGTCATTTAAAAATATATAACTCTTATGAAGAGGGTAAGGATGGCACTGTTTACCAAATAACAGAAGGAATTTACTCTCAGTAAGACATCTAAATTAAACTACATTTGAAAGATTCTCTTTGGTCCCAAATAAAAGGACCGAAGAGAGACATAATTTCATAAATAAATTAGAAAGGAGACTGTCTGATCCTCCATGGATTTCTTTTACAAGTGATTTCTTGAAAATAACCATGAAGACATATTAGTAACATTATAATACAATCAAAAGTATCTAAATCTAGGTAGGAAATTGTGACTCCGAGCTCAATTATGCCCTTTGATGTGATCAACATTCCAGTACTATTGTTCTTAGCATGACAGAGTTCTATACTTAACATGCCTGTCATGCAACACGGGTGAAGGACAAGAAGTCAACAGGGAAAGATGGAAGTGCAAAGAATTTTCAACTATGGGCAGTATAACCTCATTTGATGGATTGATTTAATTCTTTTTATTTAGGGATATATTGTTATAGAAAGAGTGTTTATAAAAGCTGCCACATTCAGCAGCTTGACAGAGCAATGAAAACTGATTAAATGAGAGGGAATTCACAAATGTTACACCTTGTTATAATGAAATCATATATTTCTGGTTCCAGAATGTTATTATTCATGGAATAGGGGAAAAAATTTTGACTCAAAGGCAAAGAAGAGAAAATACTGAGGATATTCATATACCATTCAACAAAGAGCAGAAAAAGAAAATATGAAAAATATTGACACAGTACTACAATTTCATTATCAATTGAGCCAATAGAAAGTCATCCACATAGATGTGATGGGGTAACAGAAGGAAAATAATGTACTAGCAAAGGCTATCAAGCTTGAATGAGCCTGGCAGCTAAGGAGTTTCATTCTTCGTAAATTCCCCATTGAGAACTTTTCTCTGTCAAAGCCATTTATTCTCCATGATTGGACCCCAAACACATCTAACTTCTCTCCCAAGCACATATGATAGAAAGTAGACTTAAAATGTGAGCTGAAGTGTTTAAAAACTCCACAGCACTTTTAACACTCACTATTTTTATGGATTGCATTCAGCTCAATATGCACCTGCAAAGTCTATTCTGGTTACACGCATTGAAAGATTAACTACTGATCTACTTGCATCACTTAATCTGGGCTTTATTCATTCTTCTTCCAATTGGATTTTTTATTACTGGGCTCATACATTTTCAGAAAACAAAGATCTATTCAGGAAAACTGGTAGTCTATGTTTTGCCAGAATCAAGGCCATTCACAAAACACACAAGCAAATGCACACATATACACAAAACAAAACACACACAAGTATCTGGAGAACGTTGACTTTTTTTTTTTTTTTTAGTATTTGAAGAAGTATCTGAAGTTATGCATCTTTAAATTACTGTGTAAGTGAAGAAACATGTGTTCTACATCAGGGAACTCTTTTAAAAATGCATAGATGATGGGCAGCTAGTTGGCTCAGTGGATAAAGCAATGGCCCTGGATTCAGGAAGACCTGAGTTCAAATCCAACCTCAGACATTTGACACTTACTAGCTGTGTGACCCTGGGCAAATCATTTAACCCTTGGTGACCTACATTAAAAAAATAAATAGATAATAAAAATTTTAAATTTAAAAATGCACAAGAAGAGAGCAAAAGGACGTTTACAGAAAAGAGTTTTGATGCTATCATGTTAAATTTAATATAGATTAAAATTTACTATGTAGGAGAGCTATACTTGTGTGTATATATATATATATATATATATATCCACATATATACATATACATAAACATACACAATCATTTTTCTCTATATGTTGCAAGTTCATATCTTTAATATTTTTAATGTTAGTTGATATATATCAATTATATATAATTATAATATAATACAATATAAATATATATATAATTATAAAAAATTAGACAATTAAAGGTGAAAAATGGAACCAAAAAAGACAATAATTTAATTGTTCATTGTTGGTCTGTGCTAATATAGCATAAATGTAAATTTTTTCTGAATTTATTTAAAAATTTAGTATATCTCAATATAATCCTTAAAAAGCTACTTAATAGATATAGACAAAATAAAAACAAAATTAATTTGGAAGAACATGAAGCCAAAAATCTCCAGAGAAAAAAATTACGGCAGGGGGTGGGGTGGAGTGTTTGTGAAGTAGGGAGTACAATCTTATAATATTTTATTCTGTGACACAAAGATTGCATGGATACAAAATGAAGAGGCAATTATTCAGGTGGATTAGTTTGTAAACAGTATACAAATAATGCAGAGAGGTCAAAATAGATGAGGAATGAGGAATAAGGAAAAATGCAAATTTGGCAATTAAAAGAACAGCATTACCTATCTGAAGAACACTTTTAGCAGAGTAGTGAAATCAGAAAACCAATTGAGAATTGACGAAATGAAAGCATCAGCTCCAGATGATTCTGGTTTTTGTTTGTTTTTGGTGTGTGTATTCTATGTATATATGGGTGTGTGTATATATATGTGTGTGTGTGTGTTTATATGTACATGTGTATGTTTATGTGTATGATGTATGTGTAGGTATGGACTTAAGAACAAAAGGTAAAGTGAACATGTTCTTAGGTAAATGGAGAAAGAATAGGGAAAGAGTAAAGATGAAGGAGGTAAGGGATAACGAATGAAGCAAATTATTGAAGGAAAATATTGGGGGTAGGGAAATAGAATCAAAGACAAAAATAAAGAGGCTATTCCTAGGATAGAAAAAAGCCACTTCTTCATCAAAGACCCTCCTTGTTCAGCAAAGGAAAGGAGACCAGATGAAGTTTCAGAAAAGTTTTGAGATAGGGAATAGCATAATGAGGGATTACACCGTAGAGGTAATTATTTCTCCAAGTAAAATAGAAGACAAAATCTCCTCATAGTCATTGGTATAGCATGGGGACATGAAAAAAAAAAATGGCACAGCCATTTTGGAGACCATGATCTTGAGTCGACAGTGAAAAACATGACTGTTCAATTGAAATTAAAAAACAATAACTCATCCTCACCCTGGTTGACAATATTGTATTACTTCCTTTGCAGGTATTCCGCAGTTCAGATGGTGGGGTGAAGAAGGTAGATTGGCAAAAATTGGGGAATGACCCATGTTTAATATTAATATGGCATGAATAACAGGAGAGGGGTAAAAAGCAATTAAAGATTGAATCCAGTAGATAGTTGAACTTGTTATTAGGTCAAGTTTATAAAGGAAAGAAAGCATGCCCAGAACAGAGGTACTAGACATAGACAGCAAGAACAGATGGAGGTATATGAGGTCAAAGTAAGTATGAAGAATATATTTAAGAAATAAAAGACAGGAAGAGAAAAAATATAATTATATGGGGAAATTTAGACTTCAAAGTTATGAAGGTGGCACACTTTGGGATGAAGTTTGATTTACTCCATACCACTGTTTTTCTAGTTATAAACAATATTCAGTGTTTATATTTCAGATATGTAGCATGATATTGTATAAAAACAAACAAAACTAAAATAAAAATAAAAACCAAAAAAACTCTAGAACATGGATAAAAATACCTACACTCAGATATTAAAATGGTTCATGCACTTGCCAGAACATGATTTTGGACAAGTCAGTTACCCTAAGTCATTAGTTCCTTAGCTGTAGAGATAATAATTTTTATTTATTTATTTAGAAATACCCCCAAGTTACATGTAAAATCAAAACAAAACAAAACAAAAATTTGTTTTCCAAATTTTCTTCCTCCCTCCCTCCTCACCCTTCCCTAAGAAATCAAGCAATTCAATAAAAGTTATACATGTCCAGTCATGTAAAACATCTCCACATTAGTCAAGTTGTGAAAGAAAACAGACAAAATAACTTTGGAAAGAGGAACTAACTAACTAACTAACTATACATACACACACACACACACACACACACACACACACTTCAATCTGTATTCATATACCATCCATTCTTTCTCTGTACATGGATTGCATTTTTCATATGTCATTCTCATAGCATCCTGCTCATCATTTCTTTCACAATTACTATTGCTAACTGTATTACCCTCCATCCTATTCATTCCCCTTGATATTTACTCTATTTTATATCTTCTTTCACCCTGTCCCTCCTCAAAAGTGTTTTGCTTTCTATTACCCCCTCCCCCAATTTGCCCTCCCTTCCTTCACCTCTTTCCCCTTATCTCCTTCCTCTCCTATTTTCCTGTAGAGCAAGATATATTACTATACCCACATGAGGGTGTATATTATTCCCCCTTTGAGCCAATTCTGATGAGAGTAAGGCTCACTCACTCCCCAACTCCTTCCTCATTTTCTCCTCCACTTCATTAGCTTTTTCTTGTGTTTTTTTTATGTGAGTTACTTTACCCCATTCCACCTCTCCCATTCCCTTCCTTCCAGTGCATTCCTCTTACCCCTTAACTTTATTTTACAAATGTCATCATGTGGCAACTAGGTGATACAGTGGACAAAGCCACAGCCCTGGAGCCAGGAGGCCCTGAGCCCTAATCTGGCTCCAGACTTAAGCCACCCCACCCTGCCTGTCCCACAAAAAACAAACAAACAAACAAAATAGATAAACATAAAATAAATGTTTTACAGATATCATCCCTTAATATTCAATTCACACCTGTGGCCTCTTTCTAAATATATTCCTCTCAGCTACCCTAATACTGAGAAAGTTCTTATGAGTTCAAAGTATTATCTTCCCATGTAGGAACGTAAACAGTTTAACATTTTAAGATCCCTCATGATTTCTTTTTCCTGTTTACCTTTTTATGCTTCCCTAGTTTCTTGTATTTGAAAGTCAAATTTTCTATTCAGTTCATGTCTTTTCATCACAAATGCCTGAAAGTCCTCTTTTTCATTGAAGTCCCATTTTTTCCCCTGAAAGATTACATTGTTTTTCTGGATAGGTGATTCTTGTTTGTACTCTCAGTTCCTTTGCCCTCTGTAATATCCTATCCCATGCCCTCTGGTCCTTAATGTAGAAGCTGCTGGATCTTGTGTTATCCTCAATGTAGCTCAACAGTACTTGAATTCTTTTTTCTAGCTACTTGCAATATTTTCTTCTTGACATGGGATCTCTGGAATTTGGCTATAATATTCCTGGAGGTTTTCCTTTTAGGATCTTTTTCTGGAGGTGATAGGTGGATTATTTCAATTTCTGTTTTACTTTTTGCTTCTAGAATATCAAGGCAATTTTCCCTGACAATTTCTTGGAAGGTGATGTCTAAGCTCCTTTTTTTGATCAAGGTTTTCAGGTAGTGCAATGATTTTCAAATTATCTCTCCTGGATATATTTTCCAGGTCAGCAGTTTTTCCAAGAAGATATTGCATATTGCCCTCTTCTTTTTATTCATTTGAATTTGCTTTATTGTGTCTTGATTTCTCATAAAGTCATTAACATCTATTTGCTCTATCCTAATTCTTAAGCAACGATTTTTTTCAGAGAGTTTATGTACCTCCTTTTCTGTTTGGCCAATTTGGCTTTTCAAGTTGTTGACTTTTTTTTTCTTTCAAGACCCTCTTGTATCACTCTCATTTTTCTTCTACCTCTCTTACTTTGTTCTTTACCTCTCTTACTTTATCTTCAAAGTCCTTTTTGAGAGCTTTCATGCCCTGAAAACAATTCATATTTTTCTTGAAATCTTTGGATATAGGAACTTTGACTTTGTTATCCTCTTCTGAGCACATATTTTGATCTACCTTGTCACCAAAGAAGCTTTAGATGGTCTGCTGCTTTTTCTGCCTGCTCATCTTGCCAGTCTATTTCTTGGCTTTTAATTCCTTCCTAATGTGGAGAACTGCTTCCAGGATGCACTGACACAAGCTTCAGGGGATCTCAGGTGGTACAATTGTAGGAGAGGCTCATTCCTAGCCCACCTGCCTCATAAGTAACCACAGGCCTGCTTTATCTTTAACTCAGGAGCAGAAATCTGATTGAAATCTGATTCTCTGTGATCCATAAGCTTGGCATGCCCATGCCCCTCCCGTACTGGGCCTCTGCCACTCCAGTATACCTCCTAAGGAAAACAGAAGTGCTCCCACAGAGACCCCTACTATTTCATCCCAGCCAATTGCTGGACCTCCACACTAGTCCAAGAGTCAAGTTTCAGAGAAGCTGCTGACACTGAAGTTTCCAAGGCTCTGTAGACATGGCCTGCCTGAGGCTGGATCTGTGGGCATATGTTGCACTTCTTTCTCACCCTGGAATAGCAGAACTTCCCTGTGGTCCTTTTAAGAAGACTTTGGCTGGAAAATGATATCACTCTGTTCTTTTGTGGGTTCGGCTGCTCCAATAAATAGTGAGATGGAGATTTTTTTTTTTATATGGCTACAGGGAGCTTTGATTATTTCATTTGAAAACTCCATATTTTTTGATTATCTATCATTTGGGGAATGGCTCTTATTTTAATAAATTTGATTCACTTCTCTATGTGTTCAAGAAATAGGCCTTTCCAACAAACTTACTTCAAATATTTTTTTCACAGTTACTATTGCTAACTGTATTTTCTTTCCCCCATCCTATTCCCTTCCCATTAAATTTATTCTATTTTCTATCTTCTTTTACCCTGACCCTCCTTCTTGCTTCTGACTACCCCTCCCCCAACATGCCCTCTGTTCCTTCACCTCTTATCCCCTTCCCCTCCTACTTTCCCACAGGGTAAGATAGATTGAGTGTGTATGTTATTCCCTCTTTGAGCCAATTTTGATGAGAGTAAGGTCCACTCACTCCACAGCACCTCTGCCATCTTCCCATCTACAGTATAAGCTTTTTCTTGTTTCTTTTAAGTGAGATACTTTACCCCATTCCACCTCTACTTTTCCCTTTCTCCTAGTGCATTCCTCTCACCCCTTAATTTTATTTTTTAAAGATATCATCCTTTTATATTCAACTCATACCAATGCCCTCTGTCAAACTATACTCCATCCAGCTGCCTTAAGAATAAGAAAGTTCTTATGAGTTACAATTATCATCTTCCCATGTAGTAAAGTTTAACCTTTTAATCTCCCTTATGATTTCTTTTTACTGTTTAACTTTTTATACATCACTCTCATTTCTCTTTCTATTTTTTCCTCTACCTCTCTTACTTTATTTTCAAAGTCCTTTTTGAGTGTGCCTATGGCCTGAGAGTAATTCATATTTTTCTTGGAAGCTATGGATATAGGAGCTTTGACTTTGTTATCTTCTTCTGAGGGTATATTTTGATCATCCTTGTCACCATGGGAATTGGGTAATATTGAGAAATACTTCAGGTGGGTTCATGGACTCATGGACTGAAAGAATACCAGCTAGAAGATAGAGCCAAGTGGTCACCTAGTACACAATACCACCAAGTATCTTCCCTATAATGTAACCAACAAATAGTCACCAAGTCTTCACTTAAATAAAAGGATTCTGGAGAATTAAAAACCCTTCCCTTTTTGAAACAGTTAATTCCACTTCTGAAAATTTCTTATTGTAAATCCCCTTATCCCAACCCCTTAAATTAAACAGAACTTTAGACTTTGAAATGACCTTAAGGTTTTTCATACCCAACTCTCATTTTACAGATGAAGAAATTGATGATATGCAAAGTTAAATGTCTTGCTCATAGTCACATAACAATTAAATGCTATAATCAAAATTAGAAGTTTTGTCTCCTGCTCTTTTCAATCTATCACTGGCTATGCCTAAAGAACCATATTTATCCAAAGTAGGGCAAAACTTTCCCAAGACTAAACAATTAACTGTGCCCCCAAGATCTATTCTTTCTCCATCGAACAGTACTAGGCAAGTCTAAATCCAACTTCGTTCTAGCCTCCCCTTTTGTCAATGTTCTCCTTAATGATCATCAGAATTCCCTGAATGTGGGGCAGCTATGTGGCTCAGTGGATAGAACACCAGCCCTGGATTCAGGAGGTCCTGAGTTCAAATCTGGCCTCAGACACTTGACATATAGTAGCTGTGTGACCCTAGGCAAGTCACTTAACCCCAATTGCCTCTCAAAAAAAAAGAAAAGAAAAGAAAAAAATATGTTCAGAAAACTCCCTGCACGTATGCCACCAAGAGGATCAACTTATTTCCATTATAGATGACATTTTCCAAGGTGAACATTTTATTTGAATTATTAATGTTTTAGGAATAACTTTCAGAAATTCAGTCAATGGTACACAGTGGATAATGAAATATTTTTGGAATGAGGAAGACTTGAGTTCTAGTTCCATCTCTTAAAAATAACTGCTATTTCTCAGGATGAGTTCTAGTGGTAACAGATAACTCTCCTACACTTTAAGATACAAAACAGTTTTTCTACCTTGGTAGAAGGAGTTTCCTCTAGGGAAGTATCACTGACAAATGAAATTACAGGTCCAGAAAGACAAACAGTTTTGGAAAGTTGCCTCCTGATGAAATCGAGTGAGACAATTTAATCTCATCAGTATTTCAGAAACATGTGATAGCAAGTTATTTGTTTGAAGGTCCCCTATAGATAGTGAACTGAAGTCTTAATATGAGGAATCATGTCCAATTCAATGAATAAAATTGTTCTTCTAAGAGGTGTGTGTTTTGCCGATTTGCTTATCCATTTCTCTTCTAAGCTTATTGCAGTTGGAGACCAGAGTTCAAGTTCTCCAGGATCTGCTAAAAAGAGGTCATGGGAAAAAGTCAGCAGTGGATGAGACACAGGACAAATGTATTTTCATGGGAGTAAAATGTGAAGAAAAGGCATAGAATATTATTGGGACATTGCAGGTAGGAAATACAATGGGAAGATATTAGCACAAACATGTGTAAAGGAAAAGCAATTCCCTCTGAGATGCTCATCAACTCCATTTGACACACAACTCACAATACTGAAAATTCTCAGTGTTGGGGTCATGAATTACTCAATTCAGATTTCATTTATCTTGTTGCTAGGCCCATATTAAAAAATAAGATAATGTTATAAAGTATTCTTTTGGTGTCAGGATTAATGGAGGGATTTGGTGAGATACATCATAAGGCTACACGCTTCTTTTCTTTTTCGAGAAAACTACAACTAGTACTACAAGAGAAGACCTGCCATCTCCTACCCCACCCTATTATTCACTAATAAAGCTATACCAGCTTCTACATCCAGCCCGAAGACCCTTTTACTGAAAACCCTTATACTATCATCTTTAAAATATGAAAAATAAATTCATCCAGGGCATGCAGAAACAAGATTCAAAGGAAGCTTCCAGCTTTGTTGCTCCTTTTAGCGTTACAAACTACAAAGCCTCCAGGAATGCACTAGTTTCTCTTCGAAAACGTGGGTTACACAGTGACTGTGAACACTATACAGAACAGCACTAAAGGAGAGGATGTTTGAAGTGGCAGCCAGCTCTGAAGCAGCTCACTTCAGACAGATAACTATATTTTCAATCTTGTTTTAATGTTTGCCAACAGGTCACTTCAAAAAAAGTCACTTGTTTGAGGGATACTGAACTCTGCTCTTCCTAGCTACTTATTCACATATCAGAACTAACACCACAAACAACAATTTACTCCAAGCAGAAATACGAGATTCCAAGGAAGATTCACTATTAAGAAGTCAGTTCTCCAAACTTCAACACTAAATCCTTTTGAAACATAGCACACATAAAAAATTATTAGACTCCCACATAAACATGGCAGTCCTCAAGGTAGCTAAGAAATATGTTTTTAGAGCACAAAAATAGGCCAATATATATACTCAAGAGCCTATAATTGAACTTGAAGCCACCCTGATGTCCAAAGAACACTCAATCAGATAGGAGTTAGACTTGTGGCTTTGTCCTAGTTATGCCAGAAATTAGTTGAGGGCCTTTGGATAAGTCAATCTTTCCCCCTTTTAATTTTAGGTACCTCTTCTGTGAAATGGCCATCTTTTTACAAATCATCTGTGGATTTAGAGCTAGAAGGCACCTTAGAGATTATATAGTCCAGTCTCCTCATTTTCAATTAAAATTATGTTCATATTTCTTCAATTATTTGCCTATATTCATATATGTAGTTTGGGTCAAAGTTATAATTTGAAATTAAGCATTTTTGACTACAAATTCAGAACCCTAGTCACTGCAAATATTAATAACATTGCATTTAATTTTATTTATTTTTTATTTTTTGTGTTTTTGGCAGGGCAATAAGTGTTAAGTGACTTGCCCAGGGTCACACAGCTAGTAAGTGTCAAGTGTCTAAGGCTGGATTTGAATTCAGGTCCTCCTGAATCCAGAGCCAGTGCTTTATTCACTGTACCACCTAGCTGTCCCCCTGATTTTATTTTTAATCTTATTTATATAGCATCTTAATTTTCAAATGTACCCTTCCTTCCTCCTTTACACAATGTACCATCCCTTTTACTAAAACATTTTGAAAAAGAAAATAAAAGCAGTTCAGAAAAACTAACCACCATATAAACTGAGTCTGATAATGTATTCAATATCCTACCCCTACAGTTCCTGGCCTCTGCAAAGAAAGGAAAGAGGTTCATTTTCTAATTTCTTCTGTGGTGATAAGCTTTGTCATTAGAATTATGCAATGTTCTGTTTCTATTGTAGTTATTCTTTCAATTTTATTATTACAATCATTGTATATATTGTTTTCCTACTTATGCTCACTTTATACTTTACCCAGTATTTCTCCATGTTCTTAATATTCAGTGCATCTTAAGGAACAGTGCTTTTCCATTATATTCATGTACCACACTTTATTTTACCATTCTCCTATTGATAGAAATCTATGGTTTCCAGTTCTTTGTATAGTACTTAACTCTTGAGCAATAGTAGAACATCTTCCAAGTTCCAATACACATTTTTAAAAAGTTTGTATGTATATGTAATATCTTTTGTTGTTATATTTTCCAGGATTGCTCTAGCATGCTAGCTCTTCTATCTTGGGGAAAAAAAATCAACCAAATTTGATCAATTTTGGAAAAAAAAAGAAATTGTATACAATATTGACATCAAGGAATCACCCACCTCCCCAGTTTGCAAAAGAATAAATATAATTTTCCTTTCATATCTCTTCTTTGGGGCCAAATTTGTTTTATAATTTTACAAAATTCATTTTCAGTTGTGTTGTGATATATAAAAATAATGCATCTTATTTGTCTGACATTGTTTACCCTGCTATATATTATTTCATGTTTTTCTTTTCATGCTTCTTGGTATTCATCATATGTGTCACATTGTAAAACCTTGTAATATTCCATAACAACATCTGTCACAGCATTTTTGACCAGTCTTCAATAAATGGGTGCCTATTCCCCACTTCATTTTTTCACTACCACAAAAACTGCTGCTACAAATATTTTTAATTTATATTAGACTTTTCTTTGGTACATACTGGACTATTCTCAATGATCTCTATGGAGAAATTTCTAGCCATGGAATCTCTGGCTCTAAATGTATGATATTTTAGTCATTTATGATCACATAATCTTAAAATGCTTTCTAAAATACATAACATTTATTTATGATATTCTATTTGATAATCTCCCAAAAACCAATGTAGGAATTCTCCTTTCACAGAGAAATAAATTAAGACTCAGGGCAGCTAGGTGGTTGGGGCTGCTAGGTGGCACAATGGGTAGAGCACCGGCCCTGGAGTTAGGAGGACCCGAGTTCAAATCCAGCCTCAGACAATTAACATGTACTATTTGTGTGACCCTGGGCAAGTCACTTAACACCAATTGCCTCACCAAAAAAAAAATACTCAGTGAGGTTTAGTGTTTTGACTAAGGTCAAATGGCTTATAGGCAGCAAAGTTGGGAAGAGAACTTATGGCTTGTAACTTTTGAGCTCAGTGAAAATATGTCCCATCCTTGGGCCTCCTAAGAAACTTTTTTGGCTGTATCAATAAGCAATAGCAAGGCATACTTATAACTGAGATTCAAGTCAATTCTTTTATGACCTGAACGTAAGCTATCTTTATACCCTACCCTGAGACACTGCAGAGTCTATCTTGTTAGATTAATTTTTACTGGCTGTTGGTTGGTTTATTCTTGCCCTGTATATCCAATTCTTTTATTTGGACTAAGGACAAGCCTCACACTAATTTCTTCAGCTCACCCTTATCTCTTACCTTTCAGACTTTAATCATCCCACCATGACACTATCACTTCCATTATGTGACATAATATGGCTTTCTTTTAAATATTCTAACTCTGTTATTGGATTATTTTAAATGATTATCAAAGCAAAAATTTCATGTTGCTCAATTTTCTATTGAGAGGGAAGGTCACTACAGATAACATAACTATTTCTACCTCTCTCATACTAATTTTTCAAATATTTAAGTTAGAAATTCCAAAATAATTTCTATATTTGTCTTTCAAATGAAATTTCTTCTTAATTTGAATATTAATTGGTGCATGTAGTTCTTTAGACATTAATTTCAGTGAAATTTTCAATCAAAATGTCTACTTTGAAGACATCTTTCAGGAGGGAAACTAAGAAACCAGAATAAGGATTTCTTCAGCTTCCTTATCCTGATCCCTACTCTGGTCTGAAAATATGCAAAGTCTTACTCATAAAATGTCCAAGATTAAGCCTTTTGTCCTTTTGTTATGCTCTTATTCCTCCATCTCTGATCTAGCTCTCTTTCCTTGTGTTGAGGGACCTTACTTAATTAAATATTTTGTAATTAAATTTTATTTTAAAAGGTTCCCCATGGGATTCAGGCTGAATAAGAATTCAACATACTGCTGAATAATATAAGAATGGATTTTGGTGCCCACTCTCCTAAGTTTATGTTAAGAAGAAATTGAAAGTATGATTGTTGACCACTAACCACATTTTCCCCAGTGTGTGGCATATCAGTTCAATAGGAGTTGACAGGGCCATCTGGGGTGGGAATTAGTCCAACTGTGGCCAAATTTGAAAGCCATAGAGATATAGGCCATACCTATAATTTCATGATTATAGAAGTTCTTAGTGAACTAATTCCTTTAGTAATATCTCAGGATATTATGTGTAATTTATAGAACCATCTGAGGCATTATAAGGTTATTTGATTTGACATAGCAAGTATGTTTTAGACATAATTGAATGTATTAATTTGATCATTGACAACACTATGCTAACGTTTAGTAAAAACCCAGCAATTCAAACAGTTAAAGAAGAGAATCCAGCTTTCCAGACCAGAGTCCAGAATCCAGTTTTCCAGATCAGAGTCCAGAGTCCAGAGCCCAGTTTTCCAGACCAGAATCCAGCTTCCTCCTGATGACGTCTTACCACTTCAAGAAGACAAGAGAACTCAGAAACATTATATGAACAGTTTTTGTTTTGTTAGTTTTTGTTATCTCCTTCTGTTATTATATACCATCTGTAATGTGTACTCTCTGCAGAGGCCCTCCCTCTGCAAGACCAATGTCAAAGCATCGTGTTCGTGAGGGATTGCTCCTCTGGACAAAACTTTTCTCTCTCCCTTTTTTATATTGATATTAACATATTGTTAGCATAGGATATTATTTTTGACTGTTTCATTGAGCAAACTCATTCCTTTTTCTAATGAAACAAAGGGGGGAATGTGGTAAAAATTATTTGTGGTAAAGATATATATATTGGAAGTTTTGGCTGATTCATTTGAAAGATTGTGCATGCTACTGAAGCGGCTTTTGAAGGACCTCCTTTTTTGAGGAGGAGAGTGCAAAGAACTTCCAGTACGTGGACTTAAACATGAGGGCAGGAAAGGAAGTTGGTGTTCTCTGGCTGTTAAACTTAGCCGTGGAGGCACGTGCGCAGATGAGAGGCATTGAAAAACATGTGGTTGGTGTTCGGCTTTAGGTGTGCTGGTTCTTGGCCTGGCAGCCAGTTTGGGCTCAGTGAGTTTTATATAGGAAAATAGACTAAGTTTAGATCTAAGGTCATTCATCTGTATTTCTACTTCCCTATTTCCCTAATTGGTATCACCTTTTGTTGTCTAATTAATTCCCAAACAATAAAAACGAATCCCTCACAGATTAAAGCTCAGAGGCTTCTTTTGCTTAGTGGTCTGGGAGAGATATATATATTAAAGGGAAAAGTTAAAAGGGGGAGTTTAATGATCCATATATCCAATTTTGAATCTCACACAGAAATGAAACCTGAACCCAGGTCTCCCTGACTCTGAAACTAGCTCTTTATCCATTATGTCACACTCATAGATCCATTGTGCCTTTCACTTGCCAAACCACTTTTGCTATTATATTGCGTTAACTTTTAGGCGCCATGTTTTAGTAATGGAGTGTTCAGAAACGGATAAACAGGATAGAGAAGGACCATATATATTATGTCATAAGAGGAAAAGTTGAAGAAACTGAGGATCTTTAACATGGTGAAGAGAAGACTTCAGGAGGACACAATCTGGTTTCCATTATTCTAAGGGCTATCAAATGGAAGAGGGGTAAACGTTACTCTTCTCAGCCTCAAATGGCAAATCTAGGAGTAATGTTTGAAAATTGCAGAGAACTAGATTTACACTTAATATAAGGGAGGGGAAGGCCTAATTCAAATAATTAGAGCTATGTAAAAATGTTAAGTAGTAAGGCTGGGGAGATGGTGGGTGCTCCCCTTACTATATATATCTTCAAATAAAGATAAGATGACCATTTATTAGAATATTTTAGAGAAGATTCTAGGATTTGTACTAAATGGCCACTTGTTCCTTCTATCTAAATTTTTTTCTTCCCAGAGAGATTTTTTCCATGAACCCAAATCAGTATATTTTTATTCCTCAGATTATGGTAGGAATTAATTCATCATTTCTTCCTCTCCCCTTTTATGTAAAAAAATGCATGCTATTTTTATGAGTACTACAATGAATAAAAGTACTTTTTATGGCAAGTAGATATCTTCTCAAAGAAATAAGAATCTCAAGGGAATTTCTTTATAAACTTGTTTCATCATTTTAATAGAATGTAATCAAAACTTAAAGTGAGTCATATACTTATTAAAAGTCTATCCACTTAAACAGTGGTTCTTAACCTTTTTTTGTATTGTGGACTTTTCTTCATTATGAAACTCCCATATTGTCATTTTTCCTTCCAAACTTTCAGAGAGATAGATTGATAATAGGTAGAAAGAAAGATACAAGAATACAAATACAAAGACACACACACACATGACTACTTTTTCTGTTGCACTTAAGTTGTCTCTATTGTCTCATCCAAACTATCGGTCTCAGTGACTGTGTCTATGTTTATAAATATAGGAGTCAAAGTCAGACTGTTACAGATTTTTGTAACAAATCAGGGACTGTTATTGACCCCAGCCCAGTTATCTATATACTATCAGGAAAAAGGTACGTTTCTTGGGGGTAAGAACTTCTCATTGGTTTTATCTTTTTTTTTCCTCCAATGCCAAGAATTGACCGTAGTTCACATTTAATCAATATTGTAGTTGCTATTCCCACCTACTCCTAACTACTTTCTCCTTAGATCTACCTTTTGCAGAGGAGGAAAAATGGCTGAATCAGAAGCTGAGAAATTTTAGAATCCTCTCTCCTTTATCATATGATATAGCACTGAAGCCTTTTTCTTCCTCTGGAGCTTATTTGTTCAGAACAAAGTGTAGCATGATTTATTTTTCCTAAAGCCCAGGTATTTTTCCATATAAATCAGCCTTATATTTGAGAAGAGGAAGTATTCTGACCAGACCAAAAATAAAAAGAAAATAAATGAAAAGGTAAATAAAACTTTTTAAAACAATTATTCTTGTATCAAGTTTTTTTTTTAAATTCTTAAATGGATGAAATCCTTTACTAGTGTTGAGTTCTTAAATGAGGGTCAATGAGCTTTTAAAAATATTTTTAACATTCTGATAACTATACTTCTTTTCTGATAACTGTATTTTAACATTGGAAATTTTCTTTACAATCTCATGAATTGTATTTTTTCATATAAAAACTTTATTCTGAGAAGAGATCCATAGGTTTCATTCATCTTCCAAATGGATCCATCAAACACACACACACACACACACACACACACACACACACGCACACGCACACAATATTTGAGAACCCATGCACTGGAGGTTAAATCAAATGACAGAGTGAAAGCAGAGACTCACTGGAGCTTTCCCAAATGCCCCTGCAAATAACTTTAAAATAACTCTTCAAAAACAATTTTGGAGTGACAGAACCAACAAAAGACACCTTAGACAGATGGGGTGAGAGAAAAATGCAGTTGAGCACATATCTTGTCTCAGCAAACCAAAGGCAACTGTATCAGTGATAAAATTACAGGAGATCTTTTGATGACATTAGCCTCAGGATTCTATTGTCTTGCCAATACATGGTTCCTGGTCACAGTCCCAAGGTGAAAACCTAATATCAGAAGTGGCGACCTTGGTCACAGTTCCAGTGTGGAAAAGATTGCATGTGGTCATTCAGAAACCAAAGCATAGGCCAGGAGAGCAGTAACCACACTGCTCCTTATATCATACCCCTTTGGAAGAACTGAAAACTTACAGACTTTCCAGAAATAGTTCTAAAAACACCAGTACCAAAACAAAACAAAACAAAACAAAAAAACCTGAAGTTTGGGACAGTGTCCCCTCCAGAATGGGAGCAAATCCCAACCTTAACATAAACTCGAATGCCAAGAAATGGGTTGGACAAATGAGCAAACAACAACAAAATATTTTTTTCTGTCTTTTTTGCTCACTTATGTGAGGTGTCCCAAAAGTTTTAGTACAATTTTACACTACTAAAGCTTAATGCTGCTCTAAGACTTCTTAAAATATTTATTTTATTCTGAATTTAAATGAAACAAACATTTTCTTTTTTTTAATAAAGTATTTTTTCCTGTTACATGTAAAGATAGTTTTCAACTTTTGTTTATAGAAGCTTTCCAATTTCAGATTTTTCTCCCTCCCTCCCCCCTCCACTAGACAGCAGGTAATCTGATATAGGATACACACACACACACACACATACATATATATGTACATATATGTATATATACATAATAACATTAAACATATTTCTGCATTAGTCATGTTATAAGAGAAAAATCAGAGCAATGATGAAAAACCTCAAAATAGAAAAACAACAGCACCAAAAACAAAAGAAATAGTATGGTTCATATACCATCTATACTCCACAGTTCTTTTTTTTTCCCCTGGATTTGGAGATCCTCATCTATCATGAGTTCCCTGGAACTCTTCTGTACCATTGCACTGGTGAGAAGAATATAGTCCATCACAGTAGATCAACACTCAATGATGATGATACTGTGTACAGTGTTCTTCTGGTTCTGCTCATCTCACTCATCATCAGCCCATGCAAGACCCTACAGGTTTCTCTGAACTCCTCCTGCTCATCATTTCTTACAACACAATAGTATTCCATTGTATTCATATACCACAACTTGTCCAGCCATTCCCCAATTGTTGGGCATCTCCTCAATTTCCAATTCCTTGCCACCACATAAAGAGCAGCTATAAATATTTTTGTACATGTGGGTCCCTTTCCCCCTTCCATGATTTCTTTGGGAAAAAGACCTAAAAGTGGTATTGCTGGGTCAAAGGGTATGCACAGCTTTATCACCCTTTGTGCATAATTCCAAATTGCTCTCCAGAATGGTTGGATCAGTTCACAGCTCCACCAACAATGGATTAGTGTTCCAATTTTCCCACAGCTTCTCCAACATTTATTATTTTCCTTTTTTGTCATTTTAGCCAATCTGATAGGTGTCAGGTGGTACCTCAGAGTTGTTTTAATTTGCATCTCTCTAATCATTAGAGATTTAGAGCATTTTTTCATATGGGAATAGATAGCTTTGGTTTCTTCATCAGAAAACTGCCTGTTCATATCCTTTGTCCATTTCTCAATTGGGGAATGACTTGGATTCTTATAAATTTGATTTAGTTCCCTATATATTTTAGAGATGAGGCCTTTATCAGAAGTACTGGCCACAAAAATTGTTTCCCAGCTTTCTGCCTCCCTTCTAATTCTGACTGCATTGCTTCTGTTTGTACAATTTTTTTTAATTTAATGTAATCAAAATCATCCATTTTGCACTTTATAATATTCTCTATCTCTTGTTTGGTCATAAACTGTTTTCCTTTCCAAAGATCTGAAAGGTAGATTATTCCTTTCTCTCCTAATTTACCTGTGGTATCACCTCTTATGTATAAATCATATATCTATTTTGACCTTATTTTAGTATAAGGTGTCAGATGTTGGTCTATGCCTAATTTCTGCCATACTATCTTCCAGTTTTCCCAGCCGTTTTTGTCAAATACTGAGTCCCTATCCCAGAAGCTGGAATCTTTGGGTTTATCAAACACTACATTACTAGTGTCATTTACTAATGTGTTTCCTGTGCCTAGCCTATTCCATTGATCCATTTTCATAATATAGTATAATAATATTAGAGAATAATCCCTCCCCTCTCCCCTCCCCAAGGTGGTAAATGATGTGATATGGGCCATACATGTATGATCATGTAAAACATCACCATACTTGTCACTCTGTACAAGCAAATGAAAATCATAAAAAAAATGTAAGAATGTGAAAAATAGCCTGTTTCAGTCTGCTTTATCAATATCAGTTTTCTCTTTTGGAGGTGGATAGTATGTTTCATCAATAGTCATTTGAGATTGTCTTGTATCATTGTATTGTTGAGAATAGTCAAGTCATTCACAGTTCTTCATCAAACAATATTGCTCTTTATGTGTACAGTGTTCTCTTGGTTCTGCTCACTTTCACACATCTTTCCAAGCTTTTCTAAAGTCATCCTGCTTGCTATTTCTTATTTCACAATAATATTCGATCACCATCATATACCACAGTTTGTTATACATTTCCTATTTGATGGGTACTCCTTTGATTTCCAATACTCAGCCACCACAAAAAGAGCTGCTATAAATATTTTTGTACAAATAGGTATTTTTCTCTTTTGGGGAATGTCTTTGGGATATAAACCTAGTAATGGTATTGCAAAGGGTATGCATAATTCTATATAATTCTATAACCCTTTGGGCATAGTTCCAAATTGCTCTGCAGAAAGGTTGGATCTTTTCACAACTCCACCAACAATGGATTAGCATGTCAGCTTTCCCAGATTCCCTCCAACAATCAATATTTTCCATTTTTGTTATATTTCCCCCTCTGATAGGTATGAAGTGATACCTCAGAGTTGTTTTAATTTGCCTTTCTCTGATCAGTAATGATCTAGAGCATTTTTTTCATATGATTATTGATAGCTCTATTTTTTTTTGAAAACTGCCTGTTCAAATCCTTTGACCATATATAAATTGGGGAATGATTTGTATTTTTATAAATTTGATGAAGTTCTTTATATATTTGAAATAAAAGGCTTTTCTCAGAGATATTTGTATCAAATTTCCCCCCAGTTTTCTACTTCCCTTGTAATCTTGGTTACAATAGTTTTGTTTTTTGCAAAAGTTTTTTGATTTTATATAATCAAAATTATTTGTTTTACAATTAATTTTATTCTATATTTCTTCTTTGGTCCTAAATTCTTCCCCTGTTCATAAATCTGACAGATAGATAATTCCATACTTGCCTAATTTTCTCATGGTATCATCCTTTATGTGTAAATCATATACCCATTTTGACCTTATTTTAGTATATGGTATGAGATGTTGGTCTATAACTAATTTCTGCTATACTGTTTTCCTGTTTTCCCAACAGTTTTTGTTAAATAATGAGTTTTCTTCCAAAAGCTTGGATCTTTGGGTTTATTATATATTAGATTACAATAGGCATTAACTATAATGTAGTTTCTATCTATTCTATTCTACTGATTTACGTCTCTATTTTGTAGCCAGTAGCAGATTGTTTTGATAATCAGTACTTTATGGTACAGTTTGAAATCTGGTATGGCAAGAACACTTTCTTTTCTTTTTTTTTTCATTGATTCCCATGATATCCTTGAATTTTTTTGTTTTTCCAGACAAATTTTGTTATTAATTTTTCTAGGTCTATACAATATTTTTTGGATATTTTGATTGTTATAGCACTAAATAAATATATTAACATAGGTAAGATTGTCATTTTTATTATATTGGCTCTGTCTACCCATGAGCCATTAATAGTTTTCCAGTTGTTTAGATCTGACTTTATTTTTGTGAAAAGTACTTTATAATTCTGTTCATATAGTTGCTGTGTTTCTCTTGGGAGGTAGACTCCCAACTATTTTATATTTGCCACAGTTATTTTAAATGGAATTTCTCTTTCTATCTGTTGTTGCTGGACTTTATTTGGTAATATATAGAAATGGTGATGATTTATGTGGATTTATTTTGTATTCTGCAACTCAGCTAAAATGTTAAATAATTTCAAGTAACTTTTTAGTTCATTCTCTAGGATTTTTTAAGTATAACATCATAACATCATATCATCTGCAAAGAGTGATAGTTTTGTTCCCTCATTGCCTATTCTAATTCCTTTAAGTTCTTTTCCTTTTTTTATTGAAATAGCTAATTTCTTTTTTGGAAGGGCAATGGGGGTTAAATGACTTGCCCAGGGTCACACAGCTAGTAAGAGTCAAGTGTCTGAGCCTGAATTTGAACTCACATATGCCTGAATCCAGGGCCAGTACTTTATCTACTGTGATCCCCTGAATCTAACATTTCTAATACAATATTAAAGAATAGAGATGATAATGGACATCCTTGCTTCAGATTGTACTGGAAAGGCATTTAGGTTATCCCCATTAAGATAATACTTGCTGATGGTTTCGGATAAATAGGAATAAAAGGAGCTTACCTTAAAATGACAAGTTCTATGCTCTCTAGTGTTTTTACTAGGAATGGGTGCTTTATTTTGTCAAAGGCCTTTTCTGCATCTATTGAGATAATCATATCATTTCTATTACTTTTGTTCTTGATATGTTCAATTATGTTGATAATTTTCCTAATATTGAACCAGCACTGTATTCCTGGTATAAATCTTACTTGGTCATAATGTATGTTCTTTGTGATATATTTCTGTTATCTGTTTGCTAGTGTTTTATTTTTTTAAATTGTATCAATATTAATTAGCAAGATTTCTCTATAATTTCCATTCTCTTTTTTGTTTTTACCTCGTTTGGGTATCAGCATCATATTTGTCTCATAAAAGGAGTTTGGTATGACCCCTTCATTTATTTTTTCATATAATTTATATAGTATTGGGAATAATTTTTCTTTAAATATTTGGTATAATTCAATTGTGAATCACTCTTTTCATGAGAATTTTTTCTTGGGAAGTTCATTGATGGCTTGTTGAATTTTTTTTCTAAAATTGGGTTATTTAAATAATTTATTTCTTCATCTGCTAATCTGGGTAATTTATATTTAGGTTGTCAAATTTATTGGCATATAATTACCATATATGCACCAAAATCTAGCATCTAAATTTTTGAAGGAGAAGTTGAAAGAGTTACAGGAGGAAATAGATAATAAAACTATCCTATTGGGGGATAATTTAAGAATTACTGGACTACCTGAAAGTCATGGTAAAAAGTAAAAGAACCTATACCTAATATTTCAAGAAATTATCAAAGAAAACTTCTGATATGAGTAGAACCAGGAGAACATTGTAAACAATAACAACAATGTTGTACAACGATCAGCTTTGAATGATAGGTATTCATAGCAATGCAGTTATCCAATTGAGTTCCAAAGAACTTACAGCAAAAAATGCTATCTACCTCCAGAGAAAGAACTTGGTGGTCTGAATGCAAATTGAAGCATACTTTCCTCTTGATTTCTTTATTTTTCTGGGTTTTTCTTTTCTTCTGTTTTTTGAGGGTCTGTGTTTTCTTTCACAACATGACTAATATGGAAATATATTTTACATTACTGCACATGTATAACCTATATCAAATTGCTTGCCTTCTAAATGAGGAGGGAGGGAAAGAGAGAATTTGAAATTCTTTTTAACAATAAATGTTAAAATTGTTTTTAAATGTATTTTGAAAAAAATATTAAACAAAATAAGAACACCTGCATTGGTCTACCAAAATTTTTCAGATGTTAATGGGAAAGACAAGAACTGAAAGACACAGGCATCTTGATTGGTGAAGGGCCAAGAAGCAATTTGTTCTCTGCAGTGAAGATAGCTTATAGTTTAACTTGACTGTTCCTCTCCATGGTTACCAGAATCTCAGAACAATTATACAACTTCCTTTTCTTAGGTAGCTTCATACAGCCAGACTATTTGTCATGTCAAATGTCTCAAGAATGGAGAAACAGAGAAAGACAAGTACAAAGAATCCCTTATCAGCCTGGATGACATCTGATCTAGAAGTACCATTGAGGAAAATGGCTCATAATGTCCTTGAGTCAAAGTATCATTTTTGCCTTTGTGTCACTGTAGCCTATTAGAGATTTGGGTACATACAGAAATGGGAATTTAATGAATGATTTTTAAAATTTATTAGCCAATAATGGAAATGGTGAAGAAAGAATGAATCCCAACATGTCTGGCTTTTTGAGGGCGAGGATTAATTTGGGAAAAGTGAGAAGGATAACCTCGTCCTTCTCTTCACAGAGCAGTATACCATCCCAAGCAACCAGAATTGAGTTGAAACTTGCAAAAACAAGGCTACAAATTTCCTGACAAAGAACAGCTGTTAAAAATCCCTGATGGGGGCAGCTAGGTGGCACAATGGATAGAGCACCGGCCCTGGAGTCAGGAGTACCTGAGTTCAAATCTGGCCTCAGACACTTAACACTTACTAGCTGTGTGGCGCTGGGCAAGTCACTTAACCTCAATTGCCTCACTAAAATTAAAAAAAAAAAAGAATCCCTGATGGGACGGGGGCAGCTAGATTGTATAGTTTATAAAATACTGGTCCTGGATTCAGGAGGACCTAAGTTCAAATCCGGCTTCAGACACTTGACATTTACTAGCAGTGTGACCCTAGGCAAGTCACTTAACCCTCATTGCCTTGCAAACCGCACCCCCCCAAAAAAAAATTAAACTAAAAGATTCTACCAAAAAAGAAAAGAAAGAAAAAGAATCCCTGATGGGTGCTCAGTGAAAGGATTTATTTTTTTGAACCTGGCCCTAAGCAATGTCTATCTCCATAATGTGGCTGCCCCTAATGCCAAGTATAAAAGGGACAAAGTTAGGTCAGAAGTCGATGTTCACAACTATATAAATATAGAGCTAGAAGAAACTACAAAGTCCATATGGTCTAACACCCTCATCTTACAGGTGAGGAAAATAAAGACTAATGCACATCAGAAGTTGGATTGGAATCTGAATCTCCTGACTTCTTGGCCATGGCTCATTTTCTTTTGAATCTAAGTTGATGTTCTGTTTTTAAGTTACCAGCATTTGCAGATTATTGACAGTTAACCAAGAGGACTCATGGACAAAATAAAACTGTCAAGTAAAACTATTATTACAATGATATCATCTCAAAGAGAATGCAGAATTTCATACTATATAGCACAAATACACACCTCACAATGTAGAAATCTATTTTTCTCCATCCCACCCTATCCCACTGAACAGAAAACATAAAAAAGAGAGAAAAACAAAAGTATGTTAATCAATACACAGTCTAGCAAACAAATTTCCTTAATGACTGTATATGAAAATAGATATGGTTTATTCTGCACCTTAAATCTAGTAATTCTCCATACAGTTTCATCATTGGTCCCATGTAATCATCAACGATCAAAGTGTTGATCATAATCCTTATAGCTTTCAATTTTTTTTGTTTGTTTCCACAGAATTATTATAGTACCAACTCTTCTCTTTGTTCTACTCATTGCATTTGTCATCAGTTTCTTTTATTTTTAATGTAATAAACATTTTTTATTATAGTTTTGTGTTCTAATTTTTCTCCCTTCCCTCCATTCCCCCCCCCCCGCCTCCCCAAGGCAGCAAGCAATCCGATATGGGTTATACATGTACGATCATGTAAAACATTACCATATTTGTTGTTTTGTACAAGAAAACTTGATTAAAAGGGAAAAAAATGAAAGAAAGTGAAAAATAGAATACTTCGGTCTGTTCCATCAATATCAGTTCTTTCTTTGGAGGTGGATAGTATGTTTCATCAATAGTCATTTGAGATTGTCTTGGATCATTGTATTGTTGAGAATAATCAAGTCATTCACAGTTCTTCATCAAACAATATTGCTGTTTCTGTGTACAATGTTCTCTTGCTTCTGCTCAATTTACTATACATCATTTCGTACATGTCTTTCTAGGCCTTTCTGAAATCATCCTGTTTGTCATTTCTCATAACACAATAATATTCCATCACCATCATATACCCCAGTTTGTTTAGCCATTCCCCAATTGATGGGCATTCCTTTCATTTCAATTTCTTAGCCTTCACAAAAAGAACTTCTATAGAAGTCTTCAAAAGCATTCCTTTTTATAATAATGATGCTATAGCATAAATTGTCCTTTTGGACCTGTTCCCTTAACATTGCATCAGTTGATATAGTCTCTCCATGTATTTTTGAAATCATATATCTTTTCCTTTCTTATAGCCCTAGAGTAGTATTTCAAAATGATAAACCACAACTTACTCAACTATTCCTTAATTGATGGACATCCCTTACTTTTCAGTTTTTTTGCCATTACTGAATCACAGTAATTTCTCTGGAGTATCCAAAAGTAAACATATGAAGTAATTGCCAATTCTCTCTCTTATCCATGGTATGAATATATCTCAGATTATATACGAGTAGTTCAAAGGCAATGTCTTTTCTTTTTTTGGGGGGGGGGATTTGAATGGATGAAATATTCCATTCATAGGTAAATAAAACCTTCATTGGTCTTCAGAATCCTCAAGCCCAGATGCAGAGAAAGTTTAGGTCTCAAAATTTCCTATTAGCTGAAACAGTTATTGAATGGAGTTAGGAAACAACAATGAAAAAAGCCGTGACTGTAATAACAGAACATAAATCATTTTGGTCTGATCCACCCCTAAAAGTCAAAGCTTGGCTCTATTCCTGCCACCTGGAAAATACAGCTTTCAGTATACTTAATTCATTATCATTATCCACAGGAGGAGCACAGGGACTAGACCCAGTGATATAACAATGCGCCCTCCCTAGTCTACCATGACAAGAGCTCAGAACCGCAGTGGACATCAGCATTACTGGCTTTTATACTACTTCTTTGACAAAATACTTTTGATGATATTTTGTAGCCAATCTGCATTTAT
This sequence comes from Dromiciops gliroides, assembly GCF_019393635.1. Lineage (NCBI taxonomy): Eukaryota > Metazoa > Chordata > Mammalia > Microbiotheria > Microbiotheriidae > Dromiciops > Dromiciops gliroides. The sequence goes on along the minus strand of NC_057866.1, from coordinate 212,805,657 downwards.
CATATTTCCTTCCCATGTGCAATGAGTTACCTGAAAGTTTGATTTTTTTTTCCTAAAATGCAAAGTCATTGATCCATACTTGAATAGGTGGGATAGATCATAAGACATGTTCCACTTAATCAATAAAACATGGAGATTTGAATGAGTATCAAAGAGTTTAAGTGACTTGCCTTTGATCTTATAGCTGATATGTTTCAGAGGCAGCATATGAATACAAGGTATTACTGATTCTAAGACGAGTTTCCTATCCCCTCCACCACACTATCTCTCCCATCCTCATACCTGACAGAAAACACATTGGTTCTTACAGACCAGGAAATCTCATAAATAATTTAACTACTGAAGAAAAAAAAGCGAAAAAGAATGACTCATTTACAGGTTATACCCTCAAAAATAAGTGCTTAAAATTGCATATTCTAAAGAGAAAAGTTGACAATGTGATTAGGTATCTAATGCAATTGCTTTTTGAGTCTCAAAACCATTGTAACATTTATGCAAATATCGGTTTTTCATTTAATTATGGCAAGTGTCCTAAAAGTTTTACTTATTGGCAAATGTAGCAGATAATGAGCTATTGATCAAAAGAGAGTTTAGGAAATGCAGAGCTTAACTAAATTATCTATCTGCTCTTGGAAGGAACTTTGATGTAGTGGGAGAAGGGAGATAACCTATTGATCCACCCAGTGAATTCCTCCTCCTCTCTGACCCACAGTGATCAAAAAAGGAGAAAATAAAATAGCTGAATTCAATGTACCTCAGCTTCCTTGATACTTTGCAAGAAGGAAGAAGACCTGAAAGAGGAGGTATGATCTGCTTTGGAGCAAGTTGATGCTACTTCCATTCTGTGCTGTGTAATGTCCCACTTACCTCTTATTCCATAATCTAAAATGCCATTATCAACAACACAGATCGGAGTGAGGCTAGGCATTACGGATATTACCCCGCTGACTACTGGCCTGAAGAATAAATAACATGGCATACTCCCCAGTGAGGTCTGTTTAAGCCTTGTTTGATCCTAAAGTTGTACAATATTAGCATTGGAAAGAGACATTAGCAAAAAGCAAACAAACATGGTAGTGCCCTGAAGGAATTAAGTGATTTTTTCAAGGTCATCCAAGCTAACAGAAGATTATAGGATGAAAGATTTAGAGAGGAAATGAACCTCAGAGGTTTTTCTGTTCTGGGTCTGACTCAGCCCAGTCCTTTGATACTTTTGGTTCAATATTTGAACAAAGTGAGACACTTGTAAGTCATTCAATAGTTAACCAAGATTTCTTTTCCCTTAGAGAATGATTTTCAAAAGGTACAAGCATGGAGGACACCTGAGGTTGATTCTCAGCATAGCTCCTTTGCCTAAATTATTCAAGTAACTCAGAGCTTTGTTATGGCCCTTTTTCTCTTCTCCCTCTATACTATTGCACTCTGGAATATCATTAACGACCATGGATTTAATTACCACCTCTTTGGTGATGATTCTCAACTCTACCTCCTCTGTCATAAACTCTCAGGTAACCTTTAATCTTGAATCCTCAATTGCCTTTCAGACATCTCAGACTGGATATCCAGTAGATATTTTAAACTCAATATGTCTAAAACACAACTCCTTATTTTTCCCTTTATCCTCTCCTCCTACCTTCCTTGTTAATATAGAGGGTGACACCATCCCCTCAGTTTCTCAATTTCACAACCTAGGAGACATCCTAGACTCCTCATTATCTTTCACCTCCCATATCTAAGCTGCTGTCAAGGGTCGTTTATTTGATCTTTGCAACATCTCTCAAAGATGTCTCCTCTCTTCTGACACTGCTGCCACTCTGGTGTAGACCCTCAACATCTCACACTTGAATTATTGCAATACCCAGCTGGTGGGTCTGCCTGTCTCCATTCTAATCCATCCTTCATTCAGAGATCAGTTAGGGTCCAATCATGTCACCATATTACTTTATAAACTCCATTGACTCATTATTGCCTCTCAGGTCAAATATAAAATGTTCTGTTTGGCATCCAAAGCCCTTCCTACTTTTCCAATCTTCTTACACCTTACTGCTCAACACATATTCTTCAATACACTGATGCTGGCCTCCAGGAAATTCCATGAACAAGAAAATTCATATCTCATCTCTGGGTATTTTCTCTAGTTGTCCCTGATACTTGGAATGTTCTCTCGCCTCAATTCTACCTACTGACTTCCCTGAAGCCCTAACTGAAATCTCATTTTCTACAGGAATCCTTCACCAACCCCTCTGTTGCATTAATTCATTCATTTTTTGCCTACTTGTCCTTTATATAGCTTGTGTGTATATACTTGCTTATCTATTATCTTCTCCATTATATTGTGAGCAGTTGCTATTTCTGCTTATATTGGGGTGTTGCTCCTTGGGCCTGAATTCTATGCTCTTCAGGGGCCCCTCGCTGGAAACTCCAGAGAGAAAATTACATTTCACAGTTCAGAGTACAGAAGTGAGAGCAGAAATTCTTTTAAACAGATGCAACATCTTGCTTATCTTTAACTAATTAGATGGGGTACAATCTATATATTTGTTTATATCCTCAGTTCTAGAAATACCTTTGGGTTCCTTGTGGTCTTAGCGGAAAATGGGTATTTAAAAATGTCTTTTCAAGCACCTCTACTAATGTCTTATACCAAAGAATGGATGCACAATAAGCAAGCAAAAGACAATGTTTTAGTTTTGTTTCTCTTTCCAGGTCTACTCTTAGAGAAGAGCCTGATGCCAGAAACCTCTTTATTTTAGGTTTGAGTTTGGGATGAAATGAGACACTTTCTAAGTCATTAAACGTCTCACAAAAGGAGCTCATCATGAAAGTAGTAGTGATAATTAACAAAGAAATAATGACACCTTCCAGCAACCCTTTTGAACCCTGTTCAGAAATGACAAAATGGAGTGGCCATTGTAATCCATGGAAATGCACCAAGTCAGAAGCCTCCTCCACTCCATGTGGGTGGACGTTTCTAAACCCTTAGATGAACAGGAAGTTGAATAAAGGCTAGTCATTCCCCAAGTTCAACTCTTCTTTCATTTAGGAAAAGTTAATCCTTGGTGAGGAGCCTAGTCCTATCATACCTGCCTTAAGTCTGGGAATCTTTGTATCTGTTTCTCATTTTTCTCTTTTCTTTTCCAGAAGTACAGGTATGTGTATGTGTATGTGTATGTGTATGTGTATGTGTATGTGTATGTGTATGTGTATGTGTATGTGTATGTGTATGTGTATGTGTATGTGCATGTGCATGTGCATGTACATATATATGTGTAAATATGTATATATGTGTGTGAATGTATAGCTGTTAGTATGTGTGTATCTGTATGCACGTGCATGTATATGTATGTATATATGCATGTATGCTTATATCCATACATTGGTGGCAAAGCTATGATATATGCATGTATGTATACACATATACATGCATATACACACATGCAGACATTTGTTTATGTTTATGTTTATATTATACATATAAACACATATTTACCTATGCATATATCCATATCTTTATCATTTATATATGGATATAAGCATACATATGCATATAAGCATATGTATATCTGTCTATGTACATACATGAACAGACATGCACATGTGCATGCATGTATGCAGAAGTGTGCCAGTAAATGTTTAACAACCAACTCTCTGGGAGTTAGGGTTCAAGCATACATAACTTTTAAAATTTAATCTTCGGGGGCAGCTAGATGGTACAGTGGTTAAAGCATGGGCCCTGAATTCAGGAGTACCTGAGTTCAAATCCGGCCTCAGACACTTGACACTTACTAGCTGTGTGACCCTGGGCAAGTCACTTAACTCCCATTGCCTGCAAAAAAAAAATTAATCTTCATTATTCATTTTGCCCATCACTTCTGTCTAAGCTTAGACAATCAATAAAACAAGAAATCAGGTCCTAATCCATAGTGTTTGAAGATTTCTGAGGTTAAATGCTCATGATAGAAATTTACTTTTCACTTTGGCTTCACAAGCATATAAAAGCTGGCTCCGTCACACACATATAAAAGCATATATGTTTGTGAATATGTCTGTCTGTCTATGTCTTATCTGTCTATACACCCACATACACAAAGGATGAGGAAGGTGAAAAGCAGAAGGGTGGGGCTGCAGGGAAGGAGATTGGAAGAAGAAAAGAAAACGCGAAGCTACCAAAATGAAAGATGGCCAGAAGAAGACCAAGAAGTATTTACTTTGCTTGGTTTTTGTCATATGGGTAAAGGGTTCAGTTAAAATTTTATATTTTCCTTCACAAAGTCATAATTTTTTTTTCTGTTTTTGTTTTCTTTTTAAGGTTTTGGAGGGTTGTTAGTGTTCAGGGAGAGGGCTTCCCAAACCCTTAACAGGGCTGTTTATCCAACTTTGGTGTCCATCTGATTCATCCAATTCTCACCCTTGGCTCTAAGAAGCTGGAGCACGAGCAGTGGTCTCACTCCAGTAAACCATCTGAGCAGATAGGCTAAATCAGGTTGAGGGTAACTGAGTGGCCTCAAACCCAGTGGTGAATTGATTCAGGAAGGTGCCTACCCCACGCCTGTGAAGACTTCCCCCAGAAGAATGGGCAGATGAGAAAAATTTTTTCCAATGGCCATGTAGGCGGCTGGAGTAGGCACTTTAGCACCCTTAGAGCTTGGCTAGACATAGAAGATGCCAAGGCCATCCACTACATCCTGGACCATCACCAGTTGTCCTGACTTTTGTCTTGCCACTGGACTTTGATGACTCTGGAAGACAGAGTGAGGCTGAAGACTTTATGCAATTCTGCCTCACTTAAGTCCAAACTTTGCACAATTGTGATTTCAATGACTCTTTTCACAAAGACAAGCAACAGCAAACATTAAATATGTATTTCTCCCTTGAATGAATAAATAAGTGAATATATATAATGTGTATGTTTATATATATATGATATATATGCATACATACACCCAAATATACATGCATATATATAAACATGCATTTTATAGGCATGTATACATATCTATACATATACATGTATGCATTGTTTACTTGTATGTGCATATGTATATTAATGTACAATTATATTATATGTATGTGTATATGTGTACTGTGTTAGTATGTACTGTGTGCAATTATCTTAATTGCTGAGGATTTAATAGAAAAACAAAATGCTCTCAAACAGCTGACGATCTAAATGCAGAAGATGACACAGGTTTCAGCTTTAAGGCAGATGACTAGAAAGCTCTTTGGTCTTTGGAGTTCAGAAGCAAATCAAATAGTAGTACATCTTCAATGTCATTAGCACTGACAATCATATATATTTCTGATGTCGAGCCATTCAGTAGTGCCAAACACTTTAGTGGCAAGAACATTATTTTTTGTCTGTGTATGAAGGCAGTGGGGGTGGGGAGGGCATGAGGGGAAGGTCCAGACAATAGTATGCAAATCTGGTTTATGTGACAGGAGTTATCACCTTTTGCATATTGACATATTGCAGTTCTCACTTTGATATTACATTCATTATTGGGTTTCGTGTTAGTATCCTATGCTATTTAAAATTCAATCATTTGTATGAAAAGCTTTTATCATTTATGTAGACTGCCCTTCTCATGGAACAATACCTAAATAATCAATTTGCTTATTTACACAGTTTTCCTTGAGTACTATATTTTTTTCAACTCTTCTATTTTCAAGCATATTAGAATGGCTTCATTTTGGAAAGATCTGTATCTTTTGACAAATCTGGTTTCTGCTAAGGTCTCTACAAGAAGTTTAGATCTTCTGCCCAGCTAATTTGGAACAAAATCATCAGTTCACACAATTATGTATTTCTTTGTGATCATTTCCAGCATGGACCATCTACCTAGACCACTGAATACAACTCATCATGATATGATGTAGCTCCTTATCCTGATCACCCAGACGACATGTTTAGACTAGTACGTGTGTACATTTTAACATTTGGATTTCAGATGTCACATTAATGGTGAGACATAGATCAGATGCTCCAGAGTTTCCAAGACAAAGTTAAGGAAGAATTGTAATTCAAATACAGCCCTGGGTAAACATGTCTGTGTGGCCTAATTTCAGTATCAGCACTTCATTTTAATGATGACTGAAGTTCTGGTGTTCACTGTGAAATTCTTGAATATACTTAACAACCTGTTTAGAGTATGCTGAGTTTATGAAAATGGACGAGTGGCGCCTACAGATCAGAAGTCTGCAAATTGTGTTGGCCTCATGCATATTAAAGAGAGGGGATGCAGCAATCTAGGGGAAAAGAGTTTGCAAATTGTAAAAGATTTACTTTGAACCAAAATTTAGATGAGTTGGGAAATAATTTTTATTGATAATTTACCAACTTCAATTTCTTACTCTCTCCAAGATTTCTCCCTTTTGGTTATTGATCTTAAGTCCTCAAACCCAACTAAAAGCCTCCACATAGGGCAGGGGATTGGGAGATGAAGATAGCAGTGGAATCCAATCCTACAAAGAGTACAATCCAGGAGATGGGTGGAGAAAGAACTATTGTTTTTAAATTATTAAAAAAACCACTAGGGGTGGCTAGGTGGTGCAGTGGATAGAGCAACGGCCCTGGAATCAGGAGTACCTGAGTTCAAATCTGGCCTCAGACACTTAACACTTACTAGCTGTGTGACCCTGTGCAAGTAACTGAACCCCAATTGCCTCACTAAAAAACAAACAAACAAACAAAAAAAAAAAACCCATTAAGGTTCTTTAACAAATAATTAGAGTCTAACTCCTGTTCTCCCCACCTATCTTCCCATTTTCATGATCTCTGACTCTTCCAAAATGATTAAGGCCAAGCAGGGTGGACAAATAACTCCATCTCTTTCCATTCTACACATATGCCTCTAAATGCACATTCCTTATTCTCCCCTTGAGATCTTTCTTGATGTCCAATTAAACTTTCATCAGTATACAGTTGTGGAAGTAGGGGACATATGCTCTGATTCTACCTTGGGTCTCAGATTCCAGTAGGAATGAGAATAGTAAAAATATCTCACAAGTACAGAAAACTTTAAGACTGATAACATTTTTTTGTGACAACCCTGTGAAATAAACAGAAAAAAGTTATTAACTTTAGAGATAAAAAAAACTGAGATCTTTTGAGTCTATAGTTAAGGGCCAGTTATGAAATATAATAACTAAGATGAAAATTCAGGTCTTCTGCCTCTAAGCCAATACTCCATCCACAATGCCACCCAACCTGGCCCAGAGAGTTATAAATATGAAAGTTTGATTTAGCTAAAATTTGCAAAGCAAAAATTAGTCATGAATAGATTGAAATATAATATGAAAAAATCAAGACATAGAAAAATTTTAAAGCATATATTTATATGCAAATATACATATGATTATCTAGTTTGTATATTTTTCAATTCAGTGAAATATACATTTTCAAAACCCATTTTTACATCATATTCATTTAACTAATTATCACAAATTCCATTAAGATCAAAGAAAGTAACTTAAAGGGCCATCTATTGTAATAACCATATTTCATGTTAAATTATAGTATATTTGATCTCCTCCCTCCTATAAATTTTCTTTGGGAGGCTTGGGTTGTGGGAGTTTGGCAGCACAGAATGCTTTTGGCCTGCATCTTGGGTTCCTTTGACACATTGTTCTTTTGCATCCTGAGTCATTTTTTTTTCTTTCCCCAGGATTCCAGTCCAAGGTATCTATTACAGATCCTATAACAACTAATTATTGGTGTAATTTGATATGTAGACCACAGTTGGGTAAATTTAACCACATGGTATGGAACAAAGAAAAGCCTCTATCACTGTTGATGAATTTATTTATTTATTTTTATTCATTCATTCATTCATTCATTCATTCATTCATTTGCTTTAGTGGGGCAATGAGGGCTAAGTGACTTACCCAAGGTCACACAGCTAGAAAGTGTCGAGTGACTGTGTCTGGATTTGAACTCAGGTCCTCCTGAATCCAGGGCCAGTATTTTATCCACTGCACCACCTAGCTGCCCTTTCTATCTCTGTTAATATCATATTTAGATAATATAATCACATGAAACCCCATTGTTTTATCTGTGATTTTATTCTTCCTTACTAGATATTTAATCATAGATTGAATAATTAATAAGACTTTATTGGGCAGTAGAAAGCATAATGGAAAGAATTATACTTATAGTAAGATGACCTCAGTTCAAGTCTTAACTCTAGTGTAATGTATGGTCAGTGGAAATATTATCTCATTGGATCTGTTTCCTCATCTGTAACATCATAATGACACTACTCATGTCACTGAGTTTTGTGAAGAAAGTGCCTTGTGTACATGAAAGCAATATGGAAATGATCCCCTATTACCATGTGTGGAAAATGTTGAGAAAGAAGCAGGGCAGTTCTACTGCTAATTATCTCTGTAAAGAAACCTGGAAAAGTAATCTCCCCACTCTTTGTTCAATTTTCTCATTTTTAAAATTGGGGCATTATACTATATAACAATAATAAAAAAAGTAAAAATGATGAGAAGAGGGGCAGCTAGGTGACGCAGTGGATAGAGCACAGATCCTGGAGTCAGGAGGACCTAAGTTCAAATCCGGCCTCAGACACTTAACACTCACTAGCTGTGTGACCCTGGGCAAGTCACTTAACCCCAATTGCCTCACCAAAAAACAAAACAAAACAAAACAAAATAATGATAAGAATAACTATCATTTATATAGTTCGTTAAAGCTTATGAACTATTTTACATATAATTTTATTTAATGCTCATAACAATACTGTAATGGAGGTGGAGATGAGGAAACTGAGGCACATGATTCAATCTCAGAGGTCCTTTCCTGTTCTCCAATTGAATGATAATTTCATGAGGCAATAACTGATGTGAGTTTGAGGACATTTTATTTCTACTACAGACCTCCCAGTGGAGCAAGGGAGAATTATCTATATAATATTTTTCCAATGACTTGAATGGATTCGTGACTTACCTTTCAAGTCATTACATGACACTAAGTTTAGAGATATATACCTAATACACTGGATGACAAAATCAGAATCTTAAAAAAAAAAATCAACATGGTAAAGCAGTAGTTGAAATTAAATGTATAAATACATAGAAAGAATAAAAATATAAATTAGTAGGAATAAATGTAAGACCCTACTATTAAATTTCTTTTGTTTTTAAAAACTTAAAAAAATTGAAATTAATACACAGAAAAAATCTCTCACCATGTGTGTGTTTATATGTACGTATCTATGTGAAACAGAAAAAAAGGATTGTATTTGAAACATATATACACACAAACATATATCTATCTATCTATCTATCTATAGTTTCACATATACAGTTTTAATTTCTTTATAACTATATAATAAATTAAATATACAACTTTCAAAGAAGTCCTTGAGGTCTATGATTCTAGTCTTCTGTTTTCACTTCATTGATTTTCTTTTCTTTTTGTCTCTACTCTTAAAAACATATCTCTCTCTCTCACACACGCACACACACACACACACACACACACAAGATTGGGGATTGGGAAGATTAGAAGCCTGGTTCACATGAAGCTATCTGAGTTTACTTGCAAGCTCAATGTAAGTTATGACTATGATATAGTCACAAAAAAAGTAAGGCTAAAACTAAAATCATCAGTGTCTCCACTAATACAAGGAGAGTGCTCATAATGAGAACTACCCTTGTACAACTACATCTGAGTCTCCTGATTAGTTCTGAACACCTAGTTTGAAGAACGAAAAACCAGAGTGATTCAAAGGAGGGTGAAGTAGGATAAAGAGATTTGAAATTCTACAAGAAGCTATTTCAGAAACTGAGAATGTTTTACCTGGAGAAGAAAAGTCTAGGAAAAACAAGAATGTCACCTTCAAATACATTAAAGGTTGTCATATGGAAGAGAAATTATTCTTGTCCTGTTTGGCCCCAGGGTACACAACTTGGAGGAGAAGTAAGAAGTTACAGAAAGACAGATTTAGGCTTGAGATGAGGAAATGCTTTCTAATAAAAATGCTACCCACAATTGCATTGACAGTTTGGGAAGGTTTTTAGTTTGCTCATAACTTTGAGTGTTCACTTGGTGGCTGCCTAATTATTTTTGAGATGTGTAGTCAAGGGCATTCCTATCCAGGCTGAAACTGAACTTCAATGTTCCCTAAATTTCTTCAGTGTTCCCCGAAATTCTGTAATTCTATAATTATTACATAGAATTAAGGGAAAATGGGAAATATAAGAAGTAAAGCAATGGGTCTAAATTAGTTGCACATTCAATAATCACACTCTGCATAATTAGGATTAACAATATGTTATATTTGTGAGCCATGGACATAAGTATAGATCTTAAGTCTTGAGCCAAAGAAATCAAGTGAATATAATGGAATTTATTTCTCTATTTACTATCAGTGTCTGTTAGATTCTAGGTAATTAATGATATATGACAAATTAACAACATTGTGGTTCTTTGAGTTTCAATAAAGACCTACAATCCCCATCTGTAGCCCCCAATATTGGATGGATAATTGGGAATTTTTGAAAACTGCTAAAATCTTACATGTGCATCTGTGAGATTATAAATTATTAAGGGCAGGCCAAAAGTCATGATGTTTTAATAATTTTTAAAAAATCATCGGGGCAGCTAGGTGGCGCAGTGGATAGAGCGCTGGCCCTGGAGTCAGGAGTACCTGAGTTCAAATCCGGCCTCAGACACTTAACACTTACTAGCTGTATGACCCTGGGCAAGTCACTTAACCCCAATTGCCTCACTAAAAAAAAAAAATCATCGTTTCTTTATTTTTCTGCCATTTACAATATTTGATTTTTACATAAAATATAAATTCATTTCCTCTATATAGTGTATATGATGTTATGGTACTGTAAATTAAAAACAAAAAAATAAAGGAGATATTAAATATTGAAACCTTTTCATGAGTTTTGGCCCACTCTGTAATAAAAAAATTATGTATGATAAATAGACAAATGGATTTGGGGTGAAAAGACATGAGCCTAATCTAGCTTTTCCACTTTTTAGTCATGGGACAGTAGCTGTCACAACTTCTGAGCCTCAGTTTCTACATGCATAAGATAAACTTTCTTATAGTTTTATCTCAGGTTGTTTTGAAGAAAACCACAACGCATTATAAAAATGCAAATTACTACTCTATTATAGAGCTAAACATACACACACACACATACATACATCCATATATACATATATATGCTTTAATAAGAATTTTTTTAACTGATGTAACTATCTCCTCATGCAACCTAGAGTAGACAGGTTGCTGCAAGGGGGAAAAAATAAAATTCACCTAGTGGCTAACCTCACAGCAATGATCCTCCCCTCCAAATGTAGTTAAGCTGGTCTCTAATGGACAGAACACAGTAACTCCTTAGACATATTTCCCAGATTTAGGGTTGCTGCCAGACCCTAGGCTCTTCTATCAAATCCACTGAGAACTCTAGATTACCTTCACAATTCAATAAAGCCTCAGAGTAAAATTTCAATGGAGCAACCTCACAAAAGGAAGAAAAAGAAACTGGAACCATGCTTTATTATTTTTCCCAAAAGTAAACTTTAAGCTTTTAAAATATATTTGTTTTAATTAAAGAACTTGGGGCAACTAGGTGACGCAGTGGATAGATCACTGGCCCTGGAGTCAGGAGTACCTGAGTTCAAATCTGACCTCAGACACTTAACACTTACTAGCTGTGTGACCCTGGGCAAGTCACTTAACCCCAATTGCCTCACTAAAACAAACAAACGAACAAACAAAAAAACCTAAAACTTCTTAATGAAATGTTAAATAAACCATAAATTTGACAATATAAATATGAATACAAATATATTATGTCGGTATTTCCCAAAGTCTTCCAAAGAAGTCTGTCATTCCACGTGATATAACTAAAGTATCTATGAGAAAATGTAGATGCTATCAATATTATCACTATAAAACAATAATATGAACCTATTTTTGGTGTTTAGTCACTCAGTCTTGCCAAAAAACTTTTTTTTTAATCTAATATTGTCTGTGGGGTTTTCTTGGCAAAGATACTGGAGTGGTTTGCCATTTCCTTCTCCAGTGGATCATTTTTTGTCAGAACTCTCTACTATGACCTGTCTGGCTCAAAGCTTCATTGAGTTGCACAAGTCCCTCCTCTATGTATGAATATGAATATATATATATATATATATATATACACACACACACACACACACATATATATACATACATATATATGAATGTATATATATGCATGTGTATACAAAGATATGAATAATATGATGCTATGTTTATTACAATACTTAATGTGATTATATTTACAAGAAATTAGCCTTACTTTTTTTTTTTACATTGCTATGAACTCTATGCCAGACAGCTAGATCTCCAAGATCAAAGTTTCCAGGTTTCACCAGTATATTTCAAATCCTAACATATATTCTAGATAAATTAGTTTGAGAAACGCTGTTACATGTGTGTTTCTTTCTGAATCCATTCTTTAACCTTACCTATAACTATAGTATAACATAGCTTTAAAAACACATTTACCATTGACAAACATTAACTACCTCATAAACTTAAAAAATATTGGTGGTTTAACTCTAAATTTCTTAAAATAGTAACTCAAAATATCTACTAGATGCAATATTTGTTTCCTTCCCCCCCAAAAAAATTCACAGAATCAATAATTAAATCATGTTTCAGGGATTCTTTCTTTCTCTTTCTTTTTCTTTCTTTCCTTCTTTCTTTCTTTCTTTCTTTCTTTCTTTCTTTCTTTCTTTCTTTCTTTCTTCTCCTCTTCTTTTTTTCTTCCTTTCCTTCATTCTTTTTTTCCCCTCTAAAATTTACTGTGGAGACAAAAGGTCAAAAGGAAAAGAACATGTTTAAATGTTCCATGAATGTATTTTAATTTTCTATTTATTTTATTATTATTTTTGGTCAGGGTTTGAGGACAGTTAGATGGGACCTGTGATTTTATCAGTGCAGGAATATTCCAGTGAGAAAACTACCAATACATACTGACATCTGTCCTATGACTTGCAGTCTTTGAGAGTTGCCTGGGGAACTGAGAGGTTAAGTCATTTGCCAAAGGTCACACAGCTAATATTTGTCAGAGGCAGTTTTTGAACCTAAGCCTTTCTACAAGTTACACTTTCTTGCCATATACTACAGTGCCTCTGACTGTTTAAAAGTTTGAAAGAAGAAAAAAATTCTAAACATTCTTTATGCTTCGACCTTCTGATAGCAACCAGAAGACATTGTGCTTTTCAAAAAATTTACTTGGCCAGCAAGTAAGGGCCTCAAATACGAGTTGCTTATTTTGCCATTTTTTTTTCTTTAAAAAAGCTTTAGAAAGAAATGAAACATCATTTATGACATGCTATTGACATTTCATAGTTTTACAACCAGAAAGTTTGCAGCTTATGGTTATTTTAGAACACAGTTGATACAAGTTGAACAATGTCTCTGGATGATTGTATATTTAAAAAACAATTAGACACAGAATGAAAATTTCCTTGACATTCTAGTAATACTTTCATTGCAATCTATTTTCCCACAATTCAGCATTTCTCCAATTTCATCCATTTTATCACTATCCTCTTTTAAGTTGTTTAGTCATTTTCAGTCCTGTCTGACTTCCTGTTGTAATGATTGGAATAACGCCACCTGCTGGAGACTTACTGTAGAAGAGTTCTGCCCATGAAGCGAAGGTCTTTGAGGGCAAGACCAGGAGTCTTTTCTTTGGCGGCAGGAAGTGACGCGGACTAGTGGGAGGAGGAAGGAAGAGACTGGCGCTGACTCTGGGGCTCTTTCCTCTGGACTCTGGTGGAGAGCGGAGCTAGAAATGTGCTCTCCCTTTAATAGATAGGAATCTAGGCCTTTCTCTCTCTCTTTACCAAATTCTTATTCTCCTTAATAAATGCTTAAAAGTCTAACTCTTGCTAAAGCTTATAATTTATTGGCGACCACTCATTAGATATTTTAGACAGACTAGCTAGAATTTTAGCCCTTAACAGATGGTGACCACTCATTAGATATTTTAGACAGACTAGCTAGAATTTTAGCCCTTAACACTGTGACATCATTTGGGAGTTTTTTGTTTTGTTTTGTTTTGTTTTGCAAAGATACTGGAGTAGTTTGTCATTTAGTTCTCCAGCTCATTTTACAGATATAGAAACTGAGACAAACAGTGTTAAGTGACTTGCCCATGGTCATACATTTAGGATGTGTCTGAGGCTGGGTTTGAACTCAGGTCTTCCTGACTCCATGGCTAACTCTGTATCCACTATGCTACCTCACTACCCACCCTCTGTTACAATCCTCTAATGCTTCATCATTGAAAGTGATGCTGGGTTCTCAAAGCCTAGGTCAAGATAATACAAGGTATTGAGTATGGGTCATTTTAAATTGTCCCATTAAGAGTTAAACAATTCCACCCATCCCTTCCTGAAAAAGCTTTAAATGTATTTATACATTTCATATTTACTTATATATGCACATATTTTTTTTTGTTTTATTTTGTTTTGTTTTGCTGGGCAGTGAGGGTTAAGTCACTTTCCCAGGGTTACACAATTAGTAAGTGTCAAAAGTCTGAGGCCAGATTTGTACTAAGGTCCTCCTGAATCCAGGGCCTTTGTCCATTGCACTACCTAGCTGCTCCCACATACTGTTTTGCCTCAATGGAATGAGAGCTCTTTGAGGGCAGGTATCATACATATATACATACATACACACATTTACATATACACATACATACACCTATATATATATATATATATATATATATACACATTTATTTCTTTAATGTTTCCCCTACCAAATGAGTGATAGAAAAAAATGTAGGCATTTACTAAATGACTGCTGTGTTAAATTAAATTCAATTATGAGCACGGAGATGACTATCTCCTTTGGGGATGACTACTAATTTTGACTTGGACTTAGAAAGTGGAGAAGCAAACTAAAAGGTGTCTAGGAGCCTTGATTAAAGTTAAAGGTGAGAGAAATGCAATTTTACCTCAAAGCATGGTGTCTTCTGATTAAGAATATGAACCAATTAAAACTATTAATTAAAAACAATTCACAACGATTCATTAATTTCTTAATATGTGACAGGTACTGTGCTAAACTCTGGGAACAGAAAGAAAAAGTAAATACAAAATGCCCTGGGTCTTCATGGGGCTTACATTCTAATGCATACTAACACCAATGACAAAGAAAAATCTCCTGAGATACATTTTAGAAGGCAGTGCAGTTATCTCTGAGGTCAGATTTGACCTAAGCTGGTAGTTCAGGGTTGTTCTTTAATTTGTGTTTTCATTAACTATTGGAATCTTACTCTCAACTTGAAGAACCATTTCCTCTTGGGGAACATTGGCATTGAGAGGATAATTAAACACTAGAGGGAAGAAACTATCTAAATGCATTTTGCAAGGAAAATTGTCTTAAAGGAAAATAGCAATGGGACCATACTTAGTGAAAATATACTGTAAATAACTGTGTCTCTCTATTTCCTATTATATAAAGTGCATTCAAAATCTGAGGCAATATGCTTTGAAATTCCTAAGACTAGGAAAACTGAAGGGCAGCATGGTAAATTGGGTGTATATCAGAAATCCATGTGTATTTATTGTAAGGCTCAAGTGGATTTGCAGAGAATGTGCTTCTCAGATGGATATAAAAGCATGGGAATGCCTTTGAATCAAGGAAGAATCAAGGAACTTATATACTAGATAGAAACCAGAACCAGAGTTTCAACAACAAATTCTATTATGGGATGACTCACAGGGATTCACAGACAACCAAAGCTCGATGTTAATTCTCTTTTTCAAGGGAATTTCAATTTTCAGTTGCAAAAAAAGACAAGGACAACTAAACTTTGGAATTTTCTTTATGATTTTTTGGTAAAAGTTAGTTAGAAACCTCAAACAGCAAGCAAGCTCAGGTTAAAAGATAACAAAGTGTTTTATATTATATCTAATAAATATTTATATTTAGTTATTTTTAGTTATTTTATGATATATGAAGGAAATTATGTATGTGTGCATGTATACATACACATAATTATACACATATATAGACATACATATAGACACACATATATATGTTTATATATATGTGTGTGTATGTGTAACCTAACTTGTAAAATGTGCCTTAAGAAAAATAGATTGTAAGCAACTTAGGGAAAGGGACTTCTTTTGCCTCCTTTTTGTAAACCAGTGATTAAAACAGTGATTAATAAAGATTCATTGATTACTTGAATGTATGAATGATTGAGGTATATATATACAGTCAGAGGTCAAGTCAAAAATATGGTTGGATAGATAGATGGAAAGAGAGAGACAGAGACAGATAAAACAGATATAGATATAATAAAAGCTGACTTGAAATGTACTTTAAGAGATCCTTATTGTTATCTTAGATTATATGTGTGTATGTATATGTATGTGTGCATATATACATATATATATACATATATGTACACACATATTTATTCTTTCTTCCTTTCTTTCTTTCATTCATTCATTTATTTCCCCTCCAGAATTCTGATTTCATTATTTTAATGAATTCATATGAGCAACTGTTCTGCAACTTATCATCTTCCAGAATTTTGAGGCTGTGATCCACTGAATGGTTATATTAGTTGCCCAGATTCCCACAGGCAGGATGTATTAACTCTTCTTGATGCCAAGGCCAGTTCTATTTATCATATTATGCTTCCTCACAGATTGATTCAAGTGTTTTCTGTCCTTTTCATTTTCAAAACCGAAATGCTTTCATTTCTATTTAATTATGAAGTATTTACTTTTACTATAGTTCTTTCAGAGTAAATGTATTGCTTTAAAAATCATTAAGCCACTAAAGGGTCAACTGTCCATCTTCTGAATGAGCTGAGTCAATAAGAACAGGAGATTTTGCAGTATTGATGAAGGGCAAATTGAGTGTCTTCCTGGAATTCTACAGCAGCCCAGAGGATGTGTACTCATCATTTGCCAGGAGTCACAGAGATCTGTCCTTTGACATTTCTTTAGCACTAGCCATCCAGGGCACTAGCCAGCATTACATTCCCTAACAGGGTCTCTAAACATCACCTCACAACCTCACATGGATCGTGTGGTTTCCTATGCTAGATTTTACTTCCACCTGTGTCTGACTTCTGTTGCCAAAACCACTAGAACATTTTTTACTCTGAATTATTTTAATTGCACAGTGAGGTACCTGGAACAGATGACTTTTTAGATTCATCCCAATTCTAGATTAATTATCTCTTCAATCTTAACAAATATATAAGTTAACAGGTATTAATGAGTCACATAGCTTTGATTATTATCTGTGATGTATTTCTATTTCATGTACCTACTTAGTAAGTGCCACACCAGGTTGTGCTATTTCATTCTACCCACTTCCCTTTACCTTCCACACATTTGAATCTATGGGCCAAGTCAGTCATCCATTCTGCCAAATACCTTAAACTAGAGTTAGCCTGGTTCAATTTGGCTTGTGACAATCCCCCCTGTAAGGAGACCAGCTCATTCCAAATAGTTCAACATTTCTAACAGTTGCAACCTAATTTTCATGCCTACACTTCCTATGTCCAAATAGATGACCTAGTTTAATTAGGCAATAAGGAAATAAGCCAGAATTTTAAGCCCTTCACATGATTTATGCACTGACCCATTTAAGTGGATCCAAGACTATCAAAGAGGAATCAAATACTAGTTCCCATTCAAAGGCCTTCCTACTATATTATGTGGGAATGTACCAAGAGTTTAAAACCCTAAATGACTTAACCTCTCAAAGGACCAACACCAGCAAGGCACCGCACTGACCATTTCATTGGTGTTATAGGTAGTGAATAGAAGGTTCCGTGAATTTAATTTTCTCAACACCATTCCTGGATATCTCTCATCAATTTTAGCATCATTGACTTTACAGTAGAATGTAATCACCTTGAGAAAAGAGACTGCATTTCACTTTGATCTTTGAATTTCAAACAACTCTCCCATAGTCTTGCTTACAGCTTGTGCTTAATAAATGCTTGTTGAATTTAATTGAATCGGAGCTTTTGGAATATAAATCAAATTATATCTCATATTGAATGGTACAAAGGGCAATAAAAATAACACTGTGGCTCAACCATACTCCCCTAGTTACTGAGGGGTATTACTATTCTGGGTTCAAAAGGAGTTTCAAGAGCAGTTCTGGTATCAGCCATTGATAATCACCAGCCTTAGCTAGTAGTCTTCCCATTGAGACTCTTTCTTCTGATGACAACCAGTGGCTCTTGGAGAGGGTAGGAGGTAGGCTGACATGCTGACAGGCAAGGTCTGGACACATAGAAGGTTTCTAAGTTCCTAAAGAACTAGCTGAAAAGCCACCTGGGGAAAGAAGTGGCACTTGAGCAGTGTTAGTGAATAGCACCATGAGAGTTGGAAGGCAGCCATAATCACCAAGCTTGGCTGGTTCCCCTGAATTTTCCATTCTTTCTCAGATGCTAATGGATGTATCTGCATACTGAGAAACAGTTCTGACCTCCTCTCAGCTCAAGCCCAGCAGCTGAGGACTATGGGATGGGATCTGCATCCAAGCTCTCACAGGCTGCTGGCCCAGATGGAGACACATGGGCAGGCTAATGGTAGGAGCAAGGGACCTTGAAAGAGAGAGGGGAAGCTGCATCATGTGCCAGTTGAGTCAAAGTACCACCACCTCCCTTTAGATCATGATGCAAACAGCTAAATCCAAGAGCCCTGGAAGTGGCAGTGCTCCAAAGATCATCAGCCTCCTATCCTAGGCTCACAGCCATCCTCAAGGAATATAATCATTGGGTAAAAAGGTTTCACCTTCCTTACTACCACAAGCACCTTGTGCTAACCAACTAATGCCAATATATAGGTAAGGCTAAGCAAGACCCTGGAAAGGAACAGCATCCCACTTTCAACATGACCTTGGAAGTCACCATCCTGCAAATTAATCCCCTATAGACATAGGACAGAGAAATTGCTTCTACAGAGGCTGCAGCCCTTGCCTCCCCAACAAACACAGCTACTAAAGATATGAAAAAGAAAGATTGTACCACCGATGCCCTTGGCACTGTCAAATGGTTCAACATCAGAAAAAGATATGATTTTAGAAGTGGGAATGACAGTAAAGAAAAAAAAACATTACCATATGCTTCACTGCCATTTCCTAAGGAGCATGAAATCTTTCCATATGACTTGTAGCCACAGTCTCCTATATATGATGCCTCCCTAATTAGAACAGAAATGATATGATGTGTCAATCATCTTCAAAGGTTCTAGGGCTTAGCACAGAGCATGACACATAGTAGGAACTTTAATAAACATATATTGATTGAATTGGCTGAAAGGTAATCAGGAGTAGCATTGTGAAGGCTTTAAATGCCAAGCAGAACAAATAACGTTTACATAGCAATTGTAATGTTTTCATAGAATTTTAGATAGAGTTTGCAATTTATCTTAGAGGAAATAAAACTACTGGGGCTTTTTGAGCAGTAAATGATGGTCAAACCAAATCATGATATAAGTCACTGTGCTTCCATGGCCTCTTCACCCAGGCTGATAATATGACTAGAGCCCCATGCAGGTGCAAAGAGTCTCCTAGGGATCTGAGTTGCCATATAGTAAATTCCTCCTGCTGTGAGCTAAATGGTTGCATCCTTGCCTGAACTTTGGCAGCTGTAGAAGCACTTTGCTTAACTCCCAGGGAGTTATTTATATGCTGAGTGAATTTGGCTGCTTTTTCTCAGAACCTCAATCAACACTAAAATCCCAAGCATTATTTTCGATACTAAAGGCTCCAGAGCCTCAGATATTTGGAGTTCTTTGCATGCCTTTATATTTAATTTCCTGAGATTCACTGCTTCTTTTATAGAAGACAATTATTGCTAGAGCAAATATTTCCTGGAGCTGGCCTGAGAGACAAACTTATTGAAATTGAATATGATTTCAGTAGAGTCATTAAAGTTCTTCCATTACAGTAATGACTCAGAAGGTGCTGTTGATCTTTCAGTAGTTCCTGGTCCATTGGGCTATTGACATGATAAACAGTAATGTTTCCTTCAAAGCTATTATGATTTAAACAGGTCAATGCTAACTTTTAGCCTAGAGCAAAAATTTCCACAGTTACAAGCTTCTGGGAAAAAGAAATCATTTGTGATGAAAATATCAAGAGAACTTAAAATCAAATAAGCAATAATACAACTAGAGATTCACAGGGAGAACTCTTGACACTTTGGGATCTCCAAAAAAAATTATGTTGGTCATTTTTATGCATAGAAATATTATTCCTAAGAATTTAAAATATCTGTCTTAGCAGAATTATTGGCATTTCACTAACCATCATTATAGTATAATTGTATGATACATTGACAATAATATCCTTGTTATTTCTCACAGAAGACATTTCATCTTTCAATCCCAAGCATTTTTTTTTCTTTTTGATCTCCCCATGCCTGAATTCTCACCCTCTTCATCTCTGCTTCCTGCCTTCCTGGTCTTCCTTCATTCTCAAAAATCCTACCTTCTAGGAGAAGCCTTTCCCAGTCCTCCTCAGTATTAATGTTTTCTCCCTGAGATTAGCCCCAAGTTATCCTGTATCTATTTTTGTACATAGCTATTTGCATGTTACTCTCCCATTAGCGTACAAACAACTTGATTGTAGGGAGTTTTCTTCTTTCTTTGTATGCACAATACTTGGCATTTTGTCAACGTGTAATCAATGCTTATCATTTGACCGAATGATTGATACTTCAGTTCAATATGTGAGAAGTATGAGATATATCTGCTTCATTCCTCCCATTAACAGTAAACTTGAGACTCACTTGATATCTTGCAAATATATACCCTAAGCATCACATTCATAATGAACATTAAATATATCGTGGATGATTATAACAATATCACAAGAAACCATCCCAAATGGTAATGCATATAACAAATTCTCCAGGCTTCACCTAAAACCTGACAAGTTAGATTGGCCATAGAACAAAGACTTTGAATTATTTTATGACCTGCTTATCTTTCTGTAATTATACCTAAGCTGCTTCATAGTATGGGCTGATTGATGGTCATCAGGATCTTCCAATGTATAGGTCTTCATTTCCAAGGCAAAATGTGTAGATGCTGCTGCCTGACTAGACACGTTGCAAAGCATAATGGATTTTCTTCTTAGTGATCTTTACAACAAAATTACCAAGCCGAAATGGAACTGTCTCATTTTGTCTAAACACACACTTTTAGGGCTAAGATTGGGCTTAGGCGGCCCCATTGCAGTTGATAGGTGATCTTAGCTGATTGTCCATCACTTCTTTACTCCTACCCATCAGGGAATCTTACAAAAGCTCCTTTTAGTGATATTTTGCTTCAGTGAATTATCTTCTTAGAGATATTTGCTTTCCTTGGGGCTATTTTGTAAGCTTGTCTACTCTATTTTATAACCTTTTCTACTCTTTCAATAGGCTTTTTTTGGGAGTAAGACAATGAGGGTTAAGTGACTTCCCCAGAGTCACATAGCTAGTAATTGTCAAGTGTCTGAGGCCGGATTTGAACTTAGGTTCTCCTGAATCCAGGACCAGTGCTTTACCTACCATGCCACCTAGCTGCCCCCTCAGTAGGCTTTTGGAATGGAGCATCTGCATCCCTGACATGATGATGTCATTTTCTTCCTCTTCTGTTGAGAAAGACATCAATGAAGTCTTCTCTGCCTGGTGGTTTATGCTGTTCGCATTTTTAGTGCTGCTATACAGGACTTGCATGAGGCATTCAACTAAATAGGACAATTGGCCTATGCATGTGAAACAGCACATGAAAAATTAGCTCCATATGTATTGTTTTTGAACTTCTCAGTAGCAGCTCACCTCTAGGCTAAGAACTCTCATTTATATGTCCAATAGCAACTCTTGCTATGAAGACATACCATGCTTAGAAAAAATGTTTTAATAACCCTTGGTATAGGACTGCTCCCAAGTCTTCCAAGCAAGAATCTATAAGAAATACAAAAGGTTTGATTGGATTTCCATTGGTAAACACTCGCTGATTTTAATCCTTGGCAAGTTTTACAGGTCCACTTTAATGCTTTTATTAAAACCCAGTAGTGGGGCAGCTAGGTGGCGCAGTGGATAGAGCAGTGGCCCTGGATTCAGGAGGACCTGAGTTCAAATTTGGCCTCAGACACTTAACACTTACTAGCTGTATGAACCTGGGCAAGTCACTTAACCCCAATTGCCTCACCAAAAAAACCCAAAAAACAAAACCAGTAGTATATACATATCCATAAGCTTCCATTCTTCTTCCATGCTACCACTCTATGTAATACATTAAGATCTTCAATTTTGCTAACTCCAGTGACCAATATTTTTCTGATCGTTTCTGAGGTTTTCTATTACAGATGGAGGAGCCTTCCTACTTCATAATGGTCATGATTCAGAGAGGAGGACTGGTCATGCACATCCTACAACATACTTTTAGAATGATAAGATACCTATCCTCCTGCTTAGCATCTGCACCCACTGATCCTTCCTTTCTTCAGGAACTGGAAAGTTAACAAAGTCAAACCTTTCAGGATTCGTCTCTAAGTTGAAAGAGCTAATGCTCTTGTGTAATTGCTTGTCATCACTCCCTCTGTCTTCCTGTAAGTTTCTGTATATGATAGATCAATGGATAAAGTGTGGAAATACTAGCATGTAGCTTCTTGCTTACATTATTCTGCTGCTGCCTTAAATGGGCTGAAGATGATTCTAATCAACACTGACATTCTAGATATAGTTAAAGGGAATGGACACACCAGGGATACTTTGTTAATCTCCATTTTCACACTATCAATGTATTTAAGAAACCAGTTTTACCTGTATTTACTCAAATATGGATTGCCTTTGATACAATTCACAAATTTCTAAACCTTTCATAAGTGTCTCATAAAGTGAGTGTAATGCAATAGTCTTTTAAGATCCATATTTCAGAATCACAGAAAAACAGTACATTTTCCATCTTCACTGTCACCTTTGCATAGTCTAATGGGTCTAGATGTGATGAATCTATAAACAGTTAAGGACAAAATGAGGCTATCAATTTTCAAGATCCAAGCTAACCTCCATCCCTCCAACAGTATCTCTGTTTCCTTTTCTTTTAAATTCTACTTCAAAGCCACAGCATTAGCAAATAATACTCTTGACTCATGATGTTCTTGAATGAGACTAACAGTCCTCTCTTCCTCTGATCCTTTGTCTTTTCTGATAGAAAAAGTTTTCTCCCCAGTTCTCTTTCTAAAAGTGTTCTAGAGCCTCTTCCTTTTGAGTATGTGCAACTAGTGGGGAACTTTGACTTTGTGTTAGTGGTGCATAAATTAAAATATATTCTACAGATAATTCTAGGTGATTTTTCCTAAATTTTTGTTATACCTTTAATTACTAAACCAGTTTTCATTTTTTTCTATTTGTTTTAGCAGTTCTACTTAGAGTTAAATGGTATATTGGTTTCCATAATAGCTAAAAGAAATGTCTTGATAGGGACCTTTGTCCTCACAGACCACTGCCCATTTTTACTGCTTAGGCTTTATTCCTTTCCCGAGGTTGAAATACACTTGTCTCAAACAACCTTCCCCAGGCTTCACCCCAGAATAAGCTGTTCATCTGTTAGCAATCTCTTCTTTTTGGCTAGACAGTTACAATACATCAAATTATACTTCCCATATTTCCTGGCCAGATATGTGATGTTACTCTAGGTCTGGAAATATTATTGATAGGTGAATTCAGTATTACCAGTCACTATACTATCTATGTTTTTTTTTAAGAAAAAAGATCAGTTTTGTGCAAACAACATAGTACTAAAGTCACATGATCAAATATTTCTAAAGCTTCCCCGTGGCCCACCTCAGTGGGACCTGGGTCCTTTCCTAAGAAAGTTCTAGTTTAGACCTACAATTGATAGTTAAGGCATCTCTTCCTGACTTAATTGGGCCTATCAGTTCTTCCTAATGAGCTTCTCATGCCCAAAATAATTTCCATTTTTTTATCAGTTCCTCCTAGTGATGAATTTTGAGACTTTCTTACCTATTGCCACGATATCAAGAATTTTTGAGTAATCAACTGTGTCTAATAGGTCATGCTCAAACATACCCAGCAACACTGTGATCCCCTTTGTTATAACCCTGCTATGTTAATCACTGCACCTCTCACCAAATATCATATTTTTTTGCAGGGCATCGGGGGCCAAGTGACTTGGCCAGGGTCACACAGCTAGTAAGTGTCTGAGGCCAGATCTGAACTCAAGTACTCCTGAATCCAGAGCTGGTGCTTTATCCACTGTGCCACCCAGGTGACCCCTATAATAATTTTTAATAGTCATACAATATTATTTTAAAATGTAGAATCTACTCCTTGGTTCTCTCTCAATATTTCAGCCTCCATTTTGTTTGTCTTAGTTGAAAAATAATTTCATTCACGAAACTCATTTTGTAAAATCAAATACCAAACATATAGGATGCCATACCATAACAAAATAACAAAGCAATAGACAAATGCACTTCATGTGTAGCAAATAAGAGACCAAAGGAAATATGCAAATGGATAATACTGCAAAGGGAGATATGCAGAACCAAATAGCTGCAGTTGCAGAAGATAATCTCTGTACAACATGCACCATCAATTAGCATTTTAATAGGCAAACCATATCTTCTGTCAGTACCATATGCAAATAAGCTACAACTTATCAAAGTGCATGCTTCAATGCATTGATAACAAATAGAAGACATGAGCACAATGCATTTTTAATTCTATAAAACAACGTGGGTCAATCATGAGAGAGAGAGAGAGAGAGAGAAACTACAAGAAAACAAAATAATTTTTAATTAAAACCCCTAAATTCTGAACTAAAATTCCACTAAATAAAAAGAAAATATTTCTGAAATCTGAATTCAAAGAAAGAAAAAAAGGTGTCCTCATCAAAGGGCAAAAACAAAACCAGATACATTCAATTTAAAATTTACAATCATACAAAAAATAATTCAAGTGTGAACATCCTCAGTCATGACTCCTTTGGCAGCGAAGCCGACCTCCTAAAAGTTGAATAGCACACAGCAAATGAAAGAGTTAAAGAATCCAGAATATCTAAAACTAGTAATCCAGCATATAGCAGATGGTGTAAGTGCTAAATTTGTCCTTTGTGGTACTATGGAAACCAAAATAATCCACAGATGTGAGACTCTGCTGATTTGTGTGACCAACAAAGAAATTATCAATCAACTAATTAATCCGCCAACTAGGGAGTATAGTATAAAATTTGGCAATCTGGTGTAATCCTTTGGCTGGCAATCATTAGTTTCATTGGGACTATTCAGTGTCTATGCTCTGGTTTTCCTGAATGGCACAATGACTACACTGCTAACCAGAAGTTGCTCAGGCAAATAAATCTTGAAGCTATTCTACTTTGCAATTTCCCCAGGATGGTTCAAATTATGACACTTGCAAAATAGCCCTGGTTTTACAGTATGTATGTGTGTATATGTATTGCATATGTGTATGTTATCTATATCTATCTATCTATCTATCTATATCTATCTATCTATCTATCCATCTATCTATATCTATCTATCTATCTATCTATCTATCTATCTATCTATCTATCTATCTATCTATCTATCTATCTATGCAAGTACATATATGTGTGTATGTGCATGTATACACATAGATCTAATGTGTTTATATGCATATGCATATATGCACACATGCACACAAATGCACACTTATCTATATGTGTATCTATATATGTTTATAGATATATGTATGTATAAGTATATAAATATAGCTATACACATATCTATATATACAGAGTGTATATGTTTGTATGTGTGCATAAATGTACATACTATGTGTATAGGTATGTATGTATATTCACACATAGAGTACATATATAGAATATACATTGTGTGACTATACATGACACACATAAATGAGCCTGAACACATATACATATGTGCATATACACAGGTATATGTGAGAGATCATTATTATTTATGTGCATCATATAACGTATGCTCCAATATTATTGAGGAAAATCTCTCATTTTTGTTCTTGATCCCCCATCCCACATTTTGCAAAAATCTATTTTCATGGCTAAAGTCATTCTTCTTTTTTTTTTTTTTTTTGGTGGGGCAATTAGGGTTAAGTGACTTGCCCAGGGTCACAAAGCTAGTAAGTGTTAAATGTCTGAGGCCGGATTTGAACTCAGGTCCTCCTGACTCCAGGGCCGGTGCTCTATCCACTGCACTACCTAGCTGCCCCTAAAGTCATTCTTAAGACTTAGATAATTAATGTTTTAGTGTCCAAATTACTGAACACATTTGAGTAAGTAGAAAAGAGTTTCAGCATAGCAATATGAAAATTGTAAAGAAAATTTATCAGATCTCCTCCTCTTATCTACCACCTCCCTTAAACTGGTAGGTAGTGAGGGAAAAATAAAGGAAGAGATTCCAAGTTTTAGACATGTCTCAGAAGAACTTGGCAAGCCATCAAAGAAAATAGATGGAAAGAACAAGGTGGTCTCACCACTTCCTGCTCTGGATCACACCTGCAGAGGTTTCTTGGCAGCTGCCAATCCCATCATGTCTGATCCTGGTGGCTGGTTTGTCTTATATTATCAAAATGTTGGCCTGATTTATGCTGATCTCTCTACAAGCACCACACTTCTCCACATTCTTTCCTCATTGATTATCAAGGTGTAGTAATTCAGACATGACCCATTCCTGGGAATTTTTTCTCTATTCTCTGGCACAAGATAGGAAAATAGCCAGGAAATAGCAGATGAACTATCTCTTCAAGGATAAGAAAAAAGGAAATTCAAAGATGTTGAAAATTATGCCTTCATACAGTTTGTCTTTCATTCTCATTTTCTATTTTCACCAAGAAATGTCCAGGATGTGTGAAAATATTTGCTACATATAAATGTTCTATTATTATAAGAAATGTCAAGTAGGATGATTTTAGAAAGGCCTGGAAAGACTTGTATGAACTGATGCATAGTGAACTGAGCAGAACCAGGAGAACATTGTGCACAGAGACAGCAATATTGTTTGATGAAGAACTGTGAATGACAACTATTCTCAACAATACAATTATCCAAGACAATCCCAAAGGACTATTGATGAAGCATACTAACCACCTACAAAGAAAAAAGTGATATTTATTGAACACAGGCTGAAACATGCTCTTTTTCAAGTTTTCTTATACAAAATGACTAACAAGGTAATGTTTTACATAATTATACATGTATAACCATATTTGATTCCTTACCACCTCAGAGAGGGTGAAGGGAGGGAGGGAATAAGGGATAAGAAAGGAAGGAAGGAAGGAAGGAAGGAAGGAAGGAAGGAAGGAAGGAAGGAAGGAAGGAAGGAAGGAAGGAAGGAAGGAAGGGGGGAAAGGAGGAAGGAAGGGAGGGAGGGAGAGAGGAAGGGAGGGAGGGAGGAAGGGAAGAAGAAATGTTCATTTCATCCAAACTAGCTGTGCATTCCTTTGAATATGGGTAAATCTGGTTCCTATGCAATAAGGCAGAATCACATGATGTCAAAGTGTTTGTTTGAAAAACCTTGCCAATTTGGTAGCAATTTTCAGAGCTTATTTTCTGTTGGTAGAGTATTCAATAACCCATGTTTATGTTCATACCACTATGAAGCATTTGAATAGAATTTTAGTGAAGACAATATTGTTGGTACTGATTTAATTTTATTACAGTATGTTTTAAAACAGAAATAAATATTGAATGATGTCTTTACTGATTTTATCACAATAAAACTGAATTGTTTACAACCTCTACTACATTAACATTTAATCAAAATTAGTCACTATGTCCTATTGATTCTACCACTAAAATATTTCCAACACTTGTTGCCTCAAGTTCAATAGCCCCTTCCATAGAGTCCGTGTACATTGTTATTATTTTTTTCTTTTTGTGTTCTTAGGAAACAATAGAATTATTTTTGGAGGGTTGGAAATGGATTCCATTCCAGACAGACTTCAATAGCTAAAGAGGAACTATTACAGGATAGAGCCAAAGGACAAATAGAATCTCTTTCCTGAAAGACAGAGTTTAACTAATCCTATGGGGGGAAAGTATATTATAAAGAAAATGTCTTCAAGAGAATTCTTGATAGACTTTGACTACTGCAATGAGAAATGAATAGCGGGACTCTAGAGGTAGAGTTGAAGTAGCAGTTGCCACTGAGGTTAAAGGTGAAACTATCTGTGCTGTGACATGTTGCTGAAATAGTGAAATACAACTATTCATTGTTTCTTACATGATTTATTAATTAGATAGCCAGAAACATGATATTCATTTAAGACTCTATAACTAGAGGATTTGATATTGAATGATAATAAACAAATGTTCATAGGGAAAATGGTTTGTTCAGTTGAATTAGAACTACCTGGTTAATAAATAAGATTATCAATTTCTATTAATTTATATTGAAATTGTTTATATGTATTTTACCCGACCTACTCTTTAATTCCCTTAGATCTCTCTGTCTCTCTCTCTCTCTCCTTCAATTGCTCCTTGTATACTAACAAGCTCCTTCAGTGCCACCTACAAAAATACACCGTTTTCCTCCATATTTAAGGAAAAAATTCTCAATTTACCCCCACAAAATATTGTACTATGTTTGTCCTTGCTTTCAAAGCCAAAAAGGTAGAGTAACACTGAGTGCCTCTAATTCTTATCATTTCTAACACATTTCAATGCTTTGCAATGTGCCTTACAACTTAATGACTTTGCTCTTTCTAAAGTTATTACTTAAGTTATCAGTTAATTGACAAATCTGATAGCCTTTCTTTTTTCTGGACCTCTCTGCAGCATTTAATATTTGTCTACTACTGTGTATATATATGTGTGTGTGTGTGTGTATGCTTACATGTATATGTGTATACACATATGTGTATATTATATATGGTATATATACATATGTATATCATATGTTGTATATTTATTCATATGTATATTGTCTACTACTGTACATGTGTATATATAATACACACAAACACTCATACTATATATACATACATATGTGTTCACAAACATATGTATATATACATACATACACACATGGATATACATATATTCCTATATGATATGCATATATGTACACATATAATATAGGGCAGCTAATTGGGGCAGTATATAGAGTCAATCCCTGGAGTCACGTGGATCTGAGTTAAAATGCAGCATCAGCCACTTATTAGCTGGGTGACCCCGGGAAAGTTATTTCACCCTGTTTTCCTCAGTGTTCTCATTTGTAAAATGAGCTGGAGAAGGAAATGGCAAACCACTACAATATTCTTACCAAGAAAATCCTAAATAGGATCACAAAGTGTCAGACATGACTGAAATGAATCAACAACAACAACACACATAGAATATTCTCTCCTCTCTTTTTGTTGACACTCCTCTTAATTCTCTTCCTACATATCTGTTGTTGTTGTTGTTGTTGTCATCACCATTGTTGTTTTCAGGATTCTTTGTTATGATGGTGATGATTTTTGCCTGAAACTCTTCCCTCATTCTAAACTTCCTTATTACTGTCAAAGGAACACTCATCCTTCTAGTCTCTGAGTTTCATAAATTTTACATTGTTCTTATATCCTCTCTCTCCTTCATCCTGATCCATACAAAAATAGTAGCCAAACTTCATTTCTATCACCCCCAACCACTTTAATATAATTCCATGTCTCTACTTATACAACCTCTAATGGAGTACAGGCTCTCATCAGTTCATACTTGGCCTATTGCAATGACCACATGATTGATCTCCCTTCCTCAAAGCTCTCCCTTCTGCAATCCATCCTCTACACTGCTTCCAGTGGGATATTCCTAAATCATGTTTTAAATTTTGAGCATTTACTCCCCAAATTAATTCTCAATAAACTCTAGTGACTCCCTAGTCCCTATGAGATTGCTTACAAACACTTTTGTTTTGCATTTAAACCCATCAAAACTTGGCTCCAATCTACTTTACTAGGTTTATTAAACATTATTCCCCTTCATAGAGGCAGCCAAGTAGAATAGTAAATTAGAAGACCCGAGTACAAATTTGACCTTATCTTACTACTTATGCGACTCTAGGAATTCAACCCCTCTCTTGTCTCAGTTTCCTCACTAGTAAAATGGTGATCATTATACTAACTACCTCCCTGGGTTGTTTTAAAAATAAGGAAAGCTAACATTTGTAAAACACTTTGCAGATTTTTAAGAACAAAAAAAATTTAAATAAATAAAAAAATAAATAATAAATTTTAAAGCACCATATAAATGTCAATTAAATTGTTCATGATAATGATGGCAATGAGGAGGAGAGGAAGAAGGAGGAGGATGTACTCTATAGTCCAGCCATACTGACCTTATTTTCTCTCATACATGATTCTTCATCTCTCTATTCCTTTGTGTAAGGCTGTCTCCTGTGCCTGAAATGTACTCCCTTCATACCACCAATTAGTTCTTCAAACACTTAGCTTCAGATTGATCCTGATCTCCTACATGAGACCTTTTATGAACTTCACATGAACTAGGATTTCCTCCATCAAGTTCTTGTATTTACTTTGTACGTATTCAATATAACCTTCTATGAACACATATTTAGTTCCCTAATAAATCATAGCCCTGTAGAACAAGGACTATTATGATATATTGTTTTTTGCAATCCCAGTATCTATAGAGCATGGTCCCTGGCACAAATCAGTTAATAAATGTTGTCAAAAAGAAAAGCCACTTTTGCAACTAAGTATGCACACGTACCATTGAAAGGCTTTGAAAAAATACAATATTATAAGCCAAGGAAGGAGAAAAAAAGCTTGCCCATGTGTGCCTTTATGGGAGAAAATTAACTTCTGAATATAAACCATTTTCAACATTATCATTAAATCCATAAAATTTAAACTCAAAACAACCAATAGAATTCATTTTGCTTTAAAAACTTTAGAAAATCAGGCCTGCTTTTGTAGCTGTAAATGGAAATAAGAGAAAGGGGAGAAAATAAGAAAAGAAACACAATTCCCTAAATATAAATTTTAAATTAGAAAAAGACAGGGATATAAACACATCTGTTTGAAAAGGCCATTGCAGTAGGGTTCAAATTGTGGGGAGAGTGTCAAATTAATTATTTATATATGAGTTAAGTGACTTCTTTGCATTATTATTATATTCTGAATCTTAGTTCATATGTATATATGTTTAGATTTTGTTCTAAATGGCAAATAGCTTCTCTATAAGGAGGGAAATTGTTCCTAAAAATACAAAATTCATGTAATTTAAAAATAGAACATCTTTAAATCTAGGCAGTGTCCTATAGGAGGGAAGATAGTTATGTTACAATTTGCCAGTCTTTTGTTGGCTTCAGTAGTCCAAGAAAGGGAATACTGTATTTGTGTTTTAAGTAACCTTGCATAAAGAATGGTGAATTACAGGGTTTAAATCTCACTTGTTTGACATTGAAATGGAAACTCCCGCTTACCCCCCCACCCCACCCCCACCCCTGCTAAAATGCAGTTATTCATGTCAGGAAAGAGAAAATACAGTACTCTTCTTTTGCTCCCATTATAATTATTTTGTTTCATTTTATAAAAAAAGAAATCATTACCTAGAACTAGAGTTCAACTTCCTGGAAGGCAGAAATGCTTTCTTATCCATTTTTCTATTTGTCTAAGTACCTACCACAATGCCCTTTACACATCTGATACTCAAAAAGTATTTCTTCAATTTAACTCAACTTCTATTTACAATTTAATCACCTTAACTCATAAGCCATAAACTATGGCTCAAACCATACCTATAAATAATTTAATTATTATTTGTATCATGCCAATAAAAATAATCAACATATAAAAACATTATGTGAAAATTGTGTGAAAAATGCTATAAAAACAAGGGACCCTCTATATTCGACTTATCATTTTGAATATTCAACATGATAATCTATATTCTCTTTCATAGATTCATTATTCTTTTTAGGAGTTACAAATATGCTTGTGAAAAGTGAGGATGCATGACTAGACTATGCTAAGCAGTTTACCAAATTTAAGAGGCCATATTTGTTTTGGACTCATGATAGTATTAACTAAGTAGTCAAAGAATATTAAAAAGTCTTTTCCTCAAAAAAAAATTTCCCATGTGTATTTCCATAAATCTCATCTTGGGTTAGGAAAACATGTCTTCCACTCAACTACTACAAAGATTACTTTGTTTCCATTAGATTCCTTATTGTCAAAACTTTTCATCAAACCTATACCAAAGTTGTGGTAGGTCTCAGTGCAAGCAAATTTCTATTGGATAAGTATTGGAGAAGGGGGAAATGAAAAGGAAAAGAAGGAGGTAGAGCAGTTCACCAGTAAAGTTCAGACTTTTATCAGTTTTATTTTTGTGATTTCCCCCTGTCACCTTTCCTTAACAATATTTATTATGGTATAGGAAGAGTCACCAAAAGCTACCAAAAGAGACTACCCAGTAAAAGGAAGTTTGATAAATGAGAGACACATGATGGATGCTAGTAGGTTGCAATATACCAATGATGATTCTCACAAAAGAAAGGTATGATGGAAAAATAAAGTAGGCTATTAACAAAGGCAGAGAAAGGAACAATTGATCAACAGTTGAACAACAATGAATTAGACATTAAAAATATTAGAAGAAAGACTCCCATATTTTTGGTGGATGAAGTAGAGTATTTATGAACACATATTTAAAAATCAAAGAGATCAAAAAGATTTAACTGCTTCATGATCTGCAATTTTTGAAGTACTATCCCCATATCTCATCAGTGGCAACCTATCTTCTCAAAGAAAAAAAAATAACTGAGCTTGGAAATATAAATCCTTTACAATTTGTCTTCAATGTAGCTTGGCTTACTTATAATAACTATAGTTCAGAAATGCCTTTTTTAACCAAAATGGTCCAAACAGCCCTCCTCCATAATTATCATTCTATCTTCTGTGCACTTGTTTTACACAGGCTGTCTCCCATGCCAATGGACACCTTAACCCTTGCCTATCAGAATATTTCTTTTAATTTGAGGGTTGACTGAAGTGTCATTTTCTATTTGAAGATTCACGCAGTAGAATGAGTTCACAGGGTTCTCTATGTGTATTTACTTACCTTCTACAAGGAAAGCAATAATGCAATTATGGAAATATAAACTATTTTTAAACTTATTAACAATATGCAGTTTCCCCACTCTTCCCTCCATCACACCAAGATTTTGGGGTAACACACTAATTAAAAACTTTGTAAAGATTTGGTCAAATCCATCAATGGGTGTACTTTTCATAACCAACAAAAGTGAAATATGAAGTTGTTTTAGAAATCCAATATGAATTAAGAAGTACATGTTGATCACTATAAGAATTATCAGGAAAACACTGGCCCTAGATTCAGGAAGACCTGAGTTCAAACCAGCCTCAGACACTTGAAACTTACTAGCTGTGTGACCCTGGGCAAGTCACTTAACCTTCATTGCTCCTCAAAAAAAGAAAGGAAGGAAGGAAGGAAGGAAGAAAAGTATCCTCTCTAATAATGTGAACACATCCCACCATATGCAATACATAAAGCTTCCTTTTGTTTTTTAAAAAAGAAAAACAATCATGTCACCAGGCAACCAAAATATTGAGCTTCAAAAAATAAACTTTCTTAGGGAAAATGTCATTTTCTTTAACTCTAGAGATAAAATATATTGTCTGGCTAGGGTAATAAAAGTTGTCTTTTATGCTTTGAATAATTTCACACATAGTTAGAAATTAACATTTTGAATAGTCTTTATCTTAAGTTGCCTTTAAAATTATGAATTTAATATCAAACCTACCATTAGTTCCTCGGTTCAGAGCTGTTGATAATTGTTGACCTTTTTCAATATGTTTCACCTTTTCTCTTGCTATTATAACAACCTGATAAGTAAAATATGGAAATATTTTCACATAATTTGCATGGTGCCTTGTATAATGCTTTCTACTGGGAATACAGAAGTCTTAAATGAACTGAAATTATTTACCCTGGAGAAGCCTTTTTTGTTTTGGTTTGGTTTTTTGTGGGGCAATGAGGATTAAGTGACTTGCCCAGGGTCACACAGCTAGTAAGTGTCAAGTGTCTTAGGTCATATTTGAACTCAGGTCCTCCTGAATCCAGGGCCAGTGCTTTATCCATTGTGCCACCCAGATGCCCTACTAGGTATTTTTTATACCAAAGATCTACCAAGCCTTACAATCCCATGTTTCTTCTTACAACCAAAAGCCTGAATAACTGACTAACTGGCTCTCCCTTCTAATATCTCAACATCACTGTGTACTCTGACCTGAATTCTTGCCACCCACCTCAGACAGCAGAAGATAACATAGACCTTTGCCTACATAGCTTGTCCTATTCACATACTCAAACAAACAAATAGATCATCACATGGATGGACCGTTACCTCCAATTATGCAGATTACAAACCCATCCATGCCTGAATAAGAATCATCATGAAAACTGGACTACACAAAAGTCATTTCTAATAATATGAACACAACCCATCATGTACAATGCATAAGGCTTTAACTTTAAACAAAAAAAAATTTAAAAAGTAGATTGAATGTTATGTACAGAGAATAACAAATGGTCAAGTTGGCTGGAAATTAGATTATGTCAGGAGTAGTCCTGAGAAGTAAGACTGAAAAGGTAGGGTTTAGGTGCCAAAGAAAGATATTGTATTTTATCTTAAAGAGGAAAAGGAGCTACTGTTGTTCCTTGAGCAGTAGAGTGACAAGGTAATATGTATTGGGTTAATAATATTAGTTTGAGGGGGCAGCTGGGTGGTGCAGTGGATAAAGCCTTGGGCCTGGATTCAGGAGGACCTGAGTTCAAATCTGGCATCAGGTACTTAACACTTATTAGCTGTGTGACCTTGGGCGAGTCATTTAACCCTCATCCCCCCCAAATAATAAGATTATAAAAATAAATAAATAAAATTATAATATTGCTTTGAAAATATTACATTGTTAGCCATATAACAGATAGGAAAAAAAAGACAAATATCTAGGAAAGCCAATTAGGAGGAAGCTTTTGCAAAAGTTCATTTGGGATGTTATGAAACATTTCTCTATGTGAGAGGAAAAATGGGGGAAATCTGGTGGTAGTAGAATTAGCAATGCTTAGCAAATTATTTCATATAGGAATTGAGGGAAAATTAAGAGTAAAGGGTAATTTTGTGCTTGTTAACCTGGGTGATCAAATGTTTGGGAAGGGAGTGTCCTTTTATAGAAACAAGGTTTGGGGGAGTATCAGGTTTACCATAAAATAAATTCTGTTTTGTACAGTTTAAGCTTCTATTGCCTATGGGACATTGTCATGAACATGCCTTTTTTGGAGCTGATTATATGGTATTGGGACTCAGGAGAAAGGATCTAGGTATGCATTCATGAGAGTGTGCTGCATAATGTAACCTACCTGGAGTCAATAAGATCATCAAAAGACAAAATGCAGAGAGAGAAAATGGCCAGTGAGAGTCCTGAAATGTGTTCCTGGTTAAGGGTGAGGGCATAAATACACCAGAACCTATCAAGGAACTCTTCATATGGGATGTAGGCTCTAAAGAGTCTTGAAGTTTGGTTTGAACTTCAAAAGGAATAAATAGGAGAGGGGTATTTTAAGCCTAGGGAATTGTATGAGCATAGTAATGAAAAATACAGGAAAAGGATTTGAAATATCCGACAACTAATAGTACATGTTGGCTAGAAAATGAACATCTATAAATAAGGAAGGTAAATCTGCTGGTGATTTAACAGTTGGATTGGAGGGGGGAAAGAGAAGGGGTGAGATGACCTATTAGTAGGCTATTAGTGCTATAGCATTTAAAAGTTCAGATAAACTCTAAGGAAGAACATTCTTACTGAGAAGAGAGTTGTGAAACTCCAGATTTCATTATCAACCCTTCACTGGAGATCTATAAATAGGGTGCCCCTATCTATTTGGCTTGGAGGAGTATCCTTTCATTAATTCACAAGATTAGGTTCCCTCATATATACCTAAAATTCCCACCCAAGTATTCGTGTTATAATTTGACAGCGTGGTTCCAAGGAAAATGATTCATTTTGATTTAAATTTTCCAAGAGCTTATTCCAAATTTTATCTCAGAATCATAGAATATTAAGCTTAGAAAACGACTTTAGAGGCCATTGAGTCTCATTTTCTCATTTTTTAGATCCAAATAAATGAATTACTACCTATGGCCACACAGATTTTTAGGGACAGAATAAGTGATAGAAGCCAGTATGCAATTTTTTTTTTCTAATTTCCCTCAGATGAGAGATAGGGAATGTGAATGTTATTAACCACTTAAGGGACCTGAAATGGATAAATATATTGAAATTTTCATTAGATTTTGAAATGTAGGCATATATGTATGTGTGTGTGTACATGTATATGTACATGTATTTGTATATGTATGCATATGTGCATATACACCCTGCTAGTCTCTCAGTTGTAAGTCTTTGCCACAGGAGCTGGAGTAGGGGATGTAAAGGCTAAAATTCTGGCTAGTCTGTCTAAAATATCTAATGAGTGGTCGCCAATAAATTATAAGCTTTAGCAAGAGTTAGACTTTTAAGCATTTAAGGAGAATAAGAATTTGGTGAAGAGAAAGGGAAAGGCCTAGATTCATCTATCTATTAAAGGGAGAGCTCATTTCTAGCTCTCTTCTCCCCCAGAGTACACAGGAAAGAGAGAGAGTCAGAGCGCCAGCCTCCCCCTTCTTCCTCCCACAAGCAAACGTCACTTCCTGACACCAAAGAAAAGACACATGGTCTTGCCCTCAGAGACTTTCACCTCATGGCAGAGCTTTTCTACAGTAAGTCTCCAGCAGGTGGCATTATTCCAATCATTACAGGGAAAAGTGGTTCCTCACTCATTCCTTACAAAAATACATGCTAGTGTCTCCATAGAGCCCTCACATCCTGCAAAGTCTGGAAGAGGGCAGAGTCTGTCCTTTTAGGGTCTCCTTAGTGAGCAGTTCTTCCCGGTATATTGGTCAATCCTCTGTGATGTATCTTCTTCTCACTGCTTCGGTCACAACATTCAAATTACTTCTGTTCAAAGCATATGTCTCGAAAAGTGACCAGGACAGAGCTTAGCTTAGGTTATGGAGTGCTCTAATGAGGTACACTCTAGCCAGGGAAGATGAGATCGGCCCCTGATTGCCCCCATTATACAAAACCATAACAACCCTACTTCTGACTTCATAAGCAAGGGAGGATAAAATACTTTGTTCCCTTTAAAGAGATGAGTAAGGAAATTAATACTTAAGAAACCATGACTACTATTAACAATTTATTATAAAGTACATGATTTGCTTTCTCCTTGCTTCTCTCTAAAATGCCTTGGGAATAAAAAAATAAATTAATAAATGCTAAATGGCTTTTCTGTATATTTATTTTAGCTAAAACTTATGGCAGGCAGATTGACTTGTTTGCAAGAAAGGTGAATAACAAAAAGGAATCACTTTTTTTTCTTGGCTAAACAAAATGAATACATAAAATGATGCTGTCGCAGCTGTATCCACTTTGTACAAGTACAGAGAGATAAATGCCTTCTTCAAATACTGCACCAGATGCATATAAAATAAAAACTAAAAACCTATTGCCAACTTTTTTTTTTTACAAACTCTGTCACCATATACTGGCTTTATTTGACTTTTTCTCCATAAATCATGTTGCAAAATGGATTGGACTTAAAACGTTTTCTTTTTTTTTTTCCTTTTTCACATTTCATTTCCATTGCATGTCTTGATAATTGTCCATACTCCAGACTTGGAATTGAAAGGATGGATATCAAAACTTCTTGTTTAAAAAAAAAAATCTAAAACCTATCCAACATGGAACTGAGCATTTCTATTTTATTTTTTATACTTCCCCAGAGTCTCATACCACATCCCATTCATTAGTGCAGATTCTAACTCGTCTTGTAGGATGTACATGATCAAAAAATTCAGCTGTCAATCAAAAATGTATAAGCCTCAGTAAACTTAACTAGTCTGGTCACATGTTCAATCCCCCTCTAACTCCTCACTCACACCAAAACCTCCTCCACTTAGTAAGACTTATCAATCAACTATCTATATCTATATCTATATCTATATCTATATCTATATCTATATCTATATCTATATCTATATCTATATCTATATCTATATCTATATCTATATCTATATCTATATCTATATCTATATCTATATCTATATCTATACACACATATACACATATGTATATGTATATGCGTACATATATGTATATGTACACATACATATAGAGTGTATATGTATGTAGATATAGATAGTTGATTGATTGATTGATAGATCGATAAATAGAATAAAAGGAAATAATTTATAGAGGGAAGGCATTAAGAGGAGTTGTGGAAGAATCCTTGTAGAAGGTAGGCTTTTGGTTGGAACTTAAAGAAAGGTGGCAAGTTCTGTAGTTTGATCCAAGAAGGGAGAACATCAAAGTATGATATATATATATATATATATATATATATATCGTGCTTTGTATATATTTGTTTGCATATTGTTTCCCCCATTAGACTGAAGCTGTTTGAGGGCAGGGACTCTCTTTTGCCTCCTTTTATATCCCCAGTTCTTAGCACAGATCCTGATTGACTGGCTCCAGATTCATTATTCTTTCCACTATTCCAGAACTTGTGCCCTGCTGTTCTTTCTAGCACTGAGGATCACCTCCATTCCATGAATCCAAATCCATCCCCAAAACTGTGAGGAGGCAATGTTACTGCAGCTTATTTTGCAGGAATGACTATCCTCAAAATTTATTTTTTTCTATTTTTAATCATAATGTCTTGGTTATGTAATTTGATTTTTTTTGTAAAGAACACTTAAATCTACATTATTTTTTCTAAAATATGGAAGTGTCTTTAATGCAGTAAAAATTATTTGCCTTCCAGGCTAGACAAAATATTGTGACTCTCAAAACAGCTGAGAAAGTATTTTGAAAGTATTTTGTAAATGATTTCTTAAAATAACTCATAGATTTCATCATGGTTGATGTAATTGTAAATAAAGATTCCTTATTAAGGCATTAGGGTAGACTTTTTAGCAACTGTTTTAGTATAGTAATTTATCTAATACAGAGGACCCAAATGCAAAGTGTGAATTGAAATTCATAGAATTCATTTAATTTAAATCAACAAGCATTTATTTAGCACTTACTGTGTTTAAACAAAAGGTACCTGTGGCTTGGAGGATACAAGAGTGGCCTTACAGTTGGGAAGAGCTAGGCTCAAAATCCACACCTGATATATGTTGGCTGTGATACCCTGGGAAAGTCACTTAACTCCTAGATTCACTAGGTACTTCTAATATAATAAGTTGCAGAGAAGGTACCAAGTTGCCTTGGTAGAAATAGTATCATGTGTCAATGAAACCACAGGTCCAATATCTATTTCTATGTTCACTTAACAGCTGCTTCAGGAGTATCTATGTGTCACAATTGTTAGAGTTTGGGCTTGTATTTTTTTAGACTTGAATTCAAGTCCTACTTCAAATACTTAGCAGCTGTGTTTGCCTGGACAACTCATTTCCTCTCTCTGGGACTCAACTTCCATTGTGAAAAATATGGAGGTAGAACTAGCTGGCCTCTAACTATAATTCCTGATTTTCCACTAAATATAACAATGTCAAGTAAATAGTAGTATTCCACATGGGGAAGTGTGGGGGAGAAAACAAATTTCCATCTGTCCAATGGAACATGATAATATCAGAAGAAATGTTTGTGTGTGTATATGTGACCTCCCTCTAACTTCCCTTGAATTTTAACCCTTCCCTCTAATTCTCAACCTTTAAGTTTAAAAATTCCCCAGAACTCAAAACAAACAAATAAATAAATAGGTGGATGAATGAATTAAAAATAAACAAATCAATAAAATTAATAAATATATAAACAAATAAATAAGCTGTGGAACAAATGAATGAATGAATAAATTAATTAATAAATATATAATGCAGATATGTATGTTCATATACATATACATGATAGTATGTATATGTGTATATATTATTATAAATATTTTGTATAATGTATGTATCTGATTGGAATGAGAATTTCCTTTATATACATATATACCCATATACATAATTCATATATACATGAAAGAAATGTTCATTCAGTTCAATGTTGGTGAAAATAAAAATGTAATTTTTTTCCATCCATATTCACAGACCACTTGAATGAATCTAACCACAGACCCCAAATTAAGAATCCTTGCTCTAGATGTTTCAAGAAACAGCTCTGAAAGATAACTCATCAACTTCCATGGGAGAACTACAGTACACTGAAGTAATTGTGGAGGAGTGTGGTGGTTCTTACCCTATTAGTACTTAGATCCATGGGAAGTGAAAACAAGGGGAAAATCCACTGCCCAAGCTTTAGGATACAGAGGATTCAAATAGTGATGAATCTTTCTGAGTTCAATCTTTGAAATGGGGATCGAGAATCTCCTTGCCCTTTAGGTCTTTCCAAGGAAGTTTTTTCACCCTAGAAGCAAAGAAATTAGTTATTTTAACCTCAGGAAAATTTCCTGTGTAAAACCTAATGCCCTGAGAATTCAGTACAAAAGAAGTCTTCGGGGATGAAAATGTTCTGGTCTAAATATATGTGAATGATAAACCCATTTTCCTAGGACAGATAATCTGATGAGTTCTTCCCTTATAGGCTATGAGAGAAAACTGTTCTCCTGTGAAAGGAAATAGTCTCCTTTTCTTGGAATAAGAGAAAATCTGCTGCTAGGAATTATGGGAGACCTACACAGAAGCTGTGTAGAATGATGACTTGGGAGTTCAGAGAGTTTCAGGAATAATACTATAGAAGACAGAAAAGGGTCCTAGAATAGGAAACAGGAAATGGGGGGGCATGTATTAATGGGTGAGAAATTTGTAAGAAGCAGGACTAGGAGAGGGACATGCAAAAAGGGAGAAATGACCAGGGCCCTCTTCTGATAGTGGCTAGAAATGCTGCAGGTACAAGAGAGCCTTAACTCGTTCTGCCAACCCTTAGACGTCAAGAGACTGACTAGACTTCATGGAATTAGTGATTTCTCTCACTAGTTGTTCTTACTCACTGAAACCCTGTAATGGGGATGGACTGAATGCTGAAGGCTTCCTTATTGGTGAAACTTATATAATAAGCTAGTGTCAAGAAAGGGGCTTAGGCTTGATGGCCATTTTGTATTCCCAAAAAAGCTTTTGATATTCTTGTTATTGTACCTGTGGTTTCATTTATATATATTTTTCTTAAATGTTTTTAATGGAAAAATTATAAAAATAATTAAATCAATAATCTTTCCAGATTTGGGCTCTGTATATGGGACCACTATACACATGTCAAGACATTTGATGTGTCTCCAGGGAACAACATGTTTTGAATATACAACAGCACTTTCTTTAATACCCCCAGTAAAAGGCATCATACCACCCACTGTGGGAGCTTCTATATTTCTGGACAACTTCAGTTCCTGGCACATAGCAGATACTTAATAAAAGTGTTTTGTTTGGTTGATTATATCGAGCTAAAATTCACCTCCAAAAAAAGGGATATCTCTTGAAATTTGTGGTGAACTTCTATCTAAGTCAGGATGATTTTCAAGGTAATTGGAACACTATGACTATATTTCTGTTTGCATTTCTCTCTTTTTTCTTAGTCAGGCAGGGGAGAATTCATTAGTTTAATAATTATGTAATATAAGAAGAACACCAAAAACCTCCCATTCAATTAGCAGGCTTCCTGTTTTTTCCAAAAGTGAATATGGTATTGCACTGAGCTTCAGCATGATCAGATAGAAGAATTCTTCAAATCCTCAAATGACCTTGAAAGTGTCCTACAAGTTTTTTAGACTCAAAAATTTAAAATGGAAGAACCCTAGATTTAGTCTAACATTTCTTATTTTACAGATGAAGAAGGCTCAACCAGCTTAAGTAGTTTGTCCAAAGTCACAAGGCAATAATTAGTGGCAGATCTAAGGTTCATTAGAACCTTGATGATTCTGTGGCCCAAAAGGGTTCTTTACAAAGGGAAAACATTTGCCTTGGAAACAGGAGTGAGACAATATTAGAAAATTATGTCCTCCCTAGAGAAGACTTTGGGCCAAACTAACCTTGGGGATTTTCACTTAAGGATTAGGTGAGAAAGCTTAGATACAACTCTGACTTAGATTTAGCAGCTTTCTTTTTCATAAGTTATAATTGTCCAGGTATATTATTTTTGCATCTCATTTCCCTTAAAAGTAGAGAGGAACAGAGACTAAAACTGTGATTCCTTTAATTTAGGGGACTTGGGGAGCAACTAGGTGGTGCAGTGGATAAAGCACCGGCCCCAGATTCATTAGGACACGAGTTCAAATCTGACCTCAAACACTTGACACTTACTAGCTGTGTAACCCTAGGCAAGTCACTTAACCCTCATCACTCCACAAATAAATAAATAAATAAATAATCAGATAGATGGATGGATGGATGAATGAATTAATGAATAAATTAAAAAAAAAAACTTAGGAAACTTGAAGGTGAGGAAACTACCTGTGCTAATCCCACCTGCATTTAAAATCTTAAAGAGTTACTTGAGCCTCTGAGAGCTTAAATTACCTGCCTTACATTGTATAGCTAATATACATCAAAGGTGGCATTTGAGCCCAGGTCTTCCTGATTTGAAGGTCAGTTCACTATCCACCATACCAAATTGCCTCTCTCCCTCTAAGTGAATCTTAGTAAACACACTCTTGTCTGCAGTGGATGTAATGAGACCATCAAAGAAAAATAAAAAGTAAATGATACATATGGACATCTAATAACAATGGCAGTAATACAAAAGGCCAGTATTTGGGGTTAGGATGCATGTTTAGAAAATATTTGAAGACAAAGACCCAAACAAACAAGGTTTGACCCCTAGCACTAGATGCAAGAAAAAGAACTAGTATGCCATTAATGCCATAGACCAGTCCAGTTCAGTCCAGTCCAGTCCATAGCCATAGTCCAGTCCAGTACCTTTATTTGCTTTAATGTCTATATATTTTGTACATTTCCTTGTAACTTTGAATCCTTGAGAAAAAGATCTCAGTTCCCTGAGAAAAAAGTCTAATCTTTCTTTCGCATTGCAGCAATCAAATACTTAATTATGGCTATCATGCCCTAAATATTTTCTTCTCCAGGCAAAACATCTACAGTTCTTTCAGTGACTCCAAGTCCTATTATCATCTTGGTCAATGGCTTCTGAATGCTCTCTGGCTTGCCAATATCCTTATTTCCTAAAATACCTCACACAGAACTGAACATAATACTCCATATGTAGTATGGACAGAGCAGAATACAGTTGTGGTATGGACAGAGAAGAATACAGTTATAACAGTCCCCTTATTTCTGGACATTGAGTTTCTATTCATACAGCTAAATTTGTGTTAACTTTGCTGACTGTCATATTGAATTGCCAATTCACCACCTAGGGTATTGTGTTCATAATTGTACATAGTAATTAAAATGAAAGGAAAGTCTCTATCTCTGTGTCAGTGGCAAGGGGAGGACAATGGGGTAGTCAGAATCTGGAAGCTGTGACTCTCTCATCTATTCTATTCAGCAGACTTTAAAAGTGACTGGAACCTAGAGAAAAATAATAACCAAAAATTCCAAAGCAACATCAAATATACTTCAAATTATGGTCTCTATCATCTGCTGGCAACAAACCTACCAATTTTTAACCAAACATTGTCAAGGATAATTTATAAGCATTAACAACTTAGATTTTTTGTTTTGTTTTGTTTTTGTTTTTTACTTTGTTTTGTTTTTGTTGCTGTTGTTGTTGTTTGTTTGTTTGGGGTTTTTTGTTGTTGTTTTTTGTTTTTGTTTTTTTGCAGTACAATGAGGAAAAGTGACTTGCCCAGGGTCAAACAGCTAGCAAGTATCAGTGTCTGAGACTGAATTTGAACTCAGGTCCTCCTGAATCCAGGGCCCTTGCTTTGTCCACTGTGCCACCCACCTGCCCAACAACTAAGTTTTAAGAACAGTTTTCTAAGTGTTTTAGGGAAAATTCTCAATATTATATCTTTATCTTTCTGCTCTCTAACTTACGTATCTTTTTATTTTTACTTAAAGAAATATCATTGATAAATATTTGAAACTTTCCTCTTAAGTCTCAATCACTTATGGTATTTAGAATTCAAATAAATCTTTACTAGGACCATAGATCTGAAGCTGGAAGGGACCTTAGGTGTCAGGTAATTTAACAGTTGTGGAAACTGAGGCTCAAGGAAGTTCAATGACTTGCCCATAATTACATCAGCAATAAGAATCAGAAGCAGTAAAATGAAGCCATGGACTCAATTCCAGAGTCAGTGCTCTTCTGAAGGATCGTGGACTGATTTCTGATGTCTGGTGGCAATTAAACTAAGAGTTGATTCCCACATCAAGCACAGTTCAAAAGTCAACAAGTCCTTTGTGCTTTAAATTTTGATCATTCTCTTTTCATGATGTACAACTCTTTTCTCATTCTGGATCAGTTCCTGCAACTCTTGAGAGCAGATCACTATTTTTAAACTGATGAATTTCTACTTGCTTGTTCTCCTTAATGAGACCCACTGGTGGGTGCCATGGTTTGTTGCTATCTATCAAAAGGGAGGTGTGCTATCATCATATGATTATTTTTCTATTTCATTTCCCCAAAAAATCCTTGATCTCTTTCCTAAAATCAATTACTAAGCCACTGTGGCAATAATTCTTTTGCTAAATATCCCTTTAACCCATCAACTGAGTAGATGAAAATTTGGGGATGTGAGAGCTAACAAGACAAGGCAATTGCTACTTTATTTATTTTCTGAAACTCCAAGATGATATTGAGATTCCAAAATTGCCAAATGGCTCACTGGGGTAACAATACATTATTATGGGAATGGATTGTTAATTTGGTT
Organism: Dromiciops gliroides; assembly: GCF_019393635.1. Taxonomy (NCBI): domain Eukaryota; kingdom Metazoa; phylum Chordata; class Mammalia; order Microbiotheria; family Microbiotheriidae; genus Dromiciops; species Dromiciops gliroides. The sequence goes on along the minus strand of NC_057866.1, from coordinate 212,760,710 downwards.
GACAGATTGAAAGAAAAGTCTAAACATTCTGTGGCAAATTTTCGAAAGGAGCATGTTTCTTCTAAATGTGAAATGTGCAGCAGAAGCATCTTTGCCGGTGTGGATAAATAAGTCAGCCCTGGCCACTGAATCATCCTCCAGCACAAGTGCTTGCTGAAACTGACGAGTTTTTCATGCTATTCATTTGCTCTGACTCTGAAACTGAATTTCCTCAAAGGTTAATAACACTGCTTCTTGTCCCATGACATCTTGTATAGATGCCTGGGAGCCCTGGACTGAAGGATCTATGACTGAGGAAAGAGTACATAGCAGAGGTTTGGTGATTAGAATTAGCTTTAGATCCCTCCACTCTAAAACTTCATTTTCTGTGAGCTGGAGAACTGTCAGCTCAGCTTGGTCCTGATTTCCTTACAATTAAGGTGCTCAGATGTTGCATACTACAAAAAGATCTGTATGTGACTAAGAATAGTTTCTTCCTGATATCCGAGGGGCAGCATGGCATAGTGAATATGGCACTGGAACTGGAATCAGGAAGACCTGTTTTGAATCCCACCTTAGACATTAACTAGCTTTTTGACCTGGGCAAGTCACTTAACCTCTCTTTGTCTCAGTTTCCTCATCTGTAAAACATAGAAGCTTCTATACCATGGCCTCTAAAATTGCTAGCTTATTATTTTCTCTTTTGTTCCTTCTATAAAGTTGGAATATGTGTGTTTTTGCCCAGGATCAATTAAAACAGAATACTTTCTACAGGTCTAGAATTTTGAACCTACCTGTGACTTTCTGGTAAATCATACAATCCCAGAATTTTAGAGCTGGAAGAAGCCTCAGCTTCCATCTAATACTAACCTATACCTGAAAGAAATGCCCACTACTGCATTTCCATTTTCTTTGTTGGAAGAAGTCCAAGGAAGGAGAACACATAACAAAATATTCTCTATGAGTATGCTGAATTGACTGAAATAGACTCAGCCTGTGAAAAGTTTCAGTCCCAAAGCAAATCAAAGATTTTGTATGAGTAAGAACCAAAAAGTCTTGCCTAGAGATTAAGAGCAGTTTTCTGGTAGAATCACTACCTGTTGTCTGCAATACATGTAATCTGGGTTTCAGAGATTTTCTTGATGGATGTCTGTTACTGATTGCTACCACAACTAACTGTTTCATCTCCGCCCCCCCCTCATAATGTCCAATTACTGCCACAAGAAGCAAACTTTGTTCTTTCAATCCATCCACACAGATTCTCTATGCTTCAACAACAAAATTCTGATTGTTTCTCTGAGTTTCTTGCCTGGGTCTTGAATTTTACATGGTCCCTAACTGAAGCTGTTCTTTCTGAGAGCTCACTAGTAGGAAGCCACTTTCCCTTAAGACGTAATCCTATTTTTCATATCAATTAAGAAATTTGACAGCACATTTAGAAACATGTCCCAATTTCTCATAGTAGCACTCAGTGAGAGCACCCTCCTTCCCCAACCCTTTTAGAAATTCTTCCTTGAGATTTAGTTCAATAGAAAAACAAGTAGTGTGTCAGATTTTATTATACCATACAATAAATATCATTCCCTGAGTGCTTCACAGAGGTTCAGCAGCTCTTTCACATGCTCACCAAGCATTCATGAAGCAAATAATTGATCCCACTTGAGAGGAGTGGGAGAGGGGGTTCGGTGGGAATTGAGGGTTAGGGGATCTGTACAGAAAACAAAGGTTCCAGGTAGATTTGTTCAAAGGGTATCCCAGTGACATTTCTGCAGGGCATAGGCAAATGCATTATGTATATACAAAGTGCCTGAGGATATCAAATCTAGAGCCTCCTCCCAGAAGTCTACCTCTTTTGTGCAGTTCTGGACAAAAATTCCCCCAATACATTTACTGTTGGATTTCTTTGATGTTTTAAAGAGTTTTATCATAGTACCCTTCCCCTTCTTCTTCCTCTGTCCCCTTCATTCCTCTCTCCTTGTCTCTGTGTCTATCTCTGTCTCTCTACTGATCTGTCTTTTGGTGTCTCTATAACTAGATGCCCTTTCTACCACCCATTTTCCCTTTTCTCAATGGCACAAAACCATATACACAACGAGATTTTTGTTTATTTGCTTTTGTTTTCTTTCTTTCTAGATTTTACTTTCAGGGAGAGAGGAAATATGGTGTGTTAGAGAACTGACACTAGGAAGAGTTGGTTTCAAGTGCTGACTTGCTGCTCTTTGGACTGGATTGTCCAGGGTAAATCCTTTAATCCTTTAAACACTTGCTCCAGGCTACTCTCTAAAACCATCGGTTGCAGGGAATAGGGAACTCTCTCACTAGGGAGGACTTCATACCAATAAAATCACTGTTCTAGTCCCTAAGCCTATTTATATGGGAAAATACAGTTGAGATATCCTGAGAAATGTGGATGATATAAGCACAAAACACATAATTTAAAAATTCCAGGGTAGCTAGGTGGTACAGTGGATAAAGTACTGGCCCTGGATTCAGGAGGACCTGAGTTCAAATCTGGGTCTCAGAGACTAGACACTTTCTAGCTTTGTGACCCTGGCCAAGTCACTTAACCCTAATTACCCTGCAAAACAAACAACAACAACAACAAAATCCCTCCTCCTATTAGCTATTAGCATACCTATTATTCCATCCCAGTCAAATTGTAAATATGAAACCAAGAGAGACTTATCTTTGTCATAGTTGATGTCATCTTCCTCCTCCTCATCATCATTCAGGCATGAAAAGACAAAAATATACAAGTTATTCTTATAATTCTACATTCTTAGGGTTTTGTTTTTGATTTTTAGGTGGGGCAATGAGGGTTAAGTGACTTGCCCAGGGTCACACAATTAATAAGTGTCAAGTGTCTGAGGTCAGGTTTGAACTCAGGCCCTCCTAAATTCAGGGCTGGTACTTTATCCACTGTGCCACCTAGCAGCCCCATGTTTTATAGTCTTACTAAGTTTAGGCTGATTGTGAATACTTAAGGACCACAAAATAATTGGGATTTAGCTAAATACTTAATCCTAAATTAATACAATTTATCCACTTTCTCGCTTAAGTCAATCAGTACATGAATGATAAAGAAGTATTTTTTACATGATATCTCCACCCACCCACACCCATCCCCTGAGCACTGGAAAATTAATGTGTGGTAGTTTTCTTCCTCAAAAAAATTTCTGGCATATTTTGAAAGAAACTTGTCAATGCTTGAGAAAAGAAAATAAGAAAATGTTCCTACATCTCTAAGATAACTCCTTTCAAGGACAGGTCCGTGTTTTTCATTAACAGTGTTCTCTGTTTAATAAACATTGGATAGCTTATTGATGATTGCTAAAGCTCTTGTGATAAAAGAATTTATAGAAATTTCTAGAAAGGAATTTATAGAAAAGTAGTAGTTAAATAAAAATATTTAAGAACCAAAGGGCAAGCTACGAAATGATGGATTATTTCAGCCTTGTGCTACTGAAGAAGAGTATCTCCTCAGGCACTGAAAGGTCAAGGTGCATGTGGGTGTAGCTAGTATTCACACCAATGAAATCCTGCATCCTTCAAATGAAGCTTATACACGTTCTTACTTTGGAAACGGAGACTTTTCATTTTCTACACCATAAAAATTGTATTTTTATTTGCTCTAATTTTCTTGAGATGTTTTTTAACCTTCCCATTACATCAATGATCATTTGCTCTCAACCTCTCACTAGCCAAGAGGCAAGAGGAACAGCTGTCTTTCCAGCAAGCGTTAGAAGAACTCTGTGGGGCAGCAAGCAGGAGTGTTAAAACTGAAAACAACCCCCTTCCACCACCTGCTGTCTAAGTGAATCCCTACCTTCTCAGCACAGCACTTTTTTTGCTGCAAGCCCAATGTTCAGAATTAATTCCTCACAGTTACATAGTGCCTTAAGGTTTATAATTTTTTTAAGGTTCTCACTTCTGGCACCTGCTGTGTGACCTTGGGCAAGTCACCCAAATTCCTAGGGCAAGTGTCTGAGCCTCAGGTAGCAATAACTTCAGACTTAAAAAGGTTGCAATGAGTAGAATAAGTTCCCAACACTTATCATAGGGGAAAAAAAAATCACATTTCCCCCATGAATGTGTGTATTAAAGTTGACAAAGTGCTTTTCTCACCACAACTTGGTTTGGAAGAAATATAAAAACCGAGGGCTCAGATTCACTAATTGACTTTCTCATGATTTCATAAGGCTGGGACTTAAACCTGTTCAGGTAACAGAATTTGCTAATGATCTACTATATGCCAGGAACTGAATTCAACACTAGGGATACAAAGAAAGAGAAAAGACAGTCGCTGCCCTCAAGTTCCTTACGGTCTAATGTACTCTTGATTCTCAAGCCAGTGCCCTGTTCACTGTAAAAAAGGCCAATTCCAAATGAAATTATGCATTAGGTGTCCTGGCAACATCCTCAGTGTCACATATAACTGTTGGCTATTTGAAGTTATCAATGTAGTTAGAGAGCAGAGGTTCTTAAACTTTGTTCTTTGTTTACATGTTTAATTAAGTGTCATGGACCCCTTTGAAGGCTGGTAATGCCTCTGAATATCTACCTGTTCAGAATAATAGTTTGTTGCCTATATTCAAAGTTCAAGGACATGCCTTTATAACCTCATAATAGAGGTTAAAGGGAGCAGCTAAGTGGTGCAGTGGATAAAGCACCAACCCTGGATTCAAGAAGACCTGAGTTCAAATCCAGCCTCAAACACACTTGGCACTTACCAGCTGTGTGACCCGGGGCAAGTCACTTAACCCTCATTGTCCTGCCCTCCCCCCAAAAAATAGAGGTTAAAGAAAATAAAATGTCATTTTTCACATCCAAGTTAAAAGAATCTTTGAACCCATTGGTAGATCCAAGACTAAGGACTACTGTTATAGATAGGGAGCTGTCCACAGAGTTAGGAAGACCTGGGTTGAACACCAACATCTGTTACCCTGGATAAATTGTTAAACTTCTGAGTGCCCAAGGCAACTTTCTAAGACTATAAATTGAGATAAATTGTTATTTTTTATCATAGCCAATTATTAAATTAAGACAAAGTGGTGTGGTGTGTGTGTGTTTCCTTTCTATTTCCTCATTTAGGGACCAGTCCTTTTAGGTCAGTCAGTCTCTAGAGGATCTGATTGATGAGAGATCAGCCTAATTGTCCAGGAATATTCTTCTCAATCTTGGGCCATCCAACTAAGAGAACTTACTTCTTATTAAAGTATAAATAGAGGGGGCAGCTAGGTGGCACAGTGGGTAAAGCACCAGTTCTGTATTCAGGAAGACCTGAGTTCAAATCTGGTCTCTGACACTTGACACATGCTAGCTGTGTGACCCTGGGCAAGTCACTTAACCTTCACTGAGCCACCAAAAAAATAAAAACAAAGTATAAGTAGAATCTAATCAAGCTAAGTCCCAGTCCTAAAAAGATTAGGCTCATACTCTTGAAAACCCCTCCCCACTACCTTTCAACTTGAGTGGTCTGGGTGGAGATTGATGTCTTTGTCCAGATTGCTGAAGGCAGGTAAATCCCATGATTAAGCCAAATTCTCAACAGAAGTTGCTGAAGGCTTTCAGTCCACTACCTTCTCCACCCTTTCATCACTAACTGTTCACTAATCAGGGTTGATCTCTGACTGTCAGGGGCAACCACTTTTCAAAAGGTATTTAAGCATTCAGTGATCTCTATGCTTTTGTCTTTGGTTACTATGACAGACTAATGACCATAAATTCACTGATTATTTGCTAGAGTAATTAATATTTTGATTATTAGTTACCAAGAAACTCTGTATCTCAGGCTTTTCATTCATCTCAGAGTTGCTAACCTGGTGCCAATATTAGTAGAGAATGTCCTTCTTACTGGGAGTTACGTCTATAAGATCTGTATTGCCCACCCATCCCCCCAAAATAAAAAAATCTAGGTAATATGCCAAATGCTAACTGAAATCGTTCTTTCCTTCGCTTTAATTTCTCTGTAAATTGCTCTAAAAATAACATTATCTAAAAACATCCCAAGACAGTAGAAAGAATTCCAGATTCATTTAACTTTCTTTTTCTCCATTTGCTTTTTTGATAAAATTTTTATAAAATTGAGTCTGGCTTTTCAAGAAAGACTGGCTGGGTGAATGTACAGTTACAAAGTCTAATCTGCTGGGTCAGTTGCTGACTTTGTCAAATTGTTCCCTAAGTAACCTTGAGCAAAGGCTTTAGACATAAAACCATCCCTGAGATTCCTCACTTCTAAATTGGGGAAAGAAGGGGAGGTTCTTAGAACTGTAGGTTATATGGGAAACAGTGAATAACTGTGATAGCTGAGCACTTTACACAAGAAAACCTTTTCAACAGGAACAAAAATCCAGAACTAAAAAACCTGTGACAAGCTTTTTTATTCAGTTTAGGGACTTCTATCCATTTGCTATAATTTCCATGACACTCCCACTTGAATTCCTCTATGGGGAAACTATTTTTTAACTGTTTGAAATATCTTGTTATCAAATGTTCAAATTGAGTTTAAAAGTGTTCAAAAGAAAAAAAAATCTATTTTAAAATACCCATTCATCACACACATTCAGATTAAATTTGCATTAAAATTGTAGGAACAAGGACTCTAAAAGAAATATTTCTCTTATTATAAGGGCTAGGCTACACAGGACAAAGAGTCATGTAACAATTAATTTCATGGAATCATAGGAGTTAGAAGTAGATGGGACATCAGAGATTTATTCCAATTACCTGTTATTACATGTAAGGAAGCTGAGGCACAGAGAAGCAAATTTTGGTGTAATAGAAAAGAACAAGATTTTGACTCAAAGCATGTGAGTTCAAATTTAGCCTCTGCTACTTAAAACTGGAGCAAGTAATTCAACTTTTCTGGCATCTCAGAGTCCTCAGGTATAAAAATAGAGGGTTTGGGGCAGCTAGGTGGCACCGTGGATAAAGCACCGGCCCTGGATTCAGGAGGACCTGAGTTCAAATCTGGCCTCAGACACTTGACACTTATTAGCTGTGTGATCCTGGGCAAGTCATTTAACCCTCATTGCCCTGCCAAAAGAGAGAGAGAGAGAGAGAGAGAGAGAGAGAGAGAGAGAGAGAGAGAGAGAGAGAGAGAGAGAGAGAGAGAGAGAGAGAAAGAGAGGTTTAGACTTGATGACATTCTTGCATTATGTTTTTGCATGTGACCTGTATGTGTATTTACGGTGGGCATGACTGCTATTACATGCTCTTCGTTATGTATTGCACCAAGTCAATATATTTCATCTACACTTAGGGGTGGGTGTGCTGGTAAATGTTTAATAACCAGCTCTCTTAAAAGGCACAGTGCATTTTAAAGTTGGATCTTCATTAATAGCTTCATCATTTTATTAAATCTAGATGATCAAGAAACAATAAATTGAGTCCTGATTTATAGTGTTTACCAATTTCTGAGATGTAAATGCACATACTGAAAATTTAACAATCAGTTCACATGAGCTCAGACACAATGATGACCATACTCCTTTTACAAATTTATTAAATGTGTCATGAACGTGTGTACTCTATGTTCTGTATCTGTATGTGTTCATTACTACTACAAGTAACTCTAAAGAGACATCATGGTAGGTGCTACAATGGATAGATCTCTGTTCCTGAGGAAATGAGGAATACCTGAGTTCAAATTTGACTAGTAGTGGATAAAAAATGTGTAACCCTGAGCAAATAGTCTAACTTCTGCTGATTCAGATCCCTCATTTGAAAAATGGGGCTATTCATTGGGGCTACCTCCAAGACTTGTGATGAAGATCAAGTGAGATAAAGAGCTATAAAATTATATTGTTGTTATTATTATAATTGTTGTAATTCTCAATTATACCATAGAAAAAGTACTAGATTTTGAATTTGAAGACATAGCCTTCATGTGACACTTATCATCTGTGTGAACTTTAGGATGCTGTTCAATTTCTCTTATATAAAAAAAAAGTGTTTGGAACATATATTCTCTGCAGTTCTTTCTGTTCTAAGTGAAAAACTATTATTCTGTAAAATGAATGATTAGTATTAGACAAACAAATGTATGGTATATTTTAAATAATCACTTGTGTCATTTTATGTAAATTTATGAATGCTTATGACACAGATTTTCTGTTTGTCCCCAGGTACATTTATACTATGTTCAGAGACTACACTGTTTTTTCCAAGTGGAAAGATGTCAGGGATGGTACTAAGACCATGAAACGGTCCAGAGACAATTCCCTGATTTATCTGGAATAAATGTCCAACCTCAGGGAGCTAGGTGGTACCCACAGTGCATAGAGCACTGGGCCTGGAATCAGGAAGATTCATCTTATTGAGTTCAAATATGGCCTCAGACATTTACTAGCTGCGTGATCCTGGGTAAGTCACTTAGCCCTTTTTGCCTCAGTTTCCTCAACTATCAAATGATCTGGAGCAGGAAATGGTAAAACCTTTCCAGTATATTATCTTTTCTTTTTCTTTCTTTCTTTCTTTCTTTCTTTCTTTCTTTCTTTCTTTCTTTCTTTCTTTCTTTCTTTCTTTCTCTCTCTCTCTCTCTCTCTCTCTCTCTCTCTCTCTCTCTCTCTCTCTCTCTCTCTCTCTCCCCCTTCCTTCCTTTTTTCTTTTTGTCTTTTTTCTGGGCAATGAAGTTTAAGTGACTTGCCCAGGGTCACACAGCTAGTAAGTGTCAAGTGTCTGAGACCAGATTTGAGCTCAGGTCCTCCTGAATCCAGGGCCGGTGCTTTATCCACTGTGCCACCTAGCATTTTCCAAGACAATGCTAAAAGGGGTCACAAAGAGTTGGACACAACTAAAACAACTGAACAGTAACAACAAATTATATTGATCGGAGTTACTAAGTCTTTGACAGTTGGCTCTATTTAAAATACTGCTGTTATTAAAAAATACTGTTGTTATTGTCAAGATTTATTTTTTGGCTATGCTCACTTCACTTTGGATCATCTCAGGTTTTTTATGAAACCATTTCCTTTATCATTCCTTATTGGATGATAGTATCCTATCATTCATATGCCATGACTTATTCCAGCATACCTCAATTTATGGACAACCCCCTCCCCCCCACCCCCGCCCCGCCACCATTTCCAATTCCTTGCCACTACACAAAGAACTACTATAAGTATTTTTTCTACAAGAGTTCTTTTCTTTTTCCTTTGATATCCTTAGGGTAGAGGCCTGGTAATTGCATTTCTGGGTCAAAGGATTTGTACAGTTTGGACATAGTTACAAATTGTCCTCCAGAATGGTTGGACTAGCTCATCAAAAGAGTATTATTTTATCTGTTTTTCCACATCTCATTTTTCATTTTCCTTTTTTGTCATCTTGACTAATCTGATACTATAAGGTGGTGCTTCCAAATTGTCTTATTTTGCATTTCTCTAATTAATAGTAATTTAGAGCATAGCTTTAGATAGATGCTACTTATTTTAAGAAAAACTCCATTTACTCCTATGTGTTCGTTTTTTTTTCTTTTTTGTGAGACAATTGGAGTTAAATGACTTGTCCAGGGTCACATAACTCATAAGTGTCAAGTGTCTGAAGCTGGACTTGAACTCAGGTCCTCCTGAATCCAGGGCTGGTGGCTATGTACTGTGCCACCTAGCTGCCCCTAATCTAATGTATTCTAAGATTTTAAATAGGAATTGGTGTTGCATTTTGTCAAAATCTCTTTCTGCATCTATTAATATAATTATATGGTTAATAAATCATATTATTTCTTTTAGTTATTGATATGGTCAATTATGCTTATGATTTTCCTCATGTTGAACCTGTCCTATAGTCTTGGTATAAATCCAGCCTGGTATGAGCTTTATGATCTATTATTGTAATTTCCTTACCAGTATAAAGATCTCTTTCTCTCTTCCTAAGCTTTCCTGGGCTGAATAAATAATTCACTATTACTTTTCATTGGCTATCTGACTCAGAATTTGGTTTGATGGAATTTGAGAAGTTGTTAAGAAGGTTTTTTGGTTGTGAGAGTTCTGCAAAAATTCTCCCTTTGGTATGTTGGCTCCAGCATTACTCCCCCGCCCCCTCACACACACACACACACACACACACACACACATGTATTTTAAAGAAGCATGCTACTGGAGTGGAAGATGAAGGAATAATTAAGCCATATAACTCCAATCAAAATTGTTTAAATGTTTTTCAGATGTTACTTTTCTGTATTTAAGAGAAGCCCATATGGCTTGGAGATTATTTAGTCGAAAGCTGTGAAGAAGGAAGGAAGAAAGGAAAGGAGGGGGAGAGTTAAAGGAAGGAAATAAGGGAAGAAAGAAAAGAAGGAAGGAAAAGAGGGAGGGAGGACCTGATCATTCTTACTAAGTGCAGGGACAGCTGCATGGTGCAGTGGATAAAGCCCTGGCCCTGGATTTGGGAGGACCTGAGTTCAAATTCAACCTCAGACACTTAACACTTACTAACTGTGTGACCCTGGGCAAGTCACTTAACCCTCATTGCCCTGACAAAAAAGTGAATAGACATCAAGTAGGAAATTAATTCAAATCAAATCCTTTTAAGTCATCTCTCTGCATTCCCCACAAATAGAAGAAAGGAAATAGATGCTGAAATGAAATATTAATGTCTTAGTGATACCTTGAACTAGGGAGGTAGAGTATGGATTTATACTAACCCTGAAAATACAGAATCAGAGAATTAGAGAGTAGGAGATAACAGCAGCCATCTAATCCAACACACATCCAATAGAAATGTCCACTATAAAGTACCTTACAAATGGTCTTTCAAGACTCTGATCAAAGACTCCTAATGAGGGGGAACTACCACCTCTCAAGACACCCCATTCTACCATAATCATTAAGTCAATTGCTTTTTCTAGCTCTAAACTTTTTATCCTAACTTCAAACCTCAATTTTCTGCCTTATTTCAATAAACTCATAATCACAACAATAACAACCAGAACCATACCACCACCACCACCACCACAATAATAATAATAATAATAATAACAATATTGAGGCAGCTAGGTGGCACAGTGGATAATGCACTGGCCCTAGATTCAGGAGGACCTGAGTTCAGATCTAGACTTAGACACTTGACACTTACTAGCTGTGTGACCTTGGACAAGTCACTTAACCCTCATTGCCCCACAAAAAAACCCCAAAAAACAACAACAAAAAAAATAATATTGACTGTGTAGCCAGACACATTATTTCTACATCAACTTTAGGTATTCTTCCTCTCCTTAGCTTTGTAACAGGTGGAAGCATAAATATATAGTGGACCTTGAGGACACGATAACCTTTGTTCAAGTCCCATCTCTTTTGTTTCCTGTGTGTGACTGTGTGGAAGACACTGAAACTCTCAGCTCACTAGGTAAATCTCTACAGACACAGATTGCAGAGGAGGTAGCTACCTGCATTGCTAGAGAGAATTTCCTCACCCTATGCTCATGAAATCACAGGTCCAGTTCTTATTCCTATCCTTTTGATATGTAAATTTAGATTATAGGAAAAGTTCTTTCTATGCATTGTAGGGTAAACTTTTCTGCAGTGCCTTAGGAAAGAAAAAAGATTCCAAATGCTATCTTAACACCTTTGCTAGTACAGTGATTCCAGTGTAGTAAGAACAGCTGGCTTGTGACTTGCCATAGATAAAGTGAGGCATCACTGTTGCTTTAGCTACCTAATGTGAAATAAGATGACAGAAGGTTAAGGGGAAATGCCTGATACAAGGAGGCTTTATTGTTCCTAATGAGGAGTGTCCCATGGAGAATCACATTCAACGGAATCTCTCAGGGCAACTCTGCATTTGGGTTTTGCTGTCTCCAGTCCAGCCAGTGCTCAGAAAATGGGGCTTGAGTGTTGAATGACTAGTTTTCATAATAAATATTTGGAAGCCCTCCAGAGATCTATGTTAACGTGGACAAGACAGTGGGAGGACTTCACCTTGCAAGAGGTTAAGAAAAAATAACCTATAATAACAGTCATTAAAACTGCTATGCCAAGTGAGTGCTATTTAAAGAAAAGAAAACAGGAGCTTCCAAAATAGAATGCCAAAAATGTGAGAGCAAAGCAAGAACACATGGTATACAAGCTAGTGTGACTCTAAGAAAAGGGGCAATATTCTTTTCTGCTTACCCTCCACAGAGAATTATATATATTTTACATACACACATATACAAACACACATTTATATATGTCATAGGGTGCCCCAAAAGTCTTAGTTCAGTTTTAAGCTGCATTAAGACCCTTGGGACACCCAGCATAAACAATTCTTATTATTATGGAAAGATGGTGTCAAGAATATTGTAGTTCTTGCTTTTCCACCATTCTTGAAGAGGACCATGACATCAGGGTGCTTTCATGACTTGCACTAAATTAGATTTAAGTGAGGGAGGGCTGTGCATGGTCACCAACCTCACTCTCTCTTCCAGAGATATCTGGGTCCAGTGGCAAGATGTATAGCAGCATGAATGGAGATGGTTTTGAGTGTTTTTAAGGCAACTGGGGTTAAGTGACTTGCCAGGGATCACACAGCTAGTAAGTGTCAGAGGTGAGATTTGAACTCAAATCCTCTGACTCCAGGGACAGTGATCTATCCACTGTACTACCTACCTACACCTCAAGAATTTTAAATGGAACACTGGTTGACCCTGTTCAAGAAGATTGTTTTTAGTGGGATTCAAGAGAATGATATTCATGTTCTCTCCCCCTTCTTTCTATTTCCAAGGACACAATCATTATATCTATTCATTTGGCATGGATTATCAAGCAACCACTATGAAGCATAAACCAAGCTGGATGTACAAAGGCAAAAGTGAAGTAGCCCCTGCCCTAAAGAAATGTCAATTCTATCAAGGAAGACAAAAGTATACACTTATAGGTATATATAAACACTTGTTTTTAGAAGGGAGGACATTAGCAGCTGTCAAGATCAGGAAATATTACATGGAGAAGGTGGCAATTGAAATGAATTTTGAAGGAAATTAGTGATTCTAAGAATGATAAATGGAGAAGGAATTGATTTCAGGCCTAGAGGACAGCCAGTTCAAGGACAGCTAGGTGGGAGATAGAATGTGTCCTATATGAAGGATGTTAAGAAGGTCATACATGCTAGATTGTTGAGCATGTGAAGAAGAGTGAGGCATTAAAAGGTTACAAAGGCAAATTGTTGCTACGGGAGAAAATTTTTAATATCAAATGGAGACATTTATATTTGACTCTAAATGTGATGGGGACAGCCATTTTACTTAGGAACAGAGTGATATGGTAGGACTTGCACAATTATAATTGTGTGGAAGACAGGATTGAGCTGACAGAAACTTGAGGCTGGGAGACTAATTGGGAGGCTATGGTTTCTCCCTATAACTAGAATAATTTAGTCCCTCATCATTGCCTCACTTTCTCCTCATTCCTTTATCCATTTGGTGAGTTCTTGGAACCTCCATGTCAATAATTTCACCAGGGAAGGCCTTCCCTACTTCCAAACCTATCCTGTGAAATAAAGGACTGAAACTGATCATGTCCTGACTGATAGGTCTCTCTCTCTCTCTCTTTACTATGGACATTGCCTCTCAAAGAATACATGCAGGAGGTGGTGGTAGCCAAAAGCTACCACATTGCAGGCAGAAGAAGAATAGCTTTTCAATTTGGGTTTCCTCCTCAGGTTTCCTCTCACTTTCTGAAAATAAGAAATATTTCATTCACCAAAATTGTTTTTAGACCTATTTTAGTCCTACAATTAATCAGCTTCATCCATCTAGTGCTCTAACAATAATCAAGGCTTCTGTGGAAAAGGTTACTAGTCCTCTTCTGTGCTCAAATTGAAATATGAATCTGAAAGCAATCATTTATTACTAGCCTGCCCCCAAAAATATTTAATTAAGCCACAGCTAGCTTGTGGAGGCTTGTGTCTTTTTTTGTCTTTTATTTTGTACTTTTTTTTTTCAGGTGGGTGTTTATGTGTATGTGTATGTATATATGTGTTTTTACATATAAGTATAGGTATTTGGGTGTATGTATGCACAAATACATACATATATGTACATACATACACATGTGTACAGCACACATGTATGCACGTGCGCCTTCATATATACATGCACATGCATACATGTGTATAGTTACCTAAACAAAATAAACAAATCACATTGGCCATTAAGAAAATATGTTGGGAGGCAGCTAGGTGGTGCAGTGGATAGAGCACCGACCCTGGAGTCAGGAGTACCTGAGTTCAAATCCGACCTCAGACACTTAACACTTACTAGCTGTGTGACCTTGGGCAAGTCACTTAACCCCAACTGCCTCACTTAAAAAAAAAAAAGAAAAAAGAAAATATGTTGGGAATACTTGGGAATTAGTAAATTATTTTCAAATTATGTGCGTTACTATGGGAATTAATCATTATGCATCTAAGTATGACTTTCTGGTAGTTTTGGGAAAAAAATGTTTGGCTCCCTTCCCATTTTTAATCATTCATAAGACATGGAAACAAAATGATCAAATATAATATATCCATCTTAATTTATAGAAATAGCCTTTGCACTCCTAATTATGATGTTTGCTTAGAAGATTCTGAATAAAAAACAAAAGCACAGTTTATTGGTTTTTTTTGTTTTTTCTATCTTTAAACCAATTTGTTAAAAACAAAAATCATCAGAGCATAATGTAGGAAATGCTAAGTGGGAGAATATTTAAAGACAATTAGCAGTTTTGTTTTTTTCTTTGCCAAAATTGTTTCAAGAGCTTCAAAGTCTCCCTTTTTATCCTCAAGTATTTTGCAGAGTTTAGTGGCAAACATGGTTGATGCTGTAGGCATGATTTGTTGGCAAACACACAGATGACACATGGCGATGATTACTAGATAGAAATGGCTGCTCCTGGGACAGCAGTGCAGGCAGGTGGGTTAGCCCTAAAGATAGCAAGTAAAGACATGACACCTGGTTCAACCAGCTCCAGCAAGGGGCCCTAGCCAGGTATGGGCCAGACAAGGAGCACAGATATAGGGGTAAAAGCAGACAAATGCTTCCACGTTTGCCTAAGTATAATGATGTGGTCCACATGGGTTAAGGAGGGAGTTCTCACCAAAGGAAAAATCATAATCACCTAATCCTTCTTGGGGTCAGAAATCCCTGTTCTCTTGAAGCAAATTGTGATGAGTTGATGTGGAAGAATTGAGCCACCCTTTGCAAGTGGCAAATTATTATTACTTCCTCTGGTGTTCATTATAATAACATTAATCATAATCAATTTCTTTAGCCTGACATTATTTCCTATCCTTTGATGGTATAACTAAGCATCAAACGATGTTTTTTTTTCCCCAAACAAACCACTGTAAATTTTTTTTTCTTTTCTTTTCTAGCTTTTAGTTCCTTTTAAAAAAGGATTTACTGTCAATTCTAGAAAATTGGACAAAGTAGGATAGCTAGACTGAACTTGGATGCCAACTCCAGCTGAACATCATTATGATACAGATGGAATAATAGCATTCTACTCAACCCCAAGTTTTTCTAACCAAGGTTTTACTGTATTCTTTGTATTATATCTTTCAGTAGTGCCTGATAAATTGTTTTTAAAAAATAGCTTCATTAGTGAGAGTATACTTGGAAGATCCCTGAATTTGTAGGCAGAGGGTCAGGGTTTGCATTCTAAATCTGGAAAAAGTACTGACTGAATTCGGAAGACATGGATACAAATTCTTTCTCTAGTACTCTGACATTACCTTGGACAAGTCACTTAACAACCCTCAGACTTAGTTTCTTCATCTGTATAATTAATTGGTTAGACCAGAGGTCCAATAAGGTGCACCCCCTCCCCCAGCACTAAATCTATGGTCCTATGATAACATTTCTTGTCTCAGTTTGAACCATACTCTTCAAACTATCGTCTGTATCAAATTCAATTTAAAAAACACTTAGCATCTGAGGAAACTTCCTTTGTCAATGTAGTTGTTCTATAATGTAGTCTTATGTAGTTCTCTGGGATGATAAAAAGATAAATGACTTACCCAGGCTCTCAAGGATAACATCTATTAGAGCAACATTTGAGCCTATTTTTTTTTTCTGATTTTGATAAGAGCTCTCTGTATAGAAAGCCCATGCCATCAAAGTCAAATGGAAAGAGATCTTTGATGACTTAGAAAACCAAACAGCAACATGATCATGATTGTGTTATATTTTACTTTATTTTATTAAATATTTCCCAGTTACATTTTAATTTATTTCTGGTCACATTGCAGAGGAGTTTTCCAGGGTGGAGTTTGATTCTCTGTACTGTCATGACACCTCACTTACCTCAACTGGTATGCAAAGACAAAACAAGTAGTGCCTGCCCTCCAAAAGCTTATGTTTTACCAAGATGATATCTAAGTTCTATTTATATCTCTAAATCAATGCTCCTACAATAAATCATTTACAGGGTTTAGTGGGATAATTACTGGTAGAATTTTTATTATTATCTTCCATACAATAGCATGATTTCAATACATTAAAATTACTGCAATTTCATTAATATGAGTATTTCTTTTCACCAACCCACATTGCAAACCCCTATGTCAAGGATTTCATGAGTTATTGGTAACAGGGTGTCTATGAACAAAATAACTCAAAATAACTCTCTCTCTCTCTCTCTCTCTCTCTCTATATATATATATATATATATATATATATACATACATATATTTAACATCTATCAATTTCCAATTTCTTTTCCTGCAAATTGGCTGTATCTTATTATTTTCAAGTTACATATAAGGATAGTTTTCAACATTTGTTTTCATAGGATTTTCAGTTTGAAGTTTTTCTCCCACCATTCCCTTACCTTCCTCCTCCCTAAGACAGAAAGCAATCTAATATAGGTTATATATATGCAATCACATTAAACATTTCTGCATTAGTCATATTGTGAAAGAAGATTTACAGCACAAGGGGAAAACCTCAAAAAAGAAGGAGAAAAAAAGCCCCAAAGTAGAAAGAGTATGGATCAATCTGCATTCATAAACCAGAGTTCTTTTTTCTGGATGTTGAGAACATTTTCTATCATGAAGTTCTTTGAAATTGTTTTGGATCATTGCATTGCTAAAAACAGCCAAGTCTATCACCATTGTTCATCACTTAATGTTGCTGTTACTGTGTACAATGCTCTCCTGGTTCTGCTCCTCTCAGTCAGCATCAGTTCATGGAATTCTTTCCAGGTTTCTCTGAACTCTTCCTGCTCATCATTACTTTTCACATTGATTTAAAAAAAAAAAAACTTTGTGTTCTAAATTTTCTTCTTTCCTCCCTCCTTGTCCCTCCCTATGAAATCCAGCAATTCAATATGTCATACATGTTCAGTTATGCAAAACATCTTGACATTAGTCAGGTGGTGAGAGATAATAGACAAAATACCTTTACAAAGAGTAGCTAATAAATAAAATTATATTTCAATCTGTATTCAGGCACCATCAGTTCTTTCTGTGTTGATTGTTTTCATTTTTCATACATCATCTTATATCATCCTGGTCATCATTTCTTTCACAGTTAATATTGCTCACTGTACTAACCTCCATCTTATTCCTCCCCCTTGATATTTACTCTATTTTATATCTTCCTTCACTCTATCCCTCCTTGAAATTGTTTTGCTTCTTACTACCCCCTACCCCAGTCTGCCCTTCCTTCCTTCACCTCTACCCCACTCTTTCCCTCCCACTTTCCCTCAGGGCACAATATATTACTATACCCACTTGAGTGTGTATGTTATTCCCTCTTTGAGCCAATTCTGATGAGAGTAAGGTTCACTCACCCCCACACTCCTTCCCCATCTTCCCCTCCACTCTAAAGGTTTTTTCTTATTTCTTTTACATGAGCTACTTTTTCCACTACACCTCTCCCCTTCCCTTCCTTCCAGTGCATTCCCCTTACCCCTAAACTTTATTTTGAAGATGTCATCATGGGTCAGATAGGTGACACAGTGGACAAAGCACCAGCCTAGGACCCAGGAGGTCCAAAGCCCACATCTGGCCCCAGACATAAGACACCCCACACTGCCAGCCCCACAAAAACAAGGATAAAAAAATAAATGCTTTAAAGATATCATCCCTTCATATTCAATTTACACCTGTTCCCTCTTTCTAAGTATATTCGTCTCAGCTGCCCTAATACTGAGAAAAATCTTAAGAGGTAGAAGTATTTTCTTCCCATGAAGAAATGTAAATGGTTTAATCTTTTAATGTCTTTCATGATTTTTTTTTCCTGTTTACCTTTTTATGCTTCTCTAGGGTCCTGTATTTGAAAGTCAAATTTTCTATTCAGTTAAGGTCTTTTCATTAAGAATCCCTGAAAGTCCTCTTTTTCATTGAAGTTCCATTTTTTCTCCTGAAAGATTATACTTGGTTTTGCTGGGCAGGTGATTTTTGGCTGTAGTCCCAGTTCCTTTGCCCTTTGGAATACCTTATTCCATACCCTCCGGTCCTTTAATATAGAGGCTGCTAGATCTTGTTTTATCCTTATTGTAGCTCCACAGTATTTGCATTCCTTTTTTCTAGCTGCTTGCAATATTTTCTCTGAAATTTGGTTATCATATTCCTGGAAGTTTTCCTTTTGAGATCTTTTTCAGGAGGTAATTGGTGGATTCTTTCAATTTCTATTTTACCTTCTGCTTCTAGAATATCAGGGCAATTTTCCCTGATAATTTCTTGGAAGATGATGTCTAAACTCTTATTTTGTTCATGGTTTTCAGATAGTCCAATCATTTTCAAATTATCTCTCCTGGATCTATTTTCCAGATCATCTATTTTCCAAGGAAATATTTCATATTGCCCTCTATTTTTTTTATTCAATTAGATTTCCTTTACTGTGTCTTGGTTTCTCATAAAGTCAATAGCTTCCATTCCTTCAGTCCTAATTCTTTGGCAATTATTTTCTTCAGAGAGCTTTTGTATCTTCTTTCCCATTTGGCTTTTCAAGCTCTTTATGTTTTTCTCATGACTCTCCTGCATCACTCTCATTTCTCTTTCCATCCTTTCCTCCATCTCTCTAAATCTTCCTTCTATCTCTCCTACTTTTTCTGCAAAGTCCCTTTTGAGGGCTTCCATGGCCTGAGACCAATTCATATTTTTCTTGGAAGCTTTGGATATTGGAGCTGTGACTTAGTTATTATCTTCTCTTGGGGGTGTATTCTGGTTTACTTTTCCCCAAAAAAAGCTTTCTATAGCCTGCTACTTTCTTCACCTACTCATCTCAACCTGGAAACAGATGTCTGATTGAAATCTGCATTTCTATGGTTGAAAGCTTGGCATACCTGTGCCCCTCCCCCACTTGGCCACTACCATTCAATTTGGCCCACTGGTTCAGAATCAGGGTTCTTCACCCCAACTCTAGCAGAGACTGCAGCCACTTTACCTGGTCTACTGCCAAACACCCTCACTGGTCCATGACCTGAGCCTTAGAAGAAGCTGCTGGCACCAAACACTCTGAGGTGCTGGAGGAGCAGTCTGTTCCTGGCTGGATCTAGGTCAAGAACTGAGCTCCTATCTCAGCCCAATCAGCAGGTGATCCCAGTTGCCACTTTTGGCTGGAAAATGGTCTCAGTCTTTTCTTATGTGAGTTAGGTTGCTCTGGTTTTTTTTTATGGTATTATTTGGGAGTGAGTGGATGAGCTTATTGGGAGCTTGCAGGAGTCACAGCCTCATTGTTGTGGACTTTAGCTTGGCTTTTCTGGGCATAGTTTTAATGTCTCATCCTAGGTTTTGGTTGTTGGATATCCTGTCTAGAAGTTTTGGCTCCCTATTTACAGATGACACCTCCCTTACCTGACCACAAAGTGACTGCATTTATTTCTTGACTCAGTCATTACACATCAAAATATCAAGAATTCTTTCCTCCCTGAAGCACAACTTTCCTCCTAATAAGGACAATGGACAAGGACAAGAAGAACTGGATCAAACAATGGATATTCTTTAGTTTCTTAAGGAATTAATTAGGTATATTCACAGTTTTAAGAAAATAGTTAAACTCATGTTAGTAATCATCACTTTAAAAAGCAAATGAAAAATTATGAGATTTGCAATATTTAACCAACTTTGAATCTAAGGAAATAATCACTTTGTTGGAAAACAGTTACAATAGGACATACAGGATACTCTATATAAATTCATTATCTTTCTTCCTACACCCACCATTTTTCCTTCCTTGCTTATTCCTATTGAGGATATCATTATCCTTCCACTATCTCAGGTTTACAAACCTCAGTGTCAGCTCCTGAATACCATTCGCCCCATGTATTCAATCATTTATCAGATCTTAAGATTTTTTTCTATACAATATCCCTCATGTACATTCTCCTCTCCACTTACATGCCCCAAACTCTTAAGGCACTTATAACCTTTCACCTGTCCTATTGCACTTCTTAGAAAGTCTCCTTATTCCCCATTCCAATCCATGCCCTCCTCAGTTGACAAGGTGATTTTCCTTGATAAATGTTTGAGCAATTGTGGGAAAATTGCAAAACATGCATTGTTGGTGGAGTTCTGAACTGATCCAAACATTGTGGTGAAAAATTTGGAACTATGCCCAAAGGGCTATGGCACTGTGCCTACACTTCGACCCAGAATTACTACTACTAGGTCTGTATACAAAAGAGATCATAAAAAAGGGGAAAGGACCCACATGCACAAAAATAATTTTAGCTGTTCTTTTTGTGGTGGCAAAGAATTAGAAATTGGGGGGATACCCATCATTTAGGGAATGGCTGAACAAGGTATGGTATATAAATGTAATGGGATATCATTGTGCTATAAGAACTGATGAGCAGGCAGATTTCAGAAAAAAGCATGGAAAGACTTACATGAACTGATGCTGAATTAAGTGAGCAGAACCAGGAAGACATTATACACAGTAACAGCAACATTGTGTGATAATCAACTATGACAGACTTAACTCTTCTCAGCAATAAAATGTTCCAAGACAATTTTAAAATACTCATGATGGAAAATACTATCCACATCCAGAGAAAGTACACTGAAATCTGAATGCAGATTGAGGCATATTATTTTCACTTTTTTTTCTTTCTTGTGCTTTTTTCCCCCTTTTTCTGATTCTTCTCTCACAACATGACTAATTTTGGAAATGTGCGTAGCATATCATACTGTATAACCTTTATCAGATTTCCTTTTGTCTTGCAGAGGGAGAAGGGAAGAGGAGAAAGAAAAATTTCAAACTCAAAACTCTTTCAAAAGTGTGTTAAAACTATAAATAAAATACTATGAAGTAGGGGGGGAATCAATTTTCCTAAAGTGCAAATCTGAACACATCCTACCCCTTTTCAATAAACTCCATTACTTCCTTATTACCTATTGGATCAAACATAAACTCCTCTTTGGGGCTTTTAAAGCTCTTCACATCTTGGCTCCATTCTGCCTTCCCAGTCTTATCACATAATATTCTCTTCCATATACTCTATGTCCAACCACAGTGTCTTCATTCTTTAGCCAAACACAATGCTCCATCTTCCATTTCTGTGCTTTTGCACTGGTTCTGTCCCATAGAGAGTATGTCCCACATACTCTCCCTTCACCCTATCCCCTTGCAATCTCTAATTTCCTTCAAGAAGTAGCTCAAGTGTCACCTTCTACAGGATAACTTTCATTATACCCCAAGGTACCTGCTAGTGTCTTTCCCCATGCACACCCATGAACAAGTTGTATGTGCTTCTTATATACATATACATATATATGTATATATGTGTGTATATATGTATATAATATGTATATAATATGTATATAATATATGTATATATGTGTGTATATATGTATATAATATGTATATAATATATGTATATAATATATACAAATATATATTTTACCTTCTTTATTGTGAGCCCCTTGAAGGTAAGGCTTGCTTCTTTTTCTTTGTTATTTTTGTGTGTATATCTCTAGGACCTACCTCTATGCCAGGCCAAAAAAAAAATGATGATTAATAAATGCTTATTATTGGCTTGATTATAAAGTCCTAAAAGTAGGATTGTTTTGTTGTTGTTGTTTACTTTAAAAGAAACATGCTTTTATTCATTAGAAAAGAAAAAAAAATCCACCATACCTGTGAAGATAATAGAGCATTCAGTAGGCATTTGGGGATGTTTACATTCTTTTTAAAAATAATATTTTGAGACCTATTTATACAAAAATATTTATAACAGCTCTTTTTGTGGTGGCTAAGAATTGGAAATCAGTGGACTACCCACCAATTGGGGAATGGCTAAAGAAATTGTGGTATATGATGGTGATAGAATATTATTGTGCCATAAGAAATGACAAGCAGGATGACTTCAGAATGGCCTGGAAAGATGTACAAAATGATGTTTAGTGAAGTAAATAGAACCAAGAGAACATTATGCACAGAGACAGAAATATTGTTTGATGAAGAACTGTAAATGACAACTATTCTCTTTTTTTCCCTTATTTTGTGGGGCAATGAGGGTTAATTGACTTGTCCAGGGTCCCATAGCTAGTAAGTGTGAAGTGTCTGAAGCTGGATTTTAACTCAGGTCCTCCTGAATCCAGGGTCAGTGCTTTATCCACCGTGAGACCTAACTGCCCTTTATCACTGTTAATATCATATTTGGATAATATAATCACTTGACAATCCGAAAGGATCATTGATGAAACATACTATCCACCTCCAAAGAAAGAACCGATATTAATGGAACAGACTGGAACATGCTATTTTTCACTTTCTTTCATTTTTGCTTTTAATCATTTTATTGTACACAATGACAAATATGTCAATGTTTTACATAATCATACATGTATAACCCATATCTAATTGCTTGCCAACTCAGGGAGGGGAACGGGAGGGAGGGAAAGAGGGATAAAAATTGGAACCCAAAACTATAAATAAAAATATTTATTAAAGAAAAAATAAAATAACATTTTATATTTCCTCAATTACATATGACAATTTTTAACATTCATTTTTTAAACTTTTAAGTTTCAGATTTTCTTTCCTCATCCCACACTGTCCCCCTCCCTAAGACAGTAAGCAATTTCATATATATTATACATGTTTAGCCTTGGAAAACATATTACGATGCTAGTTATGTAATGAAAGAAGCACAGACCCACAGGAAAACACACACACAAATACAGAGATTGAAGAAGAATATGCTTCAATGTGATTTCAGACTCCATCTGTTCTTTCTTTGGAGGTGTAAAGCATTTTTCATCATGAGTCTTTGGAATTGCCTTGGATCATTGTATTGCTGAGAATAGCTAAGTAATTTACAGTTCATCATAGTACAAGTATTGTTATTACTTTGTACAATGTTCTCCTGGTTCTGCTCAATTCACTTTATATCCATTCATATATGTCTTTCCAGGTTTTTCTAAAATCTGCTTGCTTGTCATTTTTTATGACACAGTAATATTCCATTTATACCACATCTTGCTCAGCCAATCCCCAATTTATGGGCATACCCTCAATTTCTAATTCTTTGCTACTACAAAAAGAGTTGCTATAAATAATATACATGTAGGTCTTTTTCCCATTTTTTAATCTCTTTGGGATATAGGCATAGTAGTGGTATTGCTAGGTCAAAGGTATGTATAGTTTAATAGCCCTTTGGCTATTTTTTCATGACACATAGTTCAAAATTGCTTTGCAGATTGGTTGGATCAGTTCAAAACTCCACCAACAGTACATTAGTTTCTCAATTTTCCCACATCCTTTCCAACTTTTATTATTTTCTTTTTCTGTTATATTTGCAAATCTGATAAGTATGAGGTGGTATCTGGGAATTGTTTTATTTTACATTTCTCTAATACATAGTGATTTAGAGCATTTTTTCAAATGACTGTTGGTAGTTTTGATTTCTTCATCTAGAAACTGCCTGTTCATATCCTTTCATTGCTTATCAATTGGGGAATGATTTGTATTCTCATAAATTTGACTCAGTTCTCTATATATTTGAGAAATGAGACTATTCTCAGAAATACTGTAAAAATTTTCCCCCATTTTTTTCTTTCCTCGTTTGCATAGGTTTTGTATGTTAAGAATTTAAAAAATTAAATATAATCAGAATTGTCAAAATTAATTAAGTGTAATTACAATTAGAAGTAGGATGTAGAAGAACTGATGAGGATAAATGCTAGGGGCTACTTTGTAATTGAGTAATGCATGTTTTTTTATAGAATCTTCTGCTATAAATGTATTTATATAAGAATATGGCAAGAAACATTAGGAAATGGATTATTTTTTCATGACATAAAATATAGTGTTATCATGATTATGAGTATGCCCTTTAAACTACATTTCTTCTATAAAAATAAGATTTCATCCCTCCACTAAAATTCCCATTACAAATTATGGTACATTACACAGTTAGCTGAGGTTCAAGAACTCAAAATGTATTTGAGTTGTAGATGTGCAATTTTTATTCTGTTTTCTATGAAGATACAATGTCCTGGATATGACTACTGGGAGAAGATTCTTTGGGTGATACATATGGGATCTAAGATGGTTACTCTTGTGGTGCAAGAGTAGAATTATAAAAGAATATGAGGGGTGCAGCTAGGTGGCTTATGGATAAAGCACAGGCCCTGGATTCAGGAGGACCTGAGTTCAAATTGGACTTCAGACACTTGACACTTTCTAGGAGTGTGACCCTGGGCAAGTCATTTAACTTTCATTGCCCTACAAAAACAACAACAACAACAAAAACAAATATGAGAATGCATAGAAAATAATAGAAGGAACTAGCACTTTGGTTTCTCTAGAATTCAGTTCTCTCACTTGTAAATAAAAATGGATGTAAAAGAAAAAATTTTCTTGTATCTCTCAGCTTCAAAATTCTATGATCTGTGATTTAATTAAGAAGACTGTTTATCAAGTCTCTAAGGATATTGGAAATGTTATTGCTCTTTAAATTACAATGGATTTATTTTCTTCCTAAAATTACAATTATTCCCCCATCAAAATTCTCTTCCCATGCCTCTTTCTAATACGAACATAGTCCAAAGCTCTAAAAAGCTATGTAAATCTGTTTGAAAATAATAAATAAATAAATAAATAAACAAACAAACAAACAAACAAACAAATAAATAAATAAAAGATAAATTAGTTCAAGGCACTGAGGGAACATAGTAAAAAAATCAAATGGTACTTCCCCTAATGGATCCTATGTTCTACCAGAGGAGTACGAACATCAGTAGTTCCACCTATAAAGACAGAAAGATTTCTAGTATTGATCTGATGATGAATTGCATGCCTTTTGTCCAAAGGCCTAAGTTCAAGGAAGCTCATAAAAATCCTGACTACAGGGTGATTTATGTTTCAGCAAGACTGACACTTGAAGACCATCTAATAAATCATAGACAGTTTTTCTTCCCCATTAGAAAATGCCACTTGTAAATAAATATATTGAGGAAAAAGTATTGGTGTAGGAGTCATTAACTTTCATATCCTAGCTCTGACTTTTTCTTACTGTATGATTCTGGTAAGTAACTCAAACTCTTAGCTTCTCTTTCTTTTTCTGCAAAATGAAAAGGACAATAAGTGTATAGTCTACCTCACCTCCATTAAAATGCTAAATCAATACCTCACCATAGTGTGTCTATAGTTCTGTGTTCTCAAGGCTTATATTTCCTACCAAGATGGAAAAGATAGCCAAATACTTGTCTGAGATCCAGCCTAGAATTTTTAGATCATTGCCAGAAGGTAAGCATTATCTTGATCACAACAACTAATGGGAAACCATCTAAAAACCTGTGGAAGGGTTGTGATTGAGATGAATAGAAAGAATATCCACAAGCATCAACTCACTAAACTCTGGGAGTAGTGAAGTTGAACTACACACCTACCTTATCCTTAGACTGAAAATGTCTCAGTATAAAAACAATAATTAGTGAGAGTTACATAATTCTATATGTTGTTGTTCAGTCCTTTTTAAGTCATATACAAGTCTTCATGACCTCATTGGGAAGGATACTAGAGCAATTTGCTATTTCCTTCTCCAGCTAATTTTATAGATGAGAAAACTGAGGTAAACAGAGTTAAGTGACTTGCTCAGGGTCACACAGCTAGTAAGTATCTGAGGCTATATTTGAACTCAAGAAGATAAGCCTTACTGACTTGAGGCCTGACACACTACCTAGTGTGCCTTGTAGCTGACTCTTAATTCTATATGTTATAATTAAATATATTTATTACAATAACGATGATAATTCATAAAAGGCATTAAAATATATCTAGATGCCTAACTCATCAGCTTGAGGATGGAGTACAAGCAGTGGCAAATCTCTTGAGAACAGGAAGAATTGAGGACAGACATATAAAGTGTTGACAAAACACAAGGCAGAAAAACAAACTATAAAGAGCATAGTTAAAAATTAAGACGAAATCTAAAACAAACAGAAATCTGGAACCATTTACCACACAACATTCTGAACCAACCAAAATTACCCTAGGTCATTCCAATAGCTAATAAAAAGCCACAAGTATTCATTACAATAATTTTTATAAAGCTTTATTTTAAACAATCTGTGAGGTGGATAGTGAAGTTATAATTATTTCTACTTTACAGATGAGATAATTAAGTCCTAGAGAATTTTAATTTGTCCAGCAACACATTGCTAAGTTTCAGTGTTAGAAACTGACTTTAGCTTTCTTGGCTCTGAGTCAAGTGATCATTGTATCACATCATACTGTCCTTCTCATAACCAAACATTTGAGAAGCCTTTATTAAGTACCTGTGCAAAAGGTCATTTTGGCAGGGAAATTAGGTGGTACCATAGTGCATAGACTGCTGGGCCTGGAGTCAGGAAGACTCATCTTCCTTAGTTCAAATCTGGCCTCAGACACTAACTGTCTATGCAACCCCTAGCAACTAATTTAACCCTGTTTGCCTCTGTTTTCTCATCTGTAAAATGAGCTGGAGAAGGAAATGACAAACCACTCCAGTATCTTCGCCAAGAAAACCCCAAATGGGGTCATGAGGAAATGACTGAACAACTGTGCCAAGTACTTTGTTAAGTGCTGAAGAGGCAAGCACTACCAGTCATTGATGAAAAGTTCACTTAGCTTCTATTTTTTATTGCTTAAGAATTTAGAAAAGTACTTTAGAAATATTTCTATTATTAAATGGTTAACAGTTTTTAAAATGGTCCTCAAAGGAATAGGAGTGAAAGAAGGTTCAAAAGAATTAGAAGAAAACTTCATTGAGTTGATCCTCAATGGAGAATTTATGGGAATATATACCCGAGAATCATACTAGGAAGGCTCTGTTTTGCAATGAAATAGAACCCATGTTGATGATATTACAGACATACCAAAGTAAAAAGGTAGGTTTCATATATTTTAAGCATAATAATAGCTAGAATTTAGATAGTAATTTTTAAAGTCTGCCAAATGATTTATGTACACAATCTCTTTGATCCTCAATACAGCCTTGTGAGCTTGGCTCTATTATTATTATTGTCACTTCCATTTTACATATGAAGAATATTGTACTCATGAAGTTTAAATGATTTGCTGATGAGGGATACTAAAATACTAAGAATCCAATGTTGGATTTGAAGCCAAATGTTCTAATCTCCAAGCCCAACACCCCACTCAATAAGCCAAGGTGTCTCTCTGAATTCAGGGAAATGAAAAGGTCATTCTGAAATAGTGGCCTTGAAACAAGGATAACATGAAGAGCAATATTTGGGGATTTTTGTCTTCTTAGACAAAATGATACAGGTTAAATCATAATAATATTTTATGATAAATGGAACTTTACCTTAAAATAAAGATGATAGTCATTACCTATTACCTTCATTTTCTACCATTACCTTCTTTATGAAAGTAGCTGGATAATACAAATGTACGTAGTTAATTGTTTGCTTTCTTACCATTTAGAGCATTTGTTCCTTGAAGGTAGACACAATTTTCCCCCTTTCTTTGTATCCCCATCATTTGATTGATTAACCATTGAAAGTTTTTATATTTTAGGCTTTTCCTTTAATCAAATAAAATATTCTGTCTTACTTTCTGCTAAAAAGTCCAAACAAAAGATTTTCATTATTGTGTCTTTTTTGTTTTGCTTTGCAGGGCAATGAGGGTTGAGTGACTTGCCCAGAGTCACACAGCTAGTAGGTGTCAAGTGTTTGAGGCTGGATTTGAACTCATGTCCTTCTGAATTCAAGGCTGTTGCTTTATCCACTGTGCCACCTAACTGTACCCAGTATTGTGCCATTTAAAATAAACTCATATTTTAGTAGACTACTAGATATATTTGATGACTTTGTCTAAGTAAGCATGCTTTCTTTATCTGAAACATAAGTCAAAATATACTTTTGTGATATTAAGGAAATAAATCCATTAGATCACAACACTTTGAGCCATAAAATAAAAATATTTAGACTACAAAATATCAATAAGAATGAAATATATATGGCTGGGAGGGTATATTCCGTTTATTCATGACAGTAACTTCCCTGGTGGAAAATTTCCTTCTAACTTCAGACATATTAAAGCTAAATGGGTAACTTAGGATTCCCAATGAAATACAGAAAATGTATTTTTTAAATGCTGTAATTTAATTACTATGCATATTGCCAATCCCAGGGAAGGAATTTAATAGCTCAGGACCAAAGTGGAGTATTACAATAAGATCCAAATTAAACATTTTATTTCTTTAGCAAAGTGCATTCTAAGTTTGTAAATAAAATCAACTTGGCATAATTTCCTTGCATATGCTACAGGGTTTTACCAAGCTTTTATTTACAAGTAACTTTTCCTTCTTTACATTTATACATTCTTTACATTTATAAATGTCAGTTTCTATGTCTTACACTGAAAGAGACAAGTTGTTTTGCCAGCCTTTTTATTTTATTTATTTCCTGTTGGGGGGAAGTTGTTTCTAGGTTTAGAATGTATCGATTACCATAAATAGAAGGCTCTTGTTTTGTGTCTTCAAGATTCTCAGCCTTAGAAGTTGTTTTGAATGAATCTAGTGCAGTCTATACTTTACTACCAGACTTAACCCTTCATTCCCAATGTATGACCATACCACCATTCCTTAAGCAATTTCTTTCAGTGATAATGAATTGCTTCAAATCAAATTCCATTCCATTTTGGAGCAACTGTTATTGTTATAAAGCTCTTCTTTATAGTGAAAAAAATAAATTTGATTCTCAATTCTACATATTGCATTCATTTCTATCCTATGTCCTATCTTAGAGAACATCTAATTTGTTTTTCACAGGAGGACCCTTCACATATTTGAATATATTTTCCATATACTTCCTAAGGCTTCTCTTCTCTTCTCTTCTCTTCTCTTCTCTTCTCTTCTCTTCTCTTCTCTTCTCTTCTCTTCTCTTCTCTTCTCTTCTCTTCTCTTCTCTTCTCTTCTCCAGATGAAACAATGTCAATTGTGTCTGTTAGTTCTTGGGTGACCTACTTCTTAGACTGTCATCATCCTTTGTACTTTTCTTTGAATTTTGGGCTCCATTTTTTGAATGTCCTACTTAAAATATGGAACTCTACATATTCCAGCCATGGTCTGGCAAAGATAGAATCCACCCCTAAATCCCTTTTCCTGTACATTGCCTATATATTTCAAAGTATGTATATAAGTAAGGCAATTGTGGATAAGTGACTTGCCCAGGGTCACACAGCTAGTAAGTGTCAAGTGTCTGAGGCAAGATTTGAACTCAGGTTCTGCTGAATCTAGGGCTAGTGCTTTATCTACTGTGCCACCTAGCTGCCCCTCAAATTATATTTGCAAGGTAATTGCAGATTACATTAGGATTGGGGAGAGGAAAACTACATTGGGTTTATATTGACTGAAAGAAATGTAGCAGTTTTTTTTTTTCATATATACTATTAACAGACTTCCTGACACAATTACTCCAAAAACAAAAACAACGACTAACAAAAACCAAAAAAACAACCTCCAAACATGAACAGAGAAACCCCAAAAGGATGGCTGAGATTATTTTTCAGCTAAAGACACCTTGGAAGTTCAGCATAATGGGGAGCCAGGCTGGGAGTGGAGTCCAGAGCCACAATCACACCAAAACAGACACAGCCCAAGAGGCAGGCTGTGCTGGAGAAACTTACACTTGAGCCTCCAGATCAGCTGCAATGCCAGCATCTTCTGGAACTAAGCTCACAGTCTGGTGAGAAAGCTGAATGTCTGGCAAGGGGTGGGGGGTGGGGGAGTCTATGAGGGTGTATGTGGGAGCTAAGTGGGGATTTGGATGTCCTACCACAGTGGGGAACCAGGAAGAAACTTTGAGCAGTGGCAGCCCAGGTGGGGGAGGGGTATAGGCTTTCAGCTAGCAACCACAGCACATAAAATTTTGCTGTCTGGTTGATTGGCAAGTTGGCCTGGGATTATCTATGGACCAGAGAAAGGGCCAGGCAAATGGAGAAACTTCCCCTCATTAATTCATAACACCTGGGACCTCTGAAGCTTGGGACAATATATCCTGGAAACAGGACCCAATACTAAGAAGGAGTTAAAAGTCAAGTGAAAAACTGGCACCATATTTCTATGGGAACCATAGAAAGCTTCTTTGTGACAAGGAAGCTCAAGGTCCACATGAAGAAGAAGAAAGCAACATCAGGGCCCCTACAACAAAAGCTTCTAAGAAAAATATGAATTGGACTCAGCTCATAGAGGCACTCAAAAAGGACTTTGAAGATAAAGTCAGAGAGGTAGAGGAAAAAATGGAAAGAGAGGGGGGAGCTAGATGGCACAATGGTTAAAGCACTGGCCCTGGATTCAGGAGTACCTGAGTTCAAAGCCGGCCTCAGACACTTGACAATTACTAGCTGTGTGACTCTGGGCAAGTCACTTAACCCCTATTGCCTGCAAAAGCAAACAAACAAACAAACAAACAAAAATGGAAAGAGAAATGTGGGTGATTTAGGAAAGACATGAAAAAAAAGTTAACAGCTTGAAAAGCCAAATGGAAAAGCCCTCTGATGAAAATAATTGTCTAAGAATTAGGATTCAACAAATGGAAGCTAGTGACTTTATGAAAAACCAAGACATAATAAAGCAAGTTCAAATTAATAAAAAAAAAAAGAGTGATAAGAAATATCTTCTTGGAAAAACTGCTGACCTGGAAAATAGATCCAGGAGGGATAATTTGAAAATTATTGGACTACTTGAATACCATGATCAAGGAAAGAGCTTAGGTATCATCTTCCAGGAAATTGTCAGTGATTGCCTTGATATTCTAGAAGCAGAAGGTAAAATAGAAATTGAAAGAATCCACCAATCACCTCCTGAAAGAGATCCCAAAATAAAAACTCCTAGGAATATTAAAGACAAATTCCAGAGCTCCCAGGTCAAGGAGAAAATATTACAAGCTGCCAAAAAGAAAGAATTCAAGTTCTGTGGAGCCCCAGTCAGGATAGCAAAAGATCTAGAAGCTTCTACATTAAAGGATTGGAGGGCATGGAATATAATATTCCAGAGGGCAAAGGAATTGGGATTACGACAATCACTTCTCCAGCAAAATAGAAGATAATCTATCAGAGGAAAAAATGGGAACTCAATGAAAAAGAGGACTTTCAGGTATTTGTGATGAAAGTACCTGAACTGAATAGAAAATTTGACTTTCAAATACAAGACTCTAGAGATCCATAAAAAGGTAAACAGAAAAAAAAAAGAAATTAAGAGGGATATTAAAAGGTTAAACTGTTTACATTCCTACATGGGAATATGATACTTCTAATTCATAAGAACTTTCTGAGTATTTGGGCGGATGATAGAATTAAATTTAGACAGAGGGCACAGGTGGGAATTGATTATCAAGGGATGATATCTGCAAAGTATTTATTTTTTATATATCTCTTTTTGTCGGGTGGTTGGAGTTGGGTAACATGACCAGGGCCACACAGTGGGTGAATGCTTTGTGTCTGAGGCTGGATTTGGGCTCAGGTCCTCAAGGAGAGGATAACATATACACTTAATTAGATGGAGTAATCTATCTAACCCCTCATGAAAATAGGCAGGAAGGGGATAAGGAGGGAGTGGCAAAAGAAGGGAGGGCAGATTGGAGGAGGGGTCAGTCAGAAGCTAATCTCTTTTTAGCAGGGATAGGGTGAAAGATAATAGAATAGATAATGGAGCAAATTTTATGTGGAAGGGAATAAGATGGAGGGAAACAGTTAACAATAGTAATTGTGAAAAAGAGAAAAGGGGGAAAAATGTACATATATTCTATTATCCCTATGTAGTGGATTAATAAAAACAGAAAAATAAAAGTGTAGAATTTTTCATCTATCTTTGATGTTTGTTCTCATTAATTTAGGCACAGTGGTAAACTGCTGGGCACGGAGTCAGGAAAACAGTAAAAATATGACTTCAGTCACTCAGCAGCTGTGTGACTGTGGACAAGTCACTTAACTTCTATAAGCCTTAGATTCCTTAACTATAAAGTAAGTATCATTTTTAAAATTTACTTATTATTTATTTCAGATTTTAGCCCACCTTACATGTAAAAACAGATTGTAACATTGATTTTTAAAACTTTGTGTTCCAAATTCTTTCTTCCTCCCCATCCTCCTTTAAGAACTCAAGCAATTCAAAATAAGTTATAAATGTGCTGTCATGCAAAACATAGCAGACCAAAAAAACAGAAAAAACAAAAAAACAACCTTTAGAAAAAGGAACTAACAACAACAAAATATACATCCATATGTATTCAGATACCATCAGTTCTTTCTCTGTATATGAATTGCATTTTTCATAAGTCCTTCAGAGTTGTCTTGGATCATTGCATTGCAGAAAATACCTAAGTCATTCACAGCAGATCATCTTACAATATTACTGTGATTTTGCATACAGTACATTTCACTTCAGATCAGCTCATGTAAGTATTTCCAAGTTTTTCTGATAGCATCCTGCTCATCTATTTTTTTTAATAGTAAACTACAAGTATATATTACTTTAAAGGGAGATTTCCTTGCAAAATACCCATGAGGTTGATTAATGCAACAATAATAATAGCTAACATTTATATAGTACCTTATACCTGACAAAGAATTTTCTACACAATAACCCAACAAAGTAAGTAACCTCCTCCTCCTCCTCATCATCATACATTGCTCTTGCCTCTACTTCATTTTTTCCCAGTTACTGTTGCTGTTTCTCTCCATCCTTTATGCTCCCCACAATATTTATCCTAGTTTCCATTTTCTTTTATCCTTTCCCTCCTCAAAAGTGTTTTCCTTCTGATTGCCCCTCCCCTAATCTGCCCTCCATTCCTTCACCTCTATCCCCTTATCCCCTTCCTCTCTCACTTCCCCAAAGGGCTAGATATATTGCTATATTCACTTGGTTGTGAATTTTATTCCCCTGTTGAGCCAATTCTTATGAGAGTAAGGTTCATTCAGTCCCCTGCTCCTCCCGCATCTTCCCCTCTGCTTCATAAGCTTATAAAGCAAGTATCATAATCGTACCTATCTACCAGGATTGCTGTGAGGATGAAATTGGATAATAATTGTAGAACTTTTAGAATACTACCTGGCATGGAGTAAGTGCTATAAAAATATTAGGTGGTGCTGGTAGTTTCCAGTTTGATGATATACTTTTTCATCTAAAACTGTATCTCTTTCAGTTTCAGATTATCTGTAATTTTTTCTATAAACACCTTTATTTCTTCTGAAAGGCCAGTCTTCTTTGGCTATTCATATGCAACAATATTGACAAAAAAAGCCCCTAAGTCACATCTTTAGATTGGAATGTTATCAGGCTCAGTTTCATCATTGGCCACATAATACTTGAAAGTTACCCCCTCCCCCCAATTCATTATAATTGTCCACAGAAAAAAACTGGGGATCCCTCCAAAGGTATTCCTATCTTCTTCAGTAAAAGATATTTCTCCTTTATGTATGTATGTATGTATGTATGTATGCATGTATATACAATGCGTATATGCAAACAGATATGCATATATGTATATATACATACACACATGTATATATACACACATATATGCACACAGATACCTATACCTATATCTACATCCACACCTACACCTATACCCTCACCTACACCTACAACTACACTTATATGTATACATATAGTATTGATATGATATTTTTCATAAACTAGTTCTAGAATTTTTTTAAAACATGAAAGTTTTTTGTGTGCAATTTGAATACTGTATTTTGCCATAGTGGAAAGATCACTATACTAAGAATTAGAAGACTTTCATACAAGCCCTGCCTCTCTGACCTTAATAACATCATTGTGTCTCAGCTGACTTTAGTTCCTTCAATTGTAAAATGGAGAGGAGAGACTCTGGGTTTCTTTGTTTGGTTGTTGTTGTTATTGTCATTTTAGTTCTATCTTTATTTTTAGTTCTTTTTTTTTTAAATTACTGATTTGTATGAAACATAGTAGACTTGATTTTGAACATTTGCTTAGAGGACAAAGGGACCAAGGTCTATGATTTGCTTCAGCAGTGATGAGATTGTAGAGGTCATCTAGAATTACCCCATCATTTTAAATGTGGGGAAACTGAGGCCCAAAGAAAATAATATCTTGCTCATGTTTACTCAGGTAGTAAGCAGCAAAGTTTGGATTTGAAGCTATACTCTCTGACTCCAAAGATCCTTTTAAATTCCAAAACTTTCCTCTTACAAATTAGTAAACTGGGTATTTAGAGACATGTTTCAGTGAGAGCAAATTTAGTTTTTATTTATGTAGGGGAGGGGGTCAGTATGACATGATGAAACATTTGACCTTTATACTAGGAAGGCATGAGTTCAAATCCTCTGGGACAACACATACTCACTATGACTCTAGATAATTTTGTTAACCTCTCTATAATCTACTATGTCAGTGATTTCAAACTCAAGCGGAAGTGGTGACCACTAATCCATATATAAAGATCCCCATGTGTCACATATTGGCTTATTTAAAAAATGTAATGTTATCTATATTTTATTGTAGTTTTATATATTTGTTAAATATTTTGGGGGGGTGTAAAATAATATAAACTGCTGTTCCTAATCTGTAAAATATTAATTTAATATGGGAAGAGCCAATTGTGAGGCTCCCACTGCGTCCCAGACTGATAAGCAAAAGCCTTTTTTCAATTAAAGCAACACAGGGTTTATTTATGAGAATAAATGTAGAGATAAATGTAGAAATAAGCAAGAAATATGACCTGTGAACTTGACCCCAATGGACTCACTCTCTCTTTTGACATTCTCTCCTGCCACCATCATAGCTATGCCTCACTCAGACATTTGCCTCTCTCTTTCTCTATGTCACTCCCCTCTTAGCTGAAAGCCACCCTCATTCAACTCATCGGAAACCCCTTCTTTTCTCATCAGTAGCCTCGTTCCTTCTCTGCTTCCCTGTTTCACTCTTCCTCTCACTGACTGCTCCTTTCCCCTGTGTGACTCCTTTCTCTCTAGCTGTCCTGTGCTTCTTCTCCTACCATGCCTGCTTTCCAGACCAACCTTCTAGCATCTCTACCCCCCAGGCTATATATCTCTTCCCTCTCTTCAAACCTCAGGCGGGGCTATGCCTAAGCACTAATTCACTGGCCAAGGCCAAGGGAGGCCGGGGCACAAAGCCTCCATGCAGGGAATCCAAATAGCTGGGGGCTGGATGTGGGAAGCCAGTGCATTCTTGAGGCCCTTCATGCACATCCCCTGCTGAGGGGCACATGAGGCTTACATTCCTGGGGCAGTTTTGGGAAGAGCAGTCATGCTGGGGGAGGTGAGGCTCCTTTGGGGCACCTGAGGCTAATTTTGGCAGCTTACAGGGGGCAGGGCAATGAGGGTTAAGTGATTTGCCCAGGGTCACACAGCTAGTAAGTGTCAAGTATCTGAAGCTGGATTTGAACTCAGGTCTTCCTGAATCAAGGGCCAGTGCTTTATCCACTGCACCACCTAGCTGGCCCAGTATTTCTTAAATATTTCCCAATTACAATGTAAACTTGTTCAACCCAACTGAGATCTTAGGTTCCATGGTTGATATCTTTGTTCTAAGCAATTTTCTAAGAAGGGAAATTTCTATCTGCATTGGTAACAGAGTTTTCTAATGTAGATGTTCCCTTGCCAATGAAATTATAGATTCATTCTCTTTCCATATTTCAGTCAATTGAATCATTAGACAAGTGTCAAAGATGATTACAATTTACAAAAATGATCGACTTTTATACATAAACTACTTTCAAAATTTTAAGATATTCATTTGTATATTTCCAAAAATTCAGCACATTTCATAACAAAAATGAAGAGAATTTATAATTTGCATAAGTCACCCTATATTAGAAGATGCATTAGGGGCAGCTAGGTGGCACAGTGGATAAAGCACCAGCCCTGGATTCAGGAGGACCTGAGTTGAAATCCAGCCTTAGACACTTGACACTTACTAGCTGTGTGACCCTGGGCAAGTCACTTAACCCTAACTGCCTCACGAAGAAGAAGAAGAAGAAGAAGAAGAAGAAGAAGAAGAAGAAGAAGAAGAAGAAGAAGAAGATGCATTAATACACTTTATAATTTGAGAAAAATCATAATTGGCTAAAATATTACATTGAAAATAATATTCCAATCTGTTCACTTCATGTTTATTTCATGCTGAAAGATGGACCAGAAAGGATTGATATGTTTCTCTATTATAAATTACATATAAAAACTTGCCATTTTGCTAAGAAATAATTCTTTCTTTGTACTAGGCAGAACCTTTTTCCATATTTTCAAATCAAAATTCATTGTACATTTTGTTATTTTTAACCATCAAGATTGTGAACCCATGTCAATTTATTTCTCCCTGTATATCAAATGAATGACATTTTACTCATCTACACACGACTGCATTGTTACATGAGTCATCTAAAACAAAAATAAATAAAACATGAGTTGATAAAGCATAAAGATAACAGTATTTAAATTGCTAATTCTATCTTTCTTTGCCCTTTTTATTTAAAACTAAACTGACCTTTGTAAAATACCAATCAAGTGTTGTGTATATAAGACCAAGCCTATGGATATAATGCAGAATTGTGTGGTGAAAAGTATATTAAGAATCTTGTTTAAAATCACCTTGAGAAAGTTACTAACTGGGGAGCTCTGGTTGAACCATTTAATCTCTTAACAATTCAGCTTTTTCATAAGTTAAAAAAAATAAAAGATCAAAAAAGATAAAAGGGACAGCAGAGACCAATTCATTCCTTGCACAGATGAGAAAACTGAGGCATGGAGCTGGTGTGAATTACCCACGGTCACACAGGTGGTCAACATTAGTGCAAAGATTTGAACCAATGTCTTCATACTATCAAATCCCAGTGATGTGTGAGTAATAAAGCAACTAGAAATGGTAATAAGAAAAGAAAAGTAGGAAAAATAGCTGGCTACATTAAATTTACCTTGATAAAAAGCATGCTCAAAGTGATACAATTTAGATGGCATTAAGGACTTGACTCTCAAATTGCATGAAAGAGAAAAAGATAATAAAAAAATTTCAGACCTTTTGTTTCTTGATATTTCCTAATGGAACATAAGGGAATTCAATTAGTTGACCTTTAAAGCAAAATCAAATAGAAACAAATCATTGTGGGCCACATATTAACTTAGAAAACATCAAGGTAAATTTTCTATGTTGTATTTTTAAAATTTATTTTTAAAACATTTCCCAATTCCAATTTAATCTGGTTTTAGCTGTACTCCTATAGGTCATCAATTTGGCACCTCTGTTCTAACATCTTGTTTAGTTATTTATTTTTTTATCCTAATTTTGAATTTTATTACAAATGGAAGTATCTAATTTTTTATTTCATTAGTGATACTGGTACAAAGATACATATATTCAACATAGTTATTCTGCAAATATTGTCAAATATATTTTTATTGTGTAAAAATGGTTAATTGTAAAAGAAGATCCAAATTCTATAGTTTAATCAGAAGCATATAGTACTTCCATTTTTCCAGAACATACAAAGTTATTTCAAATACTACCATCAACACTGAACCTAATATATTTCTGTCTGATTTAATGCAAGGTATCCTATATTATAACAGATCCCATTTCCATATCTTGTTCTATTTTCTAAGTCATAAATGAAATCAATTTTTGTCTGAAGTGATTTTTTTTTCAGTGATGAAATGGCAGCACCAAAATGGCAGCAGAGAAAGCACTCAGACTAATTCTACCAAAAGTTTCTTCAAAACAATTTTAAAATTATACCTTGAATTGAATTCTGAAACGGCAGACAGCAAAAGATTTGGATGCCATATTCTTCCAGCTCTAGAAAATATAGCATGTTGGAAAGAGAGATCTGCGACTTAAGGATAGAGGCTGGCCTAGAACCCACATAGATACAACACTGGTGAAGGGATCAGGTGGTGATAACCAAAGCAGCAGAATCTTTGGTAGCTTTCAAGTCAGAGACAATAAGATGATTCAACAACTGATCAAAAAAAGATTAAAGGGGACTCCTTTCCTAGCAATGGACATGCGAGCAGAACCTGTTTGGCAACTCCATTGCCTATACCCATTTCTGGATCATAGTTCAAGGGTAGGTTAGGGCACTTTCAGTCAAAATGAAGGGTGAAGCCTGAGGAGCAATATCAGTTTTGATTACATGGGCTTGGGAGCCCTGAGGAAGAGGATTGTTTCTGGTTCCAAGGGAGCTGAAGCCTTGAGGAACAATATCATTTGTAATTCTAAGGGATATGGGGTCCTCTTTAGGTAAGGACAAGAATACAGACCAGGAGAGAAGTGACCACACTGCTGTCCAGTCCCCACAACCTTGGAAGCACCTAAAACTTCCAAAGGCACAAAATTAACTCTGACAACAGCAGTGAAAAGAAAGTCTAAAACATGAGACAGTGCCCCTCCTTGTCCCAGCATGTTGGGAAATGAGCAAAACTTTACCACAAATGGGAAATCAATAACAACAATAAAATAATCAGAAAATAAAAATCTACTATGTTGACAGGAAAGATCAAAGCAAAAACTCAGAAGAACACAGTGAAGCCAAAACTGCTGCAAGCAAAGCCACAGTCGGGGGGGGGGGGAAGCGGAGAGGGATTATGAATTGTATATATGCCTAACAAGAAGTCCTGGAAGAGTTAATTTATACACACACACACATATATACATATATGTATATATGTACACACACATATATATTTAATATTTCTCTTGGAATTTGTTTTTATTTTTTTTAAATTTCAATAATAAATATTTTTATTTAAAATTTTGATTTTAACATTCTAGTCCTCCTTCCCTCACTCTCTGAGGTGGTAAGCAATCATATATAGGTGATACATGTGCAATTATGTAAAGCATTCCCATATTAGTAAATTTTCTTTAAGAACATTTGAATAAAACAGAAAAAAAGAAAGTAAAAAATAACCTGTTTCATTCTGTGTTCAATCAATGTTAGTTCGTTCTTTGAAGGTGGATAGTATGCATTATCATTAGTCCTTTGGGATTTTCTTGGATCATTGTATTGCTGAGAATAGTCAAGCCATTTACCATCCTTCATCAAACAATAACACTATCACTGTGCATACTATTCTAGTTCTGCTCACTTCACTACACATCAGTTCATATAAGTCTTTCCAGGCCTTTCTGAAATTGTCCTGTTTGTCATTTCTTCTAGCATGATAATATTCTATCACAATCATATGCCACAGCTTGTTTAGCTATTCCCCAACTGATAGGCATTCATTTGATTTCCAATTCTTAGCTACTACAAAAAGACCTGATATCAATATTTTGGACAAATGGCTCTTTTTCTCTAAAAAATATGTTCAAAATTAAATGAGTGATAGAGAAAAAAATAGGCACAGCAATGAGCACAAAGGAGATAAAATCGTGAAAAGGCAACAGCTTAGTAAAAGAGGTACAAAATAATGGAAAAACTAGCACCTTAAACATAAAATTAGCCAAATTAAAAAAAAATCTCACTGAAGAAAATAATTCCTTAAAATTCAAGAACTGGGAAAGTAGGGGGCAGCTAGGTGGCGCAGTGGATAGAGCACCGGCCCTGGATTCAGGAGGACCTGAGTTCAAATCTGGCCTCAGACACTTGACACTTACTAGCTGTGTGACCCTGGGCAAGTCACTTAACCCTCATTGCCCTACCCCCCCCAAAAAAAAAGAATTGGGAAAGTAGAAGCTAGTGAGTCCATGAAACATCAAGAAACAATAAAATAAAGTCAAAAGACTGAATAAATACAAGATAACATGAAATAACTCAGGAAAAATAAAACAACTATCAATATGGAAAATAAATTGAGGAGAAATTATTGAACTACCTAAAAGCCACGATCAAAGAAAGAACATAAACATATTTCAAGAACAAATCAAGGAAAACTGTTCTGATATCCTAGAACCAGAGGGTAAAATAGGAATTAAAGGAATCCACTGATCACCTCTTGAAAAAGATGTCAAAATGAAAACTCCCATGAATATCATAGCCAAATTTCAGAGCCCCAGATCAAAGAGAAAATACTTCAAGCAGAAACAAATCATTCAAATACCATGGAGACAAGTTAAAAACATAAAAGTTTTAGAATATATCCTGTTAAAGAAGCAGAGGGCTTGGAATATGATATTCCAAAAGGCAAAGGAGCAACCATTATAACCAATAATAACCTAAAAGGCACATAGACAATGAAGTAATATCAATACTAAATGTATGTATTCATATAGATATACATGTACAGGAATCTATACATATACATACATACATACACACAGGCATGCATACACACACGCATACATATATATGTAAGTGAAATGAATTACAGGAAGAAATTGATAATAAATCTAAATGGGGGGAGACCTCAACTTTCCTCTCTTAGATCTAACCATAAAATAATTAGAAAGATGTTAAAGAAATAATAGAATTTTAGAAAAGTTATATTTGAGATACCTGTGGAAAAAACTAGATGAGAATAGAAAGGAGAACACCTTTTTCTCAGTTGCACATGGCATCTTCA
The DNA here is from genome assembly GCF_019393635.1 of Dromiciops gliroides. Taxonomy (NCBI): domain Eukaryota; kingdom Metazoa; phylum Chordata; class Mammalia; order Microbiotheria; family Microbiotheriidae; genus Dromiciops; species Dromiciops gliroides. The sequence continues at coordinate 212,719,822 of NC_057866.1, read as the reverse complement.
CAAAAATTGACCAAGTATTAGGGTATAAAATCCTCACAAATATAAAAAAGTAGAAATACTAAATGCATCATTTTCTCATGATATTGCAATAAAATTACAGTCAACAAATAGGGAAGCAACAAATAGGAAAATCAATGGAAACTAAACTAAATAATCCAATATCAAAACATCAGTGGGATAAAAACACAAATCATAGAAGTTATTTCATCAATGAGAATGACAACCATAAAAGCAAAATTTCAAAATTTGGGGAATGTTGTCAAAGCAGCACATAGGGGAAAATTCATATCTCTAATGTCCATATGAATAATAGAAAGAGTAGATCAATAAATTTAGCCTACAACTAAAATATATGACAGAAAAAAAATAAATTTCCAAAATGGGAATCCTGAAATTTAAAGAAAAGATCAATAGAATTGGAAGTTTAAAAATCTGAATTAATAAATAAAAGTATTATTGAAACAATTAACAGCTTGAGCGAAGTTACAGATTATAAAATAAGCTTACATATATAATCATAATTTTGATACATCACCAAACAAAACCCAGGAGTGAAAGATAGAAAGAGAAATTCCATTTAAAATAACTGCAGACAATATTTGGGTGGCTATCTGCCAAGACAAAATAAAGAATTACATCACAGGGAGGAGCTAGGTGGTGCAGTGCATAAAGCATCAGCCCTGGATTCAAATCTGGCCTCAGGCACTTGACACTTCCTAGCTGTCACTTAACCCTCATTGTCCCTAAAAAAAAGAAAAAGAAAGAAAAAGAATACATCACACAATTATAGAACATTTTTCATACAAATAAAAATATATTGAAATAGTGGGAGACATATTGATTGCTCATGGGGAGGCAGAACAAATTTAGAAATGACAATTCTACGTTTGTTAATGTGTAATTCAATGCCATACCAGTCAAACTACAAAAGGTTTGGTTTTGTTTGTTTGCTTGTTTTTATAGAACCAGCAAAGATAATAACAGAATTCTTCTGGAAGAACAAAAGATCAAGACTATTGAGGTAACCAAAGTGGGGGGGGGGGCAGGAAACGTGACCTAACAGTTCCATGTTTCAAACTATATTATAGTGTGGTAGTCATCAAAACAATATGGTGCTGGCTAAGAAAAAGAATTCTGGATCAGATGGATAGATTATATATACAAAACACAGTAGCAAATGACAACAGTAATATAATATTTGATAATCCCAAAGATCCATGCTTTGGGAATAAGAATTCACCATTTGACAAAAAAAATTGCTGGGAAAGCTGCAAAGCAGTTGGGAAGAAATTATGCATCAAACAATATTTCACACTGTGTACCAAGATAACATCAAAATGGGTACATGATTTAAAAATAAAAGGTGATGTAAGTCAATTAGGAGAGTGTATAAAAATTTACATGTCATATCTAGAGATGAGAGGAGAGTGTATGAACAAAGAAGAGATAGAGAGGATAACAGGAAATAAAATAGATAGCTCTGATTGCATGAAATCTAAAAGCTTTAGCACAAACAAAAGAAATACAGCCAAAATTAGAAGGAAAACAGGAACCTGGGAAAATTGTAGCTAGTTTCTTTGCTTTTATCTCTCACCTATATAGGGAACTGAATCAAATTTCTAAAAATGAGAACTATCTCCTAGTTCATAAATGGTCAAAGGATATGAAAAATAGTATTCAGAAGAAGCAGTCAAAGCTATTAATAGTCATGATGAGTCAGACCTGCCAGCACGATCCACATGAATCTCAAAACAACAACAACAATGCATCATTCAAAGTAAAGGGAAAAAAATAAAGATAATATTCAAGAAAGTCTTGACAGGTTATAACATTTTTTCATTAATATTTTATAATGCACATGAATTGAGAGTATACTGTAATTTTCCCCTCATCACTTCCCTCTTTCTTTCCTCCTCTCTTTCCCTTCCTTTTTTTGCCCCCATTTCATGAACATGAACTCCTTGAACTGCATGGCATATCCACTTTATTGGAGCAACAACCTCTTCAAATAAAAGCTAGTTTTTAAGAATAACAACATTTTAAAAAGTTAATAGCGTTTAGTTTGATAATGTTAATTTGGAAATTTTATTACCTAAATTATATGCTCAACTTGATGCAAATATTTAGATCATTGCTAAATCTCTTTAATCTATAACTGTCACTGTGTTGTTATTGTTTGTCCTTTGTTCTCTAAAAGGACCATGACATCAGGAGGTGATGTCATAACTTGCAGTGAAATGGATTTAAGTGAGGGCAGGCTGGTGCAAAGTCACCAGCCTCACTCTCTCCTCCAGAGCCATTTGGATCCAGTGGCAACATATATATTAGGATGACTGAAGATAGCCCCTGTCAGTAACACTTTTAGTGAATTGCCTAATATATTAGTTATGAGGAAGATGTCATTAGTATAGAGTAACTCTTCATTATGATGGTGCTTTCTATATCATTGGGAATACTGTGCTCCTGAAATATTTTTTTTAAAAGAGAAAAAAAGAATGGCCTTTGGATTTTTAACCTCAATACTGAAGAAATCTCAAAGAATCTGTACAGCTTCAGAAAGTTGTCATGAATTATATGCTGTACATTTAGAGAAAATGTGCATTGTCATTTTCACCATGAGATATTTATTGAACTGATGGGACTCAAGGTGGTGTGATTTTCTAGCTACTCAGGGGAATTTAGGAAAACTGACTCTAGGCCCTCTCTTTCTTTCTTCCTTCCTTCTTTTCTTTCTTTCTTTCCTTTTTTTTGGGGGGGGGCAATGGTGGTTAAGTGACTTTCCCAGGGTCTCACTGCTAGTAAGTGTCAAGTGTCTGAGGTTGGATTTGAACTCAGGTACTCCTGAATCCAGGGCCGGTGCTTTATCCACTATACCACCTAGCCGCCCCTCTAGGCCCTTTCTAAGACATTTCTCTGAGATGAATGGAGATGGATTATCAAAGTGATGAGAGCTCAAAGTGAAACCTTTAAGAATCTGTATAAAACAATACCTGTAAATTTTTTTTGAGGGATTTGACATGACCTGGACTGTCATTAATATTTTATAACATGAATGAATTGATAGTATGCTGTAATTTTCCCTGTATTACTTCTATTCTTACCTTCCTTCTTCTCTTCTTTGCCCTTTCTTTCCCTTCCTTCTTTTTTTTTCTTTTCCATGTATTCCTCCTTCTTCAACTGCATGACATATCTATTTTGTTGGAACATCAACCCCTTACTGAGTAAAACCAAAGACTCATTTGAGTATATATGCAAAGATATACAGCTAAGGAATGAAAATAATTAATGGCTTGTTACAATTTGGTTAGAAACATTTTAAAAGGCAATTTTTAAAAATGTGAAGCAGTTGGCATACTAGGTAAAAAGGAAAGATACAATTAGAATAAATCAAACTCTCCTCATTTGTTTCAAGTTTAGAAAATGTTAAATGCCTGTTGTGTTATGTGCTATCTCTATGATAGGTTTCCTTAATTAGGCTGTGAAATTTTTTGTTTAGAGGTCCAGGTTTATGGTAATTAAGATCCTTGGTGTTAGACAGTTTTCTATTACTTGCATTATGAAAGTATTTCTGAATTTCTTTCCATGGCTTATCCCTCTGTATGACTTGGTTACTTTTATGTTATTTCCATTTCACACTGCCCCTCCCCTCCCCCCCACCCTCCACCCCCACCCCCGCCACACATACACTTATACTTACACATACACATACACACACACACACACACACACACACTCATGCACACACCCTGTGCTCCAGCCATGAAAAAAGAACTAGGACTAGGAACTGGCAGACCACAATGATTATTGGGAATAAATTTTCTTTGGTTGAGAGTGGTTCTGGGGAGTGGATGGGCTGAATCTGTCTGAAAGCAGAGCAGAGATCTTTTCAAAGATTTATTGGCATCTGACAAACTCTCAATGAGTAGCAGGGACCCTCAGGGTTGCCAGGAATAAAGTGCTCTTTAATTGCTGGTGTGTTCCTTGCAAATTCATAAAGAATTACCTAAGATGGTGTCAAGTCATATCCTGGGCTCATACTCAAATATTGGCTCTTAAGAATGACAGCAAAAGGAAAAAAAAAAAAAAGATAATCAGTGGGGGAGGGAGGCAAGAGAAAAGAAGAATGCCAAAATGTAAAATTGAAGGAGCACTAAAATGCCTGTGAAGCACAAAACTTGAAGAACATGGTAAAGGCATCATACTTTGATTCAATAAGACAAAAGGCATAAGTATCCCAGGGGAGAATTCAAAAAGTCATAAAATGAGAAGAAATAGCAAAGAACAGGGGGATAGGAAGAATACCAGAATTTGAAGACTGGAAAAAGAATAAATTCATTAAGATGATTTGTGCTTTCTAAATGGTCTGCTTTTATTTGCAACTTCAGGATGGCTAGCTTTTCCTATAGCCAGAAACGTTCACATTTATTCCTTGTTAGCTCCTCACAAACACTACCCATACTTTGTAATTTTTCATCACCTGGAAATGTACTTCCAAGTTTCCAAATCCAAATTTCCCTTCCTATAATATCAAACATCTTTTATTGCTCATGTTGCCCATTGCCTTTTACCTTCTCTCTTTCTTTTCTCCTCTTTATGATCTGGATTTCTCCCTAATCTTCAAGTACATTGGTTCTATGTCTAATCCATCTTAGAAACTATGCTAAAATTTCTCAATGCTTCCCTCTCAGATACCCCAAAATGCCTCCATAATATTTGTCATATTATTTGACTTCTGGTATACCCCCACCTTCCACTTGACAATTTAAACATGTGTGATGATTAACTTGGGATTATAGAATCAGAACTAGAATGGACATAGTCAAACTTCTTTATTATTCAGATGAGAATCCTGAGGCAATAGCAGATTAATTGATTTATCTGAAGTCATTTAAGTCATTCATCATCACTGGGGCTTAAACTCACATCTCTTAACTCTAGAACAAATGGACTTTCATGCTGTGAAGTACCACTGAAAAAAAGTCCCAAAATCATAGACTGGGTATGCTAGAGTTTCATATCCTATAATCTTTGCCATACCTTTCCAGTTCATAAAGATCTTTTTATTTGTGTTTACTCTCATCATTTTCTCAGTCCCTATACTCCATCTCCTTTATAGCATTTGACAATGTTCAGAACAACTCTATATTGTGCAGTGGGTACTCCACCCCCAAAATGCTCAGCTCCCATTCCTAGAGATCAGATGGAATCTCAAAAGGAGACTACTGGTTATGTATGGCTTAGAAGCTTGTAATATGAGACTGGGAGGAATTATCTGATTAGCTGCTGTGTGTTCCCTTTTAGATTTGAAACATGGAGACTTCTTGGAGCTGCTTCTATTTTCCCACATTTCCTTCATGTGACTATACACATGTTCTATTTATGACTTTATTGTGTATGATTATTCTCTCTTAATCTTAGACAAACAAATGGAGACATTTCCAGGGCTTGCACCAACATCATGAATCCCAAAACATCTGAGAATTCTGGGATAATGGTGGCTCCAATATTTGGCTAGGGCATTTGCCAGACTTGCAATAGCCAGAGTCACATCTTCTTTGGAGAGAATGGCACTGAAAAGGAAGGCTTGACCCAATTTGTTCATTTTGCTAACAGTCAACTAGCATTTATTTAGTTCCTACTAAATGCCAAGCCCTGTGCTACGCACTGGAAATACAAAGAATGGTAGGTCGGTTTCATATAATATAAGTACAAAATAGATCATTGAGAAATTAGCAGTTCTGCAAACAATTATATATCATTATTTACCTATATCTTTTTAAATCCTGTACAAGGAAGGGGGCTGTCTAAGCAATGCACTGGGGATTGTTCTTTCATTCTTTTGACACAATATAGATACCAATGTAGCATATAAGGCTTCCTTCAGTTTTTCCTTATTCTAACTCCATAAACAGTCCATGGCTTTTTCCAGGCACACATTTCTCTGATGATATCCATCTTCTGTTTAACTATTCCTTGCAAATACGTTGTAGACTATTCACATCTACCATGGGCCTCTCCTTTGTCATTTGAGTTACCCATGACTTTAATTTGGAGACTGTGGTGCTCTGTCATTCATATCAACAAACAAAATTAATTTCTGTGGTGAGAGACGTCAGATTGATATTTCGTGCAAGTAAATATTATACATGATGCTTATAAAGACAAATGGATGCATGCAGTGAGATTTGTCTCTGAAGCTTTGTTTCTCATCACTTAATGACTTTTGTTTCATAAGCCAGTAGTTGTTTTTATAAGAGGATGCCACTGTCAAAGTTCAGCAGTAGGAGGTAATTGTACCAATGTGTCACATTAAAACCTAATGAGTCAACTTAAATATTAAATGCCAGACTACAATAAAATAAAAGATCCACTAGTATGTTTAACAAATGAGAGGTATGTCCCCTCAACCTGTCTCAAATTTAAATTATCATCTTTTCCCTCACAGCCTTCTCTTCTTCTCAACTTCTCAATTTCTGTTCAATCACAGTCAAGTCACCATGGAATCATCTCTAACTCCTTCCCCCTCACATCCAGCCAGCCATCTAATCCGCTTCATTCTGCTCTTTAATAGTGCTATAATTCTGTCCTTCTCCATTCCTATTGTAATTATAATATATACTATATAATTTCCATTATAATTTTGGCACACCAGTTCAGATTCTCATCCAGTCTCCTTATAACTAGTACTATTTTAATAGCTTTAACTGATATACTTAGGCTCTGTCTTTCACTCCTGAATCTATCTTTCTCCTACTGCCTGAGTAATCTCATTAATGAAAAGGTCTGATCAAGTTATTTTTCTCCTTATTCTCCTCCCCCCTCCCTTCTACTGGATGCCACTTGAGAGTCAATGTGGCATATTATTTCCCACTGGCTGCCACTTGAGAGTCAGTGGGAAGTGTGTAACCTGGAGTTAGGAGAGTTGTACTTGAATGCAGATCTCATATTTACTTATAGTGTCATTTGTACAAGTCATTTAGCTTCAACCTTATCAACAAAAATGGAAACAATACTTTCAGTATCTTCCTCATGGTATTGTTTATAATGATCAAAGGACATGCACACATATGTATGTATTTAAGCATGTATGTATGAATGTGAGCATGTATGTATGTGTTTATGTATATGGGTATATATGTATAGCGCATTGTGGAACTAGTGTTGTTGTTGTTGGTGATTATTACTACCCACTGAAAAAATATCAACTCAAAGTTGCTATTTAAGGCAAACACACAATATATTGATTACAATCTGCATTCCTGAATGACTCTCACATCATTCTTCTTCATGTGCTCTATGTTCTAACCAAATTTGCTTTCATCTTGCCCCATTCCCTTCACCACCACATATGATTTTATGTAATTTTCATATCATAAGTCTAGAAAGAACTCACTTCACTCTTCATCCAAAGGATCCTTTCTCTTCTTTCAAGGCTCAGTTTAATTGCAACATATTCCATGATGCCTTCTTTGATCCTCCCAACTCAAAGTAATCTCTTCCTTAATCCATTTAGAACACTCTGTACCTTTTGTATTTAAAGTGAAGTAGCAGGAGAAATATGTGTAATGTCATTAGTATAGGAAACTCCCCACATGAAAACTTTCTCTGCCAGTGCAAAACTGCAATTGTTCTGAAATTTATAGTCTTATCAATCTTTTAAAGTAGGCACTGAGAGATTATGTAACTTATCTAAGGCAATATAGTAAATAAATGTCATAGTCAGGTCTTATACTCAGGTCTTCCTAATTCCAAAATCAGTATACACACACACACACACACACACACACACACATACACACCCATCACTGCACTATGTAGTCACATAGAGAATTTTCCTTGTAAAATATTTGTATAGATGTGCATCATAGCTACTATCCTCATTAACAGCAGGAGCTCTTAATTTGAATATTGATAATGATTGATAATAATAATTTGTGTGTGTGTGTGTGGTGGTGAAAGCTTGTCCCTTTAATGTAACAATTTTTCAATTCAAACATCATTTAAATATCAACTTCCTTTTGTCTTTCTATCTTTCTCCCCAACATACACAAATGTATATGTGTATGTATATATGTATGTATGTGTGCATGTATGTATGTATGTCTATTATCTGAAGTAAGGCTTTTTTTCCATTCAAATGCCCTCTACTCTCAAAGTATAGGCAGAGATTAAGTTTTATCTCTGTTATGATGGCAGGTTTTTGGGTCTGTGTATCCTACTTGGTACCAACATCCCCACCCCCCACCCCCACACCATGAATTATACTTGTAAAACTTAAGCATGACACTTTAATAATTTCTGCTTTTTACTTGTAAAACCATTTTCCTATGTACTACTCAGGAAGTCAAATCAGAATAATTTGGCTTAATTGAAATGGAGGTTTTCTGTTGGGATATTGGGGAAATGAGATTGGATAGTCAACATAGAAACAAATTAATTGCAAAAGACCATGAATGTCAAAGTGAGCGGGATGAACTTATTACAATGAACAGGAGAAAGTCATAATAGGTTCAGATATGGCTATCAATCTACTTCAAGCATCTATGATCTCTTCCATGTGAATATGCCTTCTATTCTTTCAGATTATGCATCCTATATGGAAAAGAAAAATGAAAGAACAAAGGCATAAAGAAAGGAAGGATAGGGAGAAGAAATGAAGCAAGAAGGAAGGCAGAAAAGAAGGAAGGAGGGAAGGGAAGAAAGAAAGAAAGAAAGAAAGAAAGAAAGAAAGAAAGAAAGAAAGAAAGAAAGAAAGAAAGAAAGAAAGAAAGAAAGAAAGAAAGAAAGAAAGAAAGAAAGAAAATAAGGAAGGAAGGAAGAGAAGGAAAGAAGGGAGGGAGGGAGGAAGAAAAGGGAGAAGGGAGAAAAGAAGGGAGGAAGAATAGAGAGAGAGGAAGGGAGGAAGGGATGAAGAAAGAAAAAGAGAGAGGGATGAAGGAATGAAGGGAGAGATGAAGGAAAGAAGGAAGGAAGAGATCAAAGAAAAATGGAAGGGAGCAAGGAAAAGAGGAAGGGAGGAAAAGAGGGAAAGAACAAGGGAGGAAGGAGACAAATATGGAGCCCAATTGCTAAACTGGTATTCAAACAAAGAATAAAAGAACCAAAAGAAAACCTTTGCTACAAGGGCTTACCAAATTAAAAAAAAAAAATCCTTCATGGAGGATTTCCAAGGAGAAATAAATAAATAAACACGAATTATGCAGAATTAAAAAAAAAAAGCCTGTGGAAGGGGTAAATCTACGTTAGTGGGGGAAATTATGGAACCATCAGTGTTTAGAAGTAGAATGCAGTGAGATAAGGAAAGTAGTAGGTACTTATTAAAATTGTGTTGATAGACAAAGGCTTCTAAGACATTTGGAGGAATTGAGACCACATCACATGAAGACTTATTGAAGAACATGGAAAAATTAATCATGAAGGAAAAAAAAGGTTTAGGGGAATGGATGATACCTTTCTTTAAATATTTGAAGGCCTCTAATATAGAATGAGGATAAAATAAACATGTTCTACTGGACCCCAAAAGACAAAATAAGAAAAAAATTATATAAGAAACAGGAAGTTGTAGTGAGGCAGCTTGATGTTCATGGGCTAAAACATTAAGAGATGGAAGACATAAAAGTCATCTCATATAAAGGTTTTTTCTTCAGATGAGGAAATTGAGAAAATGATTGATTTATTCCAGATGTTCCAGTGGCAGAGTCAGAATTAGAACCCAGGATTTTGGACTCCAAATACAGTGATCTGCTCATCGCCCCATGCAGTCTTCTGTGGAAGGAAAAGGAATTCCTTCTGATTTGAATAACTCCAGAATAGAATTGACTGCATTGGGAAGCAATCACTTTTGCCACACTACAGGTGTTCAAGCATAGGTTGAATGGCAGCTTTCATGGAAAATATAAGCGAGGTATTTGAGCTCCAGTATAGAGTGCACTAGATTACTTTTGAGATTATTTTAGAGCAGAGATTCTGAGATTCTATGGTCCTATGAAGAGCCAGTGGGAAAGGGAGATTGGAAAAGTTCAATACATGGCTGAGTATATGAGGATGGATGAAAGAAATGATCCGTAAAAAAGAAGAGCTAGCCTTAGAAAGAAGCAACATCACAGAATCACAGATTTTAACTGGAAAGAGGAATGAGTGGAAAACACAGAGAACAGGATGAAATGCTCATTGAGGATTTGAGAGGGAGGAGACGAGCTGATGCCAGGTGCTTTCTAAATTTCCAATCAAATAAGATATGATAATACCACAAGTGAATAGAGAGGAAAGGATCTGGATGCTTAAGGATAAACAGGAAAGCAGGTATTTATTGCTATAATGCCCTGTGAAAATGTAAAGTGCTACTGAACACATAATTACAAATAATATAATTTCCAGAGGGCATGAATTGCATTACTATGGAAACTGAAGATGCCATTTTTCCTAATGGATCCTTATTTCCAATTTCAATTTATGCCATTTTCTATTTGCACAAAGTTTCTATGAAGCTCATTATTATAATTTTAAAAGGCAGCAAAATAATTTCCAAGCCCATAATTAGTAAACCAAATTTCCCACAAATAAATAGCAATCTACCAATTTCTCATTGCACAGATGAAATTAGCATAGATCATAACATAGGGATAAACTGGGATCTCTTTTCTGAGAGCTTCTTCCTTTTCTTTATCTTGAAGACTGTGCAACCCAGATTAAAACACACACACACATGCATTGGTTATACTTTGCTATAGTAACTGTTTATGTTTGTTTTTTTTTCCTCAAGTTTCATTGTACAAGCAAAGAAATGTAGAAAGAAGTAAACAGATTTTGAACATGCTGATTCCACTAGAACTCTGGCCATTTGTGGAATGCAAGGTATCCGGTGAATGGGGACCCTAGATATGTGTAGGAAAGAAAGCTATGCTTAAAATCTTGGTTGGTAGAGATAATGACTGGGCAGATCTCATATACCTATTCTTCCAAAGAGATAAAGATATTATTGAGGTCAGAGAACATTTCAAGTCACAATATATACCACTTATGCAGCTATTGTACCTATAAAAGAGAGATAAAAGGGTGCTTAAGAAAGGAAACAAGACTTTCACCTTCCTGTTGGAAAGGAATTCTTGCTTGCTCACACTGGGGTTATTCATTATAGCATAAACAGTGGGCCATTGCCATGTGCAGTCCTGGAACTAACATTCTGTCAGCAGTAGTATTAAACATCCATTTCTCAAAGGCTTGAAATGTGCATATAAACATATGTTCTTGGCCAAAATTGGGTGTAAAAATTCTCAGGGAGAAGGTGTATGCCTTGTTATGGTGGGCGGCCATGGGGAGATGAAGAACATGTTTTTGCTTGTGGATCGTACAGTCTTGCCTCTTATTTAAAAAAACAAACAAACAAACAAAAAAAACAACACACACACACCAAAAAACATCAAATAAATTCTCCTTTGCCAACAAGGAATAAGATATCATTTCAAAATTACGGTTTAACAGATTTCTAGGGGCAAGAAGTATAGGATGGTGAGGATTTTCAAATTAGTCAGAGTAGTTGAAAATATATCTCACACTTAAGGAGGGGGACCTGAATTCAAATTCTACATAAGACACTGAATGATGCTGGAAACTCATAGGATGATGGTGACTTTTCCAAGGCCACATAGGTAGTAAGCATCCAACTAAGGTTGGTTTGAACCCATCTTCTTGCTCCAGACATGATGTTCTTTCAACTGAACCAAGCTTTACTTTCCCTATGTCTCTGTCTTCATTTATAAAATGTAGATAATAATAGTATATACCTCATAGTTGAGAATGAAGTGACATAGCGTATATAAAATTTTTAACACATATTAAAAGCAATGTACCAATATTAGCTATAATTTAAAATTGTTTAAATGATTTATTTATCTAATCTTTACTCTAAGCCTAAAACTCATATTTTAACCTTAACTGTACTAGGAGATTTAATGATTACACATTACATAATGTGATGTTTAAAATCTAAATTGTGGTCGCCAAAAATCAGAAGCTTCAGCACCAGTCTAGCCTAGAGTTCCAGCCTGGTTGGATTCTTCCTGAAGTCCTCCTCCATGAGCCTGCTTTAATCAGGAACACACTAGCAAGCTGTTTGTGGAAGCTTTTTATAGATCTGGAACAGAGGCGGTCCTTACACACTGCTTCAAGGTGATTGGTTGGCGTCATCCAAATCCATTGTCTTTGAAGGTGGTCTCAAGTTGAGTTCACAGTCTAGTTTCTGAGAACAATACCTTCTTAAGGGATAGCCAGGTGTGATTACAATCCAATTAACTTGAAGTAAGCTTAATCAGCAGTCAATCACTCTCACTTGATTTAATCAGTATAGATTAATCTCCAGGTGGGTCTTTGAGTATCTGCTAAATCCCATTATTTCATCACAATAACAAGGTAGATAGTTGGGACTCTAATATTTCAGAAGATCTAATACTACTCTAACTCCCCAGACGTCTTTCAAGCTGCAATCCATCATATGGAATTACTATTAGAAAACCAGGTTTCCTGCCATTCCTTGAACACTTCCTATGGTCTTGCCTTTGATCACACTGCTTCCTAAACATGGAAAACCCTTCCCTCCATTTCTGGTTATGAGGAATTTGCCTCTTTCAAGAACCAGTTGAGACTTTCCCATCCACATGTAACCTTTCCTGATTCTAATAGTAAACATTGATTACCCCTTCTTGGGAGATGTCAAAGTATTCTATTTGTATTTCTTATGCAATTTTCTACACTATTTTTTGGATAAAAGGAGGTTATAAGGGAAAATAGAAAAACTAGAATAGAACTAAAAGGAAAAAGAGAATATATCAAAGGAGAGAGGAGAAAAGAATATACAAAAGAGGAAGGAAAGGCAAAAGAGAGGGAAAGAAGAAAACAAAAAAGGGGAAAAGAACAGAGGGAAGAGAGGAGAGGAGAAAGAACAGACTAAGTAATAGGAGAGGAAAATACAGTAGAGTTGAACAGAGGAAAAGGGGAGGGAGAAAAAAGAGAGGAAGCTTCAACTAAATTCACGCTTCTTGATGGCAGGAACTATGTTTTAGTCATGCCTATATCTATGTTTGTTAGCATCTAACACAAAGACACTAACCTAGTGTCACCTGTTGCAATAATGTCAACATCTATTTATTTATTTATTTGCTGATTTGTTTATTTATTTGTTTGTTTATTTATTCATTGATTAATTAATTAATTAATTAATTAATTAATTAATTGATTGATTTGTTTATTTATTTATTTTTGGGGGGAAAGAGGTTAAGTGACATGCCCAGGGAAGTGTCTGAGGCCAGATTTGAATGCAGGTACTCCCAAATTCAGGGCCAGTGCTTTATCCACTGTGCCACCTAGCTGCCCCCAATAATGTCTACAATTATTAAGCACCTACCATTCTGAAAATCATTGTGCTGACACTGGAGAAAATATGGAATTTAGAGAACAGTCTAGTTGGGAGATATGTCAAATGCACCACTCAATCCATCAAGCATTATTCATTAAGCATCTACTCTCACACACCTTAGTGCTTTAGAAATGAAAAAAAAAAGTAGCTATCCTCATGAAACATTTACCTTCCACTGGTGTTTCCATTCTGCATTGCAGCAAATAACACCTTGATTGAAAAGGCATAACTATAATACAAAATTACACATCTTAAATGGATCAGAGAGTTCAAATTAAATTGGATTAGATTTTCCCATCTGAACTTCAAACAGTAATGAGAAAAAAATGTTTTAAAATTCCATGATTTCAAGTGTTAGGACAATAAAAAAGGATTTGTAATAATGTGATACCTGTCTCCAATTAAAATTATTAAATTATATAAACTAAGGAAGAACATAATTGGAATGGAAAATACACAAAAGGGGTAAATTGTCAATGCTCAATCAAGTATCTTTTTTTTTTCTGGTAGGTTTACATGCTATGAATAATACTAATGTATTTAGTCCTGTCACTTCTGACCCTCAAGCTCTTGCCACTATTCTTTCCAACTCCATATCCATCACCCTCACTTACACTGAGGTTACTGCCTAGAGTCCACTAGAGTCCATTCCATAACCTGGCCTCCATGACATAAAGCAAATAAATGAGTAATGGCACAACAAGTACATATAAATTTTGCAAATCAAAGAAGATATACCAAAATTCAAAACAAAAAGGCTATTAATCTCATAAAAAACAAAAAGCTATTTTCTTTTTAAATAACCATGAAATTAATAAACCATAGGCCAAATAGATTTTTAAAAAGAAGATAGCTATAATAGGGGGTTGATTTAGTGAAATCAATAATCTCATCCATACCAGTATATACAGAGTCCAGGGAAAATTGGGCTCAAGCTTAGAGAGTTTGTGTGCCAAAAAGGTAATTCATTAACCCTGGTTGTTGAAAAGCTTTTCTGCTCTTTAAACAAATAAAAACAATAAACTTGAATATCAGCTTTAGTTTTGATTAAGCAGTCATAAACTTTGACCTTAGACTACATGAAGATTGATCCTGGATTAGGAGTAATACTGAAATAACAAACATATTTTCAGAAGCTAAAGAAACTTGGTCATACTCTCAGGGTCATCTATAAAATATCAAGGTCTTTGAAAGCCAGAGTTACTCCAGAGATTAGAGAGACTGTGACAATCCAATAAAAGCTCTAAGTGGCAAGTTTTTCAGGGTAAAGGATAGCCCCCCCCCTTTTTTTTTCCACTCTTCTCTTTTGTCAGAGGAGAAACTTGCAAGCTTTGAAATATCCTTCAATGGGATTTTAGCCTTTCCATTTTTTATCAATGTCATAACAGGGCTGTGGAACAGCTAATAGTCATCTCTTCATCAAGATATTAGGGCGTTCTTTTGAATGAAGATTCAAAGGAAATTACATCATGCCTAAGGGTAATTTTTAGCACCCAGAAAAAGGGTGGAAAAGCTTTTCAGCAACGCGGGAAAATGAGTTTCACATGAACTAGCTAAGCTTGAGACCAATTTTTTCTAGACTTTGTAGATACTGGTAGGGAAGTGTATCACAAATATTGAATATATGTTGTATACCAACTGTTCTTATCAAATAACTTGTTCTAGAAGATATTTAAGGCTGGTTGGCTCAATTGATTCTCAACATATAATCTTAGAAATAAACAGACAGGTAAGGGCTCAGGAGATATAGTACTAGAAGAACAAGTCCTCAAGACTTCAGATATACATCTATATCCTGAGGGGTCATAGCTATTTGCCAAAGTCCATAGAGGTCTATGCATATGTCCATATGTAATATAGCATATTAAAAGGAAATAACTCTTCAGGTTGCCTGAGAGTTGAAGTAAGCACATCAAAGAAAGTATTTTGCAGAGGAAAATCAAATTAACAAAATTAAAAAGAGAAAGGGAATCCAAAATAAGTGGAAAGGAAATAAATAAAATTATTAGAATCCACTATGTGCTTGCACATGCCAACAAAATTTAAAATATAAATTGAAGATATATTTGCAAAAAAACAAAATATAACAATTAATAAGGTAGGAAATAGTGAATCCAAAACTCACAGTAACAAAAAATGAAATCAAATAATTCATATATAAATTTTGCAAAAGGTTAACAAATTGGTTCAATAGGATTTATGAATGATTTTTTTAAATAGCCCAAAATAGGTAGATAGATATAGATAGAGATCTTATGTTACATTAAAAGAAAAAAAGAAGGCACTTTTTCAACCTTTTTGTTTGTTTGTTTGTTTTGGGGGTTTTGTGGGGCAATGGGGGTTAAGTGATTTGCCCAGGGTTACACAGCTAGTAAGTGTCAAGTGTCTGAGGCCGGATTTGAACCCAGGTACTCCTGAATCCGGGGCTGGTGCTTTATCCACTGCGCTGCCTAGCCACCCCCTTTTTCAAACTTTTTAAAAGGAAATATGGTGCTAATGCACAAACCATGAAGAGATAAATAAAAATAAATGTTATATAAAATAATGAATTATAAATTAATAATTGCTTATAATTTAAATAAATATACATATGCAAAAACATCTTGAACAAAATACAGGCCTCATTTATGTTACAAAATGTTTTAAATAGAAATAAATTAACTAATAACTAGAATCATGTGTGAAGAACAGTGAAGATCAGAAGCTTCCCAATTAGGGTAGGAATAAGGCTAGCATGTCTACTATCTTTACTCTTATTTCCTACAATTTAGAAATGAAAACTCTAACAGTAAGACAACCAAAAGAAACTGAGGGAATAAGCAAATAATAGATTCATTTATCTAGATGTATAGACAACAAAGTCATACAGAACTGAAATAACTGAACAACAAAATCAATAGACAACATGATGCTTTCCTTGGAACATTCTATGGAATCAAAAAAATAAAATAAATATTATTAAAAAGTAAAGTAATGTTATAAAACTTTAAAAATCCACAGAAATAATAACCTTTTGTTTAAGGTACTGGCAAAACATGGTAGGAATAATTGTGGAGAAATTCCTGTCAAGGTAAGACAAAATACATAAAAATCTGATAATTAATCTATAGATATCCATTCAATATTTATCAACATGCCTCTATAAAGCAGTTTTTACAAAAATAAAAGGCAACATATGGAGTTATATGTTCAACATTCAAATTTGGGTAATAACAATTTTGGAAAAATGATGGTGTTGTCCAGCCATTTCAATCATGTCTGATACTTTGTGATCCCAGTTGAGGTTTTCTACAGAGATACTGCAGTAGAATAACATTTCCTTTTCCAGCTCATTTTACCAATAAGGGACTGACTCAAACAGGTTGAATTGACTTGCCCCAGGTCATATACCTAATAAGTCTCTGGCTCCATATTTCCACTCAGGTCTTCCTAACTCCAGGTCCCTGGCTATATCCACTTTGCCATTATGGTAAAAATTATTTGTGGAAAGATTAATATTGTAGTTTTTAGCTGACTCATTGGGGAAGGGCCACACCTGGCCCACCATGAGTTTACATATGCTACTGAGGTCAGTAGGAGAACTCTCTATAGGCAGTTTTTGAAGGACCTCCCCTTTTGGGGGAGGAAAGATTGAACTCTCCCTGAAGGGAGGCAGAGGGCACTTCTGGAACGCTAGGCTTCTTCTGGAGCGCAGTCATTTAGTCTTCTGCCCTTGTGATGGTGGTGAAGTGTTCGCTCTGTCTTGGGCTGTTGCTTTTCCTTAGTGGTACAAGCAACTGCAGACTGTCCAGGTGTTGGTGAGTTAATTATGGAAAACCCTAAATTCCTTTGAACTAGCTTAATTGGAAATGGTCTGATGTTTGAATAGGTTAAGTTTAGAGTTGAGTATTTATCTGTATTTCTATTTTCCTATTTCCTTATCTTTGATTTTTATTAGTTTCACCTTTGTTGTTTAATTAATTCCCAATTAATAAGATCTGATCCTTTTGTAAATTAAAGCTTAAAGTCTCCTTTTTTATTGACCTGGGAGAAATGTCTTAAAAAGGGCAGTTCAGAGGGGAGGGTGAACCTAAAAGGTCCCTCATATTTCCAGGACCCCAATATTAATTAAGGAGAGTCACCCAAATAACACTCTGTATATCAAATTTTGGCCCTCACACCATCTAGCTGCCTCAGAAATAATAATAATATTACCATATATTATAAATTATGGAATGTTCTAATAAAGTTATCACAAGGATATTTAGAACTAGATAAATTAATAAAAAATTCCTTTAGTGAACAAAAGGTAAGAAATGTCCACCATTAAGATGAAAAAATTTAAAAAGAATCAAATTGGAACAATGGGTATTACCATTGCTGCTCTTGTTCAGTCATTGTGTTGTGTCCGAGTTATCATGACCATAGCATGCCAGGCCTTTCTATCCTCCATTGTCACTCAAAGTCTGTCCAAGGTAATATTGCTTTCATGACACTATCTATCCATCTCTTCCTCTGCTGTCCCCTTTTCCTTTTTGCCTTTAATCTTTCCTAAGATCATAGTCTCTTCTAATAAGTCCTGTCTTTGTTATGTGGTCAAATTATTAAAGCTTCAGCTTCAACATTGACCTTCTAGTGAAGATCGTAAATTAATTTCTTTAAGTATTGACTTATTTGATCTAGTTATTGTCCAAAGTCTTCTCTGGAACCACAATTTAAAAGCATTAGTTCCATGCCACTCAACTTTCCTTATAACCCAACTCTTACATCCATACATTGCTACTGGAAAAACCATAGCTTTAAGTATATAGACCTCTGTTGGCAAGGTAATGTCATCTTTTAATTTCACGGTTGAAGTTGGCATCTGTGGTGAGTGATGTTTGAGCCCAAGAATATAAAATTTGACAAAGTTTCTTCCATTTATTCTCCCTCTATTTGCCAGAAAGTGATGGAGCCAGTTTCCAAGATCTTAGGGTGTGTTTGTGTGTGTATATATATATATATATATATTCAAGCTAGCTGATACACTCTTCACTTTCACCCTCATCAAGAGGCTTTTAAATCGTCTTCAATTCCTGCCATCAGAGTGATATTATCTACATATCTGATGTTGTTATTTCTCCTAGCAACCTTAATTTTGGCTTTGAATTCATCTAGTCCAGCATTTTGAATGATGTACTCTGCATATAAGTTAATTAAATAAGGTGAGAATACATAGCCTTAAAATTATTTTTAAAAAATTGTTAACTAATGAATTTTTCCAAGTTTGGTTCTCACTATTGCTTCTTGGCCTGCATACAGTTTCCTTAGGAGACAAGTAAGATATTCTGGAACTCCCACCTCTTAAAGGACATGACACAATTTGTTGTTACCTACGCAAAAACTTTAGTGGAGTCAATGAAGGAGAAGTTGAATTTTAATAGCTAAGCTGTTTTTTTTTTTTTTTTTGCAGCAAAGAATTGGAAATTGAGGGGATGCCCATTAATTGGGGAATGGCTGAACAAATTGTGGTATATTAATGTAATAGAATAGTATTGTGCTGTAAGGAATGATGAGCAGGCAGATTTCAGAAAAACCTGGAAAGATTTACATGAACTGATGCTGAGTGAAGTTAGCAGAACCAGCATACAACATTGTATATAGTAACAGCAACATTGTGTGATGATCACCTGTGATGGGCTTCTCTGCAATACAATGATGCAGTATAATTCCAAAAGACTCATGATGTAAAAAGTTCTCCACATCCAGAAAAGAACTAGGAAGTCTGCATGCAAATCAAAGCATCCTATATGACTTTTTGTTTTTGTGATTTTTCTTTCTTATTCTTTCCCCCTTTTTTCTGATTCTTCTTTCACAACATGACTAATGTGGAGATATATTTAACCTGATTGAACATATATAATCTATATCAGATTGCTTCCTGTCCTGGGGAGGGGGGGTGAAGGAGTGAAGGGAGGGAGAAAAAATTGGAACTCAAAATCTTACAAAAATTATTGTTGAAAACTATCTTTACCCATAGTTGGAAAAAATAAAATATTGTTAAGAAAAATAAATTAATAAATAGTTCAGATGGAATTCTATCACCTCCACTAGCCTTATTGTTAGCAGCACTTACTAAAACCCACTTGACTTAATTCTTCAGGATGTCTGGCTTGAGATCAGTAACCACAGCATCATACTTATCAGTAATGGTAATGGTAATGGTAAGATGTTTCTTGTATACTTCTTATGTGTATTCTTGCCACCTCTTCTTTTTTTTTGCTTTTTTTTTTGCCACCTCTTCTTAATGCCTTCCTGCATTACATGTTCTAATTCTTTAGCACAAAGCTGTAATTATTAATACAATTTGATACTGGGGGAAATAGAAAAGTAGATAGTGTAATAGCTTATATAAATCAGATCTACAAAAGGTTTATATAGTAGTCTATGATTTGTCCTACTCCATTACAATCTAGTAGGAAAAATATGCTTTTCAAAATAGATAAATACTTGTTAATAATTCACTCTATTAAAAACGATTCACCACATAAACATCAAGAATAGGGTTCCACCTGGCATATAGGAAATGTGCTTCAGGTAAAAACCTTTTTTTTTTTTTTTAAATAAAGCAAGCAAAAACAGGAGACATTGAAATATAATGAAACAAATTTTAGATTTTGGTTCAGGAGATCTAAATTTTAGTTTTGTGTCTGCCTTTGCAACAGAACGCATTTGCTCAAGATGGTCTGTCATGTCACTAATGTGGGCACTCCCTCTTAATGATTCAGACTGCAATGTACCCCTTTTCTCTTATCCTGTGCAACTCCTGTCCATAGCCTCCCAGATATTTCCCACAGGCAAACTGCCTAAAATGCTGAGGCAGTTGTTTTCTAGATTACTGGTGTCAAAGTAAAATAGAACTAGATCCCCACAAGCCACACATAGACTTAGAAAATCTGAAAATTAAAATTATCTGTTATATTGTGTTTTAATTCATTTTGTTAAAAGATTCCCAATCACACTGTAATCTGGCTTCAGTGTTACTAGGTACTTTTGTGGTCTACTGGAAGGCTGAGATTGAAACCACTCTTCTAGATCAGTTGATCAAGTGATATATGGAATAAAGGAACTATACAACAGGTATCCTTCTGTCCCTCCATCTCCCCCCCTCTTACACACACACACACACACACACACACACACACACACACACATACACACACACACATACATACCGCATACCCAGCCATATAATTTTCTAGTGATGTACCTTTCTGTTGAGAACATTTGCACCCTTAAAAAACAAAACTGTTTCATGTAATGTTTTGAAGGCTATTCATGCTCACAGTTTTATCATCTCCATTGATTTTTAGGTGATCTACAACTTTATACTATAGTGATGACAACAATAACTACTACTACTACTACCACTACCACTACCACCACCACTATTACTTCCATCATCACATTGTTTGTTTTGTTTTGTTTTGTTTGAGGGGGATGGCAATAGGGGTTAAGTGACTTGTCCAGGGTTAAACAGCTAGTAAATATCAAGTGTCTGAGGCCAGATTTGAACTCAGGTCCTCCCGAATCCAGGGCTGGTGCTTTATCCAATGTGCCACCTAGCTGTCCTCACTACCTTGAATTTTTATAGTGCTACAAAGTTTGTAAAACACTTTACATGTGTTATCTCACTTGGATTTCATAAGGACCCAGAGAGTCAGGTGCTATCATTATCTTCATTTTTTAACTTAGGAAATTCAAGCTAAGAGAAGTTAAGTGACTTGTCATGGGTGTTAAATAGCAAGTGTCTGAGAAAAGATTTGAATTTAGGTCTTCCTGACTCTAAGCACAGTGCTCCATCTATTTCACCTTGTAGTTGTATTTGATTCTCTTGACATCATCTATTTCATTGTCCAAGCATTTTTTTGTTGTTTTTTTTTTTGTGAGACATAAATATATTGTGCGATATGGCATCACTATGTAAAACTTTGAATAACTGAACCCGGAATCTGGATCCTTCCAAAATTCAAATATGAAATTTCATATATATATACATACACACACCACACATACATGTATCTCTATCTCTATCTCTATCTGTATGTATATATACATGTATACAGATGTGTGTTTCTGTATGTGTCTATGTCTATGTATGCATGTATAGAAATTTATATAAATATATAATTCAAGTAAGACATTACTGTACTGAGAGAAGCCCATCATGAAAGATGGAAGTACTATGAAAACACTTTAGGTAATTTAGTCCATAATTTTTTACGAATCTTGGGCCCTGAATCATCTGAGCCCCACTGATAGATTCCTTCAAATTACATCATACTCCTGGGCCTTTTACAGCTCTTGTGTCATGCTGTTCTGTCAACACTAGATGTACTACCATTTGGAAGGTTTTTCAAGTTTCCATGGTTCATAGGTATCCTCTGGATGACCAAGATTCATCTTATTCAAGCTTTGGCATTATTAATTTCAGCTTTCCTTGTTCAATGCACAATATGCTGTGGCTTCTATTTGGTAAGATTGTTGCAGGCTAGTGAGGTTCTACATTTTTAAAAAGGGCTTAGATCACAAAAGGTAAAATGGATGATTTGACGGGGGGAAAGGAGGGGAGAGAGAAATGAGTGGAAGAAACCAAATTCAAACTTGGTTAACTAAATAGAAAATGGAAATATGGAACACTCACTGCAAAAGATAATTTTGATTTTTATTGTGGGACTTCTCTCTTATTTTCCTAAAATGAAAGATTTCAGAGCCATGTAATAAATTTATTTAAATCAAACCAATAGCAATATTAACAATTCACATTTATATAGAACTTTTTTGTTGTTTCAAAAGAGTGTTTTCTATGTCAAAACCTTGAGGCATTAGAGTGTAGATGAATAAGCATTGGTTCTGAAATCTGAAATTTCATATCTGCTACATACTATCTGTATGACCTTGTACAAATCGCCAAAATTCCCTGGGATTGTTTCAAATATAAATAAGTGAATTGGACTAGATCATCTTTAAGGTGCCTTATACATTTGTTATCCTAAGCAGTTAGTGCTACATGTTATTAATCTGATTTCTACAAGAGAGGAAATTGAGGCTTAGGGAAATTAAGAGAATTATGGTCACACAGACAGTATTATAAATGTGAATTGAACCTGAGTTTTCTGATTCCAAAATTAACCTTTCATTTCCTAATTTGTACCGACATCAGTGGGTATCATAGTGGTTTCTTTGTATGTTGTAACCTGAAATAAATATATTCTAATGCCTTTTAATCTAATGCCTATATGTATAAAAACCATGGTAGTATGAATCTTAAACAATATTAAATGCTTCCTTTGACTCTCTACACCAAATGAAGAAATATTAAAAATATTTTCTATAGTAATGAATTTTCCTATGGATTCTAGAGTGTATGTGATGCAAAAGTCCGATGATAGATGGAACTTAAACCAATGGAATTATATCAAATAACAGAAATTAAAACATTTTTATGTCACTTCCCCTCCTACAGGTTATATTAATTAATGTCTAGTGAATAGGGAATTAAAGATCTGTATCTACTATTCTCAGTTCAGGTTGAAAGATCATTAGGCAAGGAATGAAGGTGAAGAGTATTTATTGTTCCATCAATGTCAGTATACATATGTTAAATACATTTGAGGATAGCTTGTCATAGAAGAAAGAAGATAAAAATGAAGGTGATTTCCAAAGTGATTAAAACATAGTTTTGTTTTGATTTTCTTTTAAATTTCCCTTTCCAGATTAAGCAACTATGGTCTAGGGGAAAAAAGATAAAGCAGCTGCCACAGTCTCAGCCCAGGTTCATAATACCTCTCCTCTAAGACTGCATGTTCATTATTATCTCAAAAAAATGAGCTAAGTCTGCTGGCCAAGTTCAGCCCTCATGGGGAGACTGAAAAGAAACAGAATGATAGCTCAAAAAGAATAGAGGATTGAGAATTTATTTTCTCTTTTCTGTGCCACCCAAAGTAACAGCAGGAGAATTCATTTCATATGTTCACTATTGAAATGACACACTGATATTATTAAATTCCTGATGATTCTCTTCTAGCAACTGTGATTTGTACCTCAAATAACCAGTGTTATCAGGGTTTTATTGAGGGGGTAGGAAAAAAAAAGAATAGGGACAGAGAGAAGAGGCAATCTACTTCTCCTACTTCTAGGGATTTGGGGAGAAGAAAAATCTTCATGGCTGACCATGAAGAGGAAAGCTGAAACCTCCATCTTTTGATCTTCTGGTTGGGTAAGAAATTTCCCCTACCCTGTCCCTTCGTGGTCGCCATCTGTTAAAGGCTAAAATTCTAGGTAGTCTGTCTAAAATATCTAATGAGTGGTCGCTAATAAATTATAAGCTTTAGCAAGGGTTAGACTTTTAAGCATTTATTAAGGAGAATAAGAATTTCATAAAGAGAGAAGGAAAGGCCTACATTCATCTATCTATTAAAGGCAGAGCACATTTCTAGCTCTGTTCTCCACCAGAGTCCACAGGAAAGAGCCCGGGTCAGAGCGCCAGACTCGCCCTTCTTCCTCCCACAAGCAAATGTCACTTCCTGACGCCAAAGAAAAGACACATGGTCTTGCCCTCAAAGACCTTCACCTCATGGTGGAGCTTTTCTACAGTAAGTCTCCAGCAGGTGGCGCCATTCCAATCGTTACTGTACTTAGAGTCAGACAGGCCTTAGTTCAAATCCAGCCACATATATTCACTACCTGTGTTACCCTGGACAAGTCACTTAGTCTCTGTTTGCCTTACTCCACTGGAGAAGGAAATGGAAAAGCACTCCAATATCTTAGCCAAGAAAACGCCATAGTGAGTCATGAAGAGTTGAACACAATTGAACAACAACAATAGTCATGATTCTGAATATTGAGGCATTTTTGAACATGTTATTCTTATATTAGAATGGGTATAGTAAAGAACTATTTCATCAGCAGAAATGACATGAGGAAATATCTGTAGAACCAATGAGTGTAATTCAAGACACATAGAAGCAGGCTAGCCTCCAGATGCTCCATCTGGGAGGACATTAAGAAGAAAGATTTTAGATTTGACCCTGTTTAAGACCTAATTATATGGGCAAGAAGTTTGTCATTTTGACCAAGTCCATAGATCATGTATCAGTAGTGGGTAATAATCATGTCTACATATGTAAAAACATAAATTTCTCTGAGGAAGCCACTTGAAATAAGAAAAGCCACAGACTACTAGTCAGGTTCTAATGGGAAAAAAATAGAATTGAAAAGGGCAAAGTGATTGATATTCACTAGTGATCTCAAGATAGATTTATATTATGGGAAATATGTCTCTTTAGTCTCTATGATCAGCCCCTACCTTTCAGGTGCTACTTGGCACATCATTGTTCTATGCAAAACTGAGGCATGTCAAATTAGTATCAGTTGGATTGGACAATAAGTTATAAAATCTTATCCAAAAGGCAATTTCAACCCAAGTGGTATAAAGAAATCACCGCTCCCTACCTAAAATATAAACATACACACACACACAAATGTACTCTCATACTTATTTTGTTTCTTTTTCATGGAGAGCTCCCTGCTATGAAATTTTCCCTACAAATTTAGATTGGCAGCTTCTCTGCCATTTATTATTTTGAAGACTATGCCTTAGTACATCCTAGAGTGTTACCAACAAGAAAAATCTAGATATTACCAGGATTTTTAAGGAAAAGAATGTATATTTATGGACATACATGCATAGAGCAAAGAAAACAGTTAAATATTGAGAAAAGACTGATGGGAAACTATATATATATATGTGCATATATATATATATATATGTGTGTGTGTGTGTGTATATATATATATATATGTATATATATATATATATATATTCCCCCCACACACAGCATTTGGTTTCCCTTCTAATATTTAGCATGAGCTAACCATTGGAAGCTACTTGGAGGCTCTTGTTTCCCATTTTCTAGTTTAATGCTCCAGTTTCTTATTTTGCATACTCTCAGAGTAATTAGTAGCTAATAAAAGAACACAAAAATAAACCTCTCTTCATAGAAGTCAAAAATTCATCAGTTATCTGTTATTCATAAACTCTGTGCTCCCACCCTGCCAATTAAATTTCCTGCAGCACATCATCTTGTGAAATATGTTCCCTCTTTATTTTCCATGTGTTTATCGGCAAATGAAAACTGAAATTATGTATGTTACATTAAATAGAACACATACTTTGGTGCTAATTTGATGACAGCTTTCCAGAACTTTAAATTTAAAATTCCCTACTACAATTATTTTCAACAGATTATTGCATTAACTTTATGGCAATTAAGCATTTAAATTTAATTAGCTTCCAAACAGCCATGATGGCCAATGGAAGGGGGGAAAAGAATATAGTAATGTGATCCACTTAGCATTTTTCCAGTTAGCTATTTGAATTGCACTTCTCTAAATTACTGGAGAATGCATAGTAACAAAAGATGGGTATGCAATAATTTCATTAAAAGTGTGAGAGGAATGTTAACATAAAAAGGTATAGTTATGTGCATAATAATTTAGGATGTAGCTGTCCAAAGAACCTCCTTGGACTAATTAGCTCCTCTGGAATCTCTTTATGCCTATATCTTCTGCTCTATCAACTATTAGGAAGTCAGTTGGTGTTATATCAATTTGTTATTAATGATCTGTTTAAGAAGCAGAATTGTATAATGAATACAGTGATAGATGTCTAGTCAGGGAGATCTAGGTTCAGGTCCCATCCCTTATATTTACTAGTTGAGTGACATTGTTCAAGACATTGACTTGAACTCCCTTGCCCTAAATAAGTCCCTACAACTTGTTTAAGTCACAAAAATGTTGATGAAATCACAGATAATATATCATCATATCTAAGTGCATTCTCATTAATTCAACAAGAAAAGTATTCATCAATTGTTGGATTATTTTGGTTATTACTCTCTAAATTCATGGGGGACAGAACATGATTTTTGTTACCTTTGCATGTTCTTCCTGCCTTTTCCAGATCTCTTCTACCCATTATCCAGTTTTGTACAGATTACCACTGAATTTTTAAGATTCTTCAAGTATCAGTAGCATCCTTTATGACATTCTATGCTACTACATTATTTAAGGTTTACTTTATATACTTGAGTTAAATGTATGTTTGTGTGTGAGTACTTATGTTTCACCTTCAGGGATTCTATAGTAGTTAGGGATGTTGAATATCTATAATGTGTAAGTTTATCTTGCTCTAATTGTGTTTGCCAAGTTTTTTGACCCCAGACAGTTTCTCCTGAGATTTAGCTTAATTCTCTCACTTCCTATTCAGGGAGGTTCCTAAATCTCTTTCTAAAAACTGAATTTATATTTCTTTACTCCAAATATTGAAATCTTTCCAAAAGGTCCTTAAAGCATGGTATTTCATCTCATGGAATTTCAATGAATCATTTCCCTCCCTTCATAGCTCAGTGAAACTGGAGAATAATTACTTTTTCAGTTCAATGTTAAACTGATGGCATTTTTAAACAAAAAAAAATAAATAAAAATACTGGCAGCACATCCGAATTCAGGCTCCAGTACATTGAAGAGTGGTTTGGCCACTTTGCAACTCACCTCCATAGCATCAGACTTCCTTTGTTGTGCCAAGTATCACATTAAGAAATAACACAATGAGAACAGAGGGGAATGCTGGGATTGTGAGTTCCAGGCAAGGAATACTAGATGTCTGCAAACTTCCAAGACATTTTAGAAATAGGGAGCCATATTGTTTTAACATCCCCAAACTAGCCCAAATCATATCTAAATTAAATATGACTGAGTACATGAAGTAGATACATAAAAAATACCATAGAAATGTATGAATTCAATTCAATTTTATAAGTATTGATTTATCATCCACTATATTCAGTAATGTGATGAGGGAATATAGATAAAAAGAGTTTTTGCCAGTCAATAGCTTCCATTCTAATCTATCAGGTTGGGCTAGTTTTAGGGAAACCAAAGATTAGCATATGAATAGTCCATTGTTTTGGATCTAACATTAAGCTAGCAGAAGGCCCTTGAGGATATCAGGTTGACTTTATCTGGAAGATTTGTAGGAAGATATGGCAAAAGGCACTCAAAATGAAGAATGAGTTGTGATCTTGAAGTATCAACATAAAGGAGATCATAAATTTATTTAAATATTAAAATACTAAATACTTTACTGAGATGTGGCCTTGTGTACTGAAAAGATCTAGAACATTATAATTTGAAGACCTGAACTTGAATTGTACATCGGGTAATTACGAGCTGTATTATGATTCCAATGCTACTTAACATGTCTGATCCTCAATCATCTTATCTGTAAAATGGGATTAATAACATTTGTAATATCTACTTCATCAGGTTATTTTAAGGAAAGTGCTTTGGAAAACTTAAAATGGCATAGCAAAAATGAAAAAGTGCACAATAAAACCAAGGTATTGTGCTATTCTAACACTCAGTTAATCTATGTTCTTGTCAATTATTATTCCCTACCAAAATGTAGATTACAACAAATCCTTGCTTTCCTGTCTTGTTTAACTCTTATCTATCCCTTGCTTTTTGTTAAATATAAGGGAACTAGACAATGGGCTGAAGGGATGAGGCTTCACTGGCATTCTTTTGCTATCATATGTTTACCATAGGATCCCATTGGTAGTACATATGTACTCCTAAATTCTTACTATGTGACTAATTAATCTTTTCGTTTCCCCATGTCATACACTCCTCATTTTCAGTGTGTCACAACCTTCCCACACCCATCTTTCACTTTGTTCACCCTTTAGATATTCTTAAATGTTAGTTCAATTCAGCTATACCTTAAGGCATTGGTAAATGAAAATATAATATAATATTTTGTTAGTAGGAAGCTAAATATTTCTGTACTCTGGTGCTGTGACTATGTAAGTATATGACATGAAGGGTTCATATCAAAGTCAAAACATTTCTGCAAATACTCATCTGGGCTTCCATTGCTTTGTATTGAAGAAAGGAGAGATCTGTTGTACCACTATATGTGTGTATGTGTATGTATATGTTTATATCTGTTTATGCATATATATATACACACACACATATGTAAGTGTTAGTGTATCTTTATGTATCTATAGTTTAAAACTATGTTTACAAACCACTAAGTAGAGGACATAGTAAATTTTCAATTTATTTGGCCATTCTACTTATAATATTCTATTCAGATACCTCATTCTGGCCAGAGGTGACCTTCTGTTCTTGTAGACCATAATTTAGGGTACATCCTGTCAGGGATCACTAAATTAGAAAGGTTTGGTGTATAGCTTTGGGGGATGGAATATATGCCTGTTTTATGAGGACCAGACTAACTGAATTTGAAGAAGTCTATCACCAAAAATTTTGCTACCAAATCATGATTATTATTGTTGACACAGCCAAACTCTAGAAGATTATTGACTTAGAAATGGTGGTGATGATTTCCACATTGAAGGAAAGAGTGTGTATATGTGATTGAAATCAAAGATCTTTTGAGATGCCAATGTATTTGATCATCAGAAATGCTTGAATGGATAACTCAAATAGAAGAAGTATATTGGGGCTTCACTTGTCCAATCTGTCTTATTTCATTAAGAAAATAAAAAAAGAAAATTACCAATACCCTCTTTATTGGGAGAATTGTAGAGATAACTAAGTTATAGAGCTTATAGGCAAGAAATGAACATAAAAGTTACCCAGTTGTGTGGAGAAGATGAAAAGTCTTGATACTTAGCCCCATTCAAGGAAGGAATAGTATTATGGACAGAGAGAGAGAGAGAGAGAGAGAGACAGAGACAGAGACAGAGATAGAAATAGTTACAATGTAGACAACCTCACTTTGTTCTATTCTGTCCAACATCAAACAAATTGCTCTTTCTGGCAGAATATCTTGGGGAAATACTGTGTATATGTAGTTCATAGAAACTGTGTACCCTCTTGCAAACTTTTCCAAAAACAAATTATTCCCAGTTCTCAGAAAAACAATATAGAAATATGGGTTATTTCTGGGCCTTCCTAAGATCAAAGTACTTTGTGATGCAATCAGCAGAAGGGAAACATAAGTCAGGAGCCTGTATTATTGCTGGGTTGATAGAAAATAGACGTAGGTAGCTTCTACTTTCAATCTCTTCAAATAAAAAGGTGGCTAGGAAAAGTGATCAAAACTCAGGTGAGGAAAATATTTAGTAGTGTCAGGAATTAAGTAACCAGAGGACTATTTTAAAATGCTAAGAAGAAGATTTGATTATTACTTCTGTATGGGAAGATGGAGAAAGCAATGGTTATGGAAAGTATGCCTTGAGGAAAGTTAATGTTTGATTGTATTATTTATTAAGTGAATCCATCCATTTTCTCAGACCCCATTTTGTTGTTGTTGTTGTTGTTTTTTTAGTGAGGCAGTTGGGGTTAAGTGACTTGCCCACGGTCACACAGCTAGTAAGTGTTACGTGTCTGAGGCTGGATTTGAACTCAGGTACTCATGACTCCAGGGCTGGTGCTCTATCCACTGCACCATCTAGCCACCCTCAGACCCCAATTTTTGAAAGTCAGAAAGTTTTGAAAGGGCATAACAGAGTAAGATAATTATACCCCCTAAGGCATATGCTCTTGGGCAAGACTCATTTCTTCTGTTTACTCCATAAACAGAAGTCTATTTGAGCTAAGGCCTTGCCCAGGAGTTCTTGATTTTTCCTAACCTTCCTTCTCCCTTCCAATGATGAAGTCATGAAGAAGCTGAGAATTCTTAACCCATCTCCTCATTAAAATATCTACAAACCAGGGCTGCCTTACATAGACCAGTTGTTGGTATTGAGTGTTTTGAGTAATATCCAACTCTTTCTGACCCCATTTGGGGTTTTCTTGGCAAAGATATGGGAGTGCTTTGCCATTTCCTTATCCAGTCCATTTTACAGATGAGGAAACTGAGGCAAACAGGATTAAGTGACTTGCCCAAGGTCACATAGCTAATAAGTGTCTGAGGCTGGATTTGAATTCAGGGAGTGTGTTCCTGTCTCCAAAACTTGCAGTTTATTTACTATGCCACCTAGATACCCCCAAGGAATCAACAGGTCAATGTAATTCAGACAAAACAAGAATATCCTATTTGGTATGCTTTGACCTCTGCCCATCTCCTGTACAGAATATTGTTGGTAATGTTTATATTCTATATATGAGGAAACAACAACTATCACAAAACTGATTTCACCTCAGGAAATGTAAATACAAAGCCTCCTTTCCTGATCCAAGTTCAGTTCCTGATCTGACAATAACCAAATGCTATGTGGTTCTAAGGGTAGGCCTTGCCAGGAGTGAGTGGGTGGGTATTTCCTTTCTAGCTGGATTATTTGATTTACTGTGTATGGTCAGGGAGTGTAAAAACAACTCTGGATAAGGAATATAGGAACCAGTTTTGTCTGACTTCAGAAAAAGAAAGATTCATCCAGCTAAAGACAATGGCCTGGAAAAGGTCCCAAAGCAAATGAAGGAATGAAAGAATGTTAAAAACCTGGAACAGTTGACTTATCTCTTAATTAATTAATTAATTAATTAATTAATTACTTTGTGGGTTTTGGATGTTTAGGAGTGAAATGTGGAGTAGACAGATATAAATGGAGACTAATTAGGAATTTAATGTTGTTTATCTTAGTGGAGCATAAATGAAGCCATGACCTATTTTTCCGGTGCCTTCATCTCCTCCACTCCTCTAAACCTGCCCATTTTTTAAAAAAATTGTCTGTTGTATTGATCCAGATAGATTGTTGCTCAAGTCATTCACATAATCATTCAGGGGAAAACAAAATAGAGATTTTTACTTTGTTTAAAAAAAGTCAAGATAACCTTATATCCTGACTACCCTTATTGGCTAATAGCACTTTTGATGCTTTGCTCTGAAAGAAAAATCCCAATTAACTCAAGCCTAAATTTTACAAGTTAAGTCCTAAGCTAGATTTTTTGAATGAGCAATGAATACAGGCTGGTTGAAACTTTTTACTATTCAGCCCAAAGGGATCCAGGTTGTGTTCAGATCTCCCAAGTACAGGAAAATACAGAACAGAGGAGATGTGGATGGAAAAACTTCTGGGATTGATATCATGGGGCCACAGAGCAGACATTTTATGGAAAATAAGCTTAGTTTCCATATACTTCTACCACCTCTAAGCCTTTCCTCTAACTGCCAAGATTTTACCTAGTAAAGAAGGATCTCCCAAGAGATACATTTCAGAACATTCTTATTAAGACTTGCCAGAAGAATGCCAATTTATTGTAACTCACACAAGAATAAATAAAAGGTCCAATTGGGATGCAAATAATGACCTCTGATCAGCTTGGTAAACATCATGACTTTGCTGTTTCTGACTAGTTATCATAAATGTGTTGATAAATGCCAGGGTAGCTTATACTCTGTTAAGATGGTGCAGATTTGAAAATAACCCAAAAAGCAACAGTTGTCTCTCTAACCTTCCATGTTCTCCACTGTCCTTTGTTTTGAAAAGGGCTCTAAATGAACATTAAACATTGCACAATCTTGCTTTCTGGGCTGATATAATTTATTTCTTGTTAGAACCATTAGAAGAGCTAATTAAGATGAATTGATTCTAATTAACAGGAACCTGGCATTAATAGATTGGCTAGAAGAATGAATTCTAAATGTCTGCAAAGAATTCAAGCCTTAGAATCAGGGAAGTATCATTAATTCCATAACTTGCTAGCAAAGGAAGCGGATGCTCATTACTCAGCCCCCTTACAGTCTATTTCCTTGTAAGGTAAGATACAGCATTTAAATAAGATCTCCCTAGGTGACTAGTGTTAAGAAAAAGTTCAAGGGTTGAAAGTTGAAGGGTTGAATTTAGGATGTTTCTCTGAAACTAATCTCTTCCTTGCTCTTCTCACAGATTTATTTTCTTCCTCACATTTTTCTTTTCAAGGTCTTTCCCTTTTCACTAACCTACTCATAAAGGCTTGTTTCTCTTCTCCATAGTAAATTAGATCCAGATTCCACTTTATGGAACCAAGAAGCTTAGAGATCCCTAGGCTCTGGTTTCCTACTTACAAAGTTTTGTCAATGACTCTAAACCACCAATCTTCACCAAGACACTTTTTAAATTCCCAATATGGACGCAGCATTATATCCTCTTTGATTGCATTTTGGAACTTCACAAAACTGAAAGAATGGTTGATTACTTCTACTACTACTACTACTACTACTACTACTAGTGGTAATAGTTCAATGCAGTAGTAGTAGCAGCAGCAGCAGCAGTGGTAGTAATGGTAGTAGTAGTAGTGCTACTACTACTGCTACTAAATAAAATTAATTTAATCCAAAAACCAGGAATTGCTAAATTTAGTAATTTGAATGAATACACTTATGTATACACAAACATACTGTGTGTGTGTATATACACACATATACATATATGCTGGTATATAATATAGTATATATGTAAATATTATGATAAATTTATTTATATGCATACACACATACAATTAAAGCAGTCAAATATCCAATACTTATAATGACTTTGAGTTTATGAATAGGAAATGAGAGCATGTTTAATGATGGTTCTAGAGACTCAAAATAGTCTTTTATATTCTGCTACTTGTAGAAGAAACCTAGATTGGGAGAAAAAGTCATATATCTATTCAAGACACACAGGATTGAAACACACACACATTTATACATATACATTAGTGTATATATCTATATAGTTTGATAATATATACACACATATGTGTATTTTATGGGGATATGTAGATAAATATGAAGAATTTTGATATCTAGTTTAACACATTTATAATTTAGTCTAGTATATATTGTGTATATGTATACATAAGTATGTTTTTATGTTTATATATATTAGACTGATATTCTTTAAAATGTAGCAATTTAGTAATTTCTAAAAGATTAGTTTTTATATGTATGTATATGTATACACACATATATAAACAGGATTAAATGATCTTCAAATGCAAACATACATATGTATGCCTATGCCTGCATTAGTATATAAACACATGCATTTTAATGTATATATATATACACATGCATATATATACACACATGCATGCATGCATGCATGTATGTATATGTGTATGTATGTAGCTATGGGGCTATGGGGCAGCTAGGTACAATTGATAGCATGCCAGCTCTGGAATCAGAAGGACCTGAGTTCAAATCTGATCTCAGACAGTTGTTGGCTGTGTGACCCTAGAAAAGTCACTTAACTCTGCCTCATTTGGTCCTCTATAAAATGAATTGAAGAAGTAAATGGCAAAATGGCAAATCACTCTAGTATCCTTACCAAGAAAAACCCAACTGGGGTAAAGAAGAGTCAGGCATAACTGAAACAACTGAACAACCACCACAACAAATGTATATACATACACACATGCATACACATGTATGTGTGTCTTTTGTCTCAATCTAGGCTTGCCCTTCAAATAGCGGAACATAGAAGACTTCTTGGGGTCTCTGTAGTTAACATTTAAAGTTCTCTCAGTTCACATTCAAGAACTCAAAGCAATGTAATTATTGGCTATCGGACACCTTTAATTTTCTCCATAAACAACATATAGCAGTCACAGACTTACAGCAACCCATAAACAATCAAGACAATTTTTCTCACCATCTAGTGAGTTCATCCACCTCTACTCCCTTCTCTACAGTTCAAGGAAAGATCTTGGGGCTAATGAAGAAGGAAAAATTTAGCAATTTAATTTAGTAATCTTTAGAGAAAGCAAAATCATTCATAAGTAACTTACACCATTTAAGTGAAGTAAGGTGAAAGCTTATTTTACTCCTCCCCATTGTGTTTCAGTCACTTGCTATTCCTCCAGCTCTGGAGTCACATATTTCTAATTTTTATTTTTGGGCCATAAAACACTCCCCACTCCTCCAGAAGGTTAGGCCTAGGTTCTCTTTCATCTCCATCATTGTCCTTGATGGTCTTTCTCCAATTATGTGGAAACCCTGAAAAGTTCTCCCATAAACTCACTTCAGTTGCCAGATTTCTGCACCAGTTCCAGGATTCACTTTTTGGGAGCCAATAACCCATTCGTCATGCTAATTTCTTCCCCACATTCAACTCTAATTATCCCAATTCTGTTACTTGTTGTGACTTTGGGCAGGTCCTTCACCATTCTGGCTTTACTTTATTAATTTGTAAAATGAGGCAAATAAGGGCCCTTCCAATGCTAAATCTGTGATCCTAAGATCAATCTGCTAACCTTTATAGATGAAATGCCAATCCAAAGATGTCAATCTGATGTGAAAGGGTCAATAAATGATGAGGCAATGGGATGTACCAACCCTGGGAAGAAAATGTGATCAATAAACTTATCAGGCATATATAACCAACACCCAAATAAACACCCCAACTTAAGCCTCTTAAATTACCCAGGATTACTCCTAATTACACCTTCAACATGCTGACTCAGATTTACTAAAATAGGTTTCAGCATGTCCTAAAGGAGTGTGGAGATGTCAGGGGAAAATATGAAATATTCATTCTATCTTTGTTTCCTTGTTCACAGGAAATTTCCAGTCTCTGTGTACTAGTAGAGAAATGTTACAGATTTGAGATTAAGTTTGATCTTGTAGAATGTTAAATAATGAAGAAAGGTTTATTGAATTAATTTGATGACAGGGGATTTCCCTATGTCATTTTTTTTAACGTTTAAGACAGAGGGTCACTGTAGCTTTCACATTCTGATTGGGTCTGAACAGTCCTATTAAATTTTAAGGATCTTGGGCAGTTCATGGAGCTGATATTTCACTGATGTGGGAACTCCCTCCAACAACAAAGTTCATAATTTATCTTTGCCCTCTTACATTATTTGTCTTTTGTCCATGTGCTTTCATAATCCTTTATAATGGTCCACTCAACTTGAAAGGGGCCTTGTGAAAGTTATCTTGACATTGCATGGATAGAAATGTAACTGCCCATCAATATCCCTTATGCTAGGGGTAGCTAGGTGGCACAGTGGATAGAGTACCAGCCCTGGAGTCAGGAGGACCTCAGTTCAAATCCGGCCTCAGACACTTAACACTTACTAGTTTTGTGACTCTAGGCAAGTCACTTAAGCGCAATTGCCTCACCCCCCCACCAAATATATATATATATATATATATATATATATATATATATATATATATATATATATATATATCCCTTATGCTAGATAAATCAACACTCACTCTCTTTTTGTGTCATGTATCTCCTTACTATCTCTAGTGTTTCTCTTGCATATTTCCTTAGCCATGTGCTACTCATATTACTCATGACCTAGCAAGTACCATATAAATCTACTCTCCATTTACTGTGGCAACATTAGTCCTTCAGAGTATATGCTATACCAAAACATATACACACATTCTTATGTATGTATATGGCAACAATAGTTCTTCAGAGACTGTGTTATTCTATGAGGGCCATACATCATCTATGTATCATATATACAACTTATATGCAATAATCTATATCTGCATTCAAGTGCACATATGTATACAACCACAAGTGTATATATGTATATTTGGCAACATTATTTCCTTAGAGATAATATTTCCCAACTCATAACTGCACATTATATATGTATACTATATATGCATTTCAATGTGTATCTTGTTGTTGTTGTTGTTGGTCTTTTGTTCTAAAAGAGGACTATGACATCAGGAGGTGATGTCGTGACATGTAGTGAATTGGATTTTTGTGAGTCAGGGCTGTGCAAAGTCAGCAGCCTCACTGTGTCCTTCAGAGCCATTTGGGTCCATTGGTAAGATATACATCAGGATGATGGAAATGGTCTGTTATGTGTGTGTATATATACACAGGAATATATATTTTAAATACACATGTGTATGTACCCATGGATTCCATAAATGTATATCTGAATGCATATGTATATGTGCCTATGTATATATATGTGCATGTAAAAATGTTCACATATACATGTATATATGCACACATGTAAGCATACACAAGATATTTCATTGGTATAGAGAGTTCCTAGTGAAAAAAAGAAACTCCCTATATTGATGTAGTTTGGCACCTGTTTTGCAATTTCTAGTGTTAGAGAATTACCTGATGAATAACAGGGTTAAGTCACTTCCCCGGGGTCACACAGCCAGTATTTAGCAGAGGTGGCAATTGAATCTATATCTTCTTAGACCCTAAATCTCACTCTCTATGCATTCTACCAAGTACCATTTCTTGAAAATGTTTTTGGTAAAAATTATCCATCTCTCCCCATGGAGAAACTTGGGGTTAATTAAAGCACTGTATAATTTCCCAAATCCAATAAAACTTATTATCTTCCTCTGGTTCTGATCTGAGCCTGGCTCCCTGTCCATTCAAAGTGTCTGTTCAAGATCATTGTAATCAACTCCATGGTAGATCAGCTCCATGCTGTGAAGATGCGTTTCAGAATATGTGCTTAGAGCTAAACATTAGGTAAAATGGCGAATTTAGCAAATGAACTGAAGTATTGTTATAACATTACTCTCCTTGGGATCCTAGCTATAAAGAGTATAACAGGTCAATGTGGCTTATAATGAGGCTTTATTGATACTCCAGTAACTAAACTTGCCCCTTTTCTGAGGTACTTTCTCCTTTATTATGAAATAACAATAACTCATATTTATAGAATGCTTTAAGATTTACAAAACATTTTCCTCACACCAACCCTGTGAGGTTGGTAGAGCAGGTTATGTTATCCCCATTTAGGAGATGAGGCTGAGAAATGAAATGTCTTGCCTGTGTGATATCATATAGCTTGTGTGTTTCAGAGCTGAAATGCAAGCAGATGCCTTCTGACTTCAATTCTATCATTTTTTTCATTATATACCAATTCATAACCTTGGTTGCATATTGTCTTTTTTTAAGCATAATTTCAATGTCTACCTTTATGTCTCTCATGAAAAGACAGTAAATTAGGGGTACTTACTGCATCTGAGAGAATTAGAGAATTCCTACATGTGACTTTGAAGACTTCTCCAAATAAGGGACTCATTGTTCACAAAGAAGTAGAGTGAGTGGCTCAGTGGATAGAGCACCGGCCCTGGAGTCAGGAGTACCTGAGTTCAAATTTGGCCTCAGACACTTAACACTTACTAGCTGTGTGACTCTGGGCAAGTCACTTAACCTCAACTGTCTCACTAAAAAAAAAAAAAAAAAAAAAAAAAAAAAAGAAGTAGAGTGAGACAATAGTAAGAGAAGGTCCACTAACAAGACTTAAAGTGCAAAAAAATAAAATAAAATAAATTATTTATAGCCAACTAAATCCCTAGGAGGCCTATAAGTGGAAGTGGGATACTAAGGTCATCAAAATCTTTGTTCAAAATGGTGGAGTGATAAACATCACCCAAGGGGACTTACTACCTTTATTTATTTTTGGAAAAATTATTTTTTCAAATTACATATAAAAACATTCTTTTTTTTTTAAATTTGAGTTCTAAATTTTCTCCCTCACTTCCCTATCTCCTTTTTGAGAAAGCAAGCAATTTTATATATACATGTTCAGACATGAAAATATATATTTCATATTATCAATGTTGCAATACCACTATTAGGTCTTTTTCCCAAAGAGATCATAAAAAATAGGAAAAGGACCCACGTGTACAAAAATATTTATAGCTGCTCTTTTTGTGGTGACAAGGAATTGGAAATTGAGGAGATGCCCATCAATTGAGGAATGGCTGAACAAGTTGTGGTATATGAATGTAATGGAATATTATTGTGTTGTAAGAAATGATGAGCAGGGAGATTTCAGAGAAATCTGGAGGGACTTACATGAATTGATGATGAGTGAGATGAGCAGAACCAGGAGAACATCGTACACAGTATCAACAACATTGTGTGTTGATCAACTGTGATAGACTTGACTCTTCTCAGCAATACAATATTCCAAGATAAAATGCTCTCCAAATCCAGAAAAACAAAACAAAACAAAACAATGGAATCTAGATGTAGGTTGAACCATACTGTCTCTATTTTTTTTTTGTTTTTCTTTTTTGAGGTTTTTCCTTTTTGCTCTGATATGTTTCATATGATTGTACATATTTAACCTATTTGGGATTTCTAGCTGCCTTGGGGATGGGGGAGGGAAGGGAGGGGGTAGAAAAAATTAAAACTAGAAATCTTATAAAAACAAATGTTGCAAACTATCTCAACATGTAACTGGAAAATAATAAAATACTTTTATGGAAAAAATAATGAAGAAATACAGACAAAAACCCAAGAAAAAATAGTTTTAACAACTATAGTTCAAGGGGACAGCTAGGTGGAACAGTAGACAAAGCACCGGCCCTGGATTCAGGAAGACCTGAGTTCACATCTGACCTCAGACACTTGACACTTACTAGTTGTGTGCCCCTAGACAAGACACTTAACCTTTATTGCCCCACAAAATATATATATATATATATATATATATATAATTATATAGTTATACAGTTATATAGTTCGATCTGTATTCAGACTCCATGTTACTTTTATTTTTTTTTCAATAGAATAGCATTTTACATCATAAATTCTTTGGATCATTGTATTGCTGACAATAACTTAGTTATTCACACTTGATCATCATATAAAATTACTGCTACTATATAAATGTTCTCCTGGCTCAGCTCACTTCACTTTTCATTGCTTAATATGTCTTAACAATTAGGTTGTTTTTTTTTTCCCCCTGAAAGCATCCTGCTTATCATTTCTTTCTTTCTTGCTTGCTTTTATTTTTTGGTGAGGCAGTTGGGGTTAAGTGACTTGCCCCACGTCACACAGCTAGTAAGTGTCAAGTGTCTGTGACCAGATTTGAACTCAAGTTCTCCTGAATCCAGGGCTGGTGCTTTATCCACTGTGCCACCTAGCTGCCCCACTCATCATTTCTTATAGCATAATCTTATCCTTTCACAATCATGTGCCAGAACTTATTCAGTCATTCCAAAATTGAACGGCAATCCTGACTTTGCTAATCCTTTTGTGGTGGAATAGAATGGGAAACTGAGGTAATGCCTGTCAATAAGGGAATGGCTGAACAAATCATCATATACAAATGTCATAGATAACTATTGTCTTATAAGAAATGATAAAGGGAAAGATTTCATAAAAACCTGGGTCAACCTAAATATGCTGATGAAAAGTGAAGTAATGGGAATCAATAGAACAATATACATATTTACTGTAATATCCTGTGTGTGGGGGGGAAGCTAGGTGGCACAATGGATAAAGCACTTGCCCTAGATTCAGGAGGACCTGAGTTCGAATACGGCCTCAGACATTTGACACTTACTAGTTGTGTGACCCTGGGCAAGTCACTTAACCATCATTGCTCCACCCCCAAAAAGGAAAGAAAGAAAGAAAGAAAGAAAGAAAGAAAGAAAGAAAGAAAGAAAGAAAGAAAGAAAGAAAGAAAAACAATAACTCTGATAAAGTACAGTGATCCACCACAACTACAAAGAACTCATGATGTACCATGCTCTCCATCTACAGACAGGGAACTGATAGACTCAATGTTGCAATTAGAGCGTATTTTTGTACTTTCCTTCCATTTTCTTTAACATGGATAATGTGGAAATATATTTTGTTTGATTTCATATGTATAACAGGTATTGTACTTTTTGCCTTCTCAATGGGTGGGAGTAGGTTGAAGGGAGGGAAAGAATTTGGAACTGAAAATAAAGATATAATTAACTAAAGAAAAATAAACTATATGTGTTATCTCCCTCTATTAGAATGTAAGCTCCTTGAGGGCAAAGTCGATCTTGTTTCTACATGTGTGTGTAAGTACATATATATAAATAATATATACAAGCAGAAAAGATTGTCTTTACCTTCAAGAAGCTCACATTCTAATGTAGGAAGTTATATAAATGTGTAATTAGGCATATTGTAAGTTCTCAATAAATGATTTCCCTATCTTCTGCTTTCCTTTTTGTATTCTTTCTTGCAGTTATGACTCTCTAGGAAGAAGGACAATATATTTGCAAATGACAGTAATGCAAAACAATATATCCATAAACACACACACACACACAAACACGCATGGCAATTTGTAAACGAAGTACTCCACTAAATGCATTTCAAATGATCTAAACATTCTGAGAACAACCACGACTTAGACCCAAGTAAAGCTAGTTCAACTCTATCCTTAGAATAAATATGTTAAGTGAGAGTAAACACAGTAAAAGAAGAGATAGACAGAACTACAGATTGTGAATGGGCCTCCACAGTGAATTTGTAGCATAATAGAAGGAGTGCAGTCCCAGAGTCCAAACAAAAGTTTCACTATAATCTGTGTGACTTCAAGAAAGTCACTTTACTTCTCTGAGCTCGAGTTTTTCCTTCTTCAAAATAAAGAGGTTAGATTAATTGGTGTGTTAGGTCTTTTTCTGCTCTAAAAATCATAGAATATTATGGTCCTATTTGAGGGGTATTACAAAACATAGAAACAATTCCTCTCTTCCTAGTGTAAGTCCCCTGAGGCAAAGTTTACATCATAAAAAAGAATGTGCATCTCATTAAAAAACTATAGCTTGACTATGTTGTAAATCTTTCATCTCCTCACACAGAGAGGCATATCCCAAATATATAGGTCTTCTGTATCCTGGCAAAGAAAGGAAAAGATGCTTTATACCATCCCAACCCCCAATACCAATTAAGGGTCTGCAGTATCTTTAGAGAATTTTTTTTTTTTTTTGCTGCTTGAAAGAAAAAAAAGAACAGTGTTTAAAAATGAAATTGACTCTTCTTCAAGGAGATTATTATAACACACTGGGGTGTAGTACTCTTACAAGATGAAATTTTAAAATATGCCATTTTGAACTAATGAGCATGACTAGAAAAATGTGAATTTTCAAGCAAATATTCTTTGGATACCTATGGTATTTGCTAAACCTTCCAAATTAAAGTAATTTCATAATTTAGATAGTCTATGAAGTATACCATTTCCATTATTTTCATACTTTAGACAAATATAGAATGGGTAGGTATAACTAAATCTAAAGTGTCATTGGCATGTATACTGTTGTTAATAGTACATTCATTTGACAATATAAAAATATAGCCAATTTGTACACCATATTTGAGGAAAAGAGCCATCCATAAAATAACTTACTCAATGTTCTTAATGAAAAGAGCTGATTACTCTAATTCCTTGTGCTCCTGAAAATGATATGCATCCAAATGGATACAGTCGCTACAAATCATTAAGATGTTTGGTAGCTTGTGCTTAGATGTTTCCACTTAATCCTTTTTTAAAACACTTTAATATCTCTTGTCCACATCATTTCTATTTCCCTATGTATATCTCTTTCCAACATTGAATATTACTACTTTTTTAACATCTTTGCCAGTTTTCTGGATTTGAAGTGAATTTTCATTGTTATTTTAATTTGCAATTCTCTTATGAAATGAATCAGAATATTCATGCTGTTAATAGTTTGAAATTCTTGTTTGATTATAGTTTTTATAGATTGGTTATAGTTACTATCATTTTAACTGAATTTTATTAGCATTTTCTTTCTCAGATCATCAAAATGGGAAGGAGAAAACACAAAATATAATGGAATTGAAAACCAAAATAATTGAGATAACAAGA
This sequence comes from Dromiciops gliroides, assembly GCF_019393635.1. Taxonomy (NCBI): domain Eukaryota; kingdom Metazoa; phylum Chordata; class Mammalia; order Microbiotheria; family Microbiotheriidae; genus Dromiciops; species Dromiciops gliroides. The sequence continues at coordinate 212,677,833 of NC_057866.1, read as the reverse complement.
AAGTACCTAATTTCCCCTTGGTGGATTCAGATCATCTCGTCCAGACAGACTACATCCTAGGTGATAACAGAAATAGTGGATTTAGTTGTTAAACCATTAGGAAACATATTGAAAATTATTGAGATATTGGCCTGAGAGAGGGAAAATATGTTCAGTCTTCTCATTTTTCTTGACCCCAAATGATAAAAATGGGTGACATTACAGAAAACAGACTGTGCATCAATATAAAGAAAGCTCCTTAATAATGAGCCTGAGAAAAACAAAGCCCAAAATTTGGATGACCTGCTTTGAGAGAGAAACTAAATGATGAGTTCTCAAAGACAGAGGTATCAAAGAGCTTTCCTGCAACACTCCCAAGTAGTTCCCAGAACAAATTAAAATGTAATTGTGAAGTATTTTAAAAAATGAATAACATGCAATAAAATATAGATAACATTGTATTTTAAAACTAAATCAGTATGTTTTCCACATGTATCCTTACTTATGGATTAGTAATCTTCATAGTTGAGTTTGACAATACTGCTGTGAAGAAGATGGCTGGTCAGGTATGGTTGGACTAGATGAACTTTGAGGTGCCATCTAATTCTGAAATGTGGGGATTGTTTAAGTTATTATCCTAACAATATGGGTGTAGCCATTTTTCAAAGAAAGGATAAAAAAATGAAACTATATTGGTATACTCATTCTTTAGAGGATTCTTAGGGAATTAAAGGTGGAACATTGGTAATACACTGATTTTTGCTTGGGACAATAGCTATGCATAGTGTAGGAGAGTAGACTTAACCTAATTTTCCATGGAATAAATACTAAAGGTTTATTATTATTGTTATTGTTATTATTATTATTATTGTTGTTGTTGTTGTTGTTATTATTATTGCTAACAGGAATTTCCTTACTTGTCACTTGTGTCTTTTTTTCCCTTTAAGTTTTGGTCTCTCTATCTCATCTAGATAGGAACTACAGTGGGGACTAATGGGCCTGATTCCACTATTTATCATCATTTTAATTTCAACCTGGGCCTCTTTGTCCTTCCATAAACAACCTCTTTGTCCTTCCATAAACAACCTTTTCCTCCCCACCACATCCCATTCCCAAAGGCTTTCCTTGTTGGAAGTGAACTTAGTGTTGGTTAGCCTACTTCAACTCAGAATTTCCAGTCTCAGGATATCTTACAAGACTCAGTTTCCCTAGTAGCAAGTACTAAAGGCATCTGGCCACTTGTACCTTTCTGATAAGTATAAAGAAATGTGGGGAAAGGTGGCTATTTGTCCTTTCCATGCATTTAAGATTTCAGACAAAGGAGCTTCCTACATACTACTACAATATCAAATTCCTTTTAAAAAGATGAAGATATCCCCACATAAAAATGTGGATGCCATAAAAGTGTTCCTTCTCTTCTGATAGCCTATAGACCAATGAGCACAAACTCTAAAAGGTCCCACCAAGTTGGAAAGATTTTCAGTAAGGGTCTAGCAATGTGTTTGTTGTTTTAGGTCCATTATAGCTAAATGTAGAAAAAGTCATAACAGATGAATGGATGACCTATGATTGGTCATGATTATTTTGTGCCCACATCATTTCATAAAGACTAAATTGGATGTAACAAAGGGCCTAGGATTCTCATTTCTCAAGAGAATATTTCATAGGAAGAAAAATCACCAATCATTTAAACAAAAAGTGAATATGCAACATCAGAAACCTGGAGAAAAGACCAAAGTGACGGCTCAGTGTTGAAAAGGAATTAGAACTGGGGCAGCTAGATGGCGCAGTGATTAAAGCACTGGCCCTGAATTCAGGAGTACCTGAGTTCAAATCCAGGCTCAGACACTTGATACTTACTAGCTGTGTGACCCTGGGCAGGTCACTTAACCCCCATTGCCTACAAAAAAAAAAAAGTAGAAAAGGAATTAGAACCCAACTGTGACCATGACCACTGGCTGTGCTTGGTATAACAATTCAAGGCTTTCTCTGATCTATCACTTTATCCTTATTTCACAGCCCTTCCCTGTATTATGTCTTATGCACCAGCCAAGCCAGATGGTTTCAAAATTTCCTATCATTCCTGGAATGTTATCTCCTCTGTGCACTCTCACAGACCTTCCCTTTTGTTTGCAATGTCCTCCTTTTCATCTCTATATGTTTGTTTGTTTGTTTGTTTTTCCCTAAGACAAATTTCAGTTGTTACCATTGTACCTACCACTTTACCTGCAGGCACTACAGCAGAAAAGCAGAACTCTTCCTCCTCAAATGTCCTAGAGTAACCTTCAGGCCATCGCTTTTGCTTGTATCTCACTCTTACCTTACTTATCTATGTAAGTAAAATATAAGCTTCTTGAGGACAGAGGCTATGGCGGTTGTGTCTTTGGATTGCCAGTGCCTAGTACCATGAATTACACAATATAGGATTTTAATAAATGTAGAGTGAATGTATTTGGCATACATCTCCTCTTCTCTTCCTCTTCCTCTCTTCCTCCTCTCTTTCTCTCTGTCTCTCCCCCCCCCCCGCCCTTAATCTGGTACATTGGAAGCTTAGATAAATAGATAATACATATATAGCAATACATATACTCACAATTAATTTAGGTGTCTACATGTGTATATGTATTTGTCCTCGATTTATATATGTATATCTATATACTGTAAGGGCCAAATTTAGTAAGGGAAGAGTTAATTGGGTGGCTTGCCATATTATTGGGGTAAGAAAAGAAACAGCCTCTTTCAAAAACAAAACAGGTTTATTAATGAGAACAAGTTCAAAACACAAGTGAGGTTAATAGAGCTAGGGACAATGAGAAAGAATCTAAATCTCTGAGGTAAAAAGGCCCTAGGCACCCCGAACCTGCCTCCAGCCCAGCCAGCTCCAAAGAGTTAGCTTTGCCTCAAAAAATACAAACTCACTACTACCCGAAATCTGTAGCTCTAAGGAGAATTAGCTTGCAGTCTCTTCTTTTTTGGTCCAAAGGTCAAACACCAACATTTCCTCTGTCTACCTTCCTTCCCCAATTCTCTCAGAAAACTTTCCTCTCCCTCTAACTGCTTCCAACTGTCTCTAACTGCTTCTCCCATAGGAAGGGGTGTTTCTTAGCCATACTGAGTTTCCAACTCAGCACACCCACGTAAGCTGTCCCCATTATAATCTGGCCAGACCCATGTGGGCATGGGGAAGCTATTAAGGGAGGCTTAGTTACTTAGTTTCAATAAATGTTCCCTGTGGTCAGAGTTTCTCTTGTTTGCAAGCTTACATTTTTTTTCAGTCTGACCATAATGAAGCAAAGATAGGATTATGAAAACCCCAAATGACAATTAATTCCTTACAATACCTAGACATAACTATATATGTATCTTTATACATGTATTTCTAGGAATGGAGCAGCTAGGTGGCACAGTAGATAGAATGCTGGTTTTGTCATCACTAAGACCTAAGTTCAAATATGGCCTCATATACTTACTAGTTGTATGATCCTGGACAAATCACTTAACCCAGTTTTCCTCAATTTCTTCCTCTGTAAAATAAGCTGCAGAAAAGGAAATGGCAAATCACTCCAGTGTCTCTGCCTAGAAAATCTCAAATGGGGTCAAAAAGGGTCAGATATGGCTGAAATGACTGAATCACAACATTACTTACTTTTGTTTTTTCTTTCTTTTTGTTCAATTTTATTATGTAGTTGGGAAGTAAAGAAAATAAAATTGTGTTGATTAAAAGAAAATTAAAATAATTAAAATTACAGCAGGTATTAGCCCCATCGTACAGATACAGAAGCATGCCAAAAGTGATTAAATTGGTCCATCACCATAAGATTGATTTCTAAACATTAATTTACTTTTGTCCATGGTGAACCATGATTTAAGCATTTCTATTCTTATAGAGGGTTGGTTTTGTGTGTACCTGTAGTTTGGTCAGTGTGGACAACTATCCATAAGAAAATTTCCTCCGTCAACGAAGATTAGCGATGCATCTATAAAACTTAACTCTTAATATTCTTCCAAATATTCAAACAGATGTTTGTCATTGCATTTCTTTAGATGTTTCTTCCCAGAATAAAGTGTGAAACCCACCTATGCCTCCTACTGTGTGCAACCCATATCATATCTTTGGAGGAATTTGTTACAAGTTTCCCTCCCAGCATTCTGGGGCCTTTCCTCCCATTACAAGTATAGAAATGGATCAAATCAGGTTATCTCTTTTGTTATCCTTCACCATGGGACCAACCCATGTATTTCTTGTATTCGATTCTGTGTTGTCTTCCTTGACTCTTAGTGTTCTAATAGCACCTTACTTGGATCAAATGAGATATTTATAAAGTGTATAACACGGTATCTGACACACTTCAGGTGCTTAATAAATGCCTGTTCTCTCCCTTACCCTATACCCTTCATTATGGTGCTCCTGGCATTTAGTAAATGCTTCTGGGTTATCTTCTATGGGAGTCTCATTTGCAATTCTTCAGAGAATATTATTTTCCATGTCTCACATTCATAGAACAATGGCTTAATCATTGTCACTTTATTCTGGATGTCTATTTCTCTATATGACTTCGAGACATGCTTATCAATAATAAAGAAAAAAAGATTTTCTAAAAAAGAGGTTTATTATTTTCTTTCTGTCCTACCTCATTTCTTTTATTCTTAGACTCCATATAAAATCTCAAACATGATATATTTGAAACCATTTTATTTTAGTAAAGCAATCATAAATACACACACACACACACACACATATATATATACATATATATATATATATATATATATGTACAGTGTAACATCAAATGCAATGTATGCCTCTAAGCCAATATGTAATAATAATATGATGCCACCATGGTGCAACTCTCTTATTTTCTTCTATAACATCTAGCAGCTGTCCCAATTCCAAAATGGGTCTTATTTTATCATTTTTATGTTGCCATGCAATCTCTACAATCAGTTAAAACTATTCTGGTGAATCCACTTATTGTTGTGTGCTGCTTACTAATCTAATTAGACTAAATCCTACTCTCTGGAATATTATCTGAAATCATCCATGCATGTTGTCTTCTGGGATTGGATAGCTTTCATGGCACTGAAATTGTTTCCATCTAAAGTTTTAAGATGATGAGAATGATCTGATAATTATTTCCAGTCTTTAAGAAATTTTCATATCCAGGGGAACTCAGAGTCTTTAGCAATTAAGTGTTGCGTGAATGTCTTTCCATTAAAAAAGTAAGATTTGTTAGTTTACATGACATTTAGCTAAACAAATGAAAATATTCCTATACCACAATTGTGATGGAATATTTTCACTCAGGAAAGCATCAAAATTGAAAGAGTGAAATCTCATTGTAGTCTCTTATATGATAGGATACAACAATACCACAAATAAAGAAAAAAAAAATGTTGAGCCTAAGCTACTTATTTCAGCTTTTCAAGCATTTCAAGGGAAAGTTGGATTGGGATCATATGAGAAGAGATTAATAGAGGGTAAAACACCTCAGAGGACATCTAGTTCAAAGTACTTTTCTTAAATATGAGGAAACTGAGGACAGGGAAGTTAATTGATTTGTCCAAGGTAACAAGTGGCAGGACTAACATTTAAAACAAGAAGCTTTTTTTTTCTCCAAAAGCAGTCCCTTTTTCATGGTAGGATGATGCCTCTGCCCCAGTCTTGTTTGTCTTATTCTAAAAATGTAGAAGAGACAATGGTGACAATTGCAGAGACACACATTTCATCTAAATTTGGGGTGACAGGGGAGTCTTAATGACTTCAAAGCCATGGAAAAGTAATATGGCTTGCTTGCAGAGAAAGATAGTGAGTTCCCCTTCACTATGGTCAAAGTGGAAGTTTTTTTATCTTGATAGCCAGTTGTTGAAGATATGAGAGAGGGTTTAAGACAAATTGGGTGAGTCCTATAAAGGCTGTTCTGACTCAGATGCAATGATTCAATACAATTTTGTTCTAAAGGGATATGACAAAGAATTAATTCATTAACTTTTACAATCTATTTTTAACTTCCAGAAAACCAGGGATAATCTGACAATGGATATTATGATTTTTAATTACAAATAAAGGAAAGAAAATATTACCTCAGGTCTCAATCTATTTTGAATTGAGAAACCATTAAAGCAATAATAGTGTTGCTACAATTATAAAGATACAAGTTTTCATTTTCCATATGAAGATATTTAATGGTATGGAAGAAAAATTCTTTTAAGTATAAGATTTGGAAGTAGGTCCACGGGTTCAGGTCAAATTTCTATTAAGGCAGCATAGCTTTAGAGTTTGAGGCAATAAATCTATGACTTGAGATGTCTATTCATAAATATAAACAATTTACTGAGTTAGAATAGTTTAATGGATTGAGTTGACCATAGATATAAAAAGACCACAAGTCCAAAATCTACCTTATTGATAATGACTGTGTGACTCTAGGAAAGTCATTTAACCTTTCAGAGCTTCAAGAGGTATGAAAGTTTTGGCCTACTGTGAAAACTGAGTATAGCCTGAACCATAGTAAAATGGAATAGGTAAATATTCCACAAAATAAATAAAAATACAACACACAATAGATAATTCTGGATTGTGATTTTTCTAAGTTGGTATGCTTTACAGGGATCTATTTCAATTCAGGTTGCTCTAGGGAATCCTACAAGACTATAAGTGGCAAAGAAAGTGCCAACCTGCCTCGGTAGAGAAATCTCCTTACCCAAAAGTTCTCTACAATGAAAGCACAAGTTCATACCCTAACTCTTTAAGCTAATTAGAAATTTTAATGCAATGAGGTAACTTGGAGGAAGTAGTTAACCCAAAGAGTCTTTGAGTAATGACACATGACTAGAACATGGCAATAGAAGGATATGTATTATACAAAGGAATATATTAGCTTAAAAGGACAGTGAAGTAGTGTTGTGCAACAAGACAATATATTCTAGCAAAGAAGTCACCTTACAGTAGCAGGGGAAAATAGTGGAGAGCATTTAGATGAGAATCATTGGAAGAGGAAATAGAAGGTCTGTTTGGGTGGGAGGATAGGAAAAACCACCGAGACAAAGATAAAGGAAATTGACAATAAGTCTGGGAAATAGTTCCCTAGCCTACAAAGAAAGCATGATATACCACAGATGGGGATATTTTCCCCCAGTCATCTGCTAAATGATTTACCTAAATAATTCTAACCAACACAGAGGAACTGATTGCTTAAGAGGAATTGATGTGAAACTTAAAAGGGTGTGAGAAGTTCATCTTATAATTCCTGATAGATAAACACACACACACACACACACACACACACACACACAGGCCAACAAATGCCCACAAAAATGAGGGTTGGATGTATACTGAGAACAATTTACTTATAGATGATCAGTGTACTTCCTACAACATCTAGTTTTTATGAAATTCTCCCAAATACAGAGGGCTCACGAGGAGAGTCAAACCTTGTAACCCATGTTTAAGACCTTCCCTAGGGGACAAATAGGACTGCCTTCATTCCCTACACACATAATTTCTCCCCTTCATGTGCTTCCTAATACACTGGCCTTATTTCTCACCCATGACATTTTACCTCCTGACCATGCATTTTTTACTGGCTGTTCCTCCTACCTATAAATACTCTTCCTTGTCTAGACCTTCTGGCTTTCTTGGAATCCTTCAAATCCTACCTTCTGCACAGAGCCTTTCCTGCCTCATCCCTCAACTTTTCAAATGGAGATTACCTCCATTTATCTTAAATGAATCTTTTTACATATTTTTTGGAAAAATGATTAAATAATAATTCAATACCGTTGTTCCTAAAGACTGAAATATTACACAGGCTTTCTAGTTGAATGCACTGCAAGAAAGCTAGAACTGAGCTCACATCTAGGACAAGAATAAGCAAAATGAGATCATAGAGTCCAATAAATACTAGGACTGAAGAAGGGATCATCATGGATGCCTTCCTTCCTTGCTTTTTCCTGATCTGCTTAACTACTCACAGGGACAAATGAGATGTGAACCAAGAATGTAATTCCATCCTATTTAATGTAAGCTCACCAGACCTGTCACTGCCTCCTAGGGTCCTCAGATCTTACCATGTTATCCGTTTTTCTTTTCCTTTCAGTCTTCTTACATTGTTATCTGAACAACAAAAAACCAAAATCAAAACCAAAAACCAATGGGGCAGCTAGGTGGCGCAGTGGATAAAGCACTGGCCCTGGATTCAGGAGTACCTGAGTTCAAATGCTTGAATACTTGACACTTACTAGCTGTGTGACTGTGGGCAAGTCACTTAACCCCCATTGCCCTGGAGAAAAACAAAACAAAACAAAACAAAACAAAAAACATTGTTATCTGAACTACTTATGTAACCTAAGGACCTCTGGGCTTTAGTATCCAGTCTACCATTGCACCCTTCAGACTTCAAAGGTCTCTTATCTTTCTGGTAGTTAAATTTCCTTTTATGTTTTATCTTCCCCAATTAGAGTGAGTTTCTTGAAAACAGAAACTCTCTTTTTTCCTATCTGTATTCTCAGTGCTTAGCATATAATAAATTTTTAATTTTTTTTCAGTGATGAAACCATAAAAACTAGCAATTTTCAATTTTAGCCATTTCTGTCTCTAATTGTACTTTGCACCCCCCACACACATATTTCTCTCCTAATGTTCATACATTTCCTTTAAAAAGCATCTGAGATAGTGTTTTGCTACTAAGGAGAACATGTAAAATAAAAAAGAGCAAGAGGGAAAATGTTTTTAGGGACATTTATGGAACATAAGAAACAAGGGAAGTGATGTAAAGATGTCAAAAATGGGCTTCATCAACCAAGGGATTGCAGAGAGGTAAGGAATTTGACAACAGTTTCTCCTCACTGCAATCCATACCAGTAGGAAACCTACTTTGAATCATGTTTATAATACTGGGAATTAACCATTGATACTCATTTCTCTTTCTCCTTTATTGTTAAACTTATGCACCAGAAAAGATGAGATTTAAAATTTATGACTATAGAATTGACATAAATGAGAATTATTAATAAGAAACACCGATGGCTGATTCGTGTTTTTATTTGTCCTTCAATCTTGAAGAGGACCACGACTTTGGGATAATGTTATTACTTGTAGCAAATTGGATTTAAGTAAGTCAGGGTTGTACAAAATCACCAACCTCACTCTCTCCCCTAGAACCATCTGGGTCCAGAGGCAAAATATACAACAGGGCAACTGCAGATGGCCCCGTATGTTTAAGCAATTTGGTTTAAATGACTTTCAAAGGTTCACACAGCTAGTAAGTGTCTGAAGTGAGATTCTATTTTAGGTCTTCCCAACTTCAGGGCCCGTGCTCTATCCACTGTGTCACCTAGCTGGCCCTGATGACTGATTCTACATAAGCATGGCAGAATCAGTTGGAATAGTAAGCTTCAACGACTAGCACTTCTGAGTTCTGGCTGATTTTGCAATAATATAGACTGAACTTAGCTTAACAAAACAAACTGAAATGTCAGGTAATACCTGCCTTAGGATCATTTAATAATAAATTTAGAGCTAGAAGGTACACAAGAGATCATCTAGTGTACCTCCACTCCTGCATGTTTCAATGAAACAAAGACGCCCAGAGTGGTCAAGTGATTTGCCTAATGTCACATAGGTAGGAAGATTTAGAACTTAGAGTCGAACACGTCTTCTCTATTTATATGAAACATTCTTTTCATTGCATCAAGCTACCTTGCTATGTAGGACATAGTCATAAAGTCAGAATGAATGAAAATATTGGCAATTTCTGAAAGTTAGAGATCTTCATTATGTACCAAAGATAATGAAGTCCCCCCCCTTCCTCCCTCTCCTCCTTCTCCTTCTCCTCCTCTTCCTTCTCCTTCTCTGTCTGTCTGTCTGTCTGTCTCTCTCTCTTTGCCATGTGTAAAAATTTAACAGCTATATACCTAATCTTTTTTTTTAAATGAATAAAGTCACAAAAATCAGTTTCTTTTTAACAAGACCATTTCCATTTTCTGGCAGATGGCCAACAGTAACAGAGTTTTGTTTTATCTATTTAAAGCAAATCTTATTAAACAAAAAAACCCTATATAACATATGCCTTTCTCTGAATTCATCTATTTAACTATTGATCCCCAATGAAAGCATTGTTGTTTTGTTATTTGTAATGGGATTCATGTGCAGCATATCTTTAAAGGAAAATCAGCTTTGGAAAAAAGGTTTGTGGGTTATTTGACAGGATCTGGGAACTCCGTGTGTTATGGAAGGAGGGATAATCAATGAAGGAATGAGGGAGGAGAAGTGAAAATTATGCTACTCTGAGGCAGAGCCAAAAAGAATATAGAGGGTGATCAGAAAATTAATAGAAGAAAAAAATAAGAATAGGAAAAGACCTGAAGTTGTCTATTTTGTAGGAACACAAAATTGGAGGGGGGGACCAAAATATGTATTTTGACTATGAGGTAAAAAATTAGTAATATATACATATATACATTAACATATATGTATAATATAATGTAATTTACCAAAAAATGTTCTTGCTGCTTTTTAACAACATTAAATATTTAAGTATATAATCAGGAAGCTATAGAAAGAATCTCCCTTTGAGCACAATTTGAAAATAGGACTGAAAGATAATGTCTAGTAAGTTAAAATAAGATCAAATTTAAAATCCTATACTGGCAATGTAATATTTAACATTGTTTTACATTTTTCTCAATAGACACCTATGTCTAGATGTGTAGACATGTGTCTAATATAATTTTATGTGTTTATGTATACATATATACATATTTGTGTGTACGCATGTATGCATCGTTGAGAGATTATCTGCAATGAAGATTTTAATGATCTATTTGACATAATGCTACTAGCCACAGCATCAAGACAAGAAAAATAAATTGAGGGAATGAAAATAGGAAGTGAATAGACAAAATTATATCTATTTGCAGATGATATGATGATTTACTTAGCAAACCCAATAGCATCAACAAAAATTTAATCAAGATACTTTAATAGATTCAATAATTAATCAACATAGTAAATAAATCTAATACTTGTTCCACCCTCCAAAAAATAATAAGCATTTTGGCACATTACAAAGAAAACTCAAAGGAGGTTGAGATAGGAGAGACATTTCATTTAAGATAATAATATTGATTATGATATCTGTTAATTAGCTTATCCATTCAAACATCTTTGTTTTGTAAGTATAACTACACAATAATTGTTAGAGAAATAGGAGACCTATTAAGTGAAAGCTAATCAGTGTTCATGCCTGATCTGTACTATACTAGAAAATCATAGTGATATAAATGCTCTTCAGAGTTAGTGGTATACAAATCAAATTATCAAAATAATATCTTATAGAAGTAGAAAAATGTAAAAATTCATTTGTAGAAAGGGTCAATATTGGAAAATACAGCAGATTTTTTTATAAAGCTGCAAAGAGTGGGGCCAGGAATAATAATATCTCAAAAAAAAGTAATCATCTAAACTATCTTGTATGAGATAAAAAAAGAAAAACATAAAAAGTTGATTGAATGCACAGCATGCTCCAAATATAGAAATAAATGTATATAACAGTATCATGTTCAATCAACCCACTCTTCCTGCTCTAAGTATCATAGTTAGACAATTTGATTACCTATTTTCATCAATATGAACAGTTTATATGTAATGCTTTGAAAATTGTCTATTCCTGACACTTGATAATTATTTCATAAATGTCTTTTATTAGTCTTACAATCAGGAACCAGATCTTTAAGAATTTTAGATGCCAAAACTTTATTATTATTTTTTCTCTGAGTTCATTTGTTCTTAAATGTAGTGATATTTTAACTTTATCATTTCTGATAAGTATTCCTTTTAGGGTCTTGAGGAACAAAAGGGGGGAATGTGGTAAAAAGTTTTAACAGTCGGTTAGATAATGGAGAGACGCCAGTTTTTGGGTTTTTTTAGGACCACCCTTTTGGGGAGGAGACCAACAGCATTGCCTGCTGAGCACTCGACTTCTGACTTCCGGGGTGAGAGCTTAAAAGGCAAAGAGAGAACGGAAGTGGGAGCTTTTTCCTGCTCCGCTGGTCTCCTGGCTGCGCTGCACAGATAGACGCGGACTGGAGTTTGACTCGGCCCGGCTCTTGGTTAACAGCACGCGCTTGACTCGGTCTCTCTCCCCAAAAGTGGCCTTGAGTTTTGGTGAGTTTTATACAGAATATAGACTAAGCCTAGACTTAAGACGATTTGTATTGTATTTCTACTTTCCTATCCTTCTAAGTCCAGGCAGGACCATTAGACTTTTCATCGCATAACTTCAACCCAGGAGATAAAATATATGTAAAGAATTTTCAGAGAACCAGAAGCTTCTTCCATTTACTAGTCTGGGAGATAAATTAAGGGAAAGGTTAAGTAGGGGAGATTTATGATCTAATATCCAATTTTAATCTCACAAGGGGAAATGGCTGATTTTCCCCATTTTTTGTCCTTTAATTTTAGTGCTATTATTTGTGTTATAAAAATCATTTGATCGTTCTATAATGAAACGCATAGTTTTTCTCTCCAATTATTTTTTTTATATTTGGTTGATTACTTTTTAAAAAATTCCTTTAAATAGTGGAGACAATTATAGTATTCCTTTTACTTCTCTTTATTTTTTAAATACTAGATAATCAATCTAGTTACAATTTATTGTAGTGCATAGACATTTTTGTCTGCATCTCACTGTATCTAACAACATTTTATGCTATGTATCTATCTAATATTCTTAGGATGTTTTATTGACTAGTAGTTCCATTCTCCAGGATTTTTTTTATTAAAACATAAGTTCATCAAACACTAATCTTTTATATTTCTTTAGTTCTGTTTCTGAGTTCTCTATTTTAATTCACTTATCTATTTTTTATTCTTTTGTCAGAATGAGAGTTTTTATAATTATTACTTCATAGTAAATTTGATATTTAGTAGTGTTATTCTCTCTCCAATGCTTTTCTTTTCCATACATCATATTCTTGTCCATCTATTTTTACATTAGCTTTGTTATGGGTTCATCCAAATCTATGAAATAATCTATTGGTATTTTGCTTGACACTACATTTAATCTTTAAGTTAATTTGGGCATTATTGCCATTTGTATTATATCTGTTTGACAACTAGGAGCAGGGAATGTTTCTCCATGCATTAATTTATTCCTTAACATAGAGTTATTTTATCTTCTTCATTAACTATACTTTTTCCTTAATTTTTTTCATACTATGCTATTGAAAAGGTTTCTACAAAGCATGTTAGAAAGAAATCCTAAGAGTAGGCCGATTTTCAATAAATAATAATGCTTAATATATTTCTGTATATAATATTAGTCCTTTTCCCATATTATGATGTATATAACAATGGCATTCTTTTTTTTGTTTGTGATATTTCCTTCATGTGCATGTGTATCAGCTGGACCTATGATTTTATTCTTGTAGAGAAGTCCTAGTGAGGAATCTCCTTCTCCCAGCACATATTAGCATCTGCTTTGCAATTTATAGTTTAGAGTTGACTGGGCAGATAAAGAGATGTGTTCAAGTTCACATAGTTCGAACTGAGATCCTTTAAGCTTTTCAATCAGCCCTGTCTCTACTGTAGTATACCATATCTTAAAGTAGATGAAGAGCTGGGCTTGAAGACAGAAAGGTCTGATTTTAAATTCTATTTCACACTCTCACACACAGGCAACAAAATACATGAAAACATACATAAACACAAATACACAAAGAAACAAATAATTAGATTCTCCTATTCCTGTATTTTAAAAGCTTTTTAACATAAATAAGGGGGCCATTTTGTCAAAGGCTTTCTCTGTATCTAACAAGATTATCATGTCAGTGAATACTGAATGAAAAAGTGCTTTGGAGCAATGGTAATGATAAAGATATCCAAACCTTGCCACTGGCATAATACATCTTCATATCGAACTATAAGCCTAAATCACAATCCACCTAAACTAAAGTTGTGCCACCATTACACTAGGATTATTATTTCTATATAATGTTATATATAACGAAAAAATCACTTTGAAACCTTGGTAACAGGTACACACAGGTGGGATGCAGTTCTAAGATGAGTCAAACAAATTTTAAACCAATGACCCTTCCACTAAAATACTATTCCCAAATTTTAACAAGATTTCATCGGTAGTACAGTTCAATGCAAGCCTTTGGAAGTTGCTGCAAGTTAGACCACTATGGGCCTGGTGATGGTATTGAGTGTCTGAACACAAGCCTAGCTAAGATTGGGGAGACATTAACTATGAAGTGATGATTGTTTTCAACCACAGCAACTCAAGAAGAGGAACTCAATGTAATAGTAGCCCTGTGTTGATTGTTAATCTGCTCCAGAAGTTGTTGCCAATGGCCATGCCCATGAAATAGAGAAACTAAAATGAGCTTATTTCTCAGGAAGAGAATTAGGAAAATAAAAGGAAGAAATCTTGCATATAAGGTCATGGACATAGGGGGCAGAAGGGTTAAGAACAGGAAAGGGAAAGAAATAAGCATTTACATAGAGCCTGCTATACTCTGGGCATTATGCTAAATGTTTATAAATATCTTATTGGATCCTCACAACAACTTTGTGAGATAGGTGGCAGTATTCTAACCTATTATTCTGCTCTATTATCTCAGCTCAGGAAACTGAAGCAGACAGAGGTTAAGTGACTTGTCCAGGGTCACCCAACTAGTAAGTGCCTAAGGGTACATTTAAACTCTGGTCTTCCTGACTCTGGGTCTAGCACTATTTCACCACTAACTAGAATGGAGAGAATTTATTTCCACATCTGGCCACCATTCCACTAATAATTGGATAGTTTTAGAAAGTAATTGTAAAGCTTATATAAACAAAAGTTGAGAACTATCTTTACATGTAACAGGAAAAAAATAAAATACTTTACTAATTAAAAAAAAGTTTAAATAAATAAATAAAGTACTTTTCAAACCTCAAAAAAAAAAAAGAATAACTGATTGACATTGGGTAAGACTGAAATTTCAACAATAACCTTACATAATTTGTGGATAGTTTTGAAAAATGAGTATCACGGTTTTGGAAGTGCAGGCAATGATTTGCTTTTTCTTTTGGTTCTACATATCTTTTTGAGGTATCTCAATTTGCTAAAATTAGCATTGTCAACAGAAAAATGAACTGAAATTAGAACCAGACATTTGAATTTCTATATCACAGAATGGTACCACAAGATTTTTTAAAATAATGAAACCTAGTCAATCATTGCTCTTGCAAAAATATTAATACTATTAATAGTTTTGTGAAAGTAAATGGTTTTTGTATGATGAATAAATAAAATATGAATTACTTTAGAAAAAAGAAAGTAATAGTCAGAAGTGATAGGATATTGTGGGATACTATGGTTTCAACTGTCTGGCCAGGCCACAAAAGGAAATCTGACCTCCTATTTACCCCCATTACATAAGGGGAGGTATGTCTGTATGTGCATCTTCTAGGCACATATATTGCTAGCCCATCCTTGACAGTCTTGGGGACTTTCTTATGAATTGTTTCCCAGGGAAGAATATGTGTACACCTGGCCTTCCTCTTGCATGACTTGTTTGCCCCTCCCTATAAGAGGGGTCCCCTTAGGATGGAAGAGTATGGGGAATCAGGATAGATCCATTTGCCGTCCGCCTCCCGTATGGACCTCTGCTACCCAAGTGTAACTTGCTTATAATAAATCTGTATTATTCACAATACTGGCTGTTCCAGCATCATTCTTTAGTATCTCTTTTATCTCTGTTTGTGGGGGAACTTGCTCCCCCAAACCTTTGCAGCAAAAAATATCAGTTGTGCAAAACTTGCCTATACAGAAGTATCTCTGAAATCTATACCCTTCTTTGTGAGGTGCATGGGGTGTTCAAAGAGGAATAGCACCTCTGCCACAAGGGCTGGCTGAACCCTCTTCAGGGATGTTCATCCACCTTTGATAGCCACCTGATTTACCCCACTCTCACCTGTGGAGAAGCTATAGCAGGTGCAGAGGTAACACCCCAAGAAAACTTCTTAGCAGATGGGCTAAACCAGGTTTAGGGTAATTGACAGACCTCAAAACTTTTGGCGAGTTAGGGAGATGTCTATCACTTGTGGAATGGGTGGATGAGAATAATTTATTCCAGAAAATTGTTTAAAAATGTCAGGGGTCGGGGGGCAGCTAGATGGCACAGTGGTTAAAGCACCGGCCCTGAATTCAGGAATACCTGAGTTCAAATCCGGCCTCAGACACTTGACACTTACTAGCTGTGTGACCCTTGGGCAAGTCACTTAACCCCGATTGCCTACAAAAAAAAAAAAATGTCAGGGGACCATTTTAGTTTTCTCTAGACAGTGAGACTATGTCTCAATTGTCACACCTGCAAGAAATTTCTTTTTTTTTTTTTTTTAGGGCAATGGGGTTTAAGTGACTTGCCCAGGGTCACACAGCTAGTAAGTGTCTGAGGCTGGTTTGGAACTCAGGTCCTCCTGAATCCAAGGCTAGTGCTTTATCCACTGTACCACCTAGCTTCCCCCCACACCTGCAAGAAATTTCTAACTTTATTTTGTTTTATTTATTACATGGTAATGATGTTCCTAAAGACTAAGCAGATATGGAGCACAAGTGATTAAATTAAATTATTTTCTTATAATTTTGAAAATTGGGTCTCCCTATCCTAATCAGCCTAGAAGTTCGGGGGCTACTCATGGTCCTCGTCCTAATTTGTTTGGTATGAGAGCTTTGACTTGCTCCATTTCCTACCTGAGCTGTTTCCCTTGAACTTAGGCAGCCTAATGGTCCCCCCACTCCCAGATCCTTACCACATCAATGTTGAGCTTAGTGCAGACAGAGATCTGTTTATGGCCTTCTACAGCTCAGAACTCGCACATTCAAAAGGTCTACTAGCTATAGTCTCCAAAGAAGTAGCAATTACACATAGGTGCCACTGAGCCCAGTAGAACTAAATCATTTTGCTTGAAGCAACTTTAGTCAAATTATGAAAGTTGAAATAGTCTTTAACAATGTCAGGCATTTTCCCTTCCCTTTCTTTCCTTGTCACTCCATCTTTTTCTTAACTATTGCTATTGTTATTTGTATTTGACTTGAATGCTCATCTTTCCCTAATCCTATTTGCTAGGGAACTTCAGATAGAGTGCTATTTCCAAACACTGATTTCTAGAGTTACAATAAAGGATTAACAGACCTTCTGGTAAAGTCCTGCTTACGGATCTTATCTTACTTTGGAGGTGATTTGGTGTCATGTAGGCTATGTTAGTGGAACCCAAACTGTTTCTTATCAAATTAAACAAGTTTTGAGTTAGTTATAACTTGCATAGAAAAGTACTAGCAGATGCATATGTACAAAATACTTACTATAGCTCTTTTTATAATGAAAAAAGTGGAATCTAATAAGCCATCTATTGGAAAATGGCTAAGTAAATTACGATATATGAATGTAATTGAATATTATTTTGCCATGAAAAATAATTTAATGAATGGCTTCAGAGACCCCTGGAATGACTTGTATCAACTGATGCAGAGTGAAGTCAGCAGACTGAGGAAAACAATTTAGGCAATAGCAATATTATAAAGAAGAACAATTATAGAAATAATTAAGAATTCCAATCAATGCTATAACCAACTATGATTCTAGAGGACTTGTAATGAAGTATGTCTCAGACTGTTCTTGACAGAGAGGTGACAAACTAGAGATGCTGAATAAGTCAAACATTTTTTGACATGGTGAATGTGAGAATTTATTTGACTTAACTATGCATATTTTAATAAGGGCTTCGTTTTTCTTGTTTTTTTTTGTAGGAGAGAAGTTGGGAGAGGGAGTGAGGGAGGTGGGGAGAGACAGAGACAGAGACAGAGAGACAGAGAGAGAGACAGAGAAAGAGAGACACAGAGACAGAGACAAAGTTGGAGAGGAGAGTAATATAGAGATTTTGAGTAAGGAAAAAGAGAAAAAAATGAAAATAGGATGATTGAGACCTCTTTTATTCATTTGGTTGTTTATTTATTGCAGGGAGAAAAGCAGAAAGGCCAGAAAAAAGAACACACAAACAGGATAGTTTTGAAAGGTTTAGGTCTAACTTATTTCATACATAAGCCTCTTTTCTCTTTTATTATAGATAAGAGCGTGTGTGTATATGTGAAAACATATAATTTTTTTATGTTTGAGTTCAGCATTAAATACATATACAGATATACAAATATATACATACATATACATATGTGCACATATATAAACACACACATATATATGTATATACATATATACATACATATATATATATACATATACATACATATATACACACCATCTCACACATACAAACACACAAGGAATACCAGAATGCTACTCCTCCCTGTGATCTGACTCCAAGTTGTCTATCTTATCTCCAAGGATGAATGTCATCAAGGAAAATACCCCAGGGGATACAAGGGCAAGGAAAAAAAAACATAAGGCAGGAAATCATGTCCCTAAACTTTCTCAAGTTTTGCTCATCTGTGAAAAGAGGGTATTGGATTAATGCCCGCTATGGTTCCTCCAAGCTCCAGATTTCTGGTCCTCTGATCTTTAGGGTTTTATCAATAAAAGATTAGTAATACAGATCTACTATGCTAGTGTTTTTGGATTTGTATCAACTATTGCCCTTGGTATACCCTAATTGATGAAATCATAGGTTCTTGAATAATTTAAGTCAACTTAATGATATGGCACCAGAAAAAAAATGATATAGCACTAGCTGTTCATTGCCATTAATTCCTGTATTTTGATTTCCATTCTTTCCTTCTTATTACACTAATCTTTTCTCCCTCTATCTTACTTTCACTATTCATTCCTGTCATTCCTTTTTTATATGGTCTCCAAGGTTTTTCCCCCTCAAAATAGGAGTGGAGGGTGAGGGAATAACTTGTGAATTTATATGATTTTAAGCTATGAGAAATCACAGAGTAAAGTTCAAAATGCATCTATATTTTTACAAGGAAGAGGGTCTATTTCTACCTTAGCTCTTAAATGTGAGAGGAAAGACAAAAGATGAGGCAACAAAAGTCTAAACACGCTAAATTTCAGGAATTTGTTTTAACCAGTCACTTGTTTCTCCTATGTATTTCTCTCTGTTTACTGTTTGCTACTATATCTCACCATGCAGTAAGACCTTTCTGAATAGGAATAGTTTTATTTATTAGGTTTCTAAACCCAGCATCTATACTGTGGTAGTACATAGAAGGCAACCTGACATTGACTGAAAGAATAAGTGAAGGAAAATAAGAAATCCAGCCTTTGAGAAACGAGATTTTGACATCTTTTTTAGTTGATATCTTCTTTTAGTTTATTATAAATATCTTAATGGAGATCATTTCTTATAGAAACAGGCCATCTCCCCTAGCATTTAATGCAATGCTTTGCTTCTCACTAAGAACTAAATAGTTGCTTGTTGTCATAGAATAGTAAATATGGTGACCTAAGAGGTTTTTTAGCTTTAAACCAACATTTAAAAAAATAATTTTACTTATTTTGTTAAATATTTCCCTGTTACATGTAAAATGTTTAACATTCAGTTTAGCAAATTTTGAGTTCCAAATTCTCTTGGACCCCTCCCCCACCTATTGAGAAGACAAGGAATATATAATTTATACATGTGAAATTATGCAAAACATATTTTCATATTAGGCATGTTGAAAAAAAACATATTTAGGAAAGAAGAGAGGAAAATAAAGTCCAAAAAAAGTATGCTTCAATCTGTACTTAGCATTCACCAGCTGTCTCTCTAGGAGTGCATAGCATTTTTCATCATGGGTCCTTCGAAATTGTCTCAGATCATTGCCTCCATAGGATTACCTAAGTTTTTGACAGTCAATCATTACTACACTATTTCTGTTGTTTTGTGCAATGGGACTGCTCACTTCAGTTTGCATGAGTTCATCTAAGCTGTCCCAAGTTTTTCTTAAACCATCCTGTTCATTTCTTATAGCACAATAGTTTTCTTTTCTTTTTTTTTAATTAATAAAGTATTTTATTTTTTTCTGTTACATGTAAAGATAGTTCTCAACTTTTGTTTATACAAGCTTTACAATTTCAGATTTTTCTCCCTCCCCCCTCCCCTAGACAGCAGGTAATCTGATATAGGTTATATATATATATATATATATATATATATATATATATATATATATATATATATATATATATAATAACATTAAACATATTTCTGCATTAGTCATGTTATAAGAGAAAAAATCAGAGCAATTATGAAAAACCTCAAAATAGAAAAAAACAACAGCATCAAAAACAAAAGAAATAGTATGGTTCATTCAGCATCTATACTCTGCAGTTCTTTTTTTTTTTCTTGGATTTGGAGATCCTCTTCCATCACAAGTTCCCTGGAACTCTTCTGTGCCATTGCATTGGTGGGAAGAATATAGTCCATCACAGTAGATCAACACTCAATGTTGATGATACTGTGTACAATGTTCTTCTGGTTCTGCTCATCTCACTCATCATCAGCTCACACAAGACCCTCTAGGTTTCTCTGAACTCCTCCTGCTCATCATTTCTTACAGCACAATAGTATTCCATTGTATTCATATACCACAACTTGTCCAGCCATTCCCCAACTGATGGGCACTGATTGGTATGGAACTGAATGAGTAAATTAATTTAGGCAGTATTGTCATTTTTACTATATTAGCTCTGCCTATCCATGAGCAACTGATATCTTTCCAATTATTTAGATCTGATTTGATTTGTGTGAAGAGTGTTTGGTAGTTGTGTTCATAGAGTTCCTGGGTAATAGTTTTCAATTACAATTATACAATTTGTTCAGCTATTCCCCATTTGACAGGTATTCTTTCAATTTCTAATTCTTTACCAACAAAATAAAAGATTTTACAATTCTTTTTCTATTTGATTATTTTTAAATAGTATTTTATTTTTCCCAATCACATGTCAAGAAAATTTTTAGTATTCAATTTTACATGCTTTTGAATTCTAGATTTTTCTCCCTCCAAAAATTGGTAGGCAAATTGATATAGCGTTGCACATGTGCTATCATGTAAAACAAAAGGAAAACTAAACACAAAAAAGATGACCCAAGTTCAAATCTGGCTACAGACACTTACTAGGTTTGTGACCCTGGGAAAGCCACTTAACCTTGATTGCCTCCAAAAACAGGTAGAAAAAATATGCTTTTATCTATAGTCAGAGTCCATCAGTTCTTTATCCGGATGTGGATAGCATTTTCCTTCATGAGTCCTTTGTACTTTTCTTGTATCATTGTGTTGCTGAAAAGAAGCAAGCGATTCCTAATTGATCATCACACAATGTTGCTGATACTATGTACAATGTTTTCCTACTTTTGTTCATTTCACTTTGCATCAGTTCACACAAATCTTTCAAATTTTTTTCTGAAATCTGCCTGTTCATTGTTTCTTATTGCACAATAGTATTCCATTACATTCATATACTACAGCGTGTTCAGCCATTCCCCAATTGATGGATATCCCTTCAATTTCCAATATTTTGCCACCATGAAAAGGGCTGCTATCAATATTTTTGCACATGTAAGTCCCTTTCCTTTTTTTAAGATCTCTTTGGGATACAGACCTAGTAGTGGCATTGTTGCACCAAAGAGTAAGCACAGTTTGGTTGCTCTTTGGGCATAGTTCCAAATTGATCTCTAGAATGGTTGGATCAGTTCACAATTCCACCAACAGTGCATTAGTGTCACAATTTTCCCATATCCTTGCTAACATTTATACTTTTCCTTTTTTGTCATATTAGCCAAGCTGATATGTGTGAGATGGTACCTCAGAGTTGTTACAATTTGCATCTCTCTAATCAACAGTGATTTAGAGTGCTTCTTTATATGTCTATAGATAGCTTTGGTTTCTTCATCTGAATACTGCCTGTTTATATCCTTGGGCCATTTCTCAATTGTGGAATGGATTGGAATTATTATAAATCTTACTCAGTACTCTATTGGAGTATTGGAGAATACTGGAGAAATGAGGCCTTTATGAGAGATAGTTGCTGTAAAATTGTTTCCCAACTTTCTGCTTTCTGTTAATCTTGGTTGCATTAGTTTTGTTTTTGCAAAATCTTTTTTAATTTAATATAATCAAAAGTATCTATTTTTACATTTCATTATTCTATTTCTTGTCTGGTCATGTATTCATCCCTTTCCCAGAGATCTAAGAGGTAGCCTATCCCTTGCACTCTAATTTGCTTAAGGTGTAACCCTTTAGGTCTAAATCATGCACCAATTTTGACCTTATCTTGGTATATATGTAAGATATTTATCTATACCTAATTTGTGTGCTATTGTTTTCCAGTTTTCCCAGAAGTTTTCTCTCAGTTAGTGAGTTCTTTTCCCAAAGCCTGGGGTGAGTGGGTTTATCAAATACTAGTTTAGGATGGTTATTAATTACTGTGTCATGTGTACCTAATCTATTCCACTGATCTACCGCTTTATTTCTTAGCCAGTACCAGATAGTTTTGATGACTAATGCTTCATAATATAATTTGAGATGCATAGTTAGGCCTTCTTTTGTATTTTTTCCATTAATTCTCTTCATATTCTTGACTGTTTGTTTTCCCAGATGAATTGTGTTGATATTTTTTTAGGACAAAGTAATGTTCCAATGTTTTTTTTTTTAGTATGGCACTGAATAAGTAAATTAACTTACGTAGAATTGTCATTTTAATTATATTGGCTTGGCTTACCCACGAGCAATTGATATTTTTCAGTTGTTTAGATCAGATTTATTTGTGTGAATTGTGTTTTGTTATTGTGTTCACATAGTTCCTGTATTTGTCTTGATAGGTAGACTCTCAAGTATTCTCTGTTGTTTACAATTTTTTTTAATGGAATTTCTCTTTCTACCTCTTTCTGTGGGGTTTTGGGGGTAATATAAAGAAATGCTGATGGTTTATATGGATTTATCTTATATCTTTTGTAAAAATATTTTTTGATGACTAGCCTAATTTGGGGGCTAATCTGACTGGAGGACTAATCTGGGGACTTTTGGCTATTTGGCTATCTGACAGCTATTAATTTAGCATGGGCCATTTATAAAGTTCCACCACACTGCTCCACCCCAAATTGATAAGCAAAATATTAAGAAGCCTCTTAACTAAATAATCCAAGCAGAGTTTATTTATGAAATACTATTTAAAATTAAGAATACCGGGAAATAAAATGTACAACCTGACTGCGTTCCCTTTCCAGTGCTTCCACCTGCTGTCCCTGGAACCTTTTTAATACAATAAGGGCCTTAGCCACCTCTTGCCTCAGGATATGTTCCACTTTCACTTGCTCGGCTACTTTTAATAACCCCACCTGTACCCTGTGCTGACTGCTTCTGTGCTCTCTGCTGCCTCCCCCCAGCTTTCTGACCTGCTATCTTGTACAGCCCATGGGGCTTTTTGGGTCAGCTGAAGCAGAGGGGGAGGGGCACCAGCACCTCCCACACAGAAGAGACCCTGAGGGCCTAAGGCTTTCTAATCTCAGCCTAAAGGTAGGGTCCCCAAATCAAAATAAATTTCCACACCTCCAACTTTACTAAAGTTGATAATTTTTCAAGTAGTTTTTTTAGTTGTTTCCTCATTGCTGATTCTAATTTCTTTGATTTCATTTTTTCTCTTATTGTTATAGCCAACAGTTCTAATACTATATTGAATAATAGTGGTGATAATGGGAATCCTTGTTTCTCACCTGTTCTTATTGGGTAGGCTTCTGACTTGTTCTCATTACAGATAATGGTTACTTATGGTTTTAGATTAATATTGTGTATCATTAAGGAACATGGCCTTTATTCCTTTGAATGGGTGCTGTATTTTGTCAAAATATTTTTTCAACATCTATTAAGATAATCATATCATTTCTGTTGGTTTTGTTATTGATATGGTCAATTAAGTTGATAATTATCCTAATATTGAATCAACCCCACTTTACTGGTATAAATCTCATCTAGTCATTGTGTATAATCCTTGTGATATATTGCTCTAATCACCTTGCTAGTATTTTATTCAAAATTATTTGATTGATATCATTAGGGAAATTGGTCTATGATTTTCTATCTGTTTTACATTTTCCTAGTTTGGATATCAGCACAATATTTGTCTCATGAAAGGAATTTGGTAGGACTCTATATTTGCCTATTTTCCCCAATAGTTTACATAGTATTAGATTCAATTGTTCTTTAAAGGTTTGGAAGAATTCACTCATGAACCCATCTGATCTTGGGGATTTGTTCAATGGCTTGTTCAATTTATTTTTTCTACAATGGGGTTATTTAGGTGTTCTATTTCCTGATCTGTTAATCTGGGTGATTTATATTTTAAGAAATATTTATCTGTTTCACTCAGGTTGTCAGATTTCAATAAATCTAATATAATTGGTCAAAATATTTCCTAACGATTACTTTAATTGCTTCTGGATTGGTGGCAATATCACCTTTTTCATTTTTGATGCTTGATATTGGTTACCTTCTTTCTTTTTTTAAATTAACCAATAGCTTATCTTTCTTATTGTTTTTTTTTCAGGATTTCCAATTTGGTGCTCACTGGAGAATTTTTAATTTGTTCTCTTTCTAGATTTTATTTTTTGGTCGCATACCCAATTCATTGATTTACTTTTTCTCTTTTTTGTTCATGTAAGCTTGTAACCTCTTTCTGACCAGTTGCCAGATACCCTTTCTATTCCTGGCTTGAGAATTTTCAAAGCTACTGTTGCTGCTTCCAAGGTCCACAGCTGGTGTTGCCACCATGTGGGCTCTGGGCCAGTCCCAAACCCAGTGACATAGAGCTTTCCAAACTCCACAGTTGTCTTTGCCTGGAAAAATGTCTCACCTCCACTTTTATTGGCTCTCCTGCTTCAGAACTTGATTTGAGGTGTTATTTTAAAGTTGTTTGGAGGGTAATGTTAGGAGACCTCATTGCTTCCTCTACTCCATCATCCTGGCTCTAACCCACCAAGTCTCTCTGGTCTATCCAGTATTGTCCTTCCTGCCTACCAAACCAAACTGCTCTATTTGCCATTCTTCACATATGCTATTACTTGGACACCCTATAATTTCCATGCTCTCACTGTCCCACATAACTGAAATGTTCTCCGTCATTCCTTTGTTTACTTCAGTACTCCTTCAGCATGAAACCTTTCGTAATCCCTATTTCTCCAAAGCCTTCACAACTTTAACAACCTATAATGCTTCCCCTCCAAAATTTGTTTTATAAAAGTACATATTGTCTTTATTAGTGGATTATATTTTTTTTAATCCAGAGATTATCATTTTTAGGTTGCTATGCCCAATGCTTCATATTTTCAACAATGGAAATTTTTAAGGCAAGAGCTTTGATTAGGGATACATTATCAGTTAGACATCAGTTCTTCTTCACTCAGGCTTATACTGTATATTGCTGTTGCAGTATTTATTCTGAAGGGTTGTGGATTCCATGAACTTCAATCATAGCCACACCCAAATATAAATACTAAAACATAGTAAAAAAGAAACCATGAGAAGATTTTTGGATAATTCACCACATTGAATTTTCCTGATTTCCATCCATTTATATGACTTTGATTTGTTAATATGGCCATTGACTTTGCCACCTTTGCTTAACAGATACAGTTGAATGTGATTCCCCACATTATTTAAACATGAGAAACCCAACCACTACAAGTTCTTAATAACCAAGTATGCCACTGCCATTTGGAATTCAAAATCCAAAGTGAAAGAAAATCAAATAAACAGACTTCTGGACCTCATACCAAACTCAAACACATTTTTGGAAAAAAAAAAACTTCAGGGAACTACAAGTTTGCAATATTAAACAAGTAGAGGTTAAAGTTTTCTCAACAGCAGTAGCTTGGGCACCACACCAGGCCACAACTCCTAAATATTTATGAGGAAGAATTCTAGGAAAGTAAAGTCAGCTAGATTTAAGGCATACACAAAAGCAATCTTTAAAATGATATTCTCTTAGCAAAGACACAAAGCATATTCTCAAAAGACAATCTTTTCTAGGAGAGTTACAAAGTAAGCATAGTCAAAGGTAGAAAGTCCCAGTTTCTTCATCTCCCTAAAGGACATTTATTATAGGCATAAAAAGAAGGACTTTGGCTACACCTACACACTGAACTTTATTTCACAAACAAAATCTAACAGTCCTCAACTGCTGAGTTAAGTCAGAAAACTGGAAATTGCCTAAATGCAGGGTTTTGTTTATGTTTTGTTTTTTGTGTTTTGTGTTTTGTTTTTTGCTACAAACTAAAATGGCAATAAATATTTTCATTTTTAAGGTGATGAGTTAATGACCAAAGGTGATTTTTAACACCCCCACAAATGAAAGAATTATGCTTAAGCTCCAGGGAAGAGAAATGCTAAGAAAAAAATACAAATTTTCTTAAAAGAATGAGAACAAAGATTAAAGATTAATTGACTTCAATTTCAAAAGCATGGGATTGGGACAAACAGTTGCCTCACCAAAAAGTAGCACATTACTTCCTATGAATAAATTAAAATATATGTGTTACTATTTTTCTTTCATTGCCAACAAGTGATAAGCCATCTTACCTCATTTCTTGCTCGCTGTCTGACATTTGTTTTTGTCTTCCCATTAAAATGTAAGAGTGTTTATTAGACATTGCTTCATTCTTTGACCTTGTATTCCCCAAAACCAGCATACTGCCTAACACTTAGTAGGAATTTAATAAATACCTGTTAATTGATTGCTTTAAGACCTTGTCCTACCACATTGCAACTTTGAAATCTATCTTGAATTATCCCGTCTCCGTGGACTTCTATTTCTTTGCTAACAGGCTCAGGTCTCATCAATCCAAATAAAAATCTATCAGTCTTATACCTACTATCCCTGAGAGATCATCCTAACTCTTTTTCCCCCTTCAATACCAAATTGCATTTATTGCCAACACCATCTCACCACTGATTTGCTCCTCAATGCATTACAGTCTGTTGTTTGCCCCCACCACTCTATTGAAACTTTGCTCTCAAAAATCAAAGACCTGCAAATCATCAAATCCAATGACCTTTTCTGAGTCTTCATACTCCTTTGCAGAATAGTAAATTTATTTGACACTGTTGACCATCTCCTCCTTCTGACTGCTCTATTCCCTGATTCTGGGATAACATTCACCTAGTTATCAATGATTTTCACTATCTGCCTAATCTGTCCTTTCAATTCTCTTCTCTCCATTCTTACAATACTAATGCTTTTCAAGGCTCTTTTTCTCTTCCTTCTTAAATGTTCTGTCCTTTGCTTATCACTTACTTTGCTGACACCAATTTTTGGAATGAACCTCAAATCTTGCTCTTGTTCTTGTTCTTGTTGACTATCTCCAGCTGTGATTTCTCTTGCAAACTCTGGATCAACATTTCAAATAGCTTATCAACTATATGCACCTGACTGCCCCCATCTCAAACTCAGCAATTCTAGAACAGAAATGGATATAAATGTAGCTAGAATCTTCTTCCCCTTGAGACCCAAAAAAGTTTAAAGCAGTAGTGGCAATACAGATGACAGTGAAACCATAATTACAGTCATACCAAGGGAAGGTTCTTTTCCCCTCTGTATTTGTGGGTAAAGGGTGAGTACTGTCAAAGCGATGGGACTCTGGAGGTGGGGACTTTTAGATCAACAGATAAACCAAGGTCTATGCCTGATCATTATAAAGAAGAAGTTTACTTTCCTTGGTGTGAATTGTGCCTCCCCAGATGTCAGTCCCCTGATGAAAACTTATCTACCGCATTCTGTTATGACTATTTAAAATACTAAACCTTCACCCATTTCCCAAGTCCTCTTACTGAGGATTCCAAGAAGATTTTGTGTTTGGGGAAAAATACTACACTTCACTCAGTCAACCATTTAAAAAAATTATAGTGTCATTGCTGACTTTTTGCTGTACCTTTTCTCACTCATCATCTATCATTTGCCATTTTATCAATTCTGCCTCTTCAAAACTGGTGTACCCATCATCTTTTATTTCTTTCCACTATGAGTATCATGCTTCAGAACTTCATTACAGTGTATTGTAGCAGCCTATTACTGGTCTTCTCCTGTTTATTCAGATCTCTTCAGTACACTCTGCTAGGTTACTATTCCTGACCATACATTGTCTGACCAGAACTGAATGGCTATTTTTCGGCTAAATGAGTACAAGTTCTCTAGGCTAGGTCTCCGGTCTCCAGATATTCAACTTTTTGGTGACATGTTACTTTATAATGCTTACCTCATAATATTTAGTTTTCTCATCTCTAAAATAAAACTATGAATATTTCATCCAATTTCCCCATCATGTACCTTTAGAAAATGCAACAACTATTTTCACTTCATATCATTCCTGACATCCCTGATGGCCATCCTCTCCTTCCTCTTTCTTTTTCTAGTTTCTAAGACACCACATTTTCTAGGCCCTGTGCCCAAAACAGCGAAATATATTTGCTTGCTTCTTCCCATAAGCATCTAATACTTTTGATCTTACTTTTCCTTAGGCCTGGAAGGCTTTCACCTACTCATCTTTGTTTATGGAAAAGTAATCATTATTCAAAAGCAAGCTTAAATGTCACCTTCTCAATGAAGCCTTCACTGATTTATCCAGTGAAAAACAATTGTGCCTTTCATAGACCTCCCAGAACAGTTTGGTTTTACCTATTGTGTAATTATATTATATTTTATTTTAGAGTTATTCATGTATCATATGCCTCTTGCTCAATTACAAGCTTCTTAATATCAAGGATCCAATATTATTATTTTTCTATCTCTTGGTGAGTTTAACATTGCCATGCATATAAAAAGCATTTGAGAAGAGTTACTAGAATTTCTTTAATTTTTATTTTCAACTAGATATCTATGTTCATTTGGGTTTTGTCCTTGATGGTGAAGACATGATTTCTACTACATTTCAGGCCCACTGGGGAAAAGACCTTTATCTGTACCAAATTAATATACCCTGTAATATTTACCACATGATCGAACTAATATAAGTAAAAAAAAATCCAGACATTCAAACAAACAAATGAATGAATGAATAGATAAATAATGAAATGAATGAATGAATGGATAGACAAATAAATAAATAAATGGGTAGATTGTTGGATGGATGGATTAGAGAGAGAGAGAGTAAGAGAGAAAGGGGGAGAGAAAGAGAGAGAGACAGAGAGAGACAGAGAGACATAGAGACAGAGACAGAGAGAGATCACTGGGCCTAGAATTAGAAAGGTTTGATTTCTGGTACCACCTTTGATACTAAATCTGTGACCCTGGACAAAACACTTCACTTCACTCGGTTTCAGTTCCTTCATCTGTAAAATGAGTATAAATAACAATAGGTCTTATAACTCAGGCTTACAGTGAGAATAAAATGAGATAATATTTGTAGTGTTTTGCAAGCTTTTAAGCAATCTATAAATTCTATTATTAATAGTTATTATTATGGGTTTTAAAAAGTAGGGCAGTGGAAAGAGTGCTGCTACATTTGAATTCAAAGAATGTGGGTTCAAATTTAGCCTGTGTGACCCTGAGCAAGTCATATAACTTCCTTGGTTTTCAGTTTCTTTGCTATAAAATTAATGTGCTGGATTAGATGGCCTTCATGCTCCATTCTACCTCTAAATCTACATATAATTTTGTGACTTAGATGACTTATGAACTCTTTTCCAGCTACGAATCTATGATAATACAATAATAGTCTATGATGATGGACTTGAGTTGGCTGTAATCAATTTCACTCACTCTCATCATTGCAAATCCTATCTTGATTTATCGCAGGCATCATCCTCGCTCTTAGCTTGTATAGGATGCATGACCACGTGGCAGGTGTTCTCCAGCAAAGCAAAACAGTTTTTGAATTCTTCACCAATTACCAAAAAAAAAGGGAAAAGGAGGAGGAGGAGGAGGAGAAAAATCAGTAGTCGAGATAATTTAGAACTTGGAGACTCTGACATTTATATTAGTGACATAGGGATATAGATATGAATATAAATGCATACATAGCTGTGGTTTAAATCCATATTTATAATATTTCCTTGCAGATCACTCACAATTTTCCTATCTTGCTCCCTTTTCTATCCTTTTGTATATATTTGAAAATCACATTGCTATGCAGTCCTTAAAAGCAATTTTTTTCATGCCATGCAACACATTTTTCAGAGCAATATGACATTTATTGCTAGGCCCCAAATATCATCGATCAGAAATACAATGCTCATTTTATTGGATTACATGATTTTTTCTCTCAGAAATATAAAATTAAAAATGGGGGGCTATCCTATTAGGCTGCATATGCCCTTTCCCTGTCTTGTACTGTTCCCTAAAGCATATAGTCTCTGTGGCTTTTATTCAGTCCAGTTTTAAATGACCTAAGTATGACTTGTCTGTTACCTACTTTGGGGAACTACAGTACTCTAAGGAGCAAAAGAACTCAGTCTCATCATACATACCCTTTGAATGCAGCATAAAGTGATCTTTTCAGAGAGATTGTATGGTAGAAAATATATGTCATTGGAGCACAAAAAGCAGAAACTGCTCCATTTTTATGTGACATTGACCTTTTATGTTAGGTACTTTTAAAACATCTATTGTTTATAGAAATATAAATCATTTTAGTGGGATAGATTCCCACTCTGCACTCGGAAACAATGACATGCCCACAAGGAAAATTTGCCAGATCCCCAAATGAAAATCTCCATATAGAACCTCCAGAGTCTTGAAGCATTTTCAAATATCAACACTGGGACCCACAAAGAGAAGTTACACCAGCTCTTGGCAGATACCAGGCAGCTCAATGTTCTATTCCCAGCAAGAAAGCTACAACATATGACCATGAAGTATCCTCTTCCAGTAACCAATGCCAGAATCCCTGTCTGGTAAGGAAATGTCTCAGACAGATTGCTCAGGCACAATCCAAACATTAAGCCTAAACTCAAGACTCTTACCCAGTTAAGTCCCACAATTTATAGCTAGGCAAGGTGAGTGGGAGCCCACCCCCAATCCCAATACTTTATCCAGGGTACACATAAACATCATAGGCCCTCTATGATTGCTATGTTATACTCAGAAAACATTTCTCATTGAAGAAAATGGGTGTGGACTTGGGGAACATGGAATATGGTAGCCTGACCCCAAGTTACTGTCCCTAAACACCAAAGCATTGCTTTTCATCGTTTGTCCTATGAGTACTACATAGTCATCAGTGTACCTTAAATGTTGCCATGTGTGATGTAGCAATTGTCCCTGGATTAACATTTAGCATCCCTATTGCATGCTATAATCAAACAAACAAGAAAAAGCTATTATTTACTGAAATAATTTTTTCAACTAAGAGTCACAGACCTGAACTGGTAGAGGGAATTTCCTCACTAGTTGTGACCTACACTGATAAAATCACATGTCTGGCAAAAACTCATTTCAACCATTGAAGCTTCATTATAACTCAAGAAACAGGTACTAGAAATAAAAGAATAAACATGGGCAGAAGAAACTGGCCCTAGTGAAAAAGAGGAAGAAGAAAAATTGGAGTTAACCATTGAAACGTAAGCTATTAGAGGAAATGGCCTTTGACAGTAAAAGAATTATGAACCATATATAGATTGAGACAAAGTTACATACCTTTTTTCTATCTAGAAATAGATAAAATATTTATCTATATAAGACAAGTAGGTAGATAGATAAATAGATAGATAGACACATTCATATACATACATACACATGCATGCATGCATGTATAGCTATGGATTGGCACCCATTGATAGATTGAAGCATTAGGAAATACATGAGTAAAGTCCTGCTTTCCCTGGCACATTCTGTCATGTTAACTCTCATTCAATAACTAGTAGAGAGACCAAGGCTTCCCTAAGTTCCAGTTGCAGTGACTCCTAATTTGGAGGTAAAATAGAAAATTGCTTTCCTTATTGTTTGAGTGACAGTGTTAATAAGTCAACTCATTAAGTTTCTAC
The DNA here is from genome assembly GCF_019393635.1 of Dromiciops gliroides. Classification (NCBI taxonomy): domain Eukaryota; kingdom Metazoa; phylum Chordata; class Mammalia; order Microbiotheria; family Microbiotheriidae; genus Dromiciops; species Dromiciops gliroides. The sequence continues at coordinate 212,645,896 of NC_057866.1, read as the reverse complement.
TTTAGTTTTTTTTTGTTTTTGTTTTTTTTTGTTTAGTTTTGGTTTTTTGGTGAGGCAATGAGGGTTAAGTGACTTGCCCAGGGTCACACAGCTAGTTAAGTGTCAAGTGTCTGATGCCAGATTTGAACTCAGGTCCTCCTGAATCCAGGGCTGGTGCTTTATCTACTGCACCACTTAGCTGTCCCCTTCTACTTTAGTTTTTCTCCATTTTCTCTCAAGTCACTCATTAAATATTTGCTGTAGAATTAAGTTTAGTACCCCTTGCTTGTAATTCTTTATGTGGAGACCAGTGCCCTTTATGTTAGTTGATTGGCTATAAGCCAAGGGGATTATAAGAATTATTAAGAACCAATGGGATTTTTGTCCCATTAACCTATCAGCAATATTTTTGAGCACCCACTATGTGCAAAGTATTACACTAACTAGAGATTAGGAAATAGCATGTTATGAGGTTTAGTGAAGTTTGGGTTTCTGTGAGATGTTGGAGGAAGTATCTTGAATGATAAGCAGACAGCTAAAATGTAGAACAGGAGGGAACAAAGGATTTACCTCCCTTTGGGAGCAAACTAGCTCTATGTACTGATGGAGGTGGGAGGAGGTTATAAGTGGTAAAAATCAAGATGAGAGAGACCTAGGAGGAATAAGAGGTATTGACCCTAATTTGAAGCAAGCCAGATGTGAGAATGTGCCCCTGTTCAAGAATCAAAGGGATCTTCCACCTCATGGCCATTGTTATCAACAAGTAATGGTTTAAAATTCAAGCCTAAGGCAGTCAGGTGGACATCATCCCCCAATCAATGCTTGTGTCTTTATTTAATTTTGTATATTAAAGGAATATTTTAGGAATATTTTAGCTATATCCTGAAATGTTTATAGCTTTATATTATATTTTCTTTTCCAGATGGCAGCAAACAATACCTAAATATGATCACTATCAGGGATGGGGAACTCATTTCTACATAAAACATCCCATTCAACTTCAGAAAAGTTCTAATTGTTCAGAAAAGTTCTAATTGTTAGGAAGTGTGCCCTTACACCATTCCTCCTCTGCCTCTCTACTACTTCCATGTAGTACTTCTAGTTACACCTTGTGTAATCAAGATGAACAAATAACAAATGCTTTAGGGTAGGTGTCCTGTCTTTTCTACACTGTTTACCCTTTTCTAGTCTGTGTAATGATTGGAATGACGCCACCTACTGGAGACTTGCTGTGGAGAGCTCCACCATGAGGAAAATGCCTCAGAGGCATTGTGGCTTTTCCTTGGCGTCAGGAAATTACGTTTGCTCATGGGTGCTGTCTATCAAGTCTACCAGCCAATCAACTGGAGGAGCCTCCTATGGTCTGGGAGGAGACAGGAAGGAGAAAAGAGAGCCTGCGCAGAGAGCGCTGGCTTTTTTGGCTTCCGGACTTGATGGTGGTGGCGGCAGAGAACTTCACAGGAAATTTGAGGAAAGATAGGAATGCCAGGCTGTTAGAATTCTGTTCTCAATCTTTTTCTTTCTATTTTCCAATAAACCCTTAAAAACCTAAACTCGTTTTATCAGTGATTTTTTAGTCAGTTTCCCCCAAACTGGGGGAACAGATTAGAATCCACATTTAGAATCTTAAATTAACAGATGGCGACCACGAAGGGACAGCTAAACCTCAGTCTTCTGATCTTCTGGTTGGGTAAGACATTTCCCCTACCCTCTCCCTTTAACTGCTAAGTACTGGCTTACTGGCTGGGTTTTCCCTTTAAGTTTTTTCAAATGGACCTTTTAAACTCCCTAATTACCCTATTTTTGATTTTAGTCTGTTTAACCAGACAGATGGGAGATAAGATCATGTTAATGCTTTGTTTTTGTGGATTTTCTATTTTTATTTTTATTTTTGTTAAAAGAGCCAGCAACTTACTCGCACAAGGAAATATCTCTCCCTCTCCCAACCATGCTTTTTCAGAGAAACCTGAAGAGATTCCTGGAGCTTTTCCCAGTTCTAATGCTAATTGTTGCTCTAATTTTGCATGCCTGGAGGCAATGACCCACCCTCTAGAAGCTTTTAATCCCCTAGCACCTAGAGGCAAAGTGGGGGAAGAGGAATCCAGGCCTGAGTTCAAAATCAAGTCTGATTCAAATTGCGCTGGTCCCTCCCCTCCTCTCCAGACCCCACCCTCTACTCCTCCCATGGCCAAGCCCATTGATTCCCCTGCCAGGGAAGTCCAGAGATCTGATGTGCATACTCAACTTTCTCTAACTACATTTGCAGCTTCAGGCTCAGCCCTTCCCCAGCCTGGCTGTGCTTCTGAGACAACCTTAGAAAACCCTTTAAATTCCAGATATGCATGTTTTGTTCATAATTTTGCTAACCTGCTTTTGTCTTTAATTAGTAATCTTATAAAGCATTTGTATGGTGAAAAGACTGACAGACAATATAGAGGGGTTAAAGAAGAAAAACTCAAGCTGAATAAGAATGACAACCATCAACATAGTTCAAGGCTCTGCTTCTTTTGCCATGGAAGGGTATATATTGTACAGAAATGTATAAGTAAGCAGCAAGGTATTGATATGAGTATTGGGGATTTTAGATATAGGAATCAAAAGTGTTCTGAATTCACTCAGAGTAATAGTATCAGTTCAGAGGTTACATAGAATTTCTATGCTATTATATATACATTTTGAAATTAATGGTATCGGTTTATTTTCATAGAGATTTTCATGCTTTTGAGATTGTGTCTTATACTTAGTTTCTAAAACAAGGAGAATATTTGTAAAAGCTTTTTATAGTCATGACATCAAGTTCATATTTTATAATACTCTTATTAATATTAACTTCATATTCATTTAGATTTCCTTAGTTTGAATTTCATTGTCTTTTATTGTTCCATGTGTATTTTCTTCTATTCATTTGTCTATCTAATTTTGAAACATTGCAAGATGGTTTTGATTTTATTATACAATGTTAATTCTAGGAGTATTGTGCTCCCATATTCTGAGTTGTTTTTGTTATTTTTTTTCCTCTCAACTGATTATTTGATCAAACTCTTTAAAGCATTTCCCTGGCAAATTGGTTGCCATGGCAAGTGTAAAGAAGTATTATTTTTAATAAGCATATTCCAAAAAAAAAAAGAGGGGAACATTTGTAAAAGTTTTCTTTTTTCAAAAAAAACTTTTCTTTGAGATTCTGTTGTGCTTTAACTTGTATTTAAATATGTTCTGATTTTTCACAAAAGTAATTTTATACCAAGTAAAAAAAAAGGGGTATTATTTGAAATTGTTGCATAATTATATATTGTGTTCTGAGTCAAGATATAGTCACATTTTTTGCAATCATTTATTGTCCTCAATTTTTAAATCCATATGAGACTTGGATTATGGGAACTTATCATTTAAGACATTAATTGCCTTTATTCTGAGTTATCAGATGCCACTTGGCCAAGATGCCATCCAATCACAAGAGGAATACATGCAAGAGCAGACACTGAACTGTCACATGAGGGAGACATGCATGAAGTCAAGGTATGGCCGAGGGAACGGCTTTTGACTAATGTTGAGGTTGGATTCTCTTGGTTTAATATTTTATTTTATTTTTCCCCACAATATTGTACAGATGGCTGGAAGTATTCATCCCACCCATCTCACTTCTACACCTGGCTTCTATGCTCCCTCCTATATGCCTGATGCCATGGACATCTCAATCCCATGTATCTGATTAAGTCTGACTCAGTTTCTTCCAATATGTTCGGTGGCATGGACATATATTCCATGCACCTATTTTAAGCCTGGCAGTATGGACAGTACATATTGCTCAAGTGTGGGAATGCTCATATCCCATCATTTCTCTGTTCTTTTATGGTAACCCCCATAATTATCTCAGGTGTCATGATAAATACAGTGTTGAATTTGGCCTTGACACCTGTTACCAATTATATTCAATTTTTAAATTTCTCATAATGGCATGAGGATAATTAGGCAGATGATGCAAAAAGTGATGAAACAAAGATAAAAATTATTTTTAAAAATTAATATCGCAGCAATTGTCTTCTCAATTACCCTCCATAAAGGGGGACTATAATAATATTATAATTTTAAAGAATGGTTCAATTTTTGTTTTATTATATGTTTCATGTGTAACAACTAAGATTCTGAATTCCCTTAGACATGTTTTTGAGAACTTTCATTGTTTGATTTGATTATTGACAAAGCTATTTTAAAGTTGTATTAAGCTCAATTTTGTAGGAAATTTTCCTGGCTGATTACCAGCATCCACACATCAACCCCTGAAAAGACTTCCATTCCATGACTACACCTAGAGGACATCTGAGAAAAGACTTTCAGAGACTTTAAATGAACAGTTTTGTTTTTTTCTCTTTCTGTTATAATATATACCATCTGTAACATGTATTCTCTGCAGAGGCCCTCCCTTTGCAAGACCAATGTCAAAGCGTCGGTTCATGAGGACAAAAAATTGCTCCTCTGGACAAAACTTTCCTCTCTCCCTTTTCTATATTGTTATTAACATACTGTTAGTTAAGCATAGGTTATTATATTCTGTTATTTTTGACTGTTTCATCAAGGAAACGTACCGTTTCTTGAGGAAACAAAGCGGGGAACTGTAACGATTGGAATGATGCCACCTGCTGGAGACTTACTGTAGAAGAGTTCTGCCCATGAAGCGAAGGTCTTTGAGGGCAAGACCAGGAGTCTTTTCTTTGGTGTGAGGAAGTGACACGGGCGAGTGGGAGGAGGAAGGAAGAGACTGGTGCTCAGTCTCGCGCTCTCCCTTTAATAGATAGGCCTTTCTCTCTCTCTTTACCAAATTCTTGTTCTCCTTAATAAATGTTTAAAAGTTTAACTCTTGCTAAATAAAAGTTTAAAAGTCTAACTCTTGCTAAAGCTTATAATTTATTGGTGACCACTCATTGGATATTTTAGACAGTTTAGCTAGAATTTTAGCCCTTAACATCTGAATATCCTTAGCTTCTCAATTCATCCTTATATGACATAATTTCTGAATCCTGAATAAATCTGGTCTCATTCTTCTTAATGTTCTCCAGTTTACCAGTCACACAGTTGTGATTGTGTTAGTATGGTTTTAAACTTCTGTTGAGTTTTGTACTGCCAGTAAAGACCTCTTAATTATTCATCAAGACATAGAAGTGAACTGGGTTTCTGAAAGTCAAACTACAAAACTGCAAATGTCTGTTATCTTGCCAAACTGGAAGGACCTTGGTTATGGCCCAGGTGATGAATTATATGTCTTTTCTGAGGACCCACCTAAGTAAATGCAAAAATGATTATCTCTGGTTGCTAGGCCTCCAGGTAATGATTAATTTTGTCCAAGGCAACACATGAAATAAGGAACGTTGGCACCTTATATCTACTGGGGGCCTACCCACACTGATGAACTCATGGATCGTTCAAAGTATAAGTAAAAAACATTTGTAATCATGATAACAGATTCTAATAATTTTCATAAAAAGAAAAAAAACAAATATATGAATCCACATATAATTAATGTTTAATATACTTACATTGTGTCCATTCAGGGAAATCTGTACCAAATGAATCACCCTTAAGGACCTGGGTTGGATTAGAGTGGTACACATTTATCACGATGTAGAATGTGCTAAGAAACAATTTTGTGGCACTGACATTTATGCTGTCTATGAAGACACTAATTGGTCTCAGATTTTCCACGTGTTTTATGTCTTCATGAACACAGATTAGTAACAGATTAAATAAACATTTCTGCCTGCTGTTTGAAATTGAAATTGCCCTTAGAAATTGATGTCAGAATAAAAAGAAAGATGGCGTTCCAGAGTTAGGGGATTGTAGTTATGGATGAGGAAGATTGAAACTGTTGGATGGACTGATGAAAAAGAAGAGTCTTTCTTTTAGGAATGGGAAAACCAAGGCAGAGAACAATGTATTACTTCCTTTATATCACTTGGGGAGGGGAAGCTAGGTGGCAGTGGATAGAGCACCGGCCCCAGATTCGGGAGGACCTGAGTTCAAATTCGGCCTCAGACAATTGACACTTACTAGTTGCGTGACCCTGGGCAAGTCCCGTAACCCCCATTGCCTTACAAAACAAAACAAACAAAAAAAGTGGTAGCTTTATATCACTTGGGGAATTAGTTTTAGACCCCATGTTTCTTCCATTGATATGATGTGCTTTCTTAACTCAATGAAATAAGGAGACTATAGGTAGAAGTTGTTAGGTCTGTTTTGAATAACTCAGCTGTAGATTTTGAAATTTAGAGGAAAAATAACATTTTAATACTTTTGATTTACATGCAAATTCCAAATAACTATGATGTAAATTGTTAAAAACAAAAGCTTTGAAATTATTGAATGCTTGGAGAAATTATGCAATAAAAATGCTAATCATTTCTAGGAAAATGTGACCAGAACCTGTTTTTAAAGAAGGTATTATTTAAAAAAGAGAATTATAACAGGACTCTATGAAAAATAATATTTTCCTGGTATTATACTGAAAAAAGGTTCTGATTCTCCCTTTCCCATACTCTGTTTAGCTCAATCCAGGTGCAGTGTCTGCTTCCTCCAGAAAGATATTGTTGACCAGTTTAGAACTAAGCATTAATTATTTCCTGAAATGCATGATGCTATGCAATAGTCTAAAAAAACCCTCTTACTATACTTAAGATTAAATTACTTTAAAATATGGCAATAGAGATGTATTTGGGATAATTTTGTAGTGCTCAATCAGAAATAATTTATTTTCATTAAAAAGTCAGAATCACAACCATTAATCATCAGAGGGACCTCAGAGGTCATTTAACACAAACTGTACCTTACTGACCAAGAATCCTCCTCTACATTTCCAAAAAGTGTTCATCCAATCTTTACTTGTAGACCTCAAATGACGTAGTGATGATCCATTACCTCCTGAGTGGGCTGATTCCATTTTGAGATAGATCACGTTGTATGAAATTTTGTGGGGTTTTTTCTTGACAATTATACTCTTTGCACCTTTTGTCTATTGCTTCCATCTCTCTCCTGAGGACAAAGAGAACACATATTATGTCTTTTCTACATAGCAGACCTCTAAATACTTGAGAGATAACATGCCATCCCTTTCCCATTCCATTGAGAAGGCTTCTCCAAGGATAAATATGCCCCTTTGATTATAAAAATCATCACACAGTCCTGACTATAAGGTCTTCACCATCTTGGTTTTTAATCTCTGGATGATATTCATCTTTATCAAGACCCTTCCTAAAATGAGCAGCAGAACAGAAAACATTAACCTCCATGTGTTCTGAATAGGAAGGAATACATTGGGACATATTTTAATCTTGTACTCCTGCAACTGGTTTTATGAACACAAATTTAAGTTTTATATTTATTTGTTTTCAAGCTAATCATATTAGATTCACCATAAGGTTCCAGCCTGTCAAGGCTTTTTGTATCTTGTATTTATTCTATTTTTTTGGTATCTTGTATTAGTTATTCATCCAAAATTCAAACATTCCTTTAATTTTTGTGCCATCCCCAAACATGATAAACATGATTTTTACTTTTCTCCAAGATATTGATGATTTTTAATAATTTTCTTATCTTAATAGTATTTTATTTTCTGTTACATGTAAAGATGTTTTCAACATTTTAATAAGATTTTGAGTTCCAAATTTTTCTCCCTTCCTCCCTTTCCTCCCCCTCCCCAAGACAGAAAGCAATGCGATATAGGTTACATATGTACAATCACATTTAACATATTTCCACATTAGTCATGTTGTGAAAGAAGAATCAGAAAAAAGGGGGAAAAAACTTTAAAAAGTGGAAAAAAAGAAAAAAGTAAAAACAGTATGGTTCAATCTGCATTCAGATTCCACAGTTCTTTCTTCTGAATGTGGTGAACATTTTCCATCTTGATTCCTTTGGAATTGTCTTGGATCCTTTACTGATGAAAATATTCAAATACATAGAGACATAGATTAGTGATGCATTCCAAGGGAGACCTGAATTGATGTTGAACCATTAATAATTACTTTTAGAGTATGGACATCAATTCAGTTATTCAACCCACTCAATTACACTTTCATCTAGCCCCTATCCTTCTATCATGTCTACATTAATGACAGGAGAGGCTTTGTCAAGTACTTCCTAAAAATCTAGGAAAAAATTCTATCTACAGCATTCCTCTGATCTGCCAGTCATCACTCAGTCAAAAAGAAAATGATGTTAGTCCTGAATATGTTCTTGATGATGCTATATCTGCTCTTTGTGATCACTGTGGCCTTTGCCAGATGCCATTAACCATTCCATTAATGATATAATTTTAGATTTTCCCCACTTGTGTTGAAGTAAAGGTCAATAGTCTATGATTAGCAACTCCCACCTTGCCCCCCCTTTTTATTTTGAAAACAGAGACAGCATCTGCTTTTCTCCATTTTCTTTGCATACTTTCAAAGATCACTGGCAGTGGTTTAGCAATGACATTAAACGTTTTTTTCCAGAATTCATGGGTTATAATCAACAAGCACCAACTATATTCAGACATTGTAAAAGGCACTGGGGGGGGGTGCAGTTAGGTGGTGCAGTGGATAAAGCACTGGCCCTGGATTAAGGAGGACATGAGTTCAAATCCAACCTCAGACACTTGACACTTACTAGCTGTGTGACCCTGGGCAAGTCACTTAACCCTTATTGCCCCGACCCCCGCAAATACACTAGGAATACAAAAAGAAAATATTCACAGTTTAACTTCTGTATACAACATTTACACAGATAAGTATAGGAAAACATTTTGAAGGAAGAAAACACTAACAGCAAGGAGGATTGGCAGAAACTGTCCATAAGAGCTCCCAGCTTAAATGAGTCTTAATAGAAATAAAGATTCTAATCAATATATTAACAAGCATGCATTAAGGGGCAGCTAGGTGGCGCAGTGGATAGAGCACCGGCCCTGGAGTCAGGAGGACCTGAGTTCAGATCCGGCCTCAGACACTTAACACTTACTGGCTGTGTGACCCTGGGCAAGTCACTTAACCCCAATTGCCTCACTAAAAAAAAAAAAAAAAAAAAAAAAAGCATGCATTAAGCAACTTCTAAGTGCTAAGCACTGGCTATACAAGTACAATGAACAAAATAATCCCTATTCCAAAAGAGCTTAAATCCAATGGAGAAATCAAGAAATACATATAAAATACACTTCAAGTACATAAACTATAAATAAATTATTTAAATACAAGATAGTTTGACAGGGAAAGTGTTAACAGTTTATAGGATCAGGAAAAACTTCATGGAGCAAATAGTGCATCAACTATTTTAAGTAAGAGAGAGGTTCTATGGTGTAGAGATGAGAAAGGAATATATTCTAAGCATATAGCACATTCAATCCAAAGGCATAGAGATGGGAGGTAGAGCAAAGAGAGAAAAGGCCAGTTTGGAGGAACTGTAAGGTGTGGGAGTAGGAGTAATACTGAAAGGATAGGTCGATGCCAGGTTATGTAGGACCTTAATACCTAATTAGACTTTATGTTTTATGCAGAAAGCAACAGGAAGCCAATAAAGTTTATTGAGTATAGAAATGACATGGTCAGATCTGTTCTTAAGGAAAAAATATTTGGGCAGCTAATAATTGGATAACTAGGAGAATGAGACACTTGAGCCAGAGAGATCAAATAACAAGCTCTAACAATATAAACTACAATAAATAATGGATAGCTAGGTGGCACAGTGGATAGAATGCTAGACGTTGAATCATGAAAAACTGAGTTCAAATCCAGATTTAAACATGTACTAACTGTTTTATCTTGGGCAAGTTACTTAACCCTGTTTGCCTCAATTTGCTCATCTGTAAAATGAGCTGGAAATGGCAACTAATTCCTGATTATTTGCCAAGAAATCCTCCAGAAAAGGTCACAAAGAGTTGGGCATGATTGGGAAACAAGTAAACAAGAACAAGAACAAAACAATAATCTATGCAACAAGTAATGAAGGCCTGAACTAGGAGGATATCTGTGTGAATGGAGAGAAATAAGATTTGAGAGATGTTCAGCCCTCTATAATATTACAGTAGGAAAGAGGGTGAGTAGAACATTTCATCTTCAGTCCTCTGGAAATTAAGCTTATTGATTATTATTAATTATGCATTGATCAGAGTTCTAAAATCTTTTAAGGTTGTTTGTATTTATAATGCTCATGCCATTAAATAATTAATTTATTTCTACTAACTTCATCTTGTATCAACTCACAGAAGCACCTCTGATTTCTTCTAAAACTTTCCATCTCTTATGACACAATAATATTCATTTTATTCATACACTATAACTTGTTTAACCATTCCACAATACGTAAGTACCTCCATAATGTCCAACTTGGGAAGAGAGACAGAGACAGAGACACACAGAGACAGACAGACAGACAGAGATAGACAGAGAGACAGAAAGACAGAGAGACAGAGAGACAGAGACAGAGAGACACAGAGAGAGACAGCACTTTCATGTTTTTTTTTAAATATTGTTGTATATAAGGGTTACTTTCCTCTTTTTCCACTTGGGGGTGGGGAGTGAGGGGGTATGGGCCCAGTAGTGGTATAATTGATCAAAAGTAGACACAAAGGGCAGCTAGGTGGCACGGTGGATAGAGCACTGGCCCTGGAGTCAGGAGTACCTGAGTTCCAATCCGGCCTCAGACACTTAACACTTACTAGCTGTGTGACCCTGGGCAAGTCACTTAACCCTAATTGCCTCACTAAAAAATAAAAATTTAAAAATTAAAAAAAGTAGACACAAGATAATAATTGTTCCAAATAATATCACTATCTAAAATGTACTTTAAAAAAGACAGTTTATGTTGATAAATCTTATATATGAAAATCTTAATAACACCCTACAATGATCAAAGACCCTTCCTCAGAGGTCGTTTACCTACAAATATTCTTTTGATAGCATAAAACATTATCTGCAGGAGCTATAGACATTCAAACTTGCAAATGAGAAAGGGATAATAAATATTTTGTTGACTATAAAAGTAAAAACGAACTCAAGGTATTCAAGGTAAACGTACTTTACTCAGTCCAATGATGAATATTTATTTTATCTTTGGTGTCTAATGTAATTTCCTACTAAAAACTGGAGGGAAAGATTCTGAATTGAATAGTTGTTTTAGTAAAGAAAGTAAGGGTTTCTCTTTTAGGGGTGGGGGGTTATGTTTGTGTGTGTGTGTGTGTGTTGAGAGTCTCTGCTTTATTGATAGAGATGACCCAACATGAAACAGTTTGATCATGTCCCCAGAAAAAGAGATAATCAATAGACATTCTGAGCAGCACATTGATACCATGAAGTTGTTAAGTGTAAGTCTCCTGTATATTTTAAAGAATTTCTATGAAAAGACCTGGGTAAAAATTATGCAAGGCAAGGCAGTACAACTGTCTTATGGTTTGTATTCTAGGAACCCATGCTGGTAAACTAATAGGTCCATCTACTTACATACTAAGTCCTTACTACTTTGCTTACTTTGAATGAGACACCTCTCTGATTTTAGTCTCTTCATGTGTAAAACGAGAAATTTGAGGGAGATAACGTCCAAGGTACCTTACAGCTCTAGATCTATGATTCTATACTCTTAAGTATGAGACCAAAACTCAGGTACTTTTTCACAAGGGGTTTAATGAAAATTACCAATATAAAATTAGATTATGATAAGAAGGAAGAGGAGGAAAGCTAGTGTTTATATAGTTCTCCAAGTATTGAAAAGCATTTTGAATATTCATATGTGATTTATTTTTATCCTCACAACAAACTTAGAAGGTAGGTGCTATTAATATAATAAAATTTTACAAATCAGAAAACTAAGACTGAAAATGATTAAATGACTTGTCCAGGGTCACACAGCTAATAAGAATCTGAAACAAGATTTGAATTCTGGTTTTTCTGAATCTGCACTTCACCCATTCTGCCACAGAGCTACCTAATGCATCTGTGTAGAACTAGGTTGTAACTGATTTTAACAGGTAGTAGACACCATGGACAATGGACTTTCTAACATTGGCCTTTTATTCACTGTGAAAAATGTGGGGAAAGGAAGTAAGTCACTTGACATTTGCTTAGTTTCTTTCATTTGTACTATAGCTATTATATTGTCTCCTTCACTAGGGCAAAGCACAAGCAAAGTAATGAATTAGCTCATAGTTGTCTATTAGAAAGTAATGCACTTTAAGTAAAAACAAAGTTATGGGACAGAATCTAGGCTCTGCAACAGATAATGCAGGGAATAGAGCACTGGACATAGAGTAAGGAAGACTAGAGTCGAAATCAAGTCTTAGACATTTGCTAGCTGTTACTTAGGTGACTAGACTAAGTCATTTAACCCCTGACTCAGTTTCATCATCTATAAAATGGGGAAACTAACAGTATCTAGTTCCCACAGTTGTGATAAGGATTCAATGTGATTATATTGCTAAACCACTTTGCAAAATCTTAAAGCACTCTCTAACATGAGCTATTAACTATATTACCTTGAATATTTCTTTTATCAATTCTATGTGATACTCAGTTTCTGTTACTGAAAAGTGGATTTAATAAAGATAAAGTGACTTGAAACTTTAAAACATGATATAGGGGCGGCTAGATAGCACAGTGGATAAAAGCACCGACCCTGGATTCAGGAGTACCTGAGTTCAAACCTGGCCTCAGATACTTGACACTTACTAGCTGTGTGACCCTGGGCAAGTCACTTAACCCCCATTGCCCCGCCCAAAAAATATGATATAAAGCCATGCATTAATGACAAATTTTACGGCACATGACAGGAAGGTCAGCTTAACTTCTTATAGGCTGTGTCTATGGAACATGAACTCTGGCTACCTCTAACTAAAGTGGAAAAACATTGTTAGATTGAGAAAGTATGTTCCCTCAAGACCAACAGAAAACACCACATCCTTAACAATATTTTCCTAAGGATGTCCAAATCTCAAATTAAATGTGTCACACTAACCATATTTTCATCAGTCTCCTAATTTTGCATTTCTCTCTCCCACCACTGTACTTGCATCTTTTAATTCCACACCACCACTCATATATTCTTTGTCTTTTACAACTAATTTTAAGGTTCTAAATTAGAAATCCATAGCACTCTTAAGTATATGTAAAGGAGTATGATTTTGGGATGGGGGAAATGATTGTTAAGCATTCTTGTGAGTTCACAATCTGATTCTACTTTTGTATAAACCAGCAATTTAAAAAAAAATGCTTTGTCTAAGTCAGGAAAGCTTAGCAGGGCAGCTATATGGTACAGGGGATAGAGCAGTGGGCTTGGAATCAGGAACTTACCTTTCTGAGTTCAAATCTGCTCTCAGGACCTTTCTAACTATATAATCCTTGGTAAGTGACTTAACCATGTTTGCCTCGGTTTCCTCATCTGTAAAATGAACTGGAGAAGGAAATGATAAACCACTCATATCTTTGCCAAGAAAACGCCAAATGGAGTCATGGAGAGTCAGACACAAATGAAAATGATTGAATGACAAGAAGCCAAGAAAGGGAAAAATACTGAACTCGTCATCTGACAAACTATTCTTGGAGAAATTTAGTTAACATAATATCATTTCAATGAAGCACCTAAAGGAGTACAGAAAATTCCTCAGAAGCAAGCACAAATTTGATATATTTGCCAAATAATGAGGCATTAATAGTTTAGAAAGAATGCTCATTGGTAAGATATTAAACAGATGAATGAGGGGGAAAAACACAAGAAGTATTACCTTCAACAACAATTGAGGGGGAAATGAACCTTCAGAAAAAAAAATGTTTATGAGAATCAACGAAGCTGGATCTACCTGAGAGCATTTTCAATACTTGGAAAGTAGCAGCATCAAATAGAAATGAAATGGAACAAATCTTCTGATCCCTCTGTGGTACACTATTTTCATGAAGAACAACAGTTGAGCCACCACATTTGGATGAAACACATCATTGCTCAAATAGATTTTATGAGAGAGTATCAATATCATTTAAGACGATGAAGTCAAGAAGAGTTAGTGTAACTAAGCAAAAAAGATACAAAACTATTCATATCTTTCGTTGTGATTGTACAATTTTGAGGCATACAGATGCGTTGTTAACATATTAAGTAGACAAAGATTTCAAAATAATAGGGTAAAAAGAAGCAAAAGTAATTTTCAGATTTTATAACAAACAATACAAGTGTCTACTTTCTAATCTTCATAAAATTTTTGTGAGACTGGTCTAGGCTAGGGCTGCTTAAAGTTTTTCTACTCATGACCCCTTTTGCCCCCAAGAAATTTTTTACAAGATCCCAGGTATATAGGTATATAATAGGTATATAGGTATATAATGCAGACCTATAGGTCTACATAACCTTTCACTGCAGCCAAATTTTTCGTGACCCCCACATCCAGTTACACGAACCTATATGGAGTCATGACCCACAGTTTAAAAAGTTTTGGTCTAGGAAGAGTATAAAAGCATTTTGATGGAAATATATGAAGGGAGTAGGCCAGCATCATCTTTTAATATTTTCTGCTGTGGATTATACCTTCTCAATTATGTGGCTCACAGAGACACATAGAGTATCATTTAGAACCACATACAGATCACACCAATTCTAATGTTTTAATTTTTTTAATATTTGACTTAGTAGAACAAAATGAAGGCTGAATGTCTTTCATCAAACTATTTGTCATTCATTCAGATACCAAAATTATTCAAGATGTCATGATGGATGTGAAAACACAGATAGCTTTATCAACAATATCTCAGTTTCAATAATAAGTGAGGCATTCAGTGAGAATTCTGCAAGCCAAAGGTTTTCCATGTCATTTTTTTGTTTTTGTTTTGTTTTTTTTGCGGGGCAATGGGGGTTAAGTGACTTGCCCAGGGTCACACAGACAGTTAAGTGTCAAGTGTCTGAGGCCGGATTTGAAGTCAGGTACTCCTGAATCCAGGTCCAGTGCTTTATCCACTGCACCACCTAGCCGCCCTCCATGTCATTTTCATAGAAGAAAACCTTGCAAAACCAAAAAAGAAGTTAATTGATGACAGAATCATCTGGTTGTTCCTGTTTGCAGATCAATCAAACAGACAAGTAAATAAACACTTATTAATTTCCTTCTTTATACAGAGCACTATTATAACATGGTAACTTCAAGCTCCCTTGGACAGAACCTTCTTAATGAGTTCATTTTGATGCTGAAGAAAATGTATGTTGACTAGATTCTGAAATTTAATCATATTAGATTGGTCAATTTGAAAACGTGTCAAGTGCCTAGTTTGTACCAGGAATTAGAACGTGTATCTTGAATAGATATTTGATATAGGTCCAGACTTGAATAGGAAAAAAAGGGGAAAAAATGGTTATATTTGGGAAAGTAGACAAAATTTTTATATGATCTTGTTATTTGTTTCGATCTAAACTAATTTTCTTAATACTGATATTCTCTCAGTGTTTCATGTGGTTAAAAATACTGAATCAATGATATTAGAAAAGACAAATTTGCAAGTCAATTACATGGCATTGAAAAGGCATATGATAGGTGTATGAAGGGTGTACTTTAAAATAAAAGTAATGTATGTGTGAGAATCAGGGTGCCACCCCCCTGCTGAGAAAGAAATTGTGAGAACCAGGGCAACGCCCAGCTGAGGAGAAAGCTTGTGACTAGCGTCCGGAAGCTGCCTGGCATCCAGAAGTTACATCTATTCATAGAACCGCCTGTAAGTCATGTCAATCAATGCTACCAGCCAATTAGCTTGGAGCTGTGTGTCCCTCTTCTGGTCCTGCAGGGAGATTCCCTCTCTAGGAGACTGAGGATCTGCCTTTTTAGATGGAGGTCTGGGGCAGGGTAGGGTAGCTAGGCTTTTTCTTTCTGAACTCTATGTGTTCTTCCTCTCTCTTTTGCTAACTTCTAATATAATTTAACAAATGCTTAATGCCCAAAGATTGGTGCTATATGCTTCTAATTTAAGGCAACCACACATTAGATTTTAGTCATAAAAATTAGATTTTAAACATCACATATGTGAAACTTCAAATGCATTTTCAATGATGTTTTTGGTCATCAAAGGAGTTGGACCTTCATGTTGTGAGAGATATGCAAGGCATTTTAGAAGAATTAGATTAATGCCTTGAACTAAGTGAGTGAATCTTTCAAGGAGGTTTAATTGGAATTTAGTAGAAAATTAATCCATTCATGGAAAATTAATGGATAATAATTCCATAGAATGAGCATAAAGAGGCAAAGAAATTTGCTCTGGTGAATCAAGTACATATACTAATGAAATCATGGTTATATTAACATAATATTTGTTACTCTCTTATAAGTTTCCATCCCTTACCCACCACCAGTACCTGTCCTAAGAAATCTTCCTAGATCTCTATCTATAGAGTACGACATCAATTCCCTGTTATCAATTGATTTCTTAGTGTTCAAGACCCTCTCTATATCTAAGCTTTTATTCATGTTAATGCCCACAAGCAAGCCCTTATTCATTCAAGTTCTATACTTAAATTATGATTTCTGCTATCTTCTGTGGCTGGCACCAATCGAGTTGGGTATTCCTGAACATAATGTGCCCTTGGTTGGTATGTGTCTGAATGAACTACAAAGTTCAAGGAAAGATATCTTCATGATACCCACATAATATAGTAGAACCTTATTTTTGTTTTATTGCCCTATTTTCGTATTCTTCTTTGATTTTTTACAGAATTTCCGGAATAAACATGGAAAGGAGTTCCCTTGATCATCTGAGTTCCCCTCCTAATTCCTGGCAAGCTTCTCCCATCTAATCTAAGTCATTCCAGAAAAAAAAAGAGCCTCTCTATATCTCTAAGATATAATCATGGAACCTATTGTTTCCTATTCCACTTTTGCATAGTTCTAATTCTTTTTTAAAAAGTTGTTCTTTACCCCAAGTCAAAACTTGCCTCTCTTCAATTTCTATCCACTGTCTTTAGTTCCACACGCTGTTCTCTTAAGCAGTCAAATCTCTTTTCCACCCACAAACTCATCAAATAATTGAAAACAACTATTGTGTTCCTCACCTCCTGCTGGTTAGTAACATCATCTGGACTTTCCTGTCCTTTCCCTTACTGTTCTCAGATATCTCAGACAAAGCCATTATCCTGCTCCTTGCCTCCAATCTATTTGTATGCTGTCTTCAAAGGTCAATTAATTCTAATGACTACTGTGGTCCCACATACCCTGCTAATTAGTTTTTGAACTTATTCTTCAGACTTCTCCTAAAAACCTTGATCAGAACTGATTCTTCCCAGACTGACTCAGCTCAAGGCCTCTCGAATTATTTCATGAACTACTCCCTTGCCTTAATGCCCACATCAAGGTAAAACCATCCGTTTTGTTTTGTATGCATCCAAATATTGCCAATAACTCAGCTTTGAACAATAAATTTTCTGCCTCTAATTAGGCCACCTAATACAGTTATTTACCCCCACTGGTCCTTCAGTAAATTCTATTCATAATTAATCGGTTACATAGGTAAATGTGATTATCTCCAATACCAATTTATGCTGTCCGAGGAGATCCAGTGCCACCTTCTACTATCCTCAGAAAAGGGGGTTTCTGTTTCGTCTGACAGAAGACAATCAAAATTGCCTGCAAGCATCATTCCTACCAAGATTCTATGTTTAGTTCAACTGAATAAGCATTTATGAAGCACTTACTATTTGCCAGGAACTGGACTATGTGCTGGTAATTACCACCCACAATGTTTATAACTGCTCATCCAACTCTTTGCAGCCTGCATCCCCTCCCCAACATCCAGCATAATCCCTTCAAGGATAAAAGCAGCAAAGGGAAAGAAGATTGACAGGCATGCAGTGTGTCAGTCAGAATCTGCCATGAAGTTAATTGCATTGCTGGGAAATCTTCCCCTGTGATCTGACATTGAGATCAGCTGTGAGGGATGAAAAAGGCAGCTGTGAAGCTTAATTTGGAGGACATGTCATCATCACTCAGTTCCCTTCTTGGATGCACTCTGTGCTTTGGCTCACAAGTGGTACAGGACCCAACTAAGGAATGTGAGACCCTACCCCACGCCAGAAAACGTAGACATCTTTATTATAAGCTCAAGGAAGTGGAAACTGAGGGCTAAGGTCACACAGGTAGTAAGCACTAGAATCAAGATATGAATGTAGGCACTTCAACTGAAGAAGGAGTACCATGCCTACCAAGCTTAACATTGACTCCTCTGACCTAAAAGCTACAGCATCCAGTGCCATACCAAACAATACCTGGGAAGACAGGAAACCAAAGCCTAGACCATTGTAACTGGATTTCTTCCTAAGTACATTCATCCAAAAATGCTTTTATATAACACGGTGTACGGTTTTCAAGAACTGAGCTTGTCCAGACACAGAATATCAACACTAAAGGTGGTGTGTGACTTACTTGAGTATCTTAAGGGTTTAGGAGTTTGGTCCACAATTCTCATCTCCTATGTCCATCTCCAGAGCCATCTGAGCCTCTCCAATCTGTTCTTACTTCAAACCATTTCAGTTCAGGATTCCCTGGTAGAAGGTGAAGTAATAAATAAGATAACCCTATAACTGTTTCTTCTTATTAATATACTTTCTCTTCCCTATTTCCCCAAGACTTGTACAATGTTTTGTTTACTGGCCAGAGGTAAGGTCATAAGATTTTCCATAAGACATAACTTCATTTACACAAGTTCCCTAAATTGAAAACCCCTATAGCTTCAGCCTCCGGGAGACCCAAAGGAAGGGTACTGCTATTTTCATCAGGGGGCCAGTTCACTCTCAGTGGGTTAGATAATAGTCTTAACAAGGTTGAGGCAAGAACACAGGTCCAATACCCTTAAGCTCACTATCATATCAATCATATCATATCATCAGTTCTATTCTCTATGTTCCTGGAATTATAAGCCAAATAAATTGAAAATATAAGGTATTAGTCACAAAGGGTAATGAGTGTGAAAACTTAGTTGTTTCCCTGCAAACACATCTGTGGCATGAGAAAAAAACAAGTGAATGCAAATACTCTATTGCTCAGATTAATGACTCAAATTTAGATATATATGTATATATCTATAACTTTATAAATATATAAGCACATGTATATTGTGTTTATATTCACATATATAAATATGCATATATTTATTCACTTATATGCATAAATGTGTGTTGTGGTTTTCTATATGTGCATGTATAGATTGTATTTAATACAAGTGTATGTGTACATGTACAAATGCATGTACGCATATATGTGTGTGTATGTATGTATTTACATATATGCATGCATGCACACACACCAACTTCACCAACATAAGCATTGTGTTGATGTCGACTTCACTTCCTTGGTTCATGACTAGAGGATGAGGGAGGAACCATGAGATATCTGAGGAACTCAGGTAACCTAATGGAGAAGTGAGGGCAACTGCAGTCTTGGTAGAGAGAGCTCACCTGTACCCTGCCACAGCTTATCTATGCTAAGACTTTAACCAGATCCAGATGTTCATGGTGCTGAGAAGCAGTACAGCTTGAGATCCAAGAGTTTGGAGCTATGGCAAGGAGCACAGTGGGATTGGAAAGGGCTAGGAGCAGAGTTCCTGGATCAAAACAAAGTGATTTCCAGATGGTGCAGATGCTGAGTCTTCTGGTTACTGCCCCTCTTTCACTGTCCTGTTCTTCAGCTCATGTGCTGCATCCTTTCACACATGGATTTGGCTCCTACCCAAACATCCTTTCTGTTAAATTCTTAGTATGGGTAAGCAACTGTAGGGTGTGGGTGTGTTGGCTCCATCTCTAACGCTGTGACCCTCTCTCCTTCATTGGTTATTGACCCTGAAAATTCCCTAGCATTCTCCTGATTTTTCATTCTCTGTGTCATTCTGAGCCCACTTCTGGTCACAAACCATTACAACAAAATTGACATGAGGACATCAGGGATGTAACAGGCAGCTGTTACATGGACAAGTATGACACATATTTATTGCTGCCCAGGGGGCCTGCCTAGACCAGCAACCACAGCTTTTGACCCACTGTCTTCCTTAGCACTTTTAAAGAACTTTCTATGGAAAATTTACCATAAGAAAGTCTTGGAAGCTCTATCACTTTACAATGAGGGCCTTCTTCCCCCATCTCTGGCACCTCCTCCCCTCCTCACATTCCCTATGTGTTAGGCTGGCTAGCCTGCCAGTGTTTAAAGGGTAGTACTTGGGTGGGCTGCTCTTCTCTGAGACATAACCTAAAGAAAAAACATCTGCTATGATCTCTGAAGGTGATTTATTTATTCAGGGTTCCAGTGCTGAGGTGAGATGCCTCCAGTGATTAATTGCCCAAGAGTTCTCTAGGCTGAACACATTCCTGCAAAGTTTCATTACAACTTTTAAGCTTAAAGCATCTGATCCAACTAAACATTTAGGAAAGGAAACTATGATTTAAAAAAATTCATCAGCCAAATGACTCAGGAAATTAGTAATGCCCTATAGATTTTTATGCCTGAAATTCCTCTCATTTGAAGTGAGTACAGGTTAGAATAGATCTCAGTTATTTCCATCAAACATCTCTGTGATGATTTAGCAAGTGAGGTGGTCACCTTTTTCTATGTCCCAGTAAATGGGAGACTGCTTTTGTGGATTCAATTAACTGAGATATACCACAGATAAGAGGATCACAGTTGAAAATACAGAGTGTGTACCATATGCTCTATGTCTTCAATGACATTCTGTGATTATATTATTGGAATGACCAATGACTGGAGGGTGGGAATGGAAAGCCATGAGCTGAAGGAATCTGCCATAACACTGCCCCTATTTGCCTCAGGTCAAGCTTCCTTAAAATGAAGAGGCTGCACTAGGGGATCCCTAAAATGATAGTCACTCTGTCATTCTGGGTTTCAACAGGAGAATTATAAAATATTATAACTGGAAAGGACGACAAAGGTCACAGAGATCACCTGGTCCTACTTACCCTTCCTTTTACAGATGAGGAAAGTAAGGATGAGGGATATTAAGTGAATTGTTCATCATCTTATATAGAAGAGTTAATGCTAATCAAATTCTGAGAGTCAATTATTCAATTTTCAGCATGAACATTTAAATGTAAGAAACTGATTATAGCTACAAATCCAGTCATAATTT
This sequence comes from Dromiciops gliroides, assembly GCF_019393635.1. NCBI lineage: Eukaryota > Metazoa > Chordata > Mammalia > Microbiotheria > Microbiotheriidae > Dromiciops > Dromiciops gliroides. Next base: position 212,624,816 of record NC_057866.1, on the reverse strand, counting down.
ATAGTTTTGTTGATTTCTTAGACTTCCTTAGAAAATGTAAATAATAAGGATTAAACTTACAATTGCTGGGCAGCTAGGTGGCGCAGTGGATAAAGCACTGCCCTTGAATTCAGGAGAACATGAGTTCAAATCCAGCCTCAGACACTTGACACTTACTAGCTGTGTGACCCTGGGCAAGTCACTTAACCCACATTGCCCCACCAAACCAAACCAAACAAATAAAAACTTACAATTGTTTTACATGCCTTTTCTCCCTCCCTCTATCCTTTCTTCCCTGTGTTCCTCCTTTCTTTCCTTCCTTCTGCTGCTTCCCCCTACCTCCATTCTTCCCTTCCTTCCTTTTTTCCTCCCTCTCACTTTTCTTTCTTCCCTTCTTTCTTCCTTCATTCCTTTCCTTCTTTCTTCCTTTTTCATTTTTCTTCTTTCTTTTTCTTTCTTTCTTATTTTCTTCTTTTTTATTCTTTTAGCAGCAGCCTTTTTACATTGATTCATAAAGTTTTCAGTCCTCAAAAATACCTGGATACATTTCTGACAAATTTCTGTTTCATATTTGTCTCATCCTTAACATCTGAAACAAATGAAATCCATGCCTTTAGCCAAAGTATTGATAAAAATGCTATTAGAAACTTTGATTACTGAGCATTCCAATATAGGAGTATTTCCAAAGTAGCATTGATTAATAAATAATTACTGTTTGGGTCCACCCATTTAACCAATTACAAATTGAAGTAATTATACAATTCCTTTCTACCAGGAATAGCATTAATGACTTCACACTGATTTGGTTGGATAAATGTTTTATTGATTTAGCATAGGGTTAACCTGGGGTTCATGGACCATCCCCAACCCCTACAAAAATATCTGGCCAGAATTCCTGGAAATAGTGGTCTTGGTTGAAGGAAAAAAAAACCCTTTTTAAAATTTTTACTAACCTCAAACTGTAATTTAGTCTTCATTTTAATTATGATTGTAAACAAAAACAACAACAAAATTGAATAAACAGTCCGTAGGCCAAATGGCTTCATGAGAAAAAAAAAAGTTAAGAATCCCTGGTTTAAAAGATGTTTCTAAATAGGTAAGTATTCTCATAACATAATTAAACATTGGAGCTGGGAAAGACCTTTGAATTCACCTAACCAAATCTCATCTTTGACTGATGTGTAAACAGAGATCAAAGAGATGCAATAGTCTATCCCATTGTCAACTAGGTTTAATTCTAAGCCTTGTCTTCTTTCGGCTATATCACACTATCTCTAAAAATTCCTGCCTCCATACCTCATTCCTCAAAACATTGAGGGATTTCTTCCAGGAGATCAGAGGTATCAGAGGTAGCATTAGGGATGGGTTGGGGTGGGGGTTGTCCTTTCATGTCCTTTCAAATCAAGGGTGGGTCATGAGATCATAGATCTGGAGCTGAAAGGTACAATAGAAGCCACCTAGTGAAATCCTTTCATTTTGATTATGAGGTGAGAACTAGGGAGGTTAAATGACTTCCCCAACATCATATGGCATTTGAGGTAGGTGGACTTAGGTCTTCTTGATTCCAGAGGCAGCAATACTTCTACTGTACTGTCTCATGCTATTTCTACCATAGTCCTTCTGAGAAAATAAAACCCAGATTCATGTTAAGAATATACATTTTATGAGAAAGTAGAATGAGAAGTATAAAAAAGAGTAGTACACTGTATACTGAACTTCTTAGGAGGGTACAAATGCATAAATCTTGTGAGCATGTAATCTTGGTCTTGTAAAGAACCATGCTGTTGTTGACAAAGCCTTCAAGAGAAACAATTGGCCTTCTTACCAAGAGAGAATATTCTGTGTTTCAGGTGAACCCAAATCAGTATGTTCCACATCAGTATGTCTGAGTTATCCAAGAGTAATAGCATTGCAGATTCCCCTGCCTCTCCATTAATTAGGGAGTTGATTATGCTGTTCGCCTGTGGTGAGCAGTGGAAGTGAGCACAGATAACATGACTTCATACAGAGTTTCCAGACACAAGACACAAAACACAGCAGAGAAAGCATCTGGTGCAAATCATTTTTTAAAGAATTAAATTTTTTTAAACCTCCTTGATTTAGCTTCTGGGATGAAATGACAGGCAGGGAGATCTTTAAATGCAGGTTTAAGTACCTGATTAGCAAGGATAACATTTGGGTATGTTTGTATCCAGTACAAGTACACTGACTTGTTAAAAAAATTTTACACTGAGAGATATGTTAATGATGGAAGGAAAGACTTTACTAGAAAAAAATGAGTGCAGCTGCATTATGATTTCAGTTCTCTGAAGAGATAGGGACTACATAATAGAATCAAAATCAGCAAGGGTCTCTTTCCCACACCATATGCAAACCTTCTTTCATAGAAATGAGAATCATGGATGCAGTTCCTCAGAATAAAGAACAAATACCACTAGTGAGACAAGTGTAGGTCTGCTTAATTTGGTTTCATTACTGTTGACTGTTAATTCGATTCTTTCACTGTTGCCTCCATACTCACTGATACCAAATTACTTTGCTCAGGGTAACTGGAATGAAAGCATCCAAAGGATAATTTTGGTACTAAGCTTTGCAGAGAATCAATTTTTTTTTCCTTAGTTAAATACAATTAAATGTTCTTGATGGCTTTAACAAAACCCTTTGCCCTATATTATGTGATAGGATTCTTATGTGAAAAGTTTTGACTCATTTGTGGGTGATATGATTTTCCCTTTCTTCCTATTCCTATCTACCTTCTCTCCCTTCCTTTGTTCCCCTTTCTTCTTCCCTTTTATCCTTCCCTCTGAGAAGTCTTTTAGAATTGTAATGCCCCCAAAGGTTGTGAAGTTTTTTACAGCCCCCTCGAATTGCTAATGTTGTCAGGTTCCCAAAACCTGTGGATCTAATATATTAAGTGAAAAAGATGTATTGAAAAGAAAATGTATGTAAGTTAGGTTTTAGTAAATTGAATCATATTTTAATGTACCAAGGGAGCTGGCTATTTCAAGGAAACACTTAGTAAATCTTCTAGAAAGTTATATATATATATATATATATATATATATATATATATATATATATATATATATATATATATATAATAAACTTGGCTCCTGCTGCTCTAAGGTTGTAGAGATTTCTCTCTGTGTGTCTCTGAATTTTTCTCTCTCAACTCTCAAATCTCTCTCTTTTTTTGGTGTTTGTGTGTGGCAATGAGGGTTAAGTGACTTGCCCAGGGTCACACAGCTAGTAACTGTTAAGTGTCTGAGGTCAGATTTGAACTCAGGTACTCCTGACTCCAGGGCCGGTGCTCTATCCACTGTGCCACCTAGCTTCCCCCTCTCAAATCTCTTTTAAACCATTTGAGACCATCCTGATATGCTTCCATGCTCTCTTGGGAATCCATAGACTCAGTCCTCTGTTTTACCAGGTTTTGATTATTTTTCTTTCCATGTTGATTCATAGATATTTGGACTCACCCTACGAATCTGGGAGGCCATATTCCCTTCTGTTATTCAAATCTTCCTTCTTGGTTTACCTGCTTATGCACAAGGTCTTTCCCTGAGTTCTCTTTCAGCTGATAGCTTTGGTCATCTCAATCTAGTTTCCTTACTCCCATTTCCCTTTGCTCACTTTCTGACTCCTCCTTGCTGGCAGTGTCCCTGGTGGCCTGAACTCAAAGCTGCTTTAGCCTCCTCCTATAACGAGCAATTTACATTTTGCTTGGTCTCTGCCCTAAGTGACTTCTGCTGTGACAGCAGTTGTCCACGGTTGGACTCCAGCCCCTCTTTCCTCAGGCTTAGTGGAGGGCCACATGGGCTTCACATGCTAGCAACCTGCCCCCATTCCCTTTGTTTTTCAGTTCACTGATTGAGTACTGTTAAAGAACAAAGTGCTGTTCCACAATTGCCCCAGGGAAGACAAGCTTCTAGCTTTTGACTTTAGGGTGGGAAAGGGGGGAGTCAAGCTCTGTTAGGAGCCTGTAGGTTGGCCTGCCCTTAGGGAGGTAGTGCTGAGTGAATGCTTTAGGAGTTAAGGATTAGACTCCTCTGCTCTTAGTTCAGTATGTTTTTACCTCAATAGAATTATTGGTGTCTTAGAGATTGGTGATAGCTGAAATTCTTTAATCCTCACACATTGCTTCATTTTTTAAGACATTTGAAACAGTGTGAGGATCAGATAAAGTGAATAAACTTGCATCTTGTTGGTCACATTATGTATAATACTTCATCTCCCTGGCTCTCTCTCTGTGTCTCTGTCTTTGTCTTGTCCTGTTCAGTTCCTTCTATCTTTCTTTCTGTCTTCCTTTACTCCTTTCTCCCTCCCTTACTTTCTATTTCTCCTTTACCTTCCTCCCAAACTTTCCAAATTATTTTATCCTTTCCTTTTTCTTTTTTAATTTCTCATTTTTCTCTTATCTTTCTCACTTTCTCTTTTATTCTTCCCCTTCCTTTCATCCTTTTCTTCATTTTTTGTTTCCCCTTTCCCAGAGTTATGTTTCCCAATCTGTTAAATCTGAACCCAAAAGACATTTTCCTAGAAAATGCCTGTATCTTGACTCCTATTGTCTTATTCTCAAATGAAGCCTATATTTAAAGTTGACATACTCCTACCAGGCTCTAGGTTGAAAAATTTCATTTTCAGATCAAGTAAATATTAAAAGAAACAAATGTGAACCCATATATCTTTTTTTAAAATACACATCTGTTGGAAAATCCCCTTGTGGCCCAGATTACTTGGGGAACACCCGAAGACTTCCTGGTGCTCTGTCTCAGTCTTGTATCAGTCTTCCTGCAAGAATATACCCAACCCCCCTTAAACCAAGATCCTAGTCACTGGCCTCCCTTCCTTTTTCTTCTGCTAGGGTTTTCTCCAGAGTTATGAACACCATCTAGAACCACATACTCCCCCTTCCCCCATCTCCTATTCCAGGACTTTTTCAGGCCAATGAAAAAAGAAACTTTTGACTGCTAACCAGACTCTCCTGGGCCATGTCTCCATCTCTTTCTTCATGCTTCCAGTGAGTCATCTCTGCCTTCACATCTTTGCCTGCTATAAAGTTGAAACTCAAGAGAACACCTAGAATGGTTTAGTCCCCTAGACCTCCGTTCAAAAAGTGATACTCTTCCTCCTTTATTGGCTAGCAGATTTTCACTCTCTATATTCTTCACCTTCCGGTCATTCTGAACCCCTGGATATAGTTATACTTTCCACATTCCCTTATTCTCTTAGTCCTATCCCCTTCAATATACTCCCCAGAATGCCCCATTCTTCATCTGGTCTGCCCCTTCCAGTGTTCTCTCTGGAATGTCTGGTCAATACTTAACCAACTTCATTTCATGCAACCCTTTTCCTTTTCTTTCTCTTTACATCTTCTACCTCACTAAGTCCTGGCTCTCTCCTATAGTATGGCTTGACTGGTTAACTTTTCTCATAACCCATTCAGGGCAGGGAATTCAGTATAATACTAGTTCCTTGTTGCCACTTATAGATTTCCCATTTACCACCATCACTCAGCAACTTCTCTACCTTTGAAATTCATACTCAAATGTATTATTCAGTCTAAATCATAGTAGCCAGGATCTATGTAACCTCCAGAATATTATCATCCTATATGAGTTCAGTGCAAAGACCATAGTCTCCTCAACTCCTGGTCTCATAAGAAGGGATATCAGATGCATGCTGATGTCCTTTCAACTACCCTAACTTCCCAGTTACTAAGTCTACTAAATTTCAATGAATTCCTCCTCTACTTCATTCACCTTAGCCACACAGAGAAAAGAAATAGCCATACCCTTGATCTTGCCATCACCTACAAGTGTTCCACTTCTATGTTCATGAACTCTGAAATTCCTCTGATCCTAGTATTGTAGTATTGAATCTTTTCACATGCCTTAGTATTTCTAAGCCTGTTATATATATATATATATATATATATATATATATATATATATATATATATATATATATATATATATATATATATATATATATATATATATATATATATATATATATATATATATATATATATATATATATATATATATATATATATATATATATATATATATATATATATATATATATATATATATATATATATATATATATATATATATATATATATATATATATATATATATATATATTTTTTGTCCTCACCATAACCACAAATCACATCTACTCTTCAATCCTTTCCTAGTCCTTCACTACTGTACTGGCTATAATTTTCTCCTTTACCTCCTCAACTATTTAATGAATCAGTTCAACTTTATATCATCACTTATTTTTGAATCCCTTGTCTCCTTGTCCTATCACCAATCCTAATGTGACAAACCCCAACCTTGTATTGCACCTACCATGTGCCTCCTTCCCTCTTATTCCTATACTGCTCAATATAGCAGGATAAAAATTGCAAAATTGTTCTTATTGGCTCCATAACAAATTTATGTTAGATAATCTAAACTGTGTCTTCATTTCAGAATGGCAGTCTTCTATAACTTTCTGATATATTCTACAGCAATTGTTCCAAACTTTTCATGTCACCTCAAGCCACTCGAGAAGCCCCTTCCCCACTCTCTCAGCTAAGTACCTTGCCTCAGGTCTCATTAAAAATATTGAGACCAAATACTTACTAGCTGTGTGACCCTGGGCAAGTAACTTAACCCCAGTTGCCTCACTAAAAACAAACAAACAAACAAAAACAAACAAACAAACAAACAAAAAATATTGAGACCTTTCACCAAGACTCCATGCTTCTACTTCCTCCACATCTCACATCATTCAGACAATTTCTCTCCTATCTCCTATTTAACTCTTATCCCCCATGAAGAGGTAACCCTTCTTGCCAAGGTAAACTATGCTACATGTATTCTTTTTTTTTTTTTTTTTGCAGGGCAATGGGGGTTAAGTGACTTGCCCAGGGTCACACAGCTAGTAAGTGTCAAGTGTCTGAGGCCAGATTTGAACTCAGGTACTCCTGAATCCAGGGCCGGTGCTTTATCCGCTGCGCCACCTAGCCGCCCCCGCTACATGTATTCTTGATCCCATTTCCTCACTTTTTTTTTCAAGAGTTTCTATCTCTGTCATGCCCTACCCATCTACTGGTTCTTCCTTTGATGCTTACAAACACACCCATGTCCATCTTATCCTAAAACAAACAAACAAGCAAAAAGAACAAAACCCTCAAATGATCTCACTATTACTGTTAAGTATTGTCTTTTCGAATCAACTCCTCAAGAAAGTCACCTATACTTTTTGGTTTGTTTTGTTTTTTGTTTTGCTTTGATGAGGCAATTGGGGTTAAGTGACTTGCCCAAGGTCACACAGCTAGTATTTGTTAAGTGTCTGAGATTTGATTTGAACTTAGGTCCCCCTGATTCCAGGGCTGGTGCTCTATCCACTGAGCCACCTAGCTGCCCCAAGTCACCTATACTTTAGCCCTGATTTTTAAATTTTCTACAGTCTAGTTTCTGACTTCAGTCTTCAGTTAAAAGTCTTCTTCCTGAAGCTATCAATGGTAATTGCCAAGTCTAATGGTATCTTCTCAGTATTCATCCTTCTTTACCTCTCATTAATCTTTGACACTGCTTCACTATCTCTTACTGTAAAAGGTCTACTCTCTAGAATTTTATAGCACCATTCTCTCCCAGTTTTGATCATACTTATTTGATTGTTCCTTCTCACTCCCTTTTGCTAGATACTTACTCATGTCATATCCATTTTACCACTGACATCCTCAACGTCTCTGACTTAGGCCATCTCTTCTTTCTCTATATTATCTCACTTAGTGAACTGATCCACTACTATGGGTTATATTATAATCTCTATATAAATAACTTCCACTTAAACATGCCTAGCCCTGATCTCTCTCCTGAGTTCACTCCTATACAAATAAATGTCTTTTGGACGATCTCAGTTTGGATTCCTGTAGGCATTTCAAACTTTATGTGTCCAAGAAAAATCATTATCCTGGATCTTTAATTCTCCTTGATTACCAACTTTTATATTACTGTCTAACAAACTAACTTTCTCTTCTCAACTAGGCTCATGACATTAATATCACTGTCAACTCCTCACAAACTCATCCCATATATTCAAGCTGTTATCATAGCTTATCATTTCTATTGCAGTAGCTTGAGGGTTAAATTCCCTGCCACAAGTCTTTCCAATACACTAAGCTTCCAAAATGATAGTCTGAAAGCACAGGTTTGACCAAGTCTCCATTTCTCATCTTCAACAAACTCTAGTAGTTCCCTATTACCTCCAAAGTCATATGTAAAACCTTCAGTTTGACCCTTCACACAACCTTATCCCTTACTGTCTTTCCAGTATTATGATACTTTATTGAATTATACACATGGTTGTTTATTATGATCTTCCTCATGGGTTGTTTTCAGGATCAAGAGATAATTAATGTTAAGTGTTTTGTAACTATAGAACCCTATAAATATGGGTTATTGGCTACTACACAAAATTAATCTTATCTCTTTTCCATGAGACAGCCATTTAGATATTAGAAGACAGCTATCATATCAGATGGCATTTGACCCCACTTGACATTATGTTCTCTACCTTCATCTATCTATATGTATCCTATTCACAAATTATTAAATTTGGCACTCCACACCCAATAAATTATAAGCCCCTTGTGATAAGATGACATTTCATTGTTGTTCTTTTATCTACCTTAATAGTAGAAAGTATACAAAGGACATATTTTTAAAAATTGAATTATATAAGTGAACTTTTATTTCATCTCTATGCCTCAAATCTCTCCCCATTCCAATCTTTCTTCCATTCAATCACCAGTGATTTTTTCCCCTAAAGTATCAGTATGGAATGCAGAGACAAGATAAAAGAGAAGGAAGGATGAGTATATCCCAGCTCCCTGCAAATAACCCAACAAAGATATAAGAATAATGCTGAACCGAGCTATAATTGAGAAATAGGAGAAAGTACAGTGGCTCATCTTTCCAAACAATGATAATACATTCAATCCATATACAAGTGATTAGGGCAGAAACTGTGAAACAGGGTGTGTCAAGATCATGAACTCAGGACATAGAACTCAGAGCTATCCTAACAACATCAGGACACCCAGAACTAATGACTTATTTTGCTTAGGGACCAAGCCAACAACAAGGGCTCACTTGGAGTGGTCTCCAGAGCTCTGAGATAGACCAGCAGCATGGGATGCCCAGTGCCTCCCTTCTACAAGTACAATTGACTATATATGTGGCACCTTTAGCTTTTATGTGGATCACAGCAATCAAAATAATGCACTGGCTAATGAAAAGAAAGGCTTCCTACCCTATTTGTCAAAGTTCATGCATATAGCTAGTCATTGTCTGAGTCAAGAGTAAAGCCCAGGCCTCATCAATGCTAAGACCAGCCTTCTATGTATTCTATAACCCTGCCTCTCCTAGACTGTTCAGGTTATTTATTTTTTTAGTCATCCAGGGAAATTTGAGCCTCAGATTAAGCCTGGACTAGTTGTTTTCATTCATGGTATCATTGAGTGCTGCAAGGAAATGATGAGAAAATTCAGACAAAATGAAGTTAGATGACTGGCCCAGGGTCACCCATCTAGTAAGAGTTTGAGATAGGATTCAAATGTGAATAGTCCTGACTCTAAGTCTTGCAATCTATTCACTATCCCACTCACATGCAAGGTCTTCATTAAGTCAGATTTCTTGCCTTTTGGATTCCTGTGATTGATTTTCAAATCTAAAGCAGAATTTAACATTTATCCCAGTTGATTTCAAAATGTTAGTTTTAAACAGCTATTTTGGTGCCTGAAAAATCATTTGAAATCTTGACTCTGTTATCCAACATATTAACACTCTTTCCTAGAGCAGTTTCCATCATCAGCAAACCTGATAAGCAACAAAGAAACTGGCTGTTCCTCATAACATAAAAATCTCTGGCATCTTGATTTCTCAGCACAGAGTCAGGATTGAAAAAAGAAATCTGAAGTGTTTGTATTTGAGAAAGGAAAACAAATCTACCACGTACATGTAAATGCACTGGAAATTCCAGCTTCCAAGATCAACAGGATGTACACATTTTCCTTATTCTTAAACTGTCTCACATTCTTAAAAGCTAATGCAGGCTAAAGTTAGGGCACAGCCAGGATCTAAAATCTCACTGACATGACTCTTTTTTGTCACATCTATTCATTTCCCAGAATCACTGTAGTTATGTGTGAGAGTTCATCTCCACCCGTGTCACCAAGCAGATCCAAATGTATAGAGAGAGATAATGACAAATATCCAGAATAAGGTAAAAAAATTATGTTAATATAAACTCACATTTGGCTGATAAATGACAAGCATGTATACTACCTATGTGTTTGTGAAAAAATAGATACATATAGATAGATAGACACACACATATATATTTAATTAACTTGACTAATATAAAGAACTCAAAAGGTTGAATTCCTTATATTATATTTTCATTTGTCCCAATTGACATACAAAGCAGGCTCATATTTAGAGATATATGGTAAAAAATAATCAGTGTGAAAGGTTTTAAGCATTTAGGATATAGAATATTAGATTTGAACTTACAGTACCTTAGGGGTGGGCACTGGCTTCCTCATTTGCTTATAATGAGAATGCCACTAACACCTCCCTATGGCTCTTTTTTTATTAATCTTATGAAAATGGAAATAATAGAATTAACCCCTCCTCTCACCATCCCATCTATGCAGGGTTATTATGAAGAAAGTGTTTTGTAAATCTCAAAGCATTAATTATCGGAATATGAACTAGTAGGAGGAGGAAGAAAATTATAGTAAAAATTCAGTGTAGAGGAATTGCATAAGTGGAGAAATTTACAGAGGAATATATAATAAGAGGAAATGATGGACCAGTCAGGTAAAGAGATCATGGGATAACCAATCGATATTCTACATGGTCTATTATAATTTTTGCATTGGCAAGAGGACTGGACTAAAGGTTATTTATTAAAGTTCATGGACATGAACAAACAGATAGGTGATCAAGGATGGGCTACATTTTTCATCGTTAGGGGCAGCACCCACTTTGATGATATCACAGACCACCAGAGCATCAGAAGGTATTTTTTATTATTTACTGTTGGATAAGGAGTGGTTCATAAAATAGAAATGAATATATTCTTTCATGTTATTTCCAAAATCATTATACAGGCACCCCATATACTATGCTTCAGCGATTTGATACCTAGGTGAGCTACTTTTGATATTTCAAATTATAGGTACAAGGTGGACATAACCACATAAGCAAGATATCTATGCTTAGAAAAGTGACCATCAAAATGACATCTGGTTATTTTCTACTCTCTGATTTTCTTCCACACCAAATTTACCCATAGGATCAGATAAAACAAGGCTTTGTTTCTGTTGTCAGCATTTTTTACATTATCAACAAACACTTTGTTATGTTTTCTGTCTCTGTCTCTCCCTCTGTCTCTTTCTACTCTCTGTCTCTACCTCTTTCTGTCTCTGTCTCTGTCTGACTCTGTCTCTCTGTCTCTCTGTCTCTCTCCCTTTCATGTCCCCTTCTCTGTGTCCCTCCAACAGTCTCGCTCTGTCTCTCTGTCTTTCTGTCTCTGTCTCTGACTCTGTCTCTCTCTGCTTCTCTGTCATTCTGTCTCTCTGTCACTCTGTCTCTCTCTGTCTCTGTCTTTCTGTCTGTCTCTGTCTCTATCTGTATGTCTCTCTCCATCTCCCTCTGTCTCTATCTTCCTTTTATGACCCCTCTCTCCCTCTGTCTCTGTCTCCCCCTTCTCTCTGTCCCTCTATCTCTGACTCTTTCTCTCTCTGTCTCTCTCTGTCTCTCTTTGTCTCTTTCTGTCTCTGTTTCTCTCTCGCTCTCTGTGTCTTTCTCTGTCTCCCCCTTCTCTCTCTGCTACTCTTTCTCTGTCTGTATTTTTCTCTCCCTCTCCCTCTGTCTCTCTCTGTCACTCTCTGTCTCTGTATGTCTCTCTCCCTTTCCCTCTGTCTCTCTCTGTTTCTATCTCCCTTTTATGCCCCCTCCCTCCATCTTTCTCTGTCCCCCCTCTCTCTCTGTCTCTGTCTGTCTCTTTGTCTCTCTGTATCTCTCTGTCTCTGTCTATCTCTTTCTCTCTCTCTCTCTCTCTCTCTCACACACACACACACACACACACACACACACACACACACTTTGTCCCTTTCTATCTGTCTCTCTCCCTTTTATGCCCCCTCCCTCTGTCTTTCTCTGTCTCCCCATTCTCTCTCTGTCCTTCTATCTCTGTTTCTATCTCTATGTCTCTCCTCTCTCTTCCCCTTCCCTTCATTCATCAGCACAACCACATCCCCCAAACACTATCCGGGTTATATTATGTGGTTGGAAAGATCATTAGAAAAAAAGTTTGTAATTTTTCTCCAGATGCCAAAGCTGTTAGGTAAGATAAAATAAACTAATTCTCTGTGTGGTTACTAGATAAATGACATGGGTGAGTGGGGGGATTCCATTGTCCATAATCTATCTACACAAATACAATTTGGAAGACTGATGGAGACACCTAAGTGCCACAATATGGACCCATTTGTAGAGAGCTGCTTCTCTAGCTGTAACCACCCAAAATTGCCTAATGGAGGTCATTACTTGAAGACATGCTAGCTTTTGGAAGCTTTTAGGTATCTACCAGGTCTTACTCCTTCAGTGTAGAAGAAAATTAATGCTCTCACTTTCACAGCTCTTTTGGAATATGGCTTGCCTCTTTCAGGTAAGGTTATCTACCTCTTTTTTCAAAGATCTTTGTTTATCCACCTCAGCTTTGATTTAAGTATCCTGGTTATTCTTTTAGTTATACTAGGTTCTGGAAATAATACAAGTCTTGGGGCAGGTGAGTAAGTTTTTCCACTAACCAAGAATTCACCAAATGTTCTAGCCCAAGTGTAATGCCTCTTCCTACAAATATTCCATAGGGATAACATTCTTCTAGGGGTTTGTTTGTTTTTTCTTTGTTTGTTTGTTTGTTTTTCCTGACAGTGATACTGAAAAGGATTAATGAATTCTGGTAGCTATTGCCACTCCTTCCTCCTCATATTTGATTCAACAGACCTGAACCAAAACTGATTTCAGAAGGTTTCAGTTTCCTCCCAAGAGGCATCATAAGCCCTGAAGAAGCCCCTGAATTTCTATGGCAGCAGGGAATAGATAAAAGTTATCATACAACAAGATTACTTGTCAGGGCCCTTACGTTTGAAAGGCTTGTGACAGCTCTGGGCTTCTGGGTCCTGTTCACCAAAACGACAGTGAGTAAACAACAAGCAAAAAAGCCTAACTCTACAGTGAGGCTCTAGCTTCTAATCTCCATCCTGGTTAAGAGGTAGAATTCTTAAGAGATGGGGGATTTCATTTTCTAGCCTATTTAATTTTTACAACCCAAAGTAGAAAGGGCAAAAGGGATGGAGGGGTTGGATGGGAATTATGAACCGGCCTGGCTTGAAAGATGGATCGCAACTACCATTTCTCACCCATATGGGGTAAGTCATTTGATTTGATTTGATTTGATTTTTGGTGAGGCAATTGGGGTTAAGTGACTTGCCCAGGGTCACACAGCTACTAAGTGTTAAGTATCTGAGGTCGGATTTGAACTCAGGTCCTCCTGAATCCAGGGCCAGTGCTCTATCCACTGCACCAACTAGCTGCCCCTGGGGTAAGTCATTTTAGGGCAACAGTTCTGCCTGAACGAGATTTCTACAGTAGGGAGGTCATGATAGAAAATATGAAAGCAAAGACAATTCGTCTTATTTTCCTTTTTTAGGAACATGATTGCTATTTTTATTGGCACTTTTAAAAAATCATCAAAGTATAAAATAAATAGAAATCTCAAACTTTAATTTTTTTGCTTATTCAGATGTAAACTTTTTCAAAATAATGCCATTTGGTGAACTATTAATCGATGATATTAATCAATGGATAGGTGAATAATAAAAGTGAGGAGAAAATACCTTTTATTAAGTGCTTGATAGCTTGAAAGGTACAAAAGCCTAGGGATATTGATAGAAAAGCAAGCCTTGAGGGCCCTGCTCTCAAGAAGCTCACATTCTAAGAGACAGGGACAACATTTATAAGACATTTCAGCCTCAAATCACTGGCTGTCCCCCATGCCTGGAAGTGTCTGCTTTCTCATCTCTGCTTCTTGGCTTTCTGGACTTCCTTCAACTCTCAACTGCAAGAAGCTTTTCCCAGTCCTTAATCTTAGTGCCTTCCCTCTAACAGTGTCTCTAATCTATCATATATCTTGTTTGTAAATAGTTATTTACATGGTGTTTCCTCCATTAGACTATGTGCTTCTCAACAGCAGGGAAGGTGGATTTGTTTGTTTGTTTGCCTTTAATTGTATCTCCAATGCTTAGCACACTGCCTGGCATATAATAGCTGCCTTTCCAAATGCTTGTTGACTTCTTGACTTGATTTAGAGAAGTGCTAAGGTGTTTAGGGTGCAACACCAAAGCAGATGGCAAAATACCTTCCATGACACTTTTATTAATAAAGTCATATGAGTTTCTAATGGTGAACTATTTCAGAACATCAAAGACTTCTGTGGCTAGACTATTCTTTTACAGGTCTTCAGTACCCAGCTACTGACGAGGCAAGGGCTGCTGCATAAGCAGAGCCTTGTCCCTTCTTCACCAGCTTTCAGTCCTGAGCTAGGACCAATTGAGAGGCAGAGCCATAGGTTCTAATCTTCCTGGGCTCTTGGCTTACTTGCTTGTTCGGGATTGTTCTTCAACAGTTATTGGCAGAGGCAAGGATGGAGGATGCCTTCTGCACAAGGGTCATTCAGTTTGAATATAATTTCAAGGGCCAGACTGAAAGGAGCATCAGTCATCCTGGAATTAGCATTGGAATTCCTGGGTCCTGGGGCTAGGAGAGGTGTTAGTTCAGGTTGTTTGAGCTGTCCAGCACATGCCATCTCCTCTCTTTCTCTCTCTCTCTCTGTCTCTCTCTCTCTCTCCTTTTCCCTTTCCCTCTCTTCTGATAAATAATATTGGAAATAGACTCAGTATATGCTGGCTGAATGTTGTCTCTTATCTGTGTTCTAAACTTGTCACTTTATCATTCCTAGAACCATATGATATCATAGAAAACTCCTTCTTTCAGTAATATCTTTTGATACAATTTACAACAAAAAATAAGTTTATAGTTATTAAGTGAAACAACAAAGCAAGGAGGTGGGGGAATATATTAGAGCAAAACAATCATGGGGTTCTTCTGTACCAACATTGTAATTTATATTGATGTGAGAATATCATAGCAGACAGAGAGTAGTGAGTAAAGATATTGACCCCACTACAAAACAAAACAACAACAAAACAATAAACATAAATTGGAGAAACTACACAGATTAGGACATGCCAAATTATTTATGTATGAATAAGCTCATTAGCTGGGAAGAAGATAAGATTTCATTTCAAAGCAAGAGAATACCTTAACTTACTCAAGGAAAAGTCTCCAAAGTTCCTAGGAGGCAAACTAAAAATCAGAACTATGCAATAAGATGATAGAACTCAAAAGAATGTTAGAGATAATCTATTCTAACCCTTTCCTTTTCAAGAAGAGGAAAATGAAGCCCAGAAATATTATACAATATGCAGAAGTCACGTAGCTAAGTTAGAGTCACAGTGGGGACTGAAATCTAGGTCTCCAGACTGAGTCCCATATTCATTATATTACATCAAGTTCCTAACTTTTGAATTGTTACTATGCATGCAAATATTTTATCAGTATACCATCCTGTGGCACATAATAGGCAATTAATGCTGATTTACTATTGGCTCTGTCCTTCCAGATTATATTTATGCATACCTGATATGTGCAAGTCATCAAATAATGTTAGTTATTTTTTCTGAAAATATGCTAGTAATTGCTCTTTAAAGAATTACACCCTCTTGGGGGCAGCTAGGTGGAGAAGTGGATAAATCACCGGCCCTGGATTCAGGAGGACCTGAGTTCAAATCCGGCCTCAGAAACTTGACACTTACTAGCTGTGTGACCCTGGGCAAGTCACTTAATCCTCATTGACCCGAAAAAAAAAGTGAAAGAAAGAAAGAAAAAAAAAACAAAAGAATTACACCCTCTTGCATACAAATCCAATAGAATAAGATAGTAGTTTATTTAGGGGCTGGGGAAGAGAAACCAAGAGAGAAATCCTTGGACTTCTTATGGGGAGAAAGGCATGGCACAGAGTGTGGCTCTGAGATACCAATCTCCTTGAGCAGAAGACAGGTAGATACTTTTATAGAGGACTGATTGGTGTGATCATCTGACTGTGGAAAGTTCCCTTATTGAGGGAGGACTATCTTCCACTAGTGCTGGCTGGGGAAATTGGGGGAGGGGTGGCTGTGGATCTCTCAAGCCATCTCTTTCCTCCTCCTGCCACAAAGGCAGCAGCCAGGGCAGCTAGGTGGCGCAGTGGATAAGGCACCGGCCCTGGATTCAGGAGTACCTGAGTTCAAATCTGGCCTCAGACACTTGATACTAGCTGTGTGACCCTGGGCAAGTCACTTAACCCCCATTGCCCCGCAATAAAAAACAAAAAACAAAAAAACAAAGGCAGCAGCCACACCTGATCTTATCTCCCCAGGGGTGAGGGAGACTGGAATGAAGGGTGATGGTCCTGGAGCTAGCTCAGTACTGATCTGGTTCCACTTATCTCTTTAGGTGTGTCTGTCATTTGGTTTAGTTTCTCAAGGAGAAGGTTCTTTGATGTACCCCAGAGAACTTCTAGGATGGCTTGGGCCCATAACACATGACTAGAGGAACATGTTTATGTCATATGGCTGTTTGAACATTTCTTCAGTAGCTTTGTTTCCAAGGAACTTAAACATATTTCTATCATTTCTTTAAATATGTAAAATATGAGATTATCTATATAAACATCATATCTTTATTTTAAAATTTATGAAAAAGCGACAATGATCTCACTTGCATCTCAGCAAATGGAAGAAAGAAAATGTCACAAAGGTCACCTAAGGTGAACAACATGCATGCAAACCAGACATAGTCTGAGCTGAGGCTGATGTGAGTCCAAGACGGTTGGCTTCGAAATTCCAAAGAGAGAGTCAATTAAAGAATACAATATATTTTCCACAGGCCCTTGTTTTTGCTCCTACCTTGTACCAATATCCAGCAGTCTGAGACTTTACCAAGGCAGTTTGCATTCCAGGGCTTTTCAACACCTTGAAACTAGTTTCCCTTAGGCAGCAGTAACTATTCTTTCCCTCCTCAACAGGCCTCATTTAGATTCAGATACCAGATGCTTTGAACACCTCTGAATATCAGGTAATTCACAGTTGCCTATGTTTACTTTGTCCTCTTGTGTTCTTGCTTGATATTACCCCAGGAAAGAAAGGTAAGAATGTAAATCAGAAAATTCCTGGAGGGCTTGGGTAAGTGTGCCTGAGTGAAATATGATCAAATCACATAAAGATTATGATGGACCCATGATTTCATCAATATGTGAACCCCCTCCACTGGAGCACATCATAAGCACTCTGCTTTTTTGTCTTGGGACATTCTTGTCATGATTTTTTTTTCCAAGTTTTTCTCAATTAACAAGGATTTCTTTTCTGTCTCCTGACTCCTGCTTCCCCTCCAATAAGAGAGAAACAAAACTCATATGTATTGTCCATCGACTTTATGGAGTTCTTATTCTTATTCTTTAAATATTTTCTAGATACAGATACAACACTTAAGGTAGACATTTATAAACACTCTCTCACAAATTTTCTCTCCCTAATAGCGTACTTGAAAGTGTCTTTTAAACCACATCATATGTGTAGATCATTTGTGGTAATATTCTGTTACGTGATGACATCCATGATATATCTACCCATTGCCCATTAAGTTACTGACAATTCTGATACTTACAAAATAATGGTTCTCTGCTCTTCGAGGCCACACAGCATCCACAGAAGGAGCTTGTCCTTCCATTTCCTGCCTCTGAATAGTCCCAGAGGCCTTCATCCAAGCCTAGAGTAAAATCCTTCTTACCTCTCTGCATCTCAGAATATTTGTCTTCCTTTAAGGCCAAACTCAGGTGCTGCTTGCTCTGTGAAGCCTTTTCTAAATCCCTCAATTATCTGTGCTCTTGTGGTCATACAATTACTTGCGTTATACCTGCATGAGCACACAATGTTCCATGCCCCCCCTCCAAGGTAAGGTATTCAATAGCATCCAAAACTAAAATCCCCAATACTCCCTCCTTCCAAACTTCCTTCTTACCAGTGAGAATACCACTATCCTCCCATTTACCCAGGCTCACAGCCTAAAGGTTATCCTTAACTCCTAATTCTTTCTCACTCCCTAGACCCATTTTGTTACAAATCTTATCTATTTTATTTTCATCACATCTTTCATATATACTCTTCTCTCCTGACAAATGCCACTAATCTATTCTAGGACTTCATCACCTGACACCTAGATTATTACAATAATCTGTTGTTTAATCACCCTGTACCAAATCTCCCCTCACACCAGTGCATCCTTGATTTAGCTTCCCAAATGATCTTTTTAAAACACACACACACACACACACACACACACACACACACACACACTATTCTCCAGTAGCTCCTTAATCACCCCTAGGATCAAATATAAAATTGTCTGGCAAAGATCTTCATAACTGGCATCCCCTGTTTCAGTCTTCTTCCTTTTATTCTTCAGTACAGTAACACTGAAGTTTTTGCTATTCCTCAAAGAAGAACTTTTATTTCCAGCCTCTGAGATTTTCACTGATTATTCCCCATGCCTATAAGACTCTCCCTGTGTATCTCCACCTGGATTCCATTAAGTCCCAGTTAAAAATCGTAGCTTTGACCTTTGACCCAAAGCCTTTCCCAATTCTACTTACTGTAAGTGTTTTTCTTCTAAGAATATCTAGTTCTTTTCATATTTTCTTCCCATAAGACTCAGAGCTCTTTGCCTCTTTTTTTTTGTATCCATGGAGCTTAGCATGGTGCCTGACACATACTAGGTAATTTATATATATATATATATTACTTAGAAAGGTGATTCAGGAAATTCATAAATAAATGCCAGTGGGGAAGGGGAGTTTTCAAAACTCTGGTTCAAATGGATTTATCAAATATTTAAGGAACAAATGAAGACTATGATCATATACATTTGGTAAAAACAATATTGAAAATACCCTGACAAATTACTTATGCAAGAAATAAAAAGTTTAAATATTTAAAACAAGAAAAAATAAAAGACAACTAGATACCAATATCAATGATTATTGATGAAAAATATCAAACTACTAATAAAGATGCCATAGTAATATAAATTTTAAAATATGCTATGACCAGTTAAATTTTTAACATAAATTAAAAGATGGTTCAAAAATAGGTAAGATATAGTTATAACATAGGATCATGACATTAAAATGTAATTTATATTAAAACAGACACAAAAATCGTAACAAAATGAAACCAATGTTAATAAAACCAAAGGCAGAGAA
The DNA here is from genome assembly GCF_019393635.1 of Dromiciops gliroides. Taxonomy (NCBI): domain Eukaryota; kingdom Metazoa; phylum Chordata; class Mammalia; order Microbiotheria; family Microbiotheriidae; genus Dromiciops; species Dromiciops gliroides. The sequence goes on along the minus strand of NC_057866.1, from coordinate 212,605,346 downwards.
ATAAAAGGACATTGCATTAACATATAGAAAACAGTATACTTATGAAAGACAAGAAATTTTACCAGTAACTTCTTAGATAAAATAAGGATATTGACTATCTCCACTGTTGCTTTTCAGAGTGCTAGAAATGCAAGTTGGACAATAAACTTAAAAAGTAGTTTAGGTGCAGGCAAAGAGGGAGCTAAATGATGTCAATATGCAGAAGAGATGATCATTTACATGTCAGAACCCTAGAGAATCAGCAAAAATTCAATCAAAATATTTAATAACTTTAGTAATATGGAAGAATACAAAATAAATGTATAAAAAATCAAATCTTTCACGTTACATTAACAAAATGCTGGAACAAGAAATAGGAAAAGTCCGTTGTGATGCCAAAATGGATTAAATAGCTGGTAATTAACCTATTAAGACATTTGTAGGGCTTATATCACAAGTACAGAACATTTTTTGCATGAATAAAAGAAGTCCTAAATAATTGGCCAGTTAATTAATGTCTATGGTTGTTTTATGCTAATATAGTAAAACTGACACGATTATAATTACTCTACAAATTTAGTTTTCTACTAATAAAATTACCAGAGTAATAGTACATAGAATTAGATAAAATAACAAAATTCATTTGAAGGAATTAAAGGGCAAGAATATCGAGGAAAAAGTGTGTGTGGAGGGAAGCATAAGGTAGAAGATGAATTTAGCACTAGGAGATTAAAAACAAACTGTACTACAAAAAAAAGTTATTTTTAAAGCTATCTGGGTCCAGAATTTTTTTTTGTGGGGCAATGAGGGTTAAATGACTTACCCAGGGTCACACAGCTAGTAAGTGTTAAGTGTCTGAGGCCAGATTTAAACTCAGGTCCTCCTGAATACAGGGCCAAGGCTTTATCCAGTGTGCCACCTAGCTGCCACCTCAGTCCAGATTTTTAAAGAGAAAAGTCAGTCAGTGTACTAGATTAGTTAGCATGATCCAGAATAGAATGTCTATATTCCACTAGTCTTCAATAAACCCAATAATGCAAATGACTAGAAAAGGTATTCCTCATCCAATAAGAAATTCTGGCAAAATTGGAATGCCGTCTATGGAGAAACATATTTGAAAGCAGCATCTTACATCATATGTGAATATGCAAGGGATCTGTAATTTCATCCACATGGAGAATTCCAAATATATGGAATACATCTACCCACAGAAATTCTGACCTCTAGCTACTTCCTTGATATGATAGTTGCTTGAATTACACAGAAGTTAAAGGAATTTTACAGGGCTAATAAAGGTCAGAAGTTAGATTATAATTAAAGTATTTCTGATTCCAAATCCAACATTCTATATAGCTCTTATTCTACAAGACTTATCCAAGTAAATAACAAATGAGCAAAAAACAATCATATTATAAAATTTCACACTATTAAAAAAAATAACAGAGAACGGTAAGTTAGATAGTTTACCATTAAGGTAAATAGAACAATTAATAACCAGACATAAATCATAAAAGAGCAAAACCAACCTCCCAAACTCCCCCCCAAAAAAAACCCCAAAATAAACCTTTGACAAAAGTATAATTAAAATGTCTACAATAAAACCCAGGAACTCTATGAACACAACTACCAAATACTCTTCACACCAAACAAATCAGATCTAAATAACTGGAAAGATATCAATTGCTCATGGATAGGCAGAGCTAATATAGTAAAAATGACAATACTACCTATATTAATTTACTTATTCAGTGCCATACCAATCAGACTACCTAAAAATTATTTTATACAGCTAGAAAAAATAATAACAAAATTCATCTGGAAAAACAAAAAATTGAGAATATCCAGGGAAATAATGGAAAAAAAAATTCACAGGAAGGTGGGTTAGTGGTACCAAACCTGGAGCTTTACTATAAAGCAGCAGTCATCAAAACTATCTGGTACTAGCTAAGAAATAGATTGGAGGAACAATGGAATAGGCTAGGCACAGGAAACACAGTAGTAAATGACACTAGTAATGTACTGTTTGATAAACCCAAAGACTCCAGCTTCTGGGATAGGAACTCAGTATTTAACAAAATCTGCTGGGAAAACTGGAAGATAGTATGGCAGAAATTAGGCATAGACCAACATCTTACACCTTATAGTAAAATAAGGTCAAAATGGATGCATGATTTAGACATAAGAGGTGATACCATAGGTAAATTAGGAGAGAAAGGAATAGTCTACCTATCAGATCTTTGGAAAGGAAAACAGTTTATGACCAAACAAGAGATAGAGTATATAATAAAATGCAAAATGGATGATTTTGATTACATTAAATTAATTTTTTTTGTACAAACAGAAACAATGCATCCAAAATTAGAAGGGAGGCAGAAAGCTGGGAAACAATTTTTATGGCCAGTACTTCTGATAAAGGCCTCATTTCTAAAATATATAGGGAACTAAATCAAATTTATAAGAATTCAAGTCATTCCCCAATTAAGAAATGGTCAAAGGATATGAACAGGCAGTTTTCTGATGAAGAAACCAAAGCTATCTATTCCCATATTAAAAAAAAATGCTCTAAATCTCTAATGATTAGAGAGATGCAAATTAAAACAACTCTGAGGTACCACTTGACACTTAACATATTGGCTAAAATTACAAAAAAGGAAAATAATAAATGTTGGAGAAGCTGTGGAAAAATTGGAATAGTAATGCATTGTTGGTGGAGCTGTGAACTGATCCAACCATTCTGGAGAGCAATTTGGAATTATGCCCAAAGGGTGATAAAGCTGTGCATACCCTTTGACCCAGCAATACCACTTTTGGGTCTTTTGCCCAAAGAAATCATGGAAAGGGGAAAGGGACCCACATGTACAAAAATATTTATAGCTGCTCTTCATGTGGTGGCAAGGAATTGGAGGATGAGGGGATGCCCATCAGTTGGAGAATGGCTGGACAAGTTGTGGTATATTAATACAATGGAGTGCTATTGTGCTGTGGGAAACGATGAGCAGGAGGAGTTCAGAGAAACCTGGAGGGTCTTGCATGGGCTGGTGATGAGTGAGATGGGCAGAACCAGAAGAACATTGTACACAGTATCATCAACATTGGGTGTTGATCTACTGTGATGGACTATATTCTTCTCATCAATGCAATGGTACAGAAGAGTTCCAGGGAACTCATGATAGAAGATGATCTCCAAATCCAAGAAAAAAAAAAAAGAACTATGGAGTGTAGATGCTGAATGAACCATACTATTTCTTTTGTTTTTGGTGCTGATGTTTTTCTATTTTGAGGTTTTTTGTCATTGCTCTGATTTTTCTCTTATCACATGACTAATGCAGAAATATGTTTAATGTTATTATGTGTGTATGTATATATATATGTGTATATATATATATATATATATTATGTCAGATTACCTGCTGTCTAGGGGAGGGGGGAGGGAGGGGAGGGAGGGAGAAAATCTGAAATTGGAAAGCTTGTATAAACAAAAGTTGAGAACTATCTTTACATTAACGGGAAAAAAATAAAATACTTCATTAATTTAAAAAATTAAAAATAAAAATAAAACTTTTTTAAAATAAATAAAAAAATAAAATGTCTACAATAAAATGTGGACTGGAGAAAAAAAAACTTTGCCTTGTTTCCTCCCACATTCCCTACTCCTATGAGGGATGTAATGGAAGAAGTTATTTTGTTTACTTTTGTTCTGTTTTGTTTTATGGGAAATTATTTGGTATCAGGGACTCCCAGCTAATCAGTTCTCTATACTATGAAAAATCAGCTCCTTGAAATATATAGTATCTGAGATCTATCTGGTGCACAGGGAGGTCAAAGTCAAGGGACTTATACAGATTCACACAGTGAATATGTGAGAGGACAGTGTTGCTTTTACTATACCTCCTGCTACTTCTTTCTTCTCTGCAATAGGAATCACTACCTTTTAATTACACTTCTTTAGACTCTAGCACCTCACTCTTGGAGAATTAATGTACTCAGTTTAGGGACTTGTCCTGGGGATGACATTTGGGGTTGGAAGATGATTGTCAATCTTCACCTCAACACTCTAGATTAGGAGTTCTTCACCATTTTCATAGTTTTATTTTGTTTTTTATATCATGGACCTTTATGAGAAACTGGTAAAACTCATAGAATACTTTTCAGAATAATATTTTAAATGCAAAAAATAAAATATATAGACATAAAGAGAAACAATTGTATTGGTCGAAGTAGGGTTATCAGTTCTTTTGTGGGTGTTCGTGTGTGTGTGTTTAATTCACATGTTCCTTCTTGCCTTTTCTCTTGAATCTGGAAGACAGAAAAATTAAAATAGGATTTTTATTCTCTCAAGTTCTCAACACTTCTCTCCTTACAAAGTTCAGGGAATGGAATAATCCTTCTCTACTAATGATGTTGTTCATTTGTGTCTCTTTGTGATGCAGTGGAAAATAGCACACTGGTACTGTACATGGGGTTTAATTAGCAAAGATACCAGAGTGGTTTGCTATTTCCTCCTCCAGTGATTTAAGGCAATCAAAAGTTAAGTGACTTGCACAGGCTCACAGGGCTAGTAAGGGTCTGAAGCTGGAAATGAACTCAGCTCTTCCTAACTCTAGGTCCAGTACTCTATCCACTGAGCAACTTAGCTACCTATAATGATATTCTTATTAAAAAAAACAAAACAAAACAAACAAACAACTGGTTTAGACCTCAGGCTACGATTAATATCCATTCTTTAGCTGACAAGTGGTCAGAGGATATCAACAAAGTTTCCAAAAGAAAAAAGGGAAGCTTTAAAAAAGTTCCCAAAAAAGTTCAAGACTTCTGATAATCACAAAAATAATAATAGTGAGCACTTATATAATGCTTTATGCTTTGCAAAATGTTATATGTATATTATACCAGTTTATCCCCACAACAACACTCTGAGGTAAATGCTATTAGTATTCCTTTTTTTCAGATGAGGAAACTGAGACAGAGCTTAAAGGACTTCAAAGGGGTCACACATTTAGTGTCTGAGGATTCATTTGAACTCAGGCCTACCTGGCCCCTTAACTTTTGGTTTGTACCCAGTGTTCTTACCCAGCATGCTCCACAGCTGCCCACAAATGAAACTTTCAACAACAACAACAACAACAACACTGTGATATCACCTCATATCCACCAAGCTAGCAAATATGTTGAACAAGTAAACATGGTGGGGGGGATGCATTTTGGGGAAAAAATGCATTGAATTATATTTCTCTTAGAGCAATGAATAGTTTTAAGCATCCAGCATGCTCTGTAAGACATACTTACAAGGCAACTGAGCATTGTAAATTCATTCAACTATTGAGATAAACATTTAGGAGTTGTGCAAAATTAATTGCTAAAATTATTCATATCCTTTGACCCAGAGATGTCACTGATAGAACTGTGTTCTAAGGAGATTATAGGCAGTAAGACCCATAGGTATAGAAATTTTCCATTAAATATTTGTTGTGATAACTAAAATTTGGAAACAAAATATTTGCCCAACATTGGGAATTGAATGGAACATCACAGTGCCATAGTACTGGCAAATACTTAAAATACTTAAAAAATACTTAAAAAAAAAAAAGAAAAAAAGAAAGAAAGAAAGAAAAAATAGAAAAACAAAGGGAAGAGAACTATTTAGATGGCAGACTACACTTTTCTGGTTAGTATGGATGAATATGTTAAATGATTTGTTCAATGAGCATAGTAAGTAGAGGGTAGATTTGAACCTAGGTTATCTACCTTTAGAACCTGTAATGGTTGGAATGATGCCACCTGCTGGAGACTTACTATAGGAAAGCTCCACCATGAGGAGAATGCCTCTGAGGGCAAGGCCATGAGGCTTTTCCTTGGCATCAGGAAGTGATGTTTGCTCATGGGTACTATCTATCAAGGCTACCAGCCAATCAACTTGAGGAGCTTCCCATTTCTGGGAGGAACACAGGAAATAGGAAGCAGGTGCTGGGGGAGGAGCACTCTCTCTTTTTGGTTTCTGACCTCGCCATGGTGGGTCAGATGATAGGGTCTCTTAGAAATAGTTAGATTTTTACCTTTCTCTGTGATCCTAATGCTCTTTAATAAATATTTAAACATTTAAATACTCTTGCTAAAGCTTATAATTTATTGGCGACCACTCATGAGATTTTTAGATTGTTTAGCTAGAATTTTAGCCCTTACAAACCTATGCTTGCTAAGGCCACAGTCTTGAAGGAGGGTTGGGGTGGGAGAGAAAGGTATAGAGCATAGTTTTCAAAGTTAAGTAGAAACAGGGACCACTAAACCATACTTTAGAATCTGAGGGCAGCATATCTATCAGCTTAGTTTTAAAACGAAATATTATCCATGAATTATTTTTTTATTTATTTTGTTAAACATTTTCCAATTACATTTTCATTTGCTTTGGACTTCACTTGAGAGTGTTGTTAACTGGGGCTCTGAATTTGGCACCTCTAGGGTAGAACAAATGTCTACTCTGGGTTTAGTCATTCTAGGAGTGAGTTTGTTGGTATATATATAAATGGCCCTTCTACATTGGTAACTTGGGGTGAGACAGTACAAGTGGTATCTGGAGATGACCATAAGGTGAGGCATAAGGATGGTAATTCAACTGGAAAGGAAATGTGACACATTCCCCCCTCTCTTCCCCTGAACTATGTTGGCATTCTGGGGAAAAGTCTAGTTTGTTCCACATTAATTGTATCTCATAAGAAGACTTGTATCTCATAAGAAGACGTGTATTTCATGTTGTGGTCTACAAAAGGGAAAATAAAGTCAATAATAAATAAAGTGACCAACAAAACCTTGTTCAAGTGTAATAATCAATGTTTACTGTCATATTGTCAAAGGTAAGGGGCACATTGTGCTATTTATTCAATCTAGAAGCAAAATATTTTTCAATGAAATGTACTTTATAGGAGTTTAAATAAGTATTTGTATCAAAGGGTTTTTTTTAAGTAAATAGATGTTTTCTAAGGAAGTATATAATGAGAGAAACTGAAGGTTAAGGACTGATCATTTATGACATCATAGATTTGCTGAAGGAAGTCATATTGAATGGTCATACCAAATGTGTTTCCAGGATAGCTTTTTTTTTTTCCTTTGTATATTCAAACAGCACAACTACAAGGCATACGCTGAAGGCCTATGCTTTGAGTGGATTTTTTCTCATGATCAGTAATTAATTTTGTTTGAAGATCTAGTTTCCCCCGAGGACATGTGTACAAGGTGGCTGTCTATCAGTAGAGGACAAAGCTCGCCTTCAGGTAAAATGCAGAGTTTTGACATTAGTTCTTCAGCATTCACCGAAATGGATAAGAAGAAAATCTAAAATACATGTATACATTCACATACACACACAGAGTAAGTATTTTTCCCCTTGTTTGACAAACCTGTTTATATTTCAAGGAAAATATAACTAATATCTAATTAAATTAAATCAGGCCCAGAAAAAAAATGTCAATTTGGCAAGAGCTGTTAAAGGCCAAATTGTTTAGTATTTCTTTCTCGAGTCTCCTTCAATCCCTTTCCCATGAAATAAAAATTCATGCCTTGCCAGTTCCAAATGAAACTGGAATCTCAAGGGGCCTCAATTTCCTTCCTGGCACAGGAATGGCAAATCATATTCTCCTTTCCCAGTGGTAACAGTGAGACAATTCTTGTCAAATAATTCTGAATATAAGGCAATCATGAGCTAACAGCCATCCTACAAGCAGAAACGTGCAATTTTACTCTTCGGCAATGTGTGTCAAAGGGAAGGAGAGAGTGTGGAGAGACTTTGCAGAAAATAATAATGAGCAAAACCCTGTAAACCTGTTACTTTGGTGCTATTTTTTTTACTGGCTACCTGCCTAGTGATAAACCTTGGGCAGTTTCAGAAGCAAAAAATGGAGATTTGAGCCAATAGATGTTAGGGGAGCAGGGAAAGGAAATGTTATTATGATATGTTCCTCAGGTATGGTAATTTACTCAGTGTTTTTGGCACCTATCCAGTGACCATGCACAATTTATACAGGCAGTGTGTGACTTAGGGGCGAAAATACTGTCCTAGAAGCAGCCCAATGCTGTACCTGGAACACAGAATAATGATTATGGACTCAAAGAATATGTGTTCATATCTATTTTCTTATTCTTATTATCTATGTATCCTCAGACAAGTCATACCTCCATTGGCATCAATTTCCTCTTTTATAAAATGAGGAGGTTAGAATAGATGCCCTCTAAAGACTCGTCCAACTCTAAATCTATGATCCAGAATTCAAAAGCTCCTAGTTCATGCCTATGTAATGAGATAAAATAATTATTAATAATGGATTTTGCTTTAAGGAAGTTGAGGAGGGTCTTTTACATTCCCCCTGCCATGTCATCTGTAGAGTTCATTTTAAATTAGACAACCCTCAAGTCATGTCAACCAATGGAATTGAATGATGCTAACCAATTAGCTTTCATCGATGCGTAATGACCCACATCTATCAAAAGAGGATGAAACCCTTGGCCACACCAGAGTCTCTCTTTTGCCCCTCTTTCTTGGCTGGGCTATTGGCTCTCTCTTGGCTGGAACTTGGCGCTCTCTCTCTCTCTGTCTGTCTCTCTCTCTCTCTCAGAATGCACTCTTAGAACAGTATAGGTTTTGTAGGTCTTCTGAACTTTACTTGGGACCACGTTCTGTCTCTCTGAGAGAGAGCATGGGTCTGGGGCTTTTCTCCTGCTTGTGCTAACTGCCACGTGGTCAATTCTTTACTAGTACATATAATATTAATTAATAACAAATGCCTATTGCCAAAACTGCTGCAATAGAGATTTAATTATAAAACACAGTAATAGCAATCATTTAGAAAAAACCCACAGTTTTAGTTTAATTAAAAAAAAAACACAACAATGTATTAACTACTTAAATTATCTGTGCATCATCTTCATTTGTAAATTGGAAACAGTAGAACTTATGCTACTGCCACTAAGGAAAGTAATTGATATGCAAGTAGGTAACAAGGTTTTGTTAAGTATACCAGACATTCTGCTAAAAGCTGGGCATTCAAATAGAAGAAATTGATGGGTGTGTGTGTGTGTGTGTGTGTGTGTGTGTGTGTGTGTGTGTGTGACAAGTTTCTGAGGCTGGATTTTGACTCAGGTCCTCCTGAATCCAGGGCCAGTACTTTAACCACTGAGCCACCTAGCTGGCCCCCCCAAATAATTTTTTTAAAGAGAATTTTATTTTCCAAAATATACATAAAAACAAAATTTTAACATCAATTTAAAAAAAAAACGTTGTGTTCTAACTTCTCTTTCCCCCCCCTCCATTTGCACCCCCCCACCCACAAGAACTCAAGCAATTCAAAATAAGTTATACATAAGTAGTCATGGAAAAATTCCCATACTTTTTAATGATACTTTCACAGATATGATGGAAGCATATGAATAAGACTACTGGACAGTTCCCTGCATAAGTTTTAAAATGTCTTTATCCATTCTCTCTAATATATATATATATATATATATATATATATATAGGTTTTCCCCAAAGTTTTAAAGAAGCTTTTTGTTTGTTTGTTTGGTTTTATTTTGTTTTGCTCTGTTTTTAAGCTTTAATAGCTTAAAGCTTTTAGAAGCTTAAAATAATATAAGATTTTGGGGGCACACTCTATTAAAGCTGCTACTCTCTTCTGATGTTCACATAAGAGAGAACTGATTTTATGTTATCTGAGAAAATATTTTTAGAACACTGATAAAGAAGCAGAGATCATAAAATCAGTCACAGGTAGAACTTAATGGTTAACTGATGTTCTGAAGAAGACTTAAATGTTGTTGCAATCATTGAATGATTGCAATTTTTTTACAGCTGTTGGTGGCTGGAGAAAGTGCATATGTTTGCTTCAACTTTTTAAAATGTTAAAAAAATTCAGCTTAAAAAGGCAAAAAGAACTTTAGAGTTTGAAATTAAAAACAATGTGTTGTTTTAAAAAGCAGTGATTTTTACTTTAATGCCAAGATCACCCAAATACAGATACAGATATTCACTCTTCTGTGAAAACAAAACTAAATTTTTATTAATAATTGGTGAGTTGTAGAAAGAAATAAATGATGAAGAATGATAATTGTGCTTTAAAAGCAAATTCCTATGAGCTTTTATCATTTCAGAAAATAATATTTAAAAGTAAAATAGTATTTGACCACTTATATTTGAAGATTTTCTTTGAGGTATACTGGGAATAGTGCTATGGAATGTAAATTATGATAAAATCAAGTTGTTATGAGTAAAATAATGTTGAAACGAGGTTCACTGAGTCATTCTGCTGGCTCATTTCATGGAAAACACAAAACAGAATTTTATATATATATATATATATATATGTGTGTATGTAAATATAAATTAGAAAAATATAAATTATCTATATAGGCATACATATATGTATGTATATATACATGTGTATGTATATATTTGTGTAGGTATGTATATGTATGTGTGTGTGTGTATATATATATATATATATAATCTTAAGCAAATGTAACTCACTACAAAAGCATTATGTAGAAATATTTCCTTTAGGGGTAATATGTAAATTTCTGGTTATCTGAGGTTTGGTTTGCTATAAATGGAAATATACCAAAAGATAATTATAATAATCAGGTAAATATATACCACCACCACCATCTTCAAAATCATCATTCTCTTACCTGAAACTTTCCCAGATGTAAAAACCTGTAGTTCTGCCTCTGGTGATGCATGATTCCTTTTTACTTTGACATCATGGCCTTATCTGTGTCTTGATGTTTTCTAGTTTGAATTCAACTTTGTCTGGAAAGATTATTGCCCTGCCCTTTCCTTGGAACTTGTGGGCATTTCGGCTACATGTACAATACTCCATAGAACAGGAAATGCTAAAGAATGACATCAGTATATCTAGGACCATTTCAATCTAAACCCCAATGAAACAGATGAGATTGAGATGGTGGTGGCAGTGGCGGTAGTGATGGTGGCCATCATCGTGGTGGTGAAGAAGAAGGAGATGATGATGATATAAAATTCTGGAACTACAAAAATGAATCATAACAGATTTGAAAACTCATCTTTTCTGCTCATTCAATTGTTTTTGGGCTTACCATCTATCAGGGTTTCCCTAGTGTGGATTCCTGCTTCTTCAGGGTTTGGACTAGATCATCTTGTATTTCATTTGCTTCTATGAGATTTTGATGAAGAATTATATTTATATATTTTCTTTAACATCACTTCTGTTTCCCCATCTCTTCTCCCCAAGAAAATCATCCTTTAGAAAAAGAAGAAAGAAAAGGAATAGAAAAAAGTTAATAAAGCAAAACAACACATTGAAAAGTTCAGATACGTCCAAAATCCAAAAATTTTATTCTCTCACATCTACAAAGGGGCAAGAGGACATCTCTTCTTATAATCGTTTTGTCTATTGTTTTCATGGCTCTACTTACTTGACTGTAAGTCAGTCAAAAGAGATTTATTAAGCAATTCCTAGCACCAGTCACTGTGTCAAGTGCTGAGGATTCATAGAAAAGCAATATCTAGTCTCTGATCCCAAAGAACTCACAGTCTAATAGGGAAACGGTATGAAAACAGTTATGTACAAGTCAGACATATATAGGATAAATTGTAGATAATCACAAGAGGGAAGGAAAAAGCCACATGAGGAATCAGGAAAGGCTACTAATGAAGATGAGATTTTAGCTGACAATTAAAATGGTCAGAGTTAGAAGGTGTAGCATCTTGTATGAGTAAGGACAAGGAAGTCAATGTCACTAACTCACAAAGTATGCAAAAGGAAGCAAAGTGTATGGAGATAAGTAAGGTAGAATGAATGAGACCAGGTTGCATAGATCTACGAATGCTAAACAGAGGATGTAGGGGACACTATGGGTAGTGGGTGACATGATCAGATCTGTGTTTTAAGAAGCTTAATTTGATAGTTAAATGTAGTTTAGACTGGAGTAAGGAGAAACGTTTTGTTCATTTGTTTTTGTTGTTTTGTTTCATTTTGTTTTGTTTTGTTCTAAGGCTATGAGGGTTAAATGACTTGCCCAGGGTCACACAGCTAGTAAGTGTCAAGTGTTTGAGGCCATATTTGAACTCAGATCCACCTGAATCCAGGGCTGGTGCTTTATCCACTGCTCCACCTAGCTGTCCCCTAAGAAGAAACTTTTGGCAAGAGAGAGCAACAGGCAAACTATTTCAATTTTTTAAGCATGAGTTAAAGAGCCCTTACACCAGGGTGGTGGCAGTATTAGAGAAGGGGACATGTACAAGAGATGTAAGAAAGGTAAATTTGAGAGGATCTAGCAACAGATTGATTAGATATGGTTAGGTGAGAGAGAGTTAGGAGTCAATGATGACACCCACATTGTGAGCCTTGGTGACTAAGGGGATTGTAGTCCCTACCATGATAGAGAAGTTTTGAAATGAGGGAGGATTTGGGGGGGGAAAGATGAACTTAATTTTGGATATGCTGAGTTTAAGCTCTTCACAGAACATCCAGTTTGAGATGTCTCATGGCCAGCTGGGGAGAAAAGTCAGGAAGTCAGGAGAGAGTTTAGGAATAGATAAGATCTCAGACTCATTAGTATACAGAAGATAATAGAATCCATGAGGGCTGAATCATTGATATTCTGTGCCAAAATAATAAAAATATCAATACTGTGGCATTTACTTTAAATTGAATTAATTTAAATTTAGTGGTATATCAATCAAATGACCAAAGGAACATTTTATAGAGTAAGACAAGATAACAACACAACTTATTTGGAGTGGAAAAGATAAATAACAAAATAAAGAAAAATGAGGAATGAAGAGAAAAAAAAATATATATATATATGCTCTTTCTGTATGTATCATGTTCTTAATTTTCTTAATAGAGTAATATTGCATTGTATCCATGCAATGCTATGTGTTTAGCCATTTTCCAAAGGATAGGTCTCTACTTTGTTTCTAGTTCTTTGTTGTTACAAAAAGTGATGCAAATATTATAGTGCATATAGAGCATTTTTTGTCTTGTTTTGTTTTGTCAATAAATTTTTGGGGGCAGATGACTAGCATCAGACTTTCTTGGTCAAATGGTAAGAACATTTTAGTCACTTTATTTTTGAAAGATAAAAATGGAAAGTGAGATGAAGGAAAACACACACCAATGCATTGTCTGACATGACCCCATGTTTCAGAGACAGTCTAGTTCATTCCCCAGAAAAGGATTAGTAAGTACAACATAACCAGGATCATACTTACCCAAGTATAAGTGTTAAAGGCTAATCTCGGTGTTAGGTTATTGTACTGAAGGGATTTTAAAATGAAAATTATAACTCACCTTGAAATGAATGAGAAAGAGAATTCATAAGACATTTCACCTGGCCTTGGAAAAGTGAGTTAATAATATGGATATGCAAACAATGTAGCACATATGTAAAGTAGTCAAAGGATGCCAAGCAATTAGACAGACAATTACACAGACTTTGTGACCTGAAGTCCATTTGCATAAATCACTGATGCTTTTTGTTCAAGTTTTTTGAGAAACCCACTGAAGCTAGACATATTAGGTTCATTCAGGGTTGTATAGCCAGTGACCTTAAAAAAGAAATACTTATTATCATTCTCAGGGCTGTCCTAATCTGCAGGTGAATGAGCACCCAACTTAGAAGTTCATCATGAGGCACATCTTATAGAAGGACCAAAGGCACACAATAAAATGGGTACAACACTAAATAACAACAGCTTAAACTGGATTGTGTTGAAGAAATTACACTGCACCATCAATGTATCTAGTATACCCATGGGAAACATAGTCCTTTTTTGCCAAAGTCTGAAAATCATGGAACACCACAATCTCAAAAGAAGCCAAAAATTAAGGCCAATGGAAAGATTGAAGATGTGTATAAGAAGAATGGCATTTCATCACTGATGATTTTCTCCAAAAATACAGCTTAAAAGATATCATCAAATACATGGATGACCAGAAACAGAGGTTATCTGGTCACATGATCTCTAAAGACCTTTCTAGCACTGATAACACACATTATATATAATTTATGTAATATCATATTATATGTAATATGTGTATATATATACACATATCATGTATATATAATGTGTATATATACACATATATATTTCATATATATATGAAAAGTAAGAGATAACATGTATAGGATATTTTATTCTACCATTATTCTGTGTAATTTAAGATTCCAAATGTGGACTCCAATGTGCTCCCCCAGTTTGGGGGAAACTGACTAAAAATCACTGATAAAACTAGTTTAGGTTTTCAAGGGTTTATTGGAAAATAGAAAGAAAAAGATTGAGAACAGAATTCTAACAGCCTGGCATTCCTATCTCTCCTCAAATTTCCTGTGAAGTCCTCTACCGCCACCACCATCAAGTCCGGAAGCCAAAAAGCCAGCGCTCTCAGCGCGGGCTCCCTTTCCTCCTTCCTGTCTCCTCCCAGACCATAGGAGGCTCCTCCAGTTGATTGGCTGGTAGACTTGATAGACAGCACCCATGAGCAAACATCATTTCCTGACGCCAAGGAAAAGCCACAATGCCTCTGAGGCATTTTCCTCATGGTGGAGCTCTCCACAGCAAGTCTCCAGTAGGTGGCGTCATTCCAATCATTACAATTCTATTATATCATTACTCTAGTAGCCACATGTGGTGTCAAAGAAGGGGGAGCACCATTATAGCCCCCTCCTTCACAATGAGTAATGCTATTTTAGAATAAGCCTTCATTCATATATGTAATGATATAGATTTGGCAAAGATGCACAGAATTTGAAAACAAAATATACTTCTACTATAACAGTGGAGGCATGAAACTCACCAATCAATTTAGGAATCCTTTGAAGCATATTCTCAAAACTGTCAGAACCCTACTATTGTGGTAGCTAGATGGCACAGTGGATTAAGGATGACTGTGATATAGATTAAGGGATGAATAACAAAACTTAGTCTAAAGAACCCCATTTGGGAAAAGATAATATTGTTATCTTTGAAATACAGCAGAGTTAGAAGACTATAATGATTCAAGCTAAAATTCCCAGGATAACCAAACTGAGTAACTCAACTTCTGAATAACCTCGTCCCTAGTTCTGTGCTAAATCTGGGGAAGTCATCAAGAATTCTGTAACAAAAGAATACTCTGTGAAGGGGAGGGTGTGGTAATGGGAGACATTCTAAGAACTAGAAAGTCCTCAAGTTCTCAAAACAAAATCTATATTCCTTGAGAGAAACATTGATTTCCTCTAGCCACTGAGATCATGTGAAAAAGTCAGTGGTGGTATAAACACGACTGAGTCATTACCTCACAATTACTCTCAAACAACTTCATGATACTGACATTGTCTTGGTCGCACTTCACTTCTGTAAATCTTACTAGTCACTTTAATGTTTCTTAGTGGTATCAATCACATTTACCTTCCCCAAAGTTTTAGCTCCTAATATCCATTTTTCTCCTGAGTCCAGGGTATACCAATACCATGAAAACCACTTTCCATAGGTCATTTTATTGGCCAAACAACCCATTACCAATACTTGTAATCACAAATTCAACAAAAGGCTAAATTGAAAAGGCAGCTATATTGATGTTTGCTTTGACAATGTGGACAAATTGGCCACCAGTCATGAGGACACTGAATAAACTGCCTATCACTGGCATGCCAGCCAACTACTGTTTTTTTTCAAGCTTTCTACAGAATTGCCTTTGGAGTGACTCGCTGTTCTCAGAAAGAACCACCACCCAAAAGAATACCTGTATTCAAGACTCAGAAAGAATAAGTATCATGCATATCATTGTATAATAAATGCAAACACTGTTTGTCTCACAAAATGGATCCCCCCCCACTGTAAGACTGTCAATCCCTTTCTGATTAAACCAGACAGTACCAGGTTCTGCTGCTTTTTCCAGACTCCTGGCAGACACTTCATGCATCTGCATCCTTCCCAATTATAGCTGCTTTGCTGTTTCCAAAAGCAGTCAGTGGACAGAAATAATTTCTAAATGTACAGCAAATGCAAATAGTTTTCCTTTAAAAAGGCTATATTTTGCAAAACATAGTAGTATGGCTAAAATAGCAACTCCCTTTTTACACTTCTCATTTTCATCAAAGTAGAAGACAGAGACCAGAAGTCATTCCATAGGAAGTCAGGATTATTATATTTCTTAATTGGCAGAAGGAGAATAGATTCAATCAGAAATACCCATTTGTTCTTTTTGGCCCAGTTTTATAGGTATAGGGAATCCATGATAGGGAAATTTCTTGAAAAATATATACTCATCACTTGTCTTATAATATCAGAAAAATTACTGTTACACTGAGGAGCTAAGTGATTTAAGGTCACACAGCTACTCACAAACTATAGTGTTAGAAGCAGGACTTGAACCTAGGACTTCCTGACTCCAAAGTTGTTCCTTTATATCCAATAACTTATGGTCCCCCTCATGTATAGGGAGTGAGTATACATGAACATACACATAAATGTATACATGTATGTATGCATGTGTTTATACATACACATATGCATGTAGAACACACAAATATACATACATACATATATGCATATATACACACACATCCACATAACTACACTAAAATGTTGTGGGTATGCTATAAGTCAGTATATATGCACATACACTAATATATACATATATGTATACTTATGCTTTTATACAGAGAACAGTCTATAATATATGTATATTTTATATAAGCATTTGTATGTATATGTATATGTGTATGTGTTTATATTTTAAGACAGAATCACAACTTGAGTACAGGCCTTTCTGACTCAGTAGTAGTAGTAGTAGGTAGTGGTGCTGGTGCTGGTTGTAGCAGTAGGAGTAGTGGAAGTGTTTTCAAACTATCAAATGATTGTTAATGGATTTGAATTATTCTTTTGCTTTTAACATAATAAAATATTAGAATAATATGCTTTTAGGAATAAAAGGAACCACAGAGGTAATCTATAACTTCAATGATTAATCAACTCAATAAAATCTCCATAAGCTAATCATTCAGCCTCCACTGGAATACTTCCAATGAAGAGGATTTCACTACTTCCTGAACATCTCACCACCTCCAGTTTGAGGACATTATAATTGGTAGAACAGTCTTCTATATGTTGAGATGAAAGTTTCATCTTTATAACTTCCTAGGTCTAACTGTGGTAATAAAGCAATAAAAGCTTTTTTTTTTCAACATGACAATTAAAAAATGAAGATAGCTATCATGGCCACCAGAGATCTTTTCTTCTCCTTATGAAACTTCCCTAGTTACTCCACTAGATCATTCATTATATATTATAGTTTCTAGACCATTCCCCAGCATCCTGCTTGCCTTCTTTAATTTGGCCTTATAAAATATAACCACAAGAATTCAATACAGAGGGTAGCAAGGTGGGTTCAATGAATAAAGTGTCGGCCCTGGATTCAGGAGGATCTGAGTTCAAATCCGACCTCAGACACTTGATACTTACTCGCTGTGTGACCCTAGGCAAGTCACACAATCCTCATTGCCCTGCCAAAAGAGAAAAAAAATGATTCAATACAATTATCCAAGTATAGGCTAAGCAAGAAAGAGACTACCTCAATACATTTATATTTATGCATCATTATCATCATTTTCATCAATGAACTCAAAGCCCAATACATCATACATGTCATGGGAGTAGAGGTAGAGAATGGCAAATTAAGGAAATACCAGTCAGTATAAAGTATAACAGGGACTCCAATATGTCACAAGATTGCTATAGTAGTTTTAAATGTCTAGTAAGGATACTGAAACACCCGCCAATTGAACTATGGCAGTATCATTAATTGAATTAGCATCATAGCTGATGTCAGGTAACTGTTCCTATGAATCTCAGAAACAATGCAACATAGATACACCCTACTGGAAATAATTTTGATGATACAACTGACATAGAAGACAAAAGAGTAGGTTACATTCATTTTGGTTTCACAAAAATCCAAGATACATAAGAACAAATCAGAAATACCAATACCCTCCTGAGAGAAATTCTTCAGTGCTGACCAAAAAGTAAAAGCAAACCATGATTATACATGAAATGGACTGATGATGTGGGTTTAGGGAGGAAGGTTATGAGTCTCATTCCAGGTCGAGATGTCCATCAGATAGCTTAGGATGTGTTCAGAAGAGAAACTAAGCTCAGGTAAAAGACTTTGGGATGCATTAGGAAGTCAATTTCAAAGATATCTCTTGCATCTGTCCTAGCTTGTCTATTTCCACTTTCACCAAATTAAATGAGACTTTCACTACCTCATGCTTGACTTATTATGTTAGTCTTTTACACATTCTATTCAGAATTCTCTAGTCATTATCATTTCTGTTCATATCACTTCACTACTTCAGAATTTCCAGTGGCTTCCCATTTCCTTCCCAATGAAATCCAAAGGTCCTAAATATCTTTCAACATTTTCCATTTTACCCTTCCAGTCTTTCCTCATGCAAACTGCTCTTAGGTTTTCTCTATTCAATTCAAAATATACTGCACTATCCTGCAAATGTAACTATCTTCTATACCTGAAATTCTACCTGTCATTCAAGGACCAATTCAAGTCTTCTTAAAGAAAATTTTCTTGATGCTGCAGCTATAAGCAAATTTGCCCTTATTTTAACTTTCACACCACAATGTAAATTTTATATGTATTTGCCAGATTCTATTTTATTTGCATGTTTTTTCTAAAATACCAGAAGGAAAATTCCTTCAGAGAAGGGAAAAAGTCCTATTTTTCTTATCTGCCTCAGTCTCTAGCATGAACAGAGTTACAGACTCATAGATCTAGAGCCAGCATAAATCTTAGAGTCTTATTAATCTAGCACCTTTTTTTTTTTTACTTATGAGAAAACTGGGGCTACAGAGGTAAAGAAATTTCTCAAGTTACAATGGTAGTAATTGTCAAAGATAGGATTTGAACCCTGATCCTCTGAATTCAGAACAAATGTTCCTTTCAAATATACAATGATATAGTTTAATCATGTTCAAACAGGACACAGAGAATACATTTGAAGTATTATTAGAGGGAAGGCACAAAGATTAAGGAAGATTGGAAAAGGTTTCTTGCAAAAGGTGGGACTATGGCTGAGGTGAAGCAATCTAGGGAAAGTAGGAGTCAACAATAAGGAAGAAGAGCATTCCAAGAATGGGAGACATGCAGTGAAAATGTTCAGATTTGAGATATGAACTGTGATGCTGACAAAGGTCAGTATCACTGGATTGCAAAACATGTGGAGAGGATTAAGGTGTCAGAAGACTGGAAATGTAGGATACAGCCAGATTATAAATGGCTTCTAGAGCTAAAAAAGGTTTATATTTGGACTGTAGGGTAATAGGGAGACACTGAAATTAATTGAACAAGGGTGATATGGTCAGGCCAAGATTTAGGAAAGATCAGCATGGTAGCTCAATTGAAGGTGGATTAAAGGGGAGAGAGATTTTAAAGGAGACTACTTCAAGAGTCTAGGCATATAGTGATGAGGACTTCAACAGTGGTGGCAGTGTCAGAAGAAAAAAGAGGATGTATCAAAGAGATGTGACAAGGGTAGAAATAATAGTATTTGACCACTGATTGTATATGAGAGTAAGGAGTCAAGGAGAATTATGTACTACCTTGGATAGACATAGGGAAATTAGGAAGTAGAGATGGTTTGGTGGGAAAAGATAATGAGTTGAGTTTAGGTTAAGTGGGGGTACTTATTAAATTCCTTTTGAATGAATGGATAACAGGTAATTTCCAAGATATCTTCCCATAACATAATGCCTAATATTATCTCTAATACTATTTTATTTGTATTTTTCATTGTATTATGTAGAATTATCTGGAATTATTCCATAATTTCTATATATAATGTACATATATCTACTTTTTCATTTACTATAATCATTTGGGTCAAATATTAGATATATTGGTGCATAGAGGGTGGATATTTTTTTCCTTATTACTTAATTTCATAAGCCACCAATATAAACACAAGCATTATAATTAGTCAAAAATTTACCTTATCATGTGAAATCCCTTATCATGTGAAATTCAGCCCATAACTCTATTTCTACTGGGGAAAATTTCTCATTTATTCATCTTACAATGAGTAAACGGATCCAATCTCACAAAAGAGAGTTGTATAGTCAAGAGAACATTGAACTTGAATTCAAAAGACCTAGGGTATACTGGATATGCCACTTAGTACCTGTGTGACTTTAATCAAATCACTCATTTTCTTGGCCTCCATTCCCTGGCTCTATAAAATGAGGAGGTTGGACAATATCTCCTATATGGCCTCTTCATCTCTGACTTTCTGGAACTCTATGAAAGTTATTCTGCTCTCCCAGACTATATATGTGTGCAGCTGCATTTCCAACATGATTCCTATTATTGACACATCCTGGCCAGCCTCCACTAACATTGGCCTAAAACAGACCAGATTATGGAAAACAAAAGTAACATAGGAGTTGTCAGTCACTCAATCAGCTATCATTTATTATGTACATCCTGGGGATGTGAAGAAAGGGAAAAGAATGTCCTTTTCAAGTAGAAAATGGCAAGGTAAAAATGCCAAGAAGACAGGTACTTGATAGAAAAGTTAATTACAATTACAGTTATACTCAGAAGAATCAGAAATTGCACAGCAGGAGTGCTTGTGGGCCTGGTAAATTCAGCATCAGATTTCTCTAAGGTAAATCAAAATTGTCTGTCAACTCTGATAAAGACCACACACAGATGTACTTTTAGCATCCTCTTTGCGGGGAAAGGTGAGATCTACTTCTGTTCTCAAACAGCCTTCTCTTAGATATACTTGTCATTTGCAGATATAAAGAGACCAGCTCCAGAGGGAGTCTTAGTTCATCATTCTCTATTTAAGTCAATCTTTATGGCTTTAAATCCCAAAATTGAATGCATAGCCATTCTGGGCACTCACTTATTTTTAGCTTTGCTGTCATGTAATGAGCTTTCTTATTTTACCTTTTTGTTGTTGTTATGATTATATGAGACTTTTATTTAAATAAAATGTATACCATAATATATTTGGTCTTAATTAAATAAACCATATTTCTATAGAGAGATTAACAAAGTAACTTTATTTGAGGATAAGAATATTTGCAAATGTAAAGGTAATTTCAAAATCTGTGGTTTAATTTTTTAAAAATTCAATCACGGGGGCGGCTAGGTGGCGCAGTGGATAAAGCACTGGCCCTGGATTCAGGAGTACCTGAGTTCAAATCCGGCCTCAGACACTTGACACTTACTAGCTGTGTGACCCTGGGCAAGTCACTTAACCCCCATTGCCCCATAAAAAAAAAGTAAAAAAAAATTCACTCACTTATTACTATCGAAATTTCAATTAAAACTTTATTTTCCTACATTGAGCCTCTGTGACCACCTCCAAGTGTCTTAAACCATTTAAACCTTTTTAAGCATCTAACAATTGGTTAGGTAAGCAGATGAAAGATATAACATATAATTCAGTTTGATACAAGCAGATTGTATGCTTTGTTCCCAGTTTATCTTTCTTTACACTTTCTAACAGTCATTTATCCCCATAATGAAATGGACATAAAGCATATATAGTAGAACAAAAGAACACATAAACTGTCCAACCTTTTTTTTTCTTTATATCTAAATACACACACATATACTCACATACACACACCTATGAACAAAGATGAAGGCATCTTTGATAAGCTTTTCACTTTTCTCAAATATAGCAGAATAAAATTAATAGTGCTTAAAGATACTGTCGTTTTCTTTCACCTCAAATTGTGGAGTAAAAGAATGTTCTTATATTCATTTATTCAATGGATTACTCTCAGAAAACATATAGGCAGACAGGCTAAGCCAGGTTGAGGGTAACTGACAGGAGATATGTGCCCCACACATGTGAAGCATGGCAGAATGGGCAGGTGGGATTGATTTATTCCAAAAGGCCATGAAAGCAGTTGAAGTAGGGACTGTGGAATGCTCAGAGCTTTGTCAGACATACAAAACACCAAGCATATCCATTGTACCCTAGGCCATTGCCAGTCATCTTGACCATTGTCTTGCCACCAGACTCCAATGACTCTGGAGGAGAGAGTGATAACTTTGTGCAACTCTGCATCCTTAAATCCAATTCACTTGTGAGTCAAGACATCACCTTGTGATGTGATTGTTCCTCTTTAAAAAAGGAAGAACAAGCAACAACATTTATGAGATATTTATTAAACCCCTTCTACAAGTGTAACATTGACCACTAATAGGAAAACTAAAAAGGATAGGTCATAGTCCCTCTCCTCAAAGAGTTTATAGACAGATAGGAAACTAAGACATATATACATATATATGTAAATAGCCCTACTACAGGGTAGAAGGTGATAATGAAATGAGACAAACACAAGGAGGTGAGGAATTTCAGAAGAAAAGAAGAACAGAGCTATGGCAGCAATAGAAGGCTATATATCAGGGAAGGCTTCATAGAGGAGAAAGAATGAGTTGGATGAATATGAACTAGAAAAACAACACTGGGGGAAGGGAGTTCTAAGGATTTCGAATGATATGAGCAAGACAATGAAATGAGAAATTCACTGGAAAGTTCAAGAAACAAGAAAAAAACAGCATTTATTTGAAAGTTTGTGAAACACTTCATGTAAATTAATACAGTTGGACATTACAACATCATCTTAGGTAGGCTTCATATGTATTCATTTCACCATTTTGCCATTGATGAAACTAAGGTTTCAGAAACCTAAATGACTAACATAAAGTTTCAGAGTTAGAATTTGAATCTAGTCTTCCTGACCTGAGCACTCTATTGTAAGGAGTAGTTTGGTTAGAATCCAGGATGAATGTATAGTAGTTAGAAATATTATCTCATACCATGAGTATAGAACAACTCTAGAGACTCTGTAACTCTCATAGTTGCATGAGTCTGAAATTAAGGTTTTGAACTGGAGTGAATTATTTATACTCCTTTATTTGCTCAAAGTAAGAGTAAGCTGTGGCTGTTTTTTCTCTAAAATGTCTTCTCTTGAAGCAGCTCGTATACCTGGGACTTCCAGAGTCTAGAAGAGTAGCAGGTGTATAGCTACTTGATAGGTGTTTATTATCCACTGTTCTCTTCTTTTTTATACACTGTTCAGTTACATTTCCATTCTAAGCTAAGAATAAAACAACTATATTCAAGATCTAAGAATGTTTGTCTGTATCTGTAAAGAACTAATTATATTATTCCAGGTTCATGTGTCTAAGACTCATTGATAAATCACAAAATAAGAGAAGGAAATGGTATTTGACCTCAAAACTATTTTTTCAATTGGGTAAACCCAGATGTCTACATTCCCCATTATGACAAGTAGGTGTTTACAGAAATAGGTGAAGCTGAAGGATAGGACACTCACTCTCTGCAAACTCTAGCTAGCTTGCTACTTGCTCCCATTTCCCACCCAGTAGGAAAGTATCAACTGCCAGACTATGCATAGAACTAAGTACCTCAGAAAAGAGCCTTTACAATTAATATGTTACCATGAATAAGCTATTGATTACACCTCATAATTCAATCCTAGATGAGCCCCCACCTTTAATTGCATATTCACCCACAATAATTCACCAGTCTTTGCTCCTAAAGAATTTATATTCTACTGGAGGTAACCGATATGTACACAGATAAGCAACCACAAAAATTAAACATTTTTTTTTAAAAGAAGCAATAAGGTATAGTTGAGAAAGAGCAACCATCAATCAGTATTAGGAAGACAAGTCAAGTCTTCCCTAATCACACAGATGATGTATCAGTGGTGGGACTTGAACCAAGCTCTTTTAGGTTCCAAGGCAGGTTCTCTCTCTTTTTTTCCAGTAAGAGCCTCTATGTGTCATTCAATGTAAGGGGATTACTTTAATTATGGAACTTTCAGATGAGAAAAGAAGGCAGGATAGCCCCTGGTAGGAGAAACATTTCAGGTCACAAAGAATCTTGAAGTGCTCCTGAGATCACCACAGAGGCCTTGGTGGACTCTGCTTCCATTTATAGTCAAATCTGGCTAGCACAAATCAATTCTCTTTTTGACAAAGTATCTCCTTGCCTAGCATACACCGACCTTTTATTCCAACTAGATCAATCACTATTATTTTGTAGGAACTCCCTGAGTCAGGTCTTTGTGTTACCCAGTAAGAAATATGTTCCTGGCTAATCAGGTGAAAGGCTTTAAGGAATTTACCATACCTCAAGGCTTAAAGATGATGTGACAATCAACTCTCAGTGAATATGTCAGTGAAACATACTGGTTAGCATACTCTATAAAGCCAACCATGCTCAAAAGAGGAAATTAATGCCTGTCCTCCTGGGACAAGCCTCGTTATATTCAAAATGGCTAAATAAACCATCAGGAATCATTTTTTAAAGGGGACTATTTATTGTGAGATTTAAAATTGGATATTAGATCATAAATCTCCCCTACTTAACCTTTCCCTTAATTTATCTCCCAGACTAGTAAATGGAAGAAGCTTTTGGTTTTCTAGATAGACCTTTTATTGTTATGGTAGTCACAAGGTGATGTTGATTAGAAGGATAGGAAAGTAGAAACACAATACAAATCGTCTTAAGTCTAAGCTTAGTCTATATTCCTTATAAAAACTCACCAAAACCGAAGGCCACCTTTGGGGAGAGAGAGACTGTCTGTGCAGCACAGTCAGAAGACCAGCAGAGCAGGAAAAAGCCCCACTTCCGTTCTCTCCTTGTCTTTTAAGCTCACACCCCGGAAGTCGAGTGCGTAGGAGGCAGTCTGACGTGCGCAGCAGGCGGACTGGCGTAGCTCATGCCCTTGGTCTCCTCCCCAAAAGGGTGGTCCTTAAAAAAAACTGGCGTCTTTCAGTTATCCTAACCGACTGTTAAAAAAAACTTTCATATTTTTTTTTACCACATTTTGAAAGCTAACTGATAAGAATAAGTACTGCTATTTGTTTATTTATTTAGACTGGTCCTATGATTTCACTAATATACAAAACTACTGACAAGGAATCAAATTTCATTCTCCCAATGTAGATCGGCACTTCCTCTGTTTCTTTGAGTCTTAAACTCTCTCCTGGGATCATTGGGATATTAAATTCTTTACCTGGGGTCACACAGCAAGAAGAGATCAGAGGCAGGGCTTGAAGCCTACCAAACTCTGAGATGAATTCTCTACCCATCATGTAAATAACCTAATTTTCGCTTCCTGACAAGCGAGTGGCAAACATTCTATGCTTAGTCACCAACAGCTACTTATTGGGTAGCAATTTTATACCACAAACTGGGTTAAGTACTGGGAATATATGGAAAGACATAACTGGAAAATAAGAAAATAGTCAAATACTTTTTATGATTTCTTAAGAAGCTCAAAATCTAGTGGGGAAAATAACAGGCAAATAACTATATGTACACAATCCACATGCAATCTGAATTGGAACTAATCAACAGAGGGAAGGCACTTGAGGAAGGTAGGATTTTAGACAGATATTAGCATTCTCATTTTATGGATGAGGAAGCTCAGACTCAGAAAGGTTTAGTGACTTCCTTCCTGCCCTTATACTTCATAACATAGTAATCATTCTAGAACTACCCTACAGCATATTATGCCTTTGGCTTCCTTCAAAATATAATTCAACATATGTTTATTCATTATGCATGAGTTGCAAGGGACTATGTGATGTGTCACGAGGAATGCCATCCTAAAAAAGCCAATGTCTTTGACCCCAATGAGTTTTTCTCTGTGTCCTGAGGAGTTGTCTAGACACAATGGCCAAATAACAGCTTATCAAAATGGACCTGTCATTGTGGGCTACAAAATGCCCTTGGTCCATATGTAAATTATTCATAGTGACAAATTAAAGAAAAAAACTAGATCAGCATGATCAGCATTGAAGTTCATTTCAAAATGTGATCCTAAAAAGATGATTCTGTCATTGTTATTTTAAAAAGTGAATAGGAATAAACTCATCCAGACCTATTGATAACCTCAAGTATCCTTACCTACCCTTATCTGTTCATCAACCATTATCATTTAATTTCATATTCATCTAATCTAGTGTGCCACATACTAATTTCTGTTATTTCTATGTATGTCTTGCCTTTACCTATCATTTCAACTAAATTGTATGCTCTTTGAGGAAAGAAATAATTTCTTAGTACATGTCCAGGGCATGGTATAGTGCACTGTATAATTAAATGAGTACCTAAAAGTTTGAGGTAGGCAGACGAGCATGCAGGCAGGCATGAGTTCTCTCATTTAGTATGTTTCAGGAATTGGATGTTAAAGAAGAGTTGCTTCCAGCTTTTTTAAGGTATGATGACTAAAGAGATGTTGGACGTGATACAGGAAACACAAAGGCAAGATAGTTTAGGGGAGGTTGAGTTATAGAATCATAGAGTTAGATGATGCTAACATGGAAAATCTTGAAAATATCTTTAGGGGCTATCAAGTTTTAGGCAAATAAGTGAGGATTTTGGAATCATATTTGGTAATAATATTAATGCTTCCAATTAAAACTGGGGTGCAATCTAAGGAATATGAAAAAGTGGTTTGATAGATGGAGAAGATCGGAATTTCTGCATTAAAACTTCTAATATAGAAATGGTAGCTTCTTGCTTTTGCTGGTGGAGTCAAAGGGAGAAGTGTTTTCAAACCATTAGGAATTAACTCAGAAATGAAGAGTATATCTGTCACATGAGATCCAGCCTAGGGAAGAGGGTTGTCCAGCAGATCATGGATTTTGTGCCCGCATTCAATCACTTCTGCTATATGAAGGGGTTGTGATCTTCACTGTTGGAGGATGGTGACCAGGATTGCAATCAATGATATTTATTGTCATCTCTACTTCCTAATGTCTTGACTTCCTTAAAGTTTCAGTTAAAATCCCATGTTCTGCTTCTGCAAAATGTCTTTCTTTGTTCTCCTTAAAGTTGGTATATTCCCTTTGAGATTACTTTCAATTTATGCTGTATATATCTTATTTGAATACAATTGCTTGCATGTTTTCTCCTATATGAGTGTGAACTCCTTGACAGAAAACTATTTTTGCCTTTCTTTGTATCTCTAGCGCTTAGCACAATGTCTGACACAAGGCAGGTAAATAAATGCATGCTGACTTTATTTTTGAAGGAGTATGATGATTATACATGTATATCAATAAGAAAATCCCTATATTTAGTGATAATTAGAAGTTGAGATGAAACAATCTTCAGGAGATGGTAGGCTATAACAAGAAATGAATGAACAATAAACATAGACATATAAAAGTAAACAAAACTCAGAGTAATGGAGAATTGAGGAACATTGCCCACAAGCCAAGTTTCTTGGCTCAGGCCCCAAAAACAAGTCAAAGGAGTGGGGGGGGGGGTTGGCACTGTCCCAACTGTAGCACACAAATTACCTTGCCCAAGTGGGAATTCACTGATCCCACCATTCACAATTACATCAAGTCTAACTGGCCATTTCATAGGCTTGTTAATAAAGTCTCATGTTTAATTCCAGGTATCCAGCTGTGACCTGCCAAGTTCCTAACTGCCTCAGAACAGAACTTTGGCAGGTCTGGAGTCCTGAGCTGCTTCCATTTCCATAACAAATACTAAAGTCCCCACAGCTGTTAAAATTCTATTGTTAAAATCCTTTAAATAGTTGAACAGTTTTGGATTCTTAAAATTATATAATTAATAAAATGAGGAAATCATATAATTCCAAGATGCTAATTTCAATTTTTCTTTTTTTTTCTTTTTCCTTGGAGGGAGAGAGAAATAGGGAGAGGGAAGAAAAGATCCTTTAAGTTATCTTGACTTCAAAGTTAGCTGGTGGTTCTTTATCAGAAATAGATGTTTGACAATTTTATGTTTGAAAAAACTATGTAGGATATGTATTATTTGAGTCTCTTATTGTGATTTTTTTTGTAAACACAACAATTTCTTTGCAAATTGAAAAGCTATATCCTTACTGGTAATTATTGTTAAGGTAGATTTTTATATATTGGCTTGTAAGACCTTCATTGGTGAGCCTATTAGAAATTATAATATATCAAAAGGGAAGAAATAGACAACTAGGAAAAGGTGTGTAGTATATAGAAATAAAGTGAAAAGAAAATTGGGGATACTATAGGGAAATCCAAGAAAGAAAGTCAGCAGATGAAGGATGAATTGGGGAGGGGATGGGGAGACTGCCCTAAATGTTGTTCTTCATACTCAAAATTGCATTCTCCATTTTTTTGCCTTTCTGTAGACTAATCTTAAGGCCTAGAATTCTCTTTTCCCAACTTAGACTCTAGGAACCCCCAGTTAAAACATATTTCAAACACCACCTCAACAAGCAGAAACGTCCTCCCCCCCATTTCCCTATTTGTATAGTTGAAGGAGACAGAGAGGGGGAGTGAGGGAGAGAGAGAGAGAGAGAGAGAGAGAGAGAGAGAGAGAGAGAGAGAGAGAGAGAGAGAGAGAGAGAGAGATTGTTTTATGTGCATGAAATACAATGTCTTCATTGTCTTAGCATGAGGTCAGCTACCTCTCAGAATTCTAGGAAGGACCTGAAGGTTTGGGATGTCTCCTTTTTACTGACATCAGAACGAACACCAAACAATTGTGCTTCTCCCCACTGTTAGGCTCCAGTGACTGGCACTCCAGATCATTTAACTCCCTAACATAACTTAGATATCATAAAGGGCTATTTGCTTTGAAGTTATAGCAAAAATTAATGTACAAATGCCTCCTCTCTACAATCTCTCTGGGTAGCTCTTTGCTATACCACCACCAGTATCTATAGAGAATGGGCTCATTCTTTAGCAATTTCTATATAACAATGAGGTCACACCAAATTCACATAAAAATGAGCCATTCTTTCCAGATGAGTCCCTATCACAGATACTGCCAGCTGGGTCCTGAATATCACTCCCAAAATTTACTCTTTCCTTTTCATGGTATTGATACTTGCTGGCTGCAAAACCTGGACACTGGACACTGCCAGAATTCTTGGACTTTGGAATGCCACTTTCTTGCCCTTTTGAAATTCACTAGGATAAGATGTCTAATTCTATCACCTAAAATGAAAAAGAAAAATGTGAAGGTAGGCAAATCACCATTTGATAAATGATCTGTTTTCACATGGCTATAGGGGATTGGAAGGGAGAAGTCCCAAAGCATCTCCCCTTGAAAAATTGTCTCATATTTGGGGCAGCTAGGTGGCACAGTGGATAAAGCACCAGCTCTGGATTCAGGAGGACCAGAGTTCAAATCTGGACTGAGATACTCAACACTTACTAGCTGTGTGACTCTGGACAAGTCATTTAACCCTAATTGCCCCAAAAAACACACAAACAAAAAACAAAAAGATTTGTCTCATATCACATATGACTTAAAGAGTCAAATAGAGCAGCTGACCAGAAAGAGTGGCTGAATTTCTGATCACTGGCTATTGAATTCTCCAATTCCAACTACTCATCTAAATGAAAAGACTTCCGATGTAGTTAGCAGGCTGCAACCAGTAATAGAATGTCTGTCCATGTTACAGTATTTCCTTTAGACAGTATCACTGCTTCTAGAGGAAGGATTTCCTGCTTTTCTCATCTGGTAAATTGTCTCAAACATGATAATGTTCTCTTCACTCACACACACATATATGATAAAATAATGGAATTTGGCATATGCCCAGGGGTCCCACCTGAATGATCTAGCACTGTTTGGAAAACCGGCTAGGGATGATTGGATATGGGCCACACCTGGCCTGCCCGGAGTGACATATGCTGCTGATGTCAGCAGGGGAATCACTCTCCACATCCAGCTTGAAGGACCTCCATTTTGGGGGAGGGAAAGTAAAAGTAGCAAAGGAAACCCTCACTGAGGGGAGCTTGTCTTTCCTGTCAGTGAGCTTCTGGGAGTGGACTGCTGAGAGGCAGCACAGCTCTTTCCTATTGAAACTACAGACCCCAGGTTGAGTTAATAAAAACAAATTTGGCTCTTTAAATTAGCTGAGCTGGGGAGTTTGGGGATTCTGTTGGTCTTTGCTAGAGCTAAGGAGATTATCCATGTTCCTCTTTCCCTATTCCCCTGTCGGATTAATTAGTTTCACCTTTGCTATGTATTTTATTCCCATTAATAAAACCTGATTTGTTTGTGGAAAAGAGGCTGTTAATCTCCTTCCTTATCAGCCTGAGAGAAAAAACTAAAATAGGCAGTTTTGAGGAGAGGAAACTTTGGACCTAGAGGTCCCTCATTATTTTCTGAACCCCAATATTATGGCGAGCCACCCAATTAACTCTCCCCATATAAAATTTGGCCACTACATATATGCATGTGTGCATACATATATACACACAACATACATATGTACATATAAGCACATACAAGTATATAAAAATGTATACATGAGTATACATAGTATGTATTGATATATGTATATACACATATTTGCATTGTATACATATATACATATGTATAGACACACTGTATAAATATTAATTTAGGTATATTTATAGTGTGCATGCATATCTATGTATATAAATACATATATTTGTATATAGTCAAAAAGCCTATCATGCTATGGTAGAAGGTGCCACTTTGATACAGACAAAATGTAGCATGGAAGGGTCATGACTCATTTATGTCTACAAAAAGATTTATCCTAACTGGAAACTTGATGAGTAACAAATTGTTAATAGCTATTTCATTGTGTTATCTCCATGATGTTATCCTACAAATCCTGTGCTTACCTCCTCTTGTCTTTGGCATTGCCCCCTATTACATGATTTTTTTTGCCAAATGTTTTGGATTTGTTTATTCCAGTGAACTCTTTGGCTTTATCCTGACAGAACATTTTGGTTAGCCTTTGAAATCTAGGTTTGGACCATGTCTTTGCACAATGTGATTTTTCCCTCCTCCACGTTGGTTAATTTCTCTTAATTTCCAGCCCAATTTTTGTGGGGTGGAGGGGAAATCCAAAACAAGGAGAAATGAACTGGAACTTAGGGAATCTAGGTTCTTATCCCATCTTTGTCACCAATATGCTTTTTGATTTTAGATAAGTCACTTCATCTAGTTGAGCTTTAGTTACCTCATCTATAAAATAAATAGTGGGACTAGATATTTTCTGTTTCTCTTGAGCTCTAATGTCCATAAAGTTCCATGTGCTTGTATGTGGTAGTATCCTATTTTATTTATCTCAATAGCTTTCTGACTTTAGTTGAATTTCTGTTGTCACAAATTTCTGGTGTATAGTTAACTATTCTTGGGGTTTTGCTGCTTTGCATTGCTTTTCAAATTCTTTACATATGTGGCAAAACATTTGTGGGGTGGGAGGAGAGAGAGAGAGAGAGAGAGAGAGAGAGAGAGAGAGAGAGAGAGAGAGAGAGAGAACACACTTGGGTTCCAAACCTACTTTGGATATTTACTACACTGTGGACCTTCATTTGACAGCTAAGTGGGGCACCTAGGTGGTGCAGTGCATACAGTACTGGCCCTCGAGTCAAGAGGACCTGAGTTCAAATCTCTCCTCAGACACTTAGTAATTGTGTGACCCTGGGCAAGTCACTTAACTCCAATTGCCTTAAGACATCCTGGGCCATCCCCAGTTGTCCTGATATATATCTTACCATTAGATGGCTCTGGAGGAGAGAGTGAGGTTAGGTTAGTGAACTTGCATATCCCTCCCTCCCTTAAATTAAATTCACTTCAGGTCATGACATCACTCCAATCATGGTCCTCTTAGAGAACTAAGGACAAACAACAATGATCTTCAACAAGTCATCTAACTTCCCTAAGCTTTAGTTTTCTTATCTGTTTAATAATAATATATTAAACTATCTGGCCTCTAATGTCCCTTTCAGCTCCTTATCTATGACACTATGGTGCCATGTTTGGTAAATATCCCAGCACTTTTGTAAATGGAGACTATCCTATTTCTTCTCTTTTTCCACATAAGTCATCTACATCCACTGGGTGTCCAAAGTACAGCAGATGATGAATGGATGAGTGAATGTATGAATAATACTTTTAGGTTCTTAAAAAAAGCCAAATATATTTTACTGGCCTATAACAAAATCTGACAGATTTGAGTTGATAAGGCTTACTATGAACCTGACAATATTATAATAATGTTACAGAAAGGAGATTAAAGTAAAGGACTGTTTTAATCCATGTGACCAAAATATAAAATTTAATGCATTAAAATGTACCCAGTCCTTGCTAAATATCAAGAAAGCTATAGCTGAATAGAAATAATTTATTTTTGCTCATTTCCATATGTGTAATCAAAACTCCAATATATTTTGTGTATAAGCTTATGCCATGAATTATGATAGGACAGACAAACAATGTCACAATTACATATCTTCTACAAATTTACACAAAATCTTTTAGAAAAGGAGTTTCACCTACAATCTGTTGTATAATCAAATGGTGCCTTCTGGCAGTAAATTTCTCAGAGCAGTTTCATGGGAATGTGGAGGAGTGCTATAAATAAAGCTAGATGGGCAGAGTGCCTGTTGTCATTCAATCATTAGAAAGACTCTTCAGCAATGACTGAATGCCACTCTTGTAAATGAGGAGGACAAATTTATCAAACTACTTCAAGAGAGTAGGCTTATTTCTAAAAAGTTAAGTAAATTCTGATCTCATCAATTAACCAACACATTTATTAAGTGCCTACTACATGATAGGTCCTATGTTAGGAACTTAGAATAAAAATACAAAAGTAAGAAAGTTCCTGTCTTCAAGGAGTTTCCATTCTACTGGTGAAATATAATGTTTTCATGGGTAAGGAAATATAGAATATGATAGAAGGGATAGGCATTTAAAAGAAGAGGACAGAGTTGAATTGGTTCACTAAGGAGTTAACATGGGGAAAAGAAGAGAGAGTGACAAGTAAAGGGGAGATGGCCTCATAGAAAACAGAGGGGTCAAGGGATTGGATGACACAGTGTGAGCAAGACTAGAGTTTGGTAAGAGAAGGGAGAGGGGGGCAGCTAGGTAGCACAGTGGATAGAGCACTGGCCCTGGAGTCAGGAGTACCTGAGTTCAAATCCGGCCTCAGACACTTAACACTTACTAGCTGTGTGACCCTGGGCAAGTTACTTAACCCCAATTGCCTCACTAAAAAAAAAAAAAAGAGAGAGAGAAGGGAGAGGGAGAGGTAGAAAGCTAAGAGACTATGGTTAGAGAAGAGGATTTTCAGAATTCTTGAGCATCTAAGTGGTGTACTTGTGTATGATGGAAATATCGGAGATACAATCAATGAGAAGCATGGAAGCTTATTTAGCAGTGGAGTGATGTGATCAGGGCTATGCTCTAGGAATAACCATTTCATTTAGAGATATGCTATATATCATTTAAAGCAAAAGTATTCATTTTTATATTTTCTAGTGGTTTTGAATTAGGAATAGATATATTTTTCAAAGCTTTTTCTCCATCTATTGGTATAATCACATGATTTTATTTTTGAATTAATAATATGATTAATTAAGTTAATAATTTCCCTAATATTAAATTATCTATACATTCCTTGTATAAGTTCAACCTGGTCATAGTGCACAATATTCATGATATGTTGTTTTAGCCTCTTTGCTAAGATTGAATTTTAAATGTTTCTGTCAATGAACATTTGGGATATTATCTATACTTTTCTTTTTTCCCCCCTCTTTTGACTCTCCCTGGTTTGTGTGTCAAAACCATAATTGTATCATAAAAGGAATTGTGAGGGAACTCTTTCTATTTTTGCAAACAATTTCTTGTTGAAGCATATTATTTTTCTTCTAACAGAAAAATCAAGGATTTAAGGTACACAAGGAGACATATTTCTTGAATGTGGCCATGAAGGAATTAGCATTGCTTCACTATGGATATTTATTATATTCTGTCTTTTATGGGATAAAGTTGCAAGGGGAAAAGTAGATTCATATTAATTTTATAAAATAAGATTATTGTTTTGTAAAATAGGAATATTAAATCAATAGCTATATTGAAGACTAACTGAGAAAGGGGGAGGAAATGAGTGTAGGAGAAGTGATGAGAAACAAGTCAAAAGTGGTTGTGGTGTGAGTAGAGAGAACAAAATAGACATAGACTTGGCAATCACAAAAAAATGAGATCACTGGAAGAATGATGGCATATTCATCAGGATAAGGGAAGTTTGAAAGAAGGATTGTTTTAGGGGGAAGTAAGGAGTTCTCAGTTGCAAAGGTTGAGTTATAGCCCATCAACAGAAACCTGTTGTCCATAGAAAAAGAAACAGAGTGAATCACATTTATCTAGATAAGCACTCATTTTATTTCTGCTCAGCAAGATGGAAATGCATGCATGGGAATCTTAAGAGAGGCCACACATTAACTCAGCAAAGGGGAATTTTAAATAGCAGCATCACAGTTTTAGGATGTTCAGTTAAGATCTATAGCCTTGTTTTTTGTTTTTGTTTTTGTTTTTGTTTTGTTTTTATTCTTCCTAGTAAATTGAATGTTTGTACAATCAGGAATCTGCCACCAGTGCTGATAATGCCAAACACTTGGGCTCCTCATTCCAATTTCAATTTGACAATCCTAGCCAAGAGCATAATCAGTAAGACAAAGGCGGGGAAAAGTCTCTGTAGATAAGTCGATGAGAGCTCAAAAGGCTTCAGCAAGTACTCCTGGTTACACAGATGAACTGTTGGTATGTCAACCAATTCCTCATACAGTCCTCTACTTAACTGGATAAAGAGGCGGGGCAGCAAATTAAGGTATCCCTATTTTTTTTTCTATAATACTCAAGTGGAGATATCTAGGGGACAACTGGAGATTCAGGACTCAAACTCAGAAGAACAATGAGAATTGGATATGGAGATTTAAGAGTCATCTAAGGAAAGATGATATTTAAATTCATGACAGCTATGAGTTTAATGAGAGAATTACAGAGTGAGCAGAGAGACCAGGTCAGAGCCCTGGAGAATACAAATACTTAGGGGGACATAGGACATAGGTTATGATAGTAGAAATGAGATCAAGAAGGAACAGTCTTTGGGGTCAGAAAAGAATTCAAGAGAATTCATTTGAAGATAGCTATTAGTCTTTACTTGAAGAGCCTCATACATAACAGACTAAATGATGACTCAATATACCACTGTTAATATGAATATATGGATCACCTGAATTTGATGGAGGTACCTTATTGTCCAAAAGTATTTTTATGAAACCCTGGATTAATAGGATTAGTAGAAGCAAAGTGTCTTTCAACTGAACTCCAAACTGAACACAGATATCTAGCAGATAAAATACCCTACCTAGTGACTTCTTTTCCCTCAGTATAGTAAGTCCCTATGTTATGGTAACATCTGGGCATCCTCATCCTTGCCAAACCCTTCTTTGGAATCCTGTAATCTTATCATGATGCTTCTGTATTTCCTCCATAAATGTTACAACTGAAATTGGTAAACTGCTTTTTTACTTCTGGGTTGATTTTTGTATCATGCTATTGAAACTGACAAAGCCCTGTAATCAGTGGACAAAAACCATATATACCCTCAGAAATAAGGAGTCCCCCGAACTTCACTCTTAGGAGGGGAGTTTCCACATGATCATGTGTTACATATTTCTTCTTGGGACAAAATATTAAATTGATATTATGTTTTATCTGTCTGTCTCTGATCTATTTTGTATGAGGACAGGTATCATGTTCTCTGATGTGGTTAGTACAAGATTAATTTCTCTGATCTGTTTATTGATTTTGTAGGAGAGATTAAAAGTTATTTCTCTGATCTGTTCCTAGGAGACAGGCAGATACAAAAACTATATTTTAATATTCAACACCACATATGCTGTCATCCCAATTGGTTATCCCCCATTTTCCTCTCTCAGAATGCCTCCGTTAAATTAAAGACAAAGAAAGAAAGAGCAAAAGATAAATTGAAATAAAGAAAAGAAGTCCAGGAAGGAAGGAAGGAAGGAAGGAAGGAAGGAAGGAAGGAAGGAAGGAAGGAAGGAAGGAAGGAAGGAAGGAAGGAAGGAAGGAAGGAAGGAAGGAAGGAAGGAAGGAAGGAAGGAAGGAATTAAAATTAAATTCCAATTAAAGCTAGTACCTAAAGGTACCTAACCTTTTTAGCATATTTTTTTGGGGAAAAAGATGGGAAAGAAATATGAATCATATCATAGAATGAAAGATAAACTTTTTGCTACACACAGTGGTTTCAAGTTTTCAAAGAAAAGAAAAGAGGAAAGAAAATTACCATGTGCCACCCAACAATTGTAAGGTGGTGTGAATACAATGAAAAGAATGATCATCCCTGCCCTTAAGGAGCTTATCTTTTAGTAAGGGAAACAACAAAGCAGAAGGTTGGCCAAAGAAGGGCACTTTCCTCTCCTGACCCTTTTTTGCTGGAGAAATTATTATGCAACCCCAAATATTTATTATTGTTGCCAATTTTTCCCACAACCCCCACATTCAGTTACATGACTTCATGCCCACAGTTTAAGAATCTAGGGTCTAGGGAATCACAGTAATGGGTAAATGGAGGAAGAGAGCAGGTGAGTAAAACACCATTTTATGTTTCTGGGTAGATTTCTAAGGCTTGACAATCATAGTACCAATCTTTCCTACTGATCTGAAATCTTAATTTTCCTTCCTCTTATTATTTCTTCTATTATTTTGTAACAGAAATTCCCAAAGAAAAAAAAAAATTAAGCTCATCTTGGGACTCCCCCAAAGCCAGGGTATTTATTTTCAGCATCACAACATTCAGTTTGTTTGTTTTTTTTTTTTTGTAAAAAACTATTTCCTATTCTAAAAAGAGAAGAGGAGAGAGAGGGAGAGAGAGACAGACAGACAGACAGACAGAGACAGAGACACAGAGAGACATAGAGAGAGAGACAGAGACAGAGACAGAGAGACACACAGAGAGAGACAGAGAGACAAAGAGAGAGAGAATAGTTCTTCAGTCACTTCTACTCCCTGTTTTCTTTGTCTCTCATGTACATTGTACAAATTTTGGGTTGAAAAAAAATTCTGGGTTGGTGTTCTTTTTAATGGTTACTCCTCTGTAGTCACATACAATATACTCTGTATCACCAGCTGTGTGTTGTTGGAAGATGTAAATGCATTTGAATGGAACTAAGAAAGCTGTAGATAGTGGGAGGAACTGACATTTATAAGACTTAATAAAAGTAAAAGGAAATATGAGTTTCCAGTACTTACCTGTAAGTTTTTTCTTTCCACCTGTGCTACTTTATCATGAAAAGTTGCAAAAGGAAACTGTATATTTTGTTTTTTGTTTTTATTTTTGGTGAGGCAATTGGGGGTAAGTGACTTGCCCAAGGTCACACAGCTAGTAAGTGTTAAGTGTCTGATGCCAGATTTGAACTCAGGTCCTCCTGGCTCCAGAGCCGGTGCTCTATCCACTGAGCCACCTAGTTGCCCCTGAGACTATATGTTTTAATCACTGATACAGGCAAAGGTAAGTACAATCTAACCATATGCAGGTAATTAAACCTCTAGAATTCCATGTCATACATTTGATTCATACTGATCTTAAGATCCCCTACAACCTCTGGCTTTGGCTTAATCCTAGTCACCAGAAGGTGATATTCCAGGAAATTTTATTTCTTTCAGGGTCACATAAAGAAAGCTGATCTATATTTCCCACTAGGGGCACATCCTGGTGAACAGGAGTTACTTAACTGACTGATTTGCTTGTTTTTATTATTTTTTCATTCTTCTTGTCCCTTTCTTTTCTAATTATTGTTATGGAGCTTTAGCAGTTGATGCAGTCCAAATGGAGCTAAATCATTTCAACAGGAACAGGATTCCTTGGACTTATAACTGAGAATATGGCAAGGCAGTATCCTCTGTCATATCGAGCTAAATACATATTCTTTCATCCATTTATCTGGAAGCAACTTGAAACCAATCTGTGCAGGGAAAAAAAAAGAAAAACAAAACAAAACAAAACAAAAAATCCAAAATATGTTATCTTTCATTCTATGGTGTTTCATGTGGCTTCCCTGTCTTTTTTCCCCCCAAATAAAATATGCTAAAATGGTTGCATACCTTCCAGCTTTGTTTGGTCCTCTGCCCTAGAGGAGTAAAACCTCCAATGAAGCTAGCAAATCCAATTAGCCCATTTGCATTGTGTTGTTGCCAATAAACAAACAAAAACAAGTCAATATTCCTATTAGTTTTCTAAAAAACAAATTAGCTGGCATTTTTTAACACTATTGTGTGCTGAATTCTGTAATGGCCACTGAGGTCCCTTAAACTCAAAAATTCCTATAATTCTATGCTTCTGACCTCTCCCTGCCTGCCTGTCCTATGGAGACCTTGAGGAGGTGGGGGGAAGGATAGTGACTATCTGAAGGGTAAAAAGACTTGAAAGTAGAGGGTAATAAGAAGGCTTCAGCTTATTATTTTTCAATAGCAGAGGAGGAGCTAGGTGGTACAGTACCAGGCCTGGAGTCAGGAAGACTCATCCTCCTGAGTACAAATCTGCCCTCAAAAACTTACTGGCTGGGTGACCCTGGGGAACCCATTTGACACAGTTTGCCTCAATTTCCTTATCTTTACAATGAGCTTTAGAAGGAAATGGCAAACTACTCCAGTTTCCAAGTGGCTTACTTGTCTTTCTTCAAATAAATACCCTCCACTTAAGAGCAGCCAGATGGCTAAATGGATAGAGCACCAGCCCTGAAATTGGGAGGATCTGAGTTCAAATTTTACCTCAGGCATTTACTAGCTGTGTGACCCTAGGCAAATCACTTAACCCCAATTGCCTTAAGACACCTGGAGCCATCTCCAGTCATCCTGGACCCAGAAGACTCTGGAGGAGAAAGTGAGGTTGGTGACTTTGCACATCCCTCCCTCACTTAAATCCAATTCATGGTCAGTCAGGACAGCACTTCCTGATATCATGGTCCTCTTCTAGAACAAAAGACAAACAACAATTAAAAAAAAGACAAAAGTCCAAACCAAAGCCTCTTCACAGGATCATATTCCCTCAGAGGGGAGAAGGTGTGAGCACCATTTGCCTTTTAGTATTGTCTCTCACCAGAGCCCATGAATGAGGGAGTTGCTGAGATCCTACAAGAAAACTGAAAAGAGAGAAAGACTAAATCTGGCAGCTCTTTTTAAATGACTTTATAGCCAAAGAACCTTCTTACCATGTGGTTAGCCAACCAGAACCAGATAAAGCATGTCTAATAATGTTCCACAGTCTACACAAGGTACTTCCATTCCAAGCCATCTCTGTTCTCTAAAAAGCAGTCTCTCTAGGATGTCCATGTCAACAGAGGACATCAGCTCTGCATAACCCATGCTTAGCAAATGTTGAATTAAATTTAAACAGGCACTGAATATTTGAATAATCTGAGGACATGGTTTCTGCCCTAAAAAAATAAAAATAAAAGTTATACTATTTGTCAAATCATGAATGGTGGTACTCATTTTTTAATTGGTCATTTTGGAAAATGTCCTCACTAGTTGATTCTAAGATGGTGCTTTGAATGGAAGATATCATGGCATCCACCCAGGAAAGCTAAACAAAACATTTCTCCAAAGTAGCCACAGGAGATAGAATAGAACATGCTATTTTCCCTCCAGTCATGTACACTGAGAGAGTGCCAAGTTGAGACAAGGAGTGTTTATTTTGTAAGCAGGCATTTCTCATAGAGAATCAGGGATTGAGCTTCATTTGAAAGTGTTTCTTTCAGCCATGTAATTTAATCAAGCTGGACCCTTAAGCCTCTCAAGATCACAAAGAGGTTAATATAATTACCTCCTTAGAAAGCTTTTAAGGAGCTGTATTGCATAGAGAAGTAGTAGGACTTGGTATGGTCATTTTATGCCTGATCTTTGTTCCATTCTTGGAAAAGAATTACTTGAAGCTGGCTTTGTTGATTTTTCAATGTTGTAGTAGAGGAGGCAGTCTTGTGATGTTTTCCTTCATTAAAGTCAGAGATCTGAAACTTTTGAGATCCTGCTTTTTTTTAATTAGATTTGTCCTTATTTTACCAAGCAACAGGATGTGTGCTTGTTTGTATGCCTTCCCATGGTGAAATAGCATTGATTATAAGAAAATATTCAAAAAAGTTAAAATCTGTTGACATGGACTATAAAATGAAACTTCCTCTTTATTTTATATTGAGTTTTCTAATTGGCAGGTTCTCTTCCTTTCCACAAGTTCTTGTGGTGCCCTCATGACAGGGTCATCTTTCCGCAGAGATGCAGCCTAATATTAGAGTACACTCTACATTGCTAAATAAAAACAAACATTCAAAAAGTCATTTCCTGGAATGGGTATTATTTTCATGAGCTAGAAAGAAAACAGTGAGCAGAAGAGTAAATGAAGAAGTCATTCGCTTGTTTTAAAAGGATATTTTTAAACTTAAACTTGAAATGCTGAAAATAAATACCTTGGGTTTAGGAGAGAATCCAGGGGCAAGTTTTCACTTCTTTTTGTGGGGAATTACTGCACAGTTGCTAAGAAAATGGCAATCTAAGTATTTCAATTACCAGAAATCAACAGCAACAAATAAAACGAATGTCTGGGACTTTCTAAGTTCCTTCCTTTTTATTACCAAAGCTAATCTATAGGTCCCCCAATAATTATCTGCATTACTCTTCCCTGGTATCCCTAACACTACACTTATATATATATGAAAGATGGAAAAGAAAGACTTTCAGAGACACATAGAAGCTGGAAATATTGTAGTTGATTATTCTATAGAATGTTTTAGACTTCTTAAAGTTTGAAGAAAATAGTAAATTATTTTTTTTAATTGTTCACCATTGCTATGAAGAATTTTTTAAAAAGTAGTCATAGGAAAGAAAATACAAAGGCATAAATAACAAAGATTGGGAGAATTTTTTTATTAATAAAACACTTTTTTAGTCATAGTTAAAAGTTTTATCCGAAAAAGTCCTGATAAGCCACTAAGATATGAGCATCTTCATAATGCTTAAAATGTCTGTGGATGTATATATAGGCAATTTTTTTTTAATTGTGAAAGGTCTGTAAAATATTTCAGCTGAGGAATCTAGGTATACTAGTATGACGAGAAGAGTTGTTCGGAAATTATAAAAACTCCCAAATTCAGAGAAAATAATGTAACATGATCTCTCACAATGGCAAACATAATGAATGGATGTATGTAGCAGTATATCAATGTATGTATATATGAATATATGTATGTTTGTATTTATACATGATATAGAAAGGAAAAAAGGAATTAACAGAAAAACCTAACACCCAAGCTTTAATTTAGATATGAACTCTAAAAGGGATTCAGACCCCAGTTAATGGATAACTTAAGATTTGGGAAACAAGTCAGGGCCTAGGTTCCCTTACCCACATAAATCATCACCCATAACAAGAACATAAAGAGGCAGGACAGAGAGATCTTAAATATTACAATGATAAACTGACAGGGTATAGAAATTCAAACTAGAAATAAATGACAAATGAAAATATTTTAGAACTGGACATGGGAATCAAAAAGTGACATGCGCAGAAAAGGCCAAATTTGTCCCCAGATTCACCTTATGACGTGTAAACCCCCAAAACACACCTCCATGGAAAAAGTTACCTGCCTTGGGGGTTGGCTTAGGACCCCAGGAACTCCATATTAGGATAAGCACTCCCCTGTACCCCCCAATAGGTAGAGATTATTCAAATGAGACTGATAATCAATTTATCCATACGATAAATATAACTGTCTTTCCTTTCCCCATTCAAGAGATACCTTTCCACTTTTCTGGTTCTCTCGCTGTGTTCACTCACAATATTGCAATAAAACTTGGGAAACTGAGTCACTGAATCTTGTAACTTTTTTGGAATGATTCATGATCAATTTGACCCAAAATTCCATCCCACATCATACACATTTATTTCTCTCTCTATATATATGCATATACATCTGTACACACACAAATATGCTTTAATTTCTACTTCTCTATTTATCAGTCTTTTAGGAGGATTTTTGTGCTATTGTGTGTTTATTTCCTTTGAAAGCTGCCTGTTCTTACTCTTTATTTATTTGTTGAGGAATAGCTTAGTCATAGACATTTTAATCAGTTCCTTATATGTCTTTCATATATGATATTTATCAGAGAAATTTGTTGCTAAGATATTTCCCCCTTATCTGTTTCCCTTCTTATTTTAGTTTCATTGCTTTTGTCTGTGTAATAATTTTTACCAATCCATAAATCTGAAAGGCAATTTGTTCCTTGCACCACAAACATTTGTGACATTACTTCTAAAATCTGTCATGTTTTCATTTTGTGCTTCTCATGGTATGTGGTTTGAGATATTGGTCTATATCTAATTTATGCCAATATGTTCTCCTAACAGTTTTTGTTAAATAGTGAATGGGGTCTTTGGCTTTATCAAATAGTATACTGCTCTATTCTTTTGCTTTTTTATGTTGTGTGCTAATTCAATTACATTGATC
Organism: Dromiciops gliroides; assembly: GCF_019393635.1. Taxonomy (NCBI): domain Eukaryota; kingdom Metazoa; phylum Chordata; class Mammalia; order Microbiotheria; family Microbiotheriidae; genus Dromiciops; species Dromiciops gliroides. The sequence goes on along the minus strand of NC_057866.1, from coordinate 212,562,972 downwards.
AATCTTTTTTATTTTTAACTAGTACAAAGTCATTTTAATAATTACTGATTTATAATATAGTTTGAGATTTAGTAGTGATTTCTCTTTCTTTCCTCCTTTTTCATAATTACCATTGAGATTCTTGATATTTATTTCTCCAGGTGAATTCTATCATTATATTTCTATCTCTGTAAAATAATCCTTTGTTAGTTTGATTACACTAACACTGAATTGTACATATGAAGGGATCAAGAAAAAGGAATTTAGGATCATGAATTTTATTGAATGTAAGTCTAGTGATGCCCTGACAGCAAGAAGGAATTTCTAAAGAAAAAAGAGGTTTGAGAAAAGGAAATGACTTAAGTTTTAGACATTTTGAATTTGATATGCCCACAGGACATCTAGCAATGCCCCCCCCCACAAACACACACACACACACACACACACACACACAGAGTTTTTGATATAGGGATGAAGGTCATGAGAGATTCAGTCAGAAAAATAAAATCCATAGAGATAATAATTGACTCTATTTGAGATCACTGAGAGTATAGAGAGAAAAGAGCAAAGAACACAGGAAAAGCCTGGGGATAGTAATGTTTTATTGATGTGGTATGGATAAAATTCCATCAGAAACATTGTGGAAGCAAGTCAGAATACCAGTAGAAAACAATGCCCCCAAATCATAGAGTGGAGAGAGTATACAGGAGGAGAAGATAAAAGGTAGGATCAAGATCATAAGGCCATTTAATTTAATAATTATGGTATCATTTTGGAACATGAAAAGCAGAGTTTCAGGGGGTAATCAGTTTGGAGACAAGTCAATAGATGGTTTAGAAGAACATGAGACAAAAAGAAGCTGTAGATTGCTGGAGTTTGGCTAAGAAAGGGAGAAAGCTAACAGGTATGCTAGAATTGTGTGTGTGTGGTGGGCATATTTATAAGCATCATTGAATAAATGAAGGGCTAGTTTATAGAGACTGAAGATTAGTGAATAGGGATGATGGTGGAAAAAATCTGTTGGAGAAGTTGAAAACATATGGAACAAGGTTATGTGTAGAGTGGTTTACTTAGTAATGACTATTGATAGCTGAGTGATGTTACTTCTCTGTGGAGAAGGCTAAGTGATTTCACTTTGTTCCTGTACTAAAAAGACAGAGGTACATACTGATGTATGCACCTGCTCTCAGAGAAAGAGTGAGTTGACTAATACAAAGTAGTGGAGAATGGGATGCCGTCTACAGTTAAAGAAAATGAAATTGCCTTTAGCTGCATTTTTACTTTTCTGTAGACAGAGGTAGTGAAAGATAACCATTGCCAGACAGTGCCTGCTTTGCACAGGGCAGATTGAGTGCCCACTTTGTGACTGAGAACACTTTTTCTCACATCTTGAAACCTGATCTGGGATTTTAGTCACCATTTACTCATGATGCAGAAAAAGTTATTGGATGGGTTTCATGGTCTGGGATCTGTATGATAAGTCCACTGATATTATTGTATGCTTTCTCTTACCTCTTTAATTAAATGCTTTCTAAAAGTATCAGTGTAAGATATAGCAAGAATATATATATATATATATATATATATATATATATATATATATATATATATATATATATATATATATATATATATATATATATATAAAAGCAATGCCTCTTAAAAAAGTGTTGGAGCTAACAGATTTGATTCTAGTTGTATTTTTATATAAAAGGATTTTTAATGTTTTCTTATTTAAAATTTCATTGTTATGATTTGCTTTTATAGCACCCAGGTTTCCAAATGTATTCAATCCCCTTCCTATCCCAAGAGAGCCTTTCCTTTAACAAAGAAAAAGAAAAGAGAAAAAAGCACTTAAACAAAACTAACCAACACATCAAACAGATTTTGACAATAGAATCAATATTCTACAATCATAGTCTGCCACCTGCAAAGAAGGAAAAGAGGGGCCATTATCTCTTCTTCAGAGTCATGCTTAATCAGTATTATTATATAGAGCATTCTATTTCTTGTTGTTGCTGCTAATCTTTCCTTTTAAATTCTTTTAGTTATTCTACACATTGTTTTCCTGATTCTCCCTCAGTTACCTAGTATTTGCATTGTCTTCAAATTCATTGTTTATTTTTATAATAATATTCCATTAGATTTAAATATCCCAATTTATCTAGTCATTCCTCAAACAGTGGACACCTATTTTATTTTTAGTTCTTTCACTACTAAAAACGTGCCATTATCCTTCAGAATATATGTGTCCTTTTCTACCCAATTTCTGTCTGTAACCTACTAGGTATTAAATACATCTAAAAACAGGATCTCTCTGTTTTTGTGTTATATACATTTCTATTATTTTCTTAATATAATTACAAATTGATTTCCTGAAGAGTTGAATCATGTATGAAAGATTTCAAAAATGTTGCAAAATAGGGATCTATTTTATAATTTCCTCTACATTTTGGCTAGTTGGTAGTTCCATCCCGGCTACTTTTAGCACATTATCCTTTATCTCCCCATCCCCCTAAACTTTGCCAAGAGATCGGAGTCTACTTTTTTTTCTAGACATAGAAACTAGAGGGGGCAGGGCAAGGTCAGTGTAAAGTAATTGAGTTAACTGGAATATTGAGTTTTTATTAGGGAACTGCCTGAAATAGATGGCAAACATTGATTGGAACCATATTATGAAGAGCCTTATATCTTTTTTTTTTTTGTGAGGCAATTGGGGTTAAGTGACTTGCCCAGGGTCACACAGCTAGTAAGTGTTAAGTGTCTGAGGCCGGATTTGAACTCAGGTACTCCTGACTCCAGGGCCAGTACTCTATCCACTGTGCCACCTAGCTGCCCTGAGAGCCTTATATCTTAATGAATAATAATAGTTAGCATTTATGCAGTGCTTTACAATTCACAATGCCTCATACAAATATTATCTCATTGAATCCTCAAAACAACCACAGGTGGTAGATGCTATTTTATCCTCATTTTGCAGATGATAAAACTGAGGAAGTCACAGGTTAAGTGACTTGCCCAGGGTCTCACAACTACTCAGTGGATCACTCAGGATCTTAATTGATGTCTTTCTGACTCCAAGTTAGTTGTTTATCCACTGTGCTACCTAGCTACAGTAGGTACTAGAGAGCCATTGAAAATGAAGATTGTTCTGGCAGTGGTAGGAAGGTTAGATTGGTGAGGGGAAAGACAACAGAAATTATGTCTAGCTTAACACCATACACAAGGTTCAACCCCTCTAAGAAGGCTTATTTGCCAATGTTTTCAAATTAACTTATGTCGTGTTTTTTTTTTGTCATACCAATAGTAAGATTTTGATGTTGACTGTCTCTTGTTTTTTTTTTTTTTTACATGGGCATCTATTACTTCCCCAGATAGGTTGATACCTTGTCCTGCATTTCTTTTTCATCTACTATATCACAATGCCAGGTACACAGGGAATGTTCAAGGAAATTTTTTTATCAGAAAAGTCTTTTATTATTTTCCAGTTACATGTAGAGATCATTTTCAACATTTGTTTTTATAAGATTTCTAGTTCCAAATTTTTCTCCCTCCCTTTCCTCCCTTCCTGCTCCCCAAGATAGCAAACATATATTTTTTACATATGTACAATGACATTAAACATAGATCTGCATTAGTCATGTTGTGAAAGAAGAATCAGAAAAAAGAGGAAAACCTAAAAAAAACAAAACCAAAAAAATAGAAACAGTATGGTTCAATCTGTATCCAGATTCCACAATTCTTTTTTTCTGGATGTGGAGAGCATTTTTCCATCATGAAACCTTTGGAATGATCTTGGATCATTGTATTGTTGAGAATAGTTAAGTCTATCACAGTTGAGCATCACTGAATATAATTGATATAGTGTACAATGTTCTGATTCTGCTCATTTCACTCAGTGACAGTTCATGTAAGTCTTTCCCAGTTTTTCCAAAATATGCCTGCTCATCGTTTCTTACAGTAAAATAGTATTCCATTACATTCGTATACCACAACTTGTTTAGCTATTCCCCAATTGATGGGCATCCCCTCAATTTCCAATTCTTTGCTAAGACAGAAAGAACAATTATAAATATTTTTGTACATGTGGGTCCTTTTTCCTTTTTTATGATCTTTTTGGGATAAAGACCTAATAGTGGTATTGCTGGGTCAAAAGGTATGCACAGTTTTAAAGCCCTTTGGGCATAGTTCCAAACTGCTCTCCAGAATGGTGGGATCAAGAAATTTTTGATCAATAAATGAATGAATGTTTAGCTTTTCATCTGCTTGTTCTAAAGATTTTTGTTAGCAATTATCTTTGTTAGTTGATTGTTTGCCTGTACACATGGACTAAGTAATAAATCAAATGAATTAAAATGGAAGTCTTATATCTTATAGCATGAGATAAATTGGTTTGAAGTAGATTTTTTTAATTTTTTTTTTTTTTGCGGGGCAATGGGGGTTAAGTGACTTGCCCAGGGTCACACAACTAGTAAGTGTCAAGTGTCTGAGGACGGATTTGAACTCAGGTACTCCCGAATCCAGTGCCAGTGCTTTATCCACTGCGACACCTAGCCACCCTGAAGTAGATATTTCTATAAAGACTCATGAAAAGGGGAGAAAAAAAATATGAACAAATACCAGCAATAGAGTAGTGAGTAAAGAAAAAATCACAGAAGTTTGAAGTTGGAGGAAACTAGGCCAACCTACCTAGCACTACCACCATCTCTACCATCACCATGAACACTACTTTTCAGTTGGGAAAGAAAAGGTTCATGGAGGAGATTTCAGAAGCTCATTAATACTTAGCAAGTCTGTCAAGAGAAGAATGCGTCTGTATTTCTAATGTATACCACTGAGACAATAATGACAACTGTTACTATTCGATCACATTTGGATATGGCTTCACAGTTTTTAAAGTACTGACTTTAAAACCACCTGGTGAGAGAACAAGTGCAAGTACGATCATCCCCATTTACACATGACAAAAGTAAATTCAAAGCCCTTAAGTACAGTAAATAAGAGTAATGGGCAATATGCCATTCTAGGTGTGCCAACTGTAATCCTAGTGCAATTAATCACTACATAAGTACATGTTTATATCTTTTAAGATATTTCAAATCATATTTTCATTTTTTATTTATTCCCATGTTTCCCCTTTACTGAACTGATACCTCCTCTCCCTTCAAGTCAAGAAGCTTTTTTTTTTCAAGAAGCTTTTTAAAAGTCAGTCAACAGAGGGGCTGAGCCAAGATGGCAGAGAGAAGCCAGCAAATTGCCTGAGCTCTCCTTCAGTTCCCTCAAAAAGAACATTAAATTAAGCCTCTGGACAAAATCTGAAACTATAGAACCTGCAAAGAGAGAGACACAGTCTTCTAATCAGAGATACTTTAGAAGACATAAGGAAAGGTCAGTCCCACTCAGGCAAAAGGGAGGTACAGCTCACCACAGAATGGCACAACATGGAGGGGGGTCAGGGAAAGTCAGCAGGAAGCTGTGTTAAGGGCTAAAATTCTAGCTGAACTATCTAAAATATCTAATGAGTGGTCGCCAATAAATTATAAGCTTTAGCAAGAGTTAGACTTTTAAGCATTTATTAAGGAGAATAAGAATTTGGTAAAGAGAGAAAGAAAGGCCTAGATTCCTATCTATTAAAGGGAGAGCACATTTCTAGCTCCATTCTCCACCAGAGTCCAGAGGAAAGAGAGCCAGACTGAGCGCCAGTCTCTTCCTTCCTCCTCCCACTAGCCCACGTCACTTCCTGACACCAAAGAAAAGACTCCTGGTCTTGCCCTCAAAGACCTTCGCTTCATGGGAGAACTCTTCTACAGTAAGTCTCCAGCAGGTGGCGTCATTCCAATCGTTACAGCTGTAAGCCATAGCCCACCAACTGAGGCCCCTTGATCCTGGCTCAACAAGCTGGTGGTGCAGTAGGCCAGTGGTGAGACCCACCAACACCAGCTGAGAGGGCAGGTTGCCAGCTAGAGGGTCACCCATAGGATAGGCACAACCAGGCCTACCAATCCCAGCTCGCAGCCAGAAAGCCCAGGGCAGTGAGAAATCCACAAGCCATAGAGGCCTCAGTGTAGAAAGCCAGTGACACAGCCCCTATACCCCAGCACAAGAAACTTGAAACAGGGACCCTTGTACCCCCAGAGCAGACCTCAACTTAAAAAATAAATCAATAAGCTGCAATATGAGTTAGAAACAAAAAAACAGCTCTTACTATTGAGAGCTTTTGTGTCGACAGGGCAGAGGCAAACACAAACTCAGATGATGACAATACTCTCAAATTTCCTACATGTGAAGCCTCAAGAGGGGAGTTGAATTGGTCTCAAGAACAAAAAGCTTTCTTGGAAGAGCTCAAAAATGATTTTAAAAATCAATTGAGAGAGGTAGAAGAAAAATGGAGAGAAAGGAAAGCAACACAAGAAAATTATAAAAAAAAGAATTAGCAACTTGGAAAAGGAAGAAAAAGATTGACTGAAGAAAACAAGTCCTTCAAAATTAAAATTGGATAGTTGGAAGATAATGATCCCAAGAGACTCCAGGAATCAGTCAAACAGAATCAACAGAATGAAAAAATAGAAGAAAATGTGAAATACCTCATTGAAAAGACAACTGACCTGGAAAACAGATCCAGAAGAGAAATTTTAAGAATTTAAATTAATTAATTTAATTCTAGGAAATTATCAAGAACTGCCCTGATATTATAGAATTTATAAAGTACTTGGGAGTCTACTTGCAAAGACAAACCCAGGAACTCTATGAACATAATTATAAAACATTTTTCACACAAATCAAATCAGATCTAAATAACTGGAAAAATATCAATTGCTCATGGATAGGCTAAGCTAATATAATAAAAATGACAATTCTACCTAAATTAATTTACTTATTCAGTGCCATACCAATCAGACTACCTAAAAATTATTTTATAGAACTAGAAAAAATAACAACAAAATTCATCTGGAAAAACAAATGGTCAAGAATATCAAGGGAAGTAATGGAAAAAAATGCACAGGAAGGTGGGTTAGCTGTACCAAATCTGAAGCTCTACTATAAAGCAGCAGTCAATAAAACTATTTGGTACTGGCTAAAAAATAGAGTGGAGGATCAATAGAATAGGCTAGGCACAGGAGACACAGTAGTAAATGACTTTAGTACTGTACTCTTTAATAAACTCAAAGACTCCAGCTTCTGAGATAGGAACTCAGTATTTGACAAAAACTGCTGGGAAAACTGGAAGATAGTATGGCAGAAATTAAGCATAGACCAACATCTTACACCTTATACAAAAATAAAGTCAAAATGGATACATGATTTAGACATAAAAGGTGATACCATAGGTCAATTAGGAGGTTAAGGAATAATTTACCTCTCAGGTCTTTGAAAAAGAGAACTGTTTGTGACCAAATGAGAGATAGAGAATATTATGAAATGCAAAATGGATGATTTTGATTACATTAAATTAAAAAGTTTTTATACAAACAGAAGCAATGCATCTGAAATTAGAAGGGAGGCAGAAAGCTGGGAAACAATTTTTATAGCCAGTACTTCTGATAATGGCCTCATTTCTATAATATATAGGAAACTAAATCAAATTTATAAGAATCCAAGTCATTCCTCAGTTGAGAAATGGTCAAAGGATATGAACAGGCAGTTTTCTGATGAAGAAATCAAAGCTATCTATTCCCATAAGGAAAAATGCTCTAAATCACGATTGATTAGTGATGCAAATTAAAACAACTCTGAGCTACCACCTGACACCTATCAGATTGGCTAATATGACAAAAAGAGGGAAAATAATAAATGTTGGAGAAGCTGTGGAAAAATTGGAACACTAATGTACTGTTGGTGGAGCTGTGAACTGATCCAACCATTCTGGAATGCAATTTGAAATTATGCCCAAAGGGCTATAAAGTTATGTGTACCCTATGACCCAAAAATACTACTATTTGGTCTTTTTCCCTAAGAAATCATAAAAAAAATGGAAAAGGACCCACATGTACAAAAATATGTACAGCTGCTCTTTTTGTAGTGTCAAGGAATTGGAAATTGAGGGGTTGTCCATCAATTGGGGAATGGCTGAACAAGGTGTGGTATATGAATGTAATGGAATTCTATTGTGGTGTAAGAAACGATGAGCAGGCAGATTTCAGAGAAACTTGAAAAGATTTGCATGAACATCAGTTCATCATCAAATGAGTGAGATGAGCAGAACCAGGAGAACATAGTACACAGTATCATCAACATTATGTGTTGATCAACTCAGATAGACTTGATTCTTCTCAGGAATACAACAGTACAAGATAGTTCCAAAGGACTCATGATGGAAAAGGCTATCCAAATCCAGGAAGAGAAAAGAACTGTGGAATATGGATGTAGATTGAATCATACTATTTCTTTTGCTTTTGGTGCTGTTTTTTTCTTTTTTTGAGGCTTTCCCTTTTTGCTCTGATTCTTCTCTTATAACAAGGCTAATGCAGAAATATATTTAATGTTATTGTACATATATAACCTATATCAGATAATTGCTCTCTTGGGGAAGGGGGAGTGAAGGAAGGAAGGCAGAAAAATTTGAAACTAGAAATCTTATAAAAACACATGTTGAAAACTATCTCTAAATGTAATTGGAAAATAATAAAATAATTTTATAATTAAAAAACAAACCAAAAAACCAACAAATAAATAAATAAATAGAAAGTCAAGAAAAAATTATAAAGTGTCCACTGTTTTCCGTGTATTATGCTAAACACTGTGAATACAAAAAGCAAACACACACACACACATACACACACACACACACAGAGAAAACTAAAAGGTGCAAGGGATAGGTAGATTTTAGGTCAAAGTGTGGAGGGGTAAAAAGTTAGAGAGAAATGTTAGTGGATTGGAAAATTGAGCAGGCAGAAAAGAAAGAAGCTTGTTTATGGAGAGGAATAGATTAATAAATGCAGACTAGAAGGTAGGGGCAAGATGGTAGAGGAACGGAGATGACCCAGTTGAACTCTTTCAACATTCCCGGACAAACAACTTTAAAAGTACACTTCAGATCAGATGTTGGAGCAGCAGAGCCACTAAATAGTTTTGCTGAGATTTTTCTAGCTTAGGACAACTTAATAGGTCACCAAGAGCAGTTGGTAATGCCATGGTTAGTGCTGGCCTAGAGCAAAAGTGGTGGCAGAAATTTCTGTTGGCCTTGGAAACAGTTGCAATAGTGGTAGGCACTTTGGGATCTCTCAGCCCAGAAATGGTAAAAAGGTTGGACAATTGGTCAGAAAAAGATTACAGGGGATCCTTGTTTGGTACTTGATGCAGATAACACTAATTGTCAACTCTAAACCCCAAATGAATGTCTGGCTCACAGTTTTAGGGCAGAGAAAAGAATTAGTGCTCAATCATGAAAGACTTTTGGCCCTGGTCATAGTCCTAGGGCCAAGGATAAGAGGAGCAGGGGTCCTTCCTGGGTAAAGACCAGAGTGTAGACTGGAAGAACTGTGACCACTCCTCTCCTCATATCAAATCCCCTTAGAATCACCAAGAATTGTTAGACCACTTAAACTAGCTCTTAAAAGAGTAGCATGAATAATCTTGAATTTTGGGCCAGTGTCTCCACCTCTAGGTGAACAGAGACCAAATTTAACATAAAGTTTTATGGCAAGAAATAGGCTGGGAAAATGAGAAAAACAACAACAGAAATTTTACTATAAATAAATGACTATGGTGACTTAGACACAAATTCAGGGGAAAAAGTGAAAATAGATGAAAACAGGGCCTCAGAAAAAAAGTGATAATTGGGTCCAAGCTCTACAAGAATTCCTGGAAGAGTTAAAGAAAGAGATAAGCATAGTAGAGGAAAAAATAAATGATTGATGCAAGAAAATTATGAAAAAAGGATTAACACTAAAGAAAATAACACCTTAAAAACAGAAATGGGGGCAGCTAGCTGGTGCAGTGGATAAAGCACTAGGCCTGAATTCAGGAGGACCTCAGTTCAAATATGGCCTCAGACAATTGACACTTACTAGCTGTGTGACCCTGGGCAAGTCATTTAACCCTCATTGCCCTGCAAAAAAAAAAAAAAACAAAAAAAAAACAAAAAACCAAAACAAAAACCAACCAGAATTGACCAAATGGCAAAAAAAGGCACAAAAATTCACTACAGAAAAGAACATTTTAAAAAACAGAATTGGCTAAATGGAAGAAAAGGGTCAAAAATCCACTGAGGAAAATAATTCCTTAATAATTAGGACTGAACACCTGGAAGCAGATGGCCCCATAAGACTTCAAGAAACAATAAAACAAAGGGAAAATATTTTTTAATTAGAAGAAAATATGTAATATCTCATTGAAAATAACTGATCTGAAAAACAGATGAGGAGAAATAACTTAAGAATTATTGGACTACTTGAAAGCCATGAGCAAAAAAGAAGTCTGTACATCATATTTCAAGATATTATAAAGGAAACTTTTCCAATACCTTCAATCCAGAGGGTAAAAATAGAAGTTAAAGAATCCACTAGTCACCTCCTGAGATTCCAAAATTAAAACTCCCAGGAATATTATAGCTAAAATCCAGAGTTCTCAGATCAAGGAGAAAATATTTCAATCAGCCAGAAGAAAAAAAAAACATTCAAATATCATGTAGCCACAATCAGTATTACACAAGATTTAGCAACTATCACCTTAAAGATATAAAGGTCTTGGAATATGTTATTCTCAAAGGCAAAAGAGCTAGGATTACAATCATGAATTACACAGAAAAACTGAGTAAGATCCTTCTGGAGAAAAAAATAATACTTAGTTTAATAGAGAATTTTCAAGAATATTTGATGAAAAGTCCTAAAGTAAATAGAAATTATGACATTCAACCTGAAGATTTAAGAGAAGCATAAAAATGTAAACATGATAGAGCAATTGTAAAGGACTGAAGAAAGTTAAACTTTTAATATCTCTATATGGAAATATGAAACATTTAACTGAAGATCTTTAACACTGGTAGGGAAGTTAGAAAAAGTCCACATAGACAGCAGCCATGGTTGTGATTTATTTATTTTGTGATGATCTAAAAAATAATAATAAAAGAAAAAAGAGAGAGAGATACACTGAAAAGAGGGGAGGGAGGAAAGGGGAAAATAGGGAAAATTTCCTCACATAAAAGAGGTTATACATGTTTATAGATATAGATACAGATATCAATATGAATACACATACACACATGTACTCAGAGTTGGGTTTAAAAACCTCTTACCCAATAGGGCAATAGGAGAATAAGGGAATACAAGAAAATGTAGGGGGATGATAAAAGAGAGGGTAGATTAAGGGAGGCAGTGGTTAGAATTAAAACAGACTTTTGAGGAGGGACAGGATAAAAAGAAAGAAAAAAGGATAAATGGAAGAAAATGGGATGAGAAGTACATAGTAATCATAACTGCAAATAGGAATGGGATTAGGTCACCCATGATACAGAAGAGGATAACAGAATGGATTGGTAACTATATTCTAAGAATATGTTGCTTAAAATAAAAATACTTGAAATAGAAAGACACATACAGAGTTAAAATAAGGGGCTAGAACAGAAACTATGATGCCTCAGCTAACGTTAAAAAATAAAAGCCAGGAGTAGCAATCATCATCTTAGCCGAAGCCAAGACAAAAATAGACCTAATTAAAAGAAATAATCAGGGAAACTATATTTTGCTAAAAGGTATCAAGGACAATGAAGTAATATAAAAAATGTCATCACCTTTCTCTGATAAAAGCCTCATTTCACAAATATAAAAAGAACTGAGTCAAATTTGAAAAGTTAAGAACCATTCCCCCAATTGATAAATATTCAAGGGATTTATCAGAACAAAAACATCAAAGCCATCTTTAATCATATGAAAAAATATTCTTCATCACTAATGATTAGAGAAAGTCAAATTAAAACAAACCTGAGGTACTACCTCTCACCTATAAGAAATGACAAAAACTGGAGGGGATTAGGAAAAACAAAATAGTACATTAATGAAACTGGTCTCACCATTCTTTAGAATAATTTCAAACTGTACCTAATGGCCTATAAAACTGGGCATATGCTTTGACTATGATCTATAAGGTAATGATAAATTGGACACAATTAAATAACTAAACAACAATTTACAACAAAAAATATGCTTTTAATGGAATACTATTATGTTACAAGAAATGACAATGGGGATGTTTTCAGGAAAACATGAGAATACCTATATGAATTATTTCAAAGTGAAATGAGCACAACCAAAAGATCATTGTACACAGTAAGAACAATGTTATAATGATGATCAATTGTGAAAGACTTGGCTGCTATGATCAATAAAATGATCCAAGGCAAATCCAAAGGACTCATGATTAATAAATGCTATTTACCTTCAAAAAAAAGGCAATGAACAGTGGAAATTGAAGTATAATTTTTCACTTTATTTTTTTTAAATGAAGTGGCTAATAGGTAAATATGTTTTACATGATTTAACATGTATTTCTGATTAACATGTAGCTTGCCTTCTAACTGGTTAGGGGAGTGGTGGAAGGGAGGGAGAGAATTTGGAACTCAAATTTTTTCAAAAAGGAATATTAAAAATAAAGGATAGGGGCAGCTAGGTGGCGCAGTGGATAAAGCACCGGCCCTGGAGTCAGGAGTACCTGAGTTCAAATCCGGTCTCAGACACTTAACACTTACTAGCTGTGTGACCCTGGGCAAGTCACTTAACCCCAATTGCCTCACTAAAACAAACAAACAAACAAAAAGGATAAATTTATTTTTAGTATAAAAATAAAAAATGTGGAATGAAAATAGTGGATGTTTTGAATGATGGAATGGAAGACATAAACCATTAAATAAATAAATAAACAAATAAACAAACAAACAAACAAACAAATAAATAAATGAATGAATGAATGAATGTGAGAATTTTGGCCTGATTAGTATAATACATAATAACACATATATTGATTGCCTAAAAGACTATTTTATGGAGAACTCCCAGGAGGTAAGCACTCACGTGATGCTCAGAAAAAGTGATAGAAAGGCACTCTCAAAGTCTCTCTTAAGAACTCTGGAATTGATTGCATGACATAGGAGAAACTGGCACTAGACCACCCAGCATGGTGTGCACTCTACAGTGAAGGTGCTGTGCTCTATGAGTAGAATTGAAGTAGTTTAAAAGAAATGAGATGCACAAATTTAAAGAATCCAACCCAAATGTTCACATGGATTATTTGTGCCTGACCTATGGTGGAGCATTCTGAGCTTGCATTGGTCTGATCAGCCACAGTTCGACACACTGTAATTTGACTCTAACATAGGGATGTCTTTTTGGCCCTCTTCCAGAATGCATGACAACAACCAATCAACCAAAGATTATTGTAAATAATACCTTTCAAACACTGCCATGTTCAAAGTATTTTTTGTTAGAAAGCAGAACAATGATGTAAACTTTCTATATTTTATAATTAGTTCTTCCATCATTTTATTAAATTCTAGTTGTAACTAAGAAATTATGTTCCTGTAACAACTAATATAAAGTGGGGCAGCTAGGTGGTGCAGTGGATAGAGCACCGGCCCTGGATTCAGGAGTACCTGAGTTCAAATCCGACCTCAGACACTTAATTCTTACTAGCTGTGTGACCCTGGGCAAGTCACTTAACCCCAATTGCCTCACTAAAAAGAAAAACAAAAACAAAAACAAAACAAAACAAAACAAAACAAAACAAAAACTAATATAAACTGTCAAAGGGCAAAAGAGCACAATGTAAGTCCTTAGTTGAGTAGAAAAAGGCACAGGCTACTGTGGGTGAGGCAGAAACTCAGTTCAACTCAGCCATCCATCAGTTAGTGGCCTTTATTTACTAGCTATCCTTACTTACTAGGTGTGGAGCTCTGCTGGTTCTGTGGTTCCAAAGGATTGAAAGGGCTGTCAGCTCTTCTTAATTCAACACCTTCTCATTTCAGTGCCATAGGTCAATGTCCTTATTATCTAGAATGAATTATATCACACTTATAATTTATTTTTTAAGGTATCACTGTATTTTTAGTTAATAGCTTTGAAAAAGGCTGAGAAGGAAGGGTTTATATGTTGTATAAGTTGAATTATGTTTGATGTGTGTGTGTGTGTGTGTGTGTGTGTTTGTGCATTTAATCAGAGCCAGCAATGAGGCTGACCAGAAACTGAATTCTGTCCTAAATGATCCTGTTGCTAAATTGTTTGTCTGAATTCCTCAATCTATTAATGGTTCTTTCCCCCAAGCTACTAATTCCCATTGTCTTGAGAATAAGATTAATTACAGTTTGGAATCACTAATTTACAATATATTTGAAATCCTTTTATTACCCATCCTAAATCTGTTTTTTCTTAAAAATACAAGAAAAAAATGGCAATAATGACCTAGCACACTAGTATATTTTACAAATAATGGTTAAGTGAATACAATTCATATACAGAATTAAAAAAAAATCTGCATTCATTTATATTAATAAAATCAATAATACTCATATACTTTTATGTGAAAAATATCCTTTCATGAAAAAAAAAATTCTTGAACTTATTGGAAAAATAAATAAACCATCTATTCCTTTATATGAACAAGATGATCTTTATGGTCTTTTAAAATGTAAAATACATCTTGTAAGTAGATATATTTTACAAATTAAAACACTATATAGATCATCTAGTCCAATCCTTCATTCAGATAAGGAAGTTAAGACCAGAGAGGTTAAATGATTTCCCCAAAATGAACCAAAATTCAAATCAATATACTCTAAAGATCCAGTCCTCTTTCTGTAGTACTATACACTTCATACAACTTAGTTTTCAGTTTAAAGACTTTAGGTCAATATGTAAATACATACACATCTATACATATTTATACATATGCATGTATATGTGCACATATGTGTATGTATATATAAATATGCACATATATGTATATATAAACATGCGTGTGTATATTGTGTATATGCACATATATACTATAATATTACATATAATTATATGTATAATAGTATATATAAGCTAAAACCAACATTCAAAGATATACTTTATTCTTGATAATTTCTTTTTTCATTCTTACATGCAATGAGGGGAGGGGATGACTCTTATGCCCAACTCAAGTGATGCAATTAAAGTAGTAACATATTTTTGCTTTTAATATGTAAATAACCCAAATCTATGGATGTACCCTCTCTTTCTGAGGTATAAACTTCTTTGATTAGAGCAGCCAAATTTGAGTAGAAAAATTCTGGAGACTTCAAATATCTGAATAAATTTTAGGAGTTGGAATCTCCAACATGATTGAGGATTTTCTCTTCTCCTTTCCTCATTGAACATGCCATTTGGAAGACCCCTAGGTTTATGGCAAAATTATTTGTACCAATTGTTTTTTAAAAAAAAATTTATAACAATGGTTTAGTAATTGTCAATCAGCATTATAATCATCATTTTAAATCATTTTGCTAAAATCTAGATGTCTTCTGCTTATTTGTTAATAGCAAGCACATTTGGAGAGCTCATGAGCTTTAGTAATAGAAGCAACAACTCACAAGGTTAACTTTAGAAATTAAATTAACCTTCTGGGGTCCCAAACTAGGCGACCTTTCAATGCAAATGCAAGTAGTTAGAAGATTTACCTGAGTATGATCGATAAACACACTATGGTACATACATACATACACATACACACGCACACACACACACACACACACACACACACACACACACACACACACACACACACACATGGATGTTGTAGTTCAGAAATTTGCCTTCCTTTTTTCAGAGGACAACTTCTTAATCATTACTTACTTCCCAAATCACATTTGTTCTTCTGTAATCCTTGTCTTCAGTGATAAGAGGGATGGAATACTACCTGTGTTTGGGGGGGCTTAAATTCTTGGTGAAGACATGATAACCTTTAGAATTGCCTGCCATATTCCTTCTAATACTTCTGTGTCCCTTAAAAATATTAGAAGTGAATAGTACAGAGTGGGTCAAAAGTCACAACAATATTTCAGTATTTAACAACTCCTTAATTTTTTGCCTTTAATTTATACCATATCATCATATGCAGTATATATAAGAAATGAATTTACATTACATGTGAAAAATCAAATTCCATAAATGGGAAAAAATAAAGAAAAATAATTTTTAAAAGTTTTTAAAGCATCATTTAGTAACAAATATTGGTGTATTAAGGCAAAAATTGGCATGCATTATTGCCTTAATACACCAATATTTGTTACTTCAACATCTTTTTTTCTTATTCAGCCATTATTTGACCCTCACTTGATTGAAACCTTTAGATCTGTAGAGATTAAGGGCAGAAATAAAAATAATACCTGCTCTCTGAAGGTCACTGAAAAATTCTCTCTGCCTTTCTCTAGAAGGCAACTTAGCAAGATGGACAGTGTTGGATTTAGGAAGTAGGAAGGACTAAGTTTGAATCCAGACTGTTACTTATTAAGTTATGTGATTCTGATCATGCCACTGACAATATCCGTTTCAGGATTTGTAAAAAATTGAGAAAATAATAGCACCTATCTCACAGGAGTGTTGTTTCAAATGTGATAATATATGTAAAGTATTATGAAAACCTTAAAGCACTCTGTAAAGCACTCTGTAAATTAGCTCTTATTACTATAATTGCTCAGAAGAGAGTGAGGTCCTTCATCCCTTATTATTCTAGATAATGGCTCCCCTAGAGACCTTTAGAGGCAAACTGGTGGGAGGGGTACTTCTTCAATCCCAGCAATCACTTTACTAGCCTCATTAAATCTTTGGCTTTCCCTTCCTTTTGCTTAAATTGTCTTAGAATGTCTTTGTTACCCTTTCTTTGAAAGCACATTCTCCTCTTCTACTATTCTTTGTCTCTGTGCACATACATACATGTAGATAACATAAATTCAATGTGATATGATATCATATGTATGTGTATGCACCCACATGCACTTTTTTCAAGATAGAGGCTGGAGCAACTAGGAGATCAAGAAAGGCATCATGGATAAAGACGATATTGAACTGAATGTTTAAGACAACTGAGGATTCTAATAGTGGTTGTGAGAAAGAGATGAATGCAAGGAAAATTTTGCCAGTACCTTGCTGAAATCCACACATACTATATCAATTGCATGCCCCTTATTAGGCAAGCTAGTACTGTTTAATACAACAACAACAACAACAAACAACACAGAAGGGAGATCACCTTGCTGTAAATTGTTCTTAGTCTATGGTAGTTCATAGTCATCAACATTTCCCTTTCCAACTGTTCATGAGCTGGTCCTCTAATAAAATATTTTAGTGGTTTACCAGAATTTGAAGTTTGCCTACAGATGGAATTTTGCTTTCTCCTCCTTCTTGAATATTGGAAAATCTGTCTTTCTGCTTTTCTGTGAAACTTCCTCTTCTTTCCAAGATTGCTTAAAAAATACAAGCAGTGGGGCAGCTATGTGGAGCAGTGTATAAAGTACCCGCCCTGGATTCAGGAGGACTTGAGTTCAAATCCAGCCTCAGACACTTGATACTTACTAGCTGTGTGACCCTGGGCAAGTCACTTAATTCCAATTACCTCAAGACAAAAAAAAAAAAAAAGAATAAAAGCAGTGACTCAGCAATCTGACTGGACAATTCTATCATTATCCTGGGATGCAGTTATGCAGTTCATCTAGACTTAAGAGAAGCTAAATGTGGTTATTGTTGCTGGTTTTGTTGTCATCATCATCATCATTGTTATCACCTTAGTTATCTTGGGTTTCTATCTTTTACTCTGTTTTTCTCATTCCAAATATTGGGTTATTTCATCAATCTCCTCGAAAGAGAAAACAGAAGAGAGGTGCTCAATGGTAATTCAGATTTTTCCCCATCCCTGTCTTCTTTTATCAATGTCCTACGTATTCTCTTGCAGTGACCCTATCTCTTTTTTGATCTTCCTATTTTTCCTTATCATTGCTGTAAACAAGGTCTTTTTTCATTGTCTATAGCATTTATCACATACCCCAGTTTATTCTCAGTTTAGCCTTCCCTGAATTATTCTTGCAGGATGATGCTCTGGTCTGTAGTCATCCTTAATTACATGAAGATTCACATTATAGTTATCTGTAGTACACCAAAAAACAAAAAACAAAAACAATAGTTATCTGTAGTAGAAGAATCAATGACTCTCAGAGTTCCCAAAGCCAATAGGTTGCGTCTCCCTAAAATCCTTAGAGTTGGCAACAGCTGAAGAATTATTTGTTTTGAATCTTCTGTTGGTATTGATACATACTGATAAATTTAGCTGAACTTAGATTTTAAAAGGTTCAAATTCAAGCAACTGAATTTTTTACCCACTAACATGAAACAAAACCTTGAAAACCTTTATTTACCTCCAGTTTTCATTTTTTAAGCAACTTCTCTGTGCACCATTTGGAAACAACCTTTAAGTTTTCTATAGTAGAATGGTCTATTTCCATATTCTAATATGTTAATATCTTCCTTACCATCCTACTATTATTAAAACTTAGTTGGCCCTGCTCCAGCAATACTATGATATAAATCATAATGTATGGTAGGATTCATTTACTCACAGTTCCATTTTTACCTTTTCCCACAAAAGCCTTTTTTCCCCTGCTTATAATACAGAAAATGTGCTTACAACTAGTTTTTTCTCCCCACCGGAGCCTGATTTTAACTGGTTGACTTGTTTTAAATAGCCACACTGTCTGTGCACATATACCCAATATACTACATTTTGGATTCAAGTAAGTTTGAAGATTAGTCTGAATGAAATACCCTGGAAATGGGATAGACTATGTTGGTCCAAAATGCACATACCAGGGCGGGAAAAAAAGCACTCCTCACACCTTTTAATCTGAAAATCATTTGTTTCTTTTTTTTCCCCTTTTCTTCTGCAAATGTGAATTGAGAAAGGAAAAAAAGTTTAAAAGCAGGGACAAAGCTAACCCGACAAGATTGAAATGCAGTATCTGCAGGAATGCAAGCTAATTGCTCCTTGGTGAGAAAATGGAAGGAGCTTGATCTACCATCGTTCTTAAGAGGCACAGAGTTTCACGGCTGAGAACTAGAATTTAACAATTGTTGGGAAAGCATACATTTTTGCTTTTTTGACTGCCTGAAAAAAAAAAAACACCCAGGGAGTTTCAAAGTAATAGCACTTATACTTGAAGATAGTTGAAAATAAAAGAAGCTTATGCCCACAAAAAGTCTTATTAAATACAGGTTTACTTTTTTATATGGTTTAATGAAACTCTTATTTTCCCAGGCACCATCATTTGATCATCCATGTGTATTTATTTCCATTTGCAATTACTTTCTCTATTTTGGTCATTCTAAAGGCAGGTGTCATTCTTTAATGTTGGGGCAATGTTTTCAGAAAGCAACACTTGAGATTTTAGCTTTCAGGCAGAATCACCTTACTTAATTTCTACTATATTTAAATGTGTTTGCTTTTCTCAGATTTCTATCAGATGGGAAAAATCCAAGAGGTCTCATATGATCTATTCCACCATATCTAGTTTTTGTGAGATGATAAGATATTGAGGTTGGGACAGGTACCAAGAATATGTGTCTGTGTGTTGTTTGTTTGTTCCCCTTTCCCTTGAAAATGATTAGCTAGTTAAGAAGTAGTCAGTTGGGCAGCTAGGTGGCACAGTGGATAAGGCACCGGCCCTGGATTCAGGAGGACCTGAGTTCAAATCTGGTCTCAGACACTTGACACTTACTAGCTGTGTGACTCTGGGCAAGTCACTTAACCCCAATTGCCTCACCAAAAAAAAAAAAACAACCAAAAAAAGTAGTCAGTCAACAAAATTTATTTAGCTGTCATTGTGAACAGTAGGTTCCTAGTCAGTGATTTTCAAAACTGTTGAAAAAACCTAGGAAAATATATTAAGCTTGAACCGAGTTCTTTTTCTATGACTATATCTTACTAATGTCGATGCCAATGACAGATTTCTTTTGAAGTCAAGAAGAGTTCAGATTCCAGGATGGAGATGTAGAATAACAAGAGTGGGAAATGAGAAAAAGAACTGGTCCATGACCATAAGTTTAGAAGTAAGCATAAGTGATAGCTACCAGGCAAAAGCAAGTATCCCAGTAGAAACTTGGGCAACCCATTGTTTATTTCTGGATATCAGAATCAGCATAGAAATAAAGTCCTAACAGTTACTTTTACAAAGGAAATCTCTATTGAGGAGCCTGATCCAAAATTAGGCTACAAATATGTAACATGCACACATGCACGCAAAAAAAGATCAGATATTCTTTGCATGTTTCTGGTGAACATTGTAGGGGCTTCTGTCTCTGTGATTCACTATTGAGAGTCCCCTAACTGAAGAGCTGATGAAATAGGGCATCTGTCATACCAAGTAAGGGAGGAGACAGCTTCCATCTCTCAGCCTTTTGGGGTTTAGTATTCTATGGGACAAGAGGTAACGTTAGCAAGTGGTGGAGACAATAGGTCTTCTCTATAGCAAAATATTGATGATGAGGGTCAATGCTTCCCAGCACTAAACATGAACACCCCAGCTCTCAACACTGTGTGTAAATTTAACTAACTGAGCTTTCTTAAGGCCTGTGGCTGTCTTGTTCTCTCTTGTGTATTTCCTTTGTCTATACAATATGCAGAGTACTGAAATGTCTAGAAAGATTGTAAGAATAGCAACTACAACTTCTAGGGGACCAGAACATCACAAGGTGAGGGGAAAGTAACTATCAGAAGTAATTGTCAGACACTAAGAGAAAATTTGATATCAGAAACATCAAGTGGAGCTCTTTTATCAAAGGATGCCTAGTGCAGAGGTAAAAGTGCAGTAGATAATTAGAAGTCTTACAAAAATGATTTTATATCTCACCCTTGTACATGAATTGGATTTAAGTGAGACACAGCTAAGCAAAGTCATAAGCCTCATTCTCTACTCCAAAGTTTTCATTGTCCAGTGGCAAGACAAAAGTCAAGATGACTAGAAATGACCCAGGATGACAGCAGCCTTTGACCTAAAGTGATAAGATTGTGGTGCCTCTCAATTTCCCCTAAAATCTTAAGAGTATTTAAGTGTAACCATCTTTTGGAGGTCCTTCTTTGTGACCCACCAGAATGACAATGGTATGGACAGAGCAAGTCAAGAAAAATGTAGGTAGTATCCAAATGCCCAGATGAGAAGTGTAAGCAATACAAAGTGGCAACAGGCCACCCTCTAGTCATCATACAATGAATGACAATACTTCACCCTAATGCAAAGGTTGATATATGGGATTTTGCATGCTAGTTTCAGGTCATTAATGTAGGCTTGCTCTATTTTTGTTTTTATTTAATAGTCAGACTGTACTTGTGTCATTAGATGTATTTGAGTTCACCTTATTTTAAATACTTAATGACTCAGCCAATAGCAACCAAAGGAAAACAGTTGGTTCTAACTAGAAAAAAACAACACATATTTAAATAATGTTAACTTTCTACTGAGTCAAATGACATAGCAGGAGATGCACAGTCGAAAATGAAATTCACTGTAAATACTGCCCTTATTACCTGCTATATTGGCTTGATTGTCTTCCTAAAGTAGATCATTATGACTCAGTCTTAGAGTCAAATGACATAACCCATTTTCTTTAAACTGTGAATCCCTTGCATTTTCTTGTTATGTCATTATCTTAATATTTCCCCAGTGTTGTTAGAGGGTGAACACAAAATAACCTCAGTAGTGGCATGTACCCGGCCAATGCTAGTCTGCATTTTTTTAACAGTAGGAATAAAAAGACAACTTACTTAATTGGAAATTTTGCAAGGATGTGACACTATGCTTCTATTTGGAATGCTCACAATATAAGTACTCCCAGGGAAGAGGTTTTTGTTTGTCTGTTTACTTTTTTTTTTCTTTTTAAGTGAGTGGTATGCTCTCATCATGGAGTGTATTTATTCACTCTAGAGAAATGCACACTAGAGAAATGATTAAGGCCAGAAGGGAACAAATGACGGCACACCACTTCTCTGATGTGATGTGTTGGTTTTATAATCTCACTTCCATTTGCCTGAATTATAGCATTTGTTTTTGCTTTCAGAGAATATAACTGAAAAAAATGAGCCTATCATATATAATAGAGTTAACCACTATAATCATAATTATAATAATGATGGTGGTTTAATGTTGGCAAAGCACTTATATGTCATTTCATTAAATCTCTTTATCAACTCTCTGAGATAGGTATTTTTATCATCCTATTTCACCTATGAGGAAACTGAGGCCAAGAGTGATTAAGTATCTTTCCAAGGGTTCACAGCTAGTAAGTGTCCATAGTGGAATTCCAATTCAGATTTTCTTGACTTGAAGTCTAGCACTTGGAATCCAATATCTCAACCATCAGGTTACCTCTGTACAGCCCATGAGTCCTGTTGTTATCCACACAATGAAAGAAATCACAAGAAAGATACCCAGCACATTTATTGGACGTCTTATGAGGAATTCATTGGAGAAATAGATAAAATCCATAGAAATAAGCAACTGAGATCAGAGGATCATCAATTTAGACCAAGAAGGGACCTCAGAGGCCATGTAGTCTAACCAACTCATTTTACAAATGAGGAAATTGAGGCCCA
The DNA here is from genome assembly GCF_019393635.1 of Dromiciops gliroides. Classification (NCBI taxonomy): domain Eukaryota; kingdom Metazoa; phylum Chordata; class Mammalia; order Microbiotheria; family Microbiotheriidae; genus Dromiciops; species Dromiciops gliroides. The sequence continues at coordinate 212,540,409 of NC_057866.1, read as the reverse complement.
CTGAGGGTAAATGACTTTTATATGGTCATATAATATAAAATTCTAAAGCAAGATTAGAACCCAGATTCTATGACTCCAAAGCAGGGTTCTTTCCATGGTACCATTTGTTGATAATTTTACTTTGTCCCCCTCTTATTTTTAATTTTCCAGACATCCTACACTGTCTCTTTCACTCTGATCTCAGAGAGTGATGGCCTTTTTCCTGCCCAAAGCAAAGTCTTCTATGTTTACCTTTTATCCTATCTCCTTCTGATTTTTCCAATAAATTACCCCATTATATTTCATATTCTCTTTCCTGTTTATAATATTTTTAATTAAAAAAATCCAATTACATGTAAAGATAGTTTTCAACATTTATTTTGTAAGATTTTGTGTTCCAAATTTTTCTCCCACCTTTGCTTCCCTCTCCCACTTGAAGACAGTAACCTATCTGATATAGGTTATACATTAAAATCATGTCATATATTTTTCCACATTAGTCATGTTGATAGAGAAGAATCAGAAAAAAGGGGAAGAAAAACAAAAAAGAATAAAAAACAACATAAAGGCAACAAAAAAGTGAATATAGTAAGCTTCAATATGCATTCAGACTCCATAGTTCTTTTTCTGAATGTGAAGAGCATTTTCCATCATGAGTCTTTTCGCATTGTCCTGAATCATTATATTACTGAGAAGAGTTAAGACTATCATAGTTCATCATCAGTCATTCTTGTTGATTTAGTGTATACTGGTCTCTTGGTTCTGCTCATTTGAGTCAGCATGGATTCATGTAAGTCTTTCCATGTTTTTCTGAAATCCATCTGCTTTTCATTTCTTTCTTTTTTTTTTTTTTTTTTTTTGCGGGGCAATGGGGGTTAAGTGACTTGCCCAGGGTCACACAGCTAGTAAGTGTCAAGTGTCTGAGGCTGGATTTGAACTCAGGTACTCCTGAATCCAAGGCCGATGCTTTATCCACTGCGCCACCTAGCTGCCCCTTTTCATTTCTTACAACAGAATAGTATTCCATTATATTCATATACCACAACTTGTTTAGCCATTCCCCAATTGAGGGGCATCCTCTCAATTTCCAGTCCTTTGCCACAACAAAAAGAGCAGCTATAAATATTTTTGTACATGTGAATGCTTTTTCCCTTTTTAAATGATCTCTTTGGGATATAGAACTGGTAATGTTATTGCTGGGTCAAAAGGTATTCAACATTTGTAGCCTTTAGGACATGGTTCCAAATCACCCTCCAGAATGGCTGGATCAGTTCACAGCTCCACCAACATTGCATTAGTGTCCTTATTTCCTTTCCTATATATATATATATTTTTAAATTTTTTTTTCTGGCAAGGCAATGGGAGTTAAGTGACTTGCCCAAGGTCACACAGCTAGTGTCAAGTGTCTGAGGCCAGATTTGAACTCAGGTACTCCTAAATCCAGGGCCGGTGCTCTATCCACTGCACCACCTGGCTGCCCCCTCTTTCCTATATTAAAAAAAAAATATTTCATTTTATTTTTAATTTATTAAATAAAACAAGCATTTCTATAACATAATGTAATAAAAAGATGATTATACATTAAATGGCAAATCTATTATGTCCAACTTGCTATTTCTTTTAAATACATAATAGTTATCATGTAAACTTCTTTTTTTCCCTTTTACCATCTCCCACACCCTATAGTAAGCTACAATTAGACACAAATATGTGTGTGTATACATATGTACACAATATATGCATATATTATATAATTTGCACACATATATATCAGTATACATACTGATATTTTTTCCCTCTAGCTACAGAGAAGGTGTTCTTCAAATATCCATCGTAGTTAATTTGGATATTTATAGTAATCAAAATTATTTATTTGCTCAAAGTTCTTCTTAAAACAATATTGTTCTTACTGTATACAACATTCTTTTTGTTCTATTCAATTCACTCTTCATTATTTTGTTCAAGTCTATCCATGTATTCCTGAGATAATCAAGCTCAACATTTCTTATATACAGTTGTATTTCATTACAATCACATACTACAACTTGATCAGCCATTTCCCAATTCATGGGGATCCCCACAATTTCCAGTCCAGTCCTTTGCAAGCACAAAGAGAGGTGGTATAAAGGTTTTAGAACATATCAGTTATTTTCCTTTTTCCCTAATCATCTTTGGAAAATGGACCTAGTAGGGCTATGAAATTGTGCATGCCCTTTGACACAGCAATACCACTGATAGCTCTGTATTCCAAAGTAATCAAAGAAAAGGGGGGAAAAGGGACCTATATGTGTACAAAGATTTTTTATAGCAGCTCTTTTTCTGGTGGCTAAGAATTAGAAATTGAGGGGATTTCATCAGTTAGGAAATTGCTGAATAAGTTGTGACATATGATTTTTTAAAAAGTCGGGCAATTGGGGTTAAGTGACTTGCCCAGGGTCACACAGCTAGTAAGTGTAAAGTGTCTGAGGCTGGATTTGAACTCAGTTCCTCCTGAATTCAGGGCCGGTGCTTTATCCACTGTGCCACCTAGCTTCCCTGTGACATATGATTTTGATGCAATACTATCATACAATAAGAAATGACAAGGGTGGTGGTGGGGGATGATTTCAGAAAAACCTTGGAAAGACCTGGGAAGACCAATATGAATTGATGCAGAGTAAAGTGAATAGAACAAAGGGATCATGGTACACAGTAACAGCATATTGTAATAATGACCAACTGTGAAAAAATTAGCTACTCTGATAAATAAAATGATCCAAGACAATTCCAAAGCACTCATGTTGAAAAGTGCTATCCATCCCCAGAGGGAGAACTGATAAACTTTGAATGTATATCGAAGCATATTTTCAATTTATTTTTCTTCTCTTTTTTCAATATAGCTAATATAGAAATACATTTTGCAGGATTTCACATGTATAATTATTACCATATTGCCAGCCTTCACAATGGGTGAATGAGGGGTTGGAGAGAAGGAAAACATTTGGTACTCCAAATTAAAAAATATATATATATATATAAATATAAGCAATTTTTTTTAAAAAAAGGGAAAATAAAAGGAAGCCAATCTGTGCCTCCATTTTATCTCCTGAATTCCCTCCTAAACCCGCTTCAGTCTGACTTCTGACCTCATCATTCAACTATAACTATAGTCTCTAAATTCATCAATTAATTTCTTAATAACTAAATCTAATGGCCTTTTCTCAGTCTTGCTCTTCCTGGATCTCTCTGCAACCTTTGACACTGTTAATCACCCTGTCTTAGTCATTCCTCTCTAGAATTTCATGACCTTCCTCTCTGCTGGTTCTTCTAATCTGCCTGGCCACACTTTTTCAGTTTCTTTTGCTGGTTCTTCATTATTGTAAAACACACTAACTTCCTCCAAGATTCTAGTTCTGAGCCCTCTTTTTTTCTTCCTGTATATGATCCCCCCAGATGATCTCATCAGCTCCAATCAGTTCAATTATCGTCTCTGTAATTATGAATCCCAGATGCATACATGTATATATGCATGTGTGTATATATACATACGCACATGTACACATGCATATGTTTGTATACACACACGTACACGCACATGTACATATACACATACACATACATATATACATATACATACATCCCTAATCTGTCAACTAAGCTAGAGACACACATTTCCAAGTAATTCTTAGACATCTCAAATCAGATGCCCTGAAGGTGTCTCAAATTTAACATTCCCATAAAATAATTTGTTTTCTCCCTAAGCCTTCCCCCTTTCCAAACTTTCCTATTATTTTTGAGGAGATTGCCATTTTCCCAGTCACCCAGTCACACTAAAGGTGACATGTCAACACCTTTAGTACCATCATAAAGTCACCCCACATTTATAATCTCACATATATCTATGCTTTCTACCCATTGAGCCATTCCCCCGGTGTATAACCTCAACATTTCTCAATTGGACTAATGAATTAGCCTGCTGGTTGGTCTCCCTGCCTCATTTCTTTCTCCATTACAAGCTATTCTATCCTCAGCTGTCAAATTATCTGTTCTAAAAGGTAGATCTGAACTTAGCCCCCAACCCCTTTATTTAACAAACTTCATTAGATCACTCATCTCCAAAATCAAAATAAGTTATTTTTCACATCTAAAACTCTTTATAATCTGGTCCCTTCCTATCTACCTAGTCTTCTTCCACTCTACTCCCCTTTATGCATTCTGTTCCAATGACACTGCCCTTCTTGTCATTCTTCTACAATGACTCTCCAACACCCATCACAATGAACTTGCTTGCAATTGTCTGTCCCTTCAATTACACTCTGGTGGATTTTCTGACTTACTTCAAGGACATAGATGAAAGTTTATCTTCTACAGAAGACCTTTCCTGGTCTCCCAGCTGATAATGCCTTCCCCTATAAGTTTACCCTCTATCTACTCTCTACATATCCTGTAATTACTTTTTTCTTAACATTTTATTTCCAGATTTAGAATGCAAATTATCTGAGGGCAGGGACTTGCTTACTATTTTGGTTAAGTTTGGCTGGTTTTTTTTTTGTTTTTTTTTCTGTCCCCAGTGCTTATTACAGTGCTTAATAAATACTTGCTTTTGGACCATAGTTGGAGGGGTTCCCGCATGAAAGAGATCTTAGATCCAATAAGAAATAAGCATCTTGGGGCAGCTAGGTGGCACAGTGGATAGAGCATTGGCCCTGGAGTCAGGAGGACCTGAGTTCAAATCCGGCCTCAGACACTTAACACTTACTAGCTCTGTGACCCTAGGCAAGTCACTTAACCCCAGTTGCCTCACTTAAAAAGAAAGAAGCATCTTTATCTAGAACTTCTGAAGGACTCACTCCATTATTTTTTTTCATTTTCTTCTCATTCTTAACTTTAAGACTTAAAGTTTGGAGAAAGGAATACTAGATAGTTTTTAGCATATTCTTTCATTTCTTGACTTGGTGTCTATCTTTTTTTTTCTTTCTCTCTTTATGAACACATATTGGGAACCATACTCCCTCCCTTTCCCTTTTTATTGTCTGACAATTAAAACATGCCCTAAAATGCTTGCCCTGCTTCATTTCTTGCTATTTCCAGTAAAGAGAGAGGAGCTGGGGGTAGATGATCTGAGTTTTTGTTTTGTTTTGTATTTTTTTCAAAGCAGGATGAACAAAACCCCTTTTTGATTTATTGTTGTCTTTCAGAGGGCAGGTGACATTTCCTGCAACACTGACTTTAATTCGTAATCCCCTTTTGGCAAGCCAAAGAGAATGACAATTTGAACAATTTCCACAGTCAGGAGCCCCCACTATAGCGAAATGCTGTGGACAGCCTCACTTCAGCCAAACTAGCAAAATCCACCCCTTGCCAATTTTTCTTTTGTATTTTGAAGTTGGCCACTCAGTGCACATTTGATTCACACCATTTAAAAATAAATCTGGTGTCTGCAAAGCAGAAAATTCAGGCTGTGTTGTCATAGTATCAGTATTTCCATTTTTATGCTTGGAGACAAGTTGGGCTCCTACAGAGAGCTCCAGTTAATGACTCTTTGTTAACAGCCCTCTTTTAGAGGGGAGGGAAAAGTACACACCCTTATTAAATTCATGAACAGGGAGATTTGCCTCATTTATTTTACAGCACATTATAAAGAATACTGTGAATAATAGTATTTTTGGAGTGAGGTGGTCCTCTAAGTCAAAGAGTGGATTCCAAAGTCCCAGCTTAGGCAAACAGAAGGCAGATTTAAAGTTAATGCCTGTGTGCTATTTGTACCCTTGCTTTGTAATGATGATTTAATCTAGTATGATGCCCGACTTACCTGTTCACCATCAGGTAAACAACAGATGGCATTTTGCTGGCATGTGATATTCTTTCCTGAATGCTACACCAATGTGCTGTGTCTAATACCACCACCCCAGTGGTTAGGCTCAAAGAAGCGAGTGACTCAAACTTGAATGCACAAGTCAGTTCAGGAACCATGGAAAATTATCCTAAATGCTTGCTTTTAACATTTTTGTCTAATGTTATGAAATTAATATGTGGGATTATTATATACTTTAAAAATTTATTTTGATGAAATGGACATCCATATATAATCCCATTATTGTCTTCCTATATGTATGGGAATGCTCTTTTTTGGTTTTTAAATTCAGAGTAATAAATTAAATTGTCCAATGACATACACTCCAGTTTGGTAAATACTGGTTTATTTATAGCATTATCCTTAAATACATTTATGGAACACCAAATAGAAGCTAGAAGCTTTGGATAAAAGGAGATACAAGATAAAGTTTATACCCTCAAGAGGCTTGCAATCCACCTGGAGAAAACAGGAAAAGTCTAGGCATATATGGTAGTACATATGTAATTCAAAATCACAGAGATAAGTGTGTAAAAGATTGTGTAAGAGTGTAAAACATTTTAGGTAGCAAAATTCAGAGGGAGACTTTGTTATCTGCAAACCTGATATAATCAAGGTATATGATAATGCATTGTTTTCCTGCTTTTTTCAACTCCATAGAACAAAATGCCTCTGTGATTGTAAGCTCCTTGAGTGCAGAGACTGTCTTTCTTATTACAAATTTTACCGCTGATGCTTAACACAGTGCCTGGCACATAATAGGTACTTAATTGACTTATTGGGATAGAAAAATTTTAAGTGCCTATCCCTTACAAGTTGGGTTGCTATTGCTAGGGATGATGCCAATACAAATAAAATATGATTGCTACTTTCAAGGACTTTAGAGTATAGTCAGAGTAATGACATATTCCCAAATAGACTGATGCCTATGAAATGTTCAAGTACTTGGGAAAATCTTTCAGAGCATCTCATCCACTCCTGTCATTTAAAAAGAAAATGATGACTCTGAAGCTTAGAATTTAGAACACTTGTTCATAGGCACATAGGCAGTAAACACCAGAGTTAGTATTCTGTCTCAGGTCCTCTGAAATCAAAGTCAACAATTTGGGCAGGGTGTGAAACTGCTCATAATTAGGAAATGATAGGTACCTTAGGCAGGAAGACAAGCAACTGAGAGGAGGAGATCAACTGAGGATAAGATAGCTTGGAAGAAGGGGAGCATAATTCCGGTTAATATATTCTTTAACCACAAAAAAGTAGTATTAGGGTCCTTGGACGTGTAAAAGCAAGTGTAGAGAACAAGGGAAACTATAGTTATGTATTCCAAAATGTTTAGTTTTAGTCAGAATACAAATGGAACATTGGTTGGATAACTGTGGGTTTGGTTTGGTTCTTAGTTTTCTTTTTTGGTACCACATTTTAAAAGGGATGCTGACAAACTGAAGAATATACAAAGGAGGATGAAAAGGATAAAGGGGACTCCAAACTATATTTTATGAGAAATAAAGGAAGTTTAGCCTAGAAAGCCATAACACAGGAAATTGTGATAAAAATCAAGGTCAGATATTTGAAGTTTCCTCCATTGGTACAGGTCCAGTGCCATTACATTATACTTGAATAGGATTCTTGCTTTTTTGTTGTTTATATTGTATAACAATATTTTAGAATCTATATTTGATGAAAGAGATGATATTGTAACGATTGGAATGACGCCACCTGCTGGAGACTTACTGTAGAAGAGTTCTCCAGGAGTCTTTTCTTTGGCGTCAGGAAGTGACGCGGGCTAGTGGGAGGAGGAAGGAAGAGACTGGCGCTCAGTCTCGCTCTCTTCCCTTTGGACTCTGGTGGAGAGCGGAGCTAGAAATGTGCTCTCCCTTTAATAGATAGGAATCTAGGCCTTTCTCTCTCTTTACCAAATTCTTATTCTCCTTAATAAATGCTTAAAAGTCTAACTCTTGCTAAAGCTTATAATTTATTGGCGACCACTCATTAGATATTTTAGACAGACTAGCTAGAATTTTAGCCCTTAACAATATATCACTGGTGGTTTTGAAATCTTGAGCCTTACATCTAAGGTATAAGGGGTACATTGACTTTCAAGTTGAAAAAAAAGTCACATAATTAAAAATCATTGGGTTTGTGTGCAATGTTAGAAAATGAAAGTTTGATCTTTTCTAATTCAGATTTGTTTAGGTAGCCTTGGTTTTTAATTATATGATATCAAACACATTGTTCAAGAAAATGTGTGGAAAGAAAGACAAGAATGAAATAGGAAAACACAAGTTTGAAATAATCACATAAAGGGAAAGACTTTTATAATTAACAGGAAAAGAGGCAGACAGAAGTGCTGGGAGGAAGGTTAAAAGAAACGAAAGCACTGAAGTGATTGAATTGAGGAGCAGAATTAGGTGAGCAAAGCAACATTTGATAATGACAAAGATATGAACAGGGAAGAAAAGTAATACAGTTTCTTAATATGGGCAATATGCCTAAGAATACAGCCACAGGGGGTGTAGCCAATATCATTAAATTAACCTCTGATACTGATCTTTTCAGTGTAAATATGGAATAAGAGAATGTCTGTGAAAAATGAACATTCTGCAAAATAACATTTTTTAAAGTCTTGAAGTTGATGATCCACCCAAATACCCAGGATGCTGAAGTCTGTGAGGTTAGTGAGGTATGTTTCTTAAGAATGCAGAATACTTTTGCCTCCTGGCTGGCCTGGAACTGTTCCTCATTTCTCTTGCTATGTAGAGAGAAATAGAAAGAGAGAGAAAGAGAATAGTAGGTACATATTAATAAATAAATGTTTATTATTCAATTAATAAATGTTCATTGAATTTAATTTCATACTTGCTGAAGTATAAAGGAATAAGAATATCATTTATGTATGCATATAAATAAAATATATTTGATATAAAATGTATACACACACTTATATACAATAGAATATCATATATAAATACATATAAGCACATCTACTTAAGAACATCATCTATATTGTTTGTGTGTGTGTGTGTATGTGTGTGTGTGTGTGTGTATAGAGAGAGAAACAGAGAGAGAAAGAGACAGAGAGCTCTTAAATATACATATATGTAATTTTTTTAAAGATATCTTTGATCCATGTAAATTTTTCATTTAACAACTAATCTAGGGGCAGCTAGGTGGCGCAGTGGATAAAGCACCGGCCCTGAATTCAGGAGTACCTGAGTTCAAATCCGGCCTCAGACACTTAACACTTACTAGCTGTGTGACCCTGGGCAAGTCACTTAACCCCAATTGCCTCACTACTAAAAAAAAAAAATAACTAATCTAATGCACACATTTCATGTTATTGCACACTAGCTTTTACTCTTATTCTTCTTGAAAAGCTACAAAGCCCCAAATATAAATAGTTTGATAATCTACTTTTATGAATGGACTCCACCTAGACTCTAGGAGCAAGAGTTTTAGGATTCCAATTCTCCATTGATTTGGTGACAGTTCAGTGGCATGTACTAGGAGCTCCTAGAGAGCGTGGCATTTGTGCTAGAAACAGAGACATACTATTCCTAAGTAGACATAATCTCTGCCCTTTAAGGGACTTGAAGTCTAATCAATCACAGTGTATTCCTTAATTATGCTTTTCTTTATCACATATGAAAATCAGATCTTTGTTTCTATATAAAATGGATGCCAGGAATACTTTCAGTTAATAAAGATGGTGTCATCTTGGGCTAGTATTTCACATCTCAGTAATTTTAATTTGCTCTTTTCCCCATCCACAATGACAGCTTTGGGATAGTTAAACAAACAAACAAACAAACAAACAAATGAACAAAAATATTTGATAACAACCAGCATAAAAAGTTTGGCTTGAATCTTGGCTCTGTTAAATCCTTTCTGTATCTTTTCTATCACTTCCCTTCTCTGCTAAATTACCTCATCTGAAAAATGAGACAATTAGATTAGCTATCCAGGAAGAAACCATCCAGTTCTAGTACATAAAATCCATATTCAGTAGTAAGGATAGTGTATCATTGCTCAGATTCTAGGGAAAAATTCTTTGTTTTGCCACACTGTTTCTTTAGAGGGAATATGTATTCCTGAACTAGCAGAATTTCTGTAAACTAAATAATGTTTTAAATATGCGAGAACAGAATCTTTATAGAAGGGACTTGCAGTGTCATTTTGCAAAGGGATTAATTAATTTCTAATCTATTTTAACATTAATGTTTAGCATTAAGAATTGTTTTGAGGCAGATAATTGATATTTTAACAAGGTGATTTGTAAACTACAAAATTTATCAGTTGATATAAAATATTATAATAATATTTTGAATTAATTTTTATTGGTGATTTAGAGTTTATATATACACTCATAGTGAGTAGATTGTCCTTTTTTGATGATGGAATTAATGTCTATAAATGATACTTGAAGGTCATCAATATGGATATGTCACTGATATTGTCAGGGATGGTAAAAGTGTTTAGGTTGGTTTCATTAAATTATGTTTTTTTTTCTTCTTTCTTTTCCCTAATATTATTGTAACAAAGGTGAGCATACTGTGTAGGGTGAGGGGAAGAGGGGAGAGTGATATATACAAAAATAAAGGTAGAATAAAAACAACAAATAACAGCAATTAAATAATATTCTTTTAAAGAAAAAAAATAGAAGGAAGTAGGGGATACTAGCACTCAGTGAATAAAAGGCTTGACTCTGAATCCTGCCTGTGACATTATGTGGGGAATATCATTCAAGTCACTCATCTTCTCTGAGGCTTTTCCTCACCTGTAAAATGGCAATAATTACACTCCCTTACTCACAGGTGTGCTTTGAAGAGATTACTTGGCAAATCTTAAAGATCAAAATAAATGAATATTATTAGGATGAGTAAATAGGTTACAAATAAGGTTTCAGCAAGGGGAGGGAGGGAATTTGATTGTAAAATTGTTCCCTTTATTGCTATTATTTTCCAAAATTCTTAGAAAAATGTTCTCTGTTTTGGGAGGAGGGGTACTTCACATCTCTAGAAATAACTATTACGAATATAGTGATCACTTATTTGAACAAAAGTGATCCCAATATCAGAGGCCCCTGAGTATAACTAAGTGAATAAACAACCACATGTATAGTCAGATGAAAAAAAATAATTATAAACTTGTCCTAGAGATAATGTTTTTTCATCAGTGTTTAATTTAAAATCATAATTACTGTAATTAGTGATATTAATACAAGTTTACTTTAAAAGAATTGAAGTCGGCTCCTTGAGAGACCAAAAATAATGAAGCAATCACACCACAGCACCAGACCACCACAGATCATATTTATTATAAGTAAACCCAATTAAAATTCTACTTCAAACTCTAAAAATATTATCTACACTAAATAAATGGGTTTTAATAAGCTGTCCCAACCTCTCCATCCCCCCAGTTCTGTGCTCTAGATCCATATGTGCTGGAAATGTCATAAACAAATTTTGTAACTAAAGAAATACTACCCACAGTGTAATTACAAGGCAAGATGACATATTTTCTTCCAAAAGTTATCTATATTTCAAGTTTAGGGTTTGCCAAAGGCTAAAGAAAAAAAAATGCTAAACTGGAACATATACTTAGAACAGGAAGGAAACACATTTAACTGTCAAGGGAAAAATGGGTTCTCATTTGCTAACATGGACTGACAGGTAGAATTATAGTTAGTAACATTAGCACAGTATCTCATACCTTCCTGATATCAGAAAAAGGCTAGGAGAAACAATGACTAGATATGAAGTCCTTGGCATCAGCAAATTTTTCTAGTCATTTATTTCAATTTCTGTTGATTTCTTTAATTTCAAAATCAATATTCTGACATACTTGCAAGTTTCCAACTATGTCAGACTTAAAGTAGGCAACAACCTCTGTGTAGAATCTAGAATTGTTATGAAAACTAAAGATGGCGGCAGCAATGGGAACATGGAGATGGAGTCTAGCCTTATTGAGTTTGTCCTAGAAGTACTCATGGGCTGGCATAAAGGTGAATACAACAAATATGAATATTCCTTATGCAGTATATATGCTATAATAATACTCCATTGCCACTGCCTAGCTACATATCACCATCAGATTAATATTCCTAAACATTATGTTCACTTTATTACTCCTTTGCTCAAGAGCCTATAATGGCTCCCCATTGCCTATAAGATCAAGTTCAGGACCTTCACAGTATGTTCTACTTTACATACTTAATTTCTCCATGTTAATCCCAGTAAGATGCTGGGTTTCCAGCAAATGCTCTTGATTAGAGTGAACCTTCTATTCCAGATAATCCTCTTTTATTCTTTCTTGGAACATCACATTCTTTCATGATTTCATGGTAGCTCCTGATGACTAACCTTTGGCCTTTTCTTCAATCTGAAACTACCTTCTCCATATTCTGATTATTAAAATAATCTCTATTTTAAGAACCCAGATAAAACATTACATCATCTTGGGTGGGGAAGAGGGGAACCCTGATTATGGGAGAAGCAATATTGTGGTTCAGCAAGGTAGAGAAAGCATAGGTTCTAGGGTCAGAGGATCTCTGCCTAGATTTTAGGAATAGTACTTATTTGTGGTATACTGTCCAGTCATTCCTCCATTGTGTCTGACTCTTCTTTTTTCATTTTTTTTTGGGGGGGGGGTGGGCAGGGCAATGAGGGTTAAGTGACTTGCCCAGGGTCACACAGCTAGTAAGTGTCAAGTGTCTGAGGCTGAATTTGAACTCAGGTACTCCTAAATCCAGGGCTGGTGCTTTATCCACTGTGCCACTTAGCTCCCCTTATGTTTAGTACTGGCTGGTTTTTTTTTGTTTTGTTTTGTTTTGTTTTGTTGTTGTGTTTTGGGGTTGTTGTTTTTTTTGGTAGAGCAATGAGGGTTAAGTGACTTGCCCAGGGTCACAAAGCTAAAAAGTGTTAAGTGCCTGGGGCTGGATTTGAACTCAGGTCCTCCTGCATCCAGAGCCTGTGCTTTGATGCACTGCACCACCTAGCTGCCCCTTTGTTTCTGACTTTTCATGCTGCATTTTGTAGTTTTCATTTTCTTTTTTTAAATAAAATTATTTTATTATTTTCCAGTTACATGTAAGGCTAGTTTTCAACATTTGGTTTCATAGGATTTTTAGTCGCAAATTTTTCTCCCACTCTCTCTTCCCTCCCACCTCCCCAAGATGCAAAATAATCTGATATAGGTTATATATGTACAATCACATTAAACATATTTCTGCATTAGTCATATTGTGAAAGAAGAATCAAAGCACAAGGGAAAAAACCTCAAAGAAGATTGAAAATAAAACAGCCCCAAAGTAGAAACAGTATGGTTCAATCTGCATTCATAATCCACAGTTATTTTTTTCTGGATATTGAGAACATTTTCTATCATGAGTTCTTTGAAACTGTTTTGGATCTGAGAAGAACCAAGTCTATCAGAGTTGTTCATCACACAATGTTCCTATTACAATGTACAATGTTCTCCTGGTTCTGCTCCTCTCAGTCAGCATGATTTCATGTAAGTGCTTACAGGTTTAACTTAAATTCTCCTTCTCATCATTTCTTACAACACAATAGTATTCCATTACATTCATATACCACAACTTGTTTAGCCATTCCCCAATTAATGGGAATTGCCTCAATATCCAATTCTTTGCCACCACAAGGAGAACAACTATAAATATTTTTGTACATATGGGTCCTTTACCCTCTTCTATGATCTCGTTTGGGTACAGACTTAGCAGTGGTACCATTGAGTCAAAGGGTATGAACAGTCTCATAAGCCTTTGGGCATAGTTCCAAATTGCTCTCTAGAATGGTTGGATCAGTTCACAGCTCCACCAACAATGCATTAGTGTTCCAATTTTTCCACAGCTTCTCCAACATTTATTATTTTCCTTTTTTGTTATATTGGCCAATATGATGTGGTAGCTCAAAGTTGTTTTAATTTGCATTTGTCTAATCAATAGTGATTTAGAGCATTTTTTCATATGGCAATAGATAGCCTTGCTTTCTTCATCTGAAAACTGCCTGTTCATATCCTTTGACCATTTCTCAATTGGGGAATGACTTACATTCTTATAAATTTGACTTAGTTCTGTAAGATTTAAAATTGGATATAGCAGCATTAAATTCCCCCTTTAACTTTTCCCTTATATATCTCCCAGACCACTAAGAAAAAGAAGCCTCTGAGCTTTAATCAGTGAGGGATTAGTTTTTATTGTTTGGGGATTAATTGGATAACAAAAAGGTGATGCCAATTAGGGAAATAGGAAAGTAGAAATACAAATGAATAATCTTAGATCTAAGATTAGTCTATATTCTTTTAAAAAACTCAACAAATCACAAACTGCCTGCCAGGCCCAAAACCAGCACGGAACACCAGATGCCTGCACTGCCACCGCTAAGCTGAGAAGCCAGAGTGAGCGAGACAGGGGCCTGACTTCCGTTCCACCCTCAGTTTTTAAACTGCCATCCCAGAAGTTTGGACATGGTGTGCTTGGCCAGCTCTCTGGGCAACAGCAGGCGCATGGCTGTTCATCGCGGTCTCCTCTCCAAAAGAGCGGTCCTTCAAAAGCTGCTTCAGTAGCATGTGATCAACTCTCAAATGATTAAGCTAAAACTTCTGTTTTTTACCACAGTCCCCTATGTATTTTAGAAATGAGAACTTTATCAGAAATACTGGCTGTAAAAAATTGTTTCCCAGCTTTTTGCCTCCCTTCTAAGTTTGGATGCATTGCTTCTATTTGTACAAAAACTTTTAAATTTAATGTTATCAAAGTCATCCATCTTGCATTTCATAATATTCTCCATCTCTTGTTTGGACATCAATTGTTTTCCTCTCCATAGATCTGAGAGGTAATCTCTTAGTTCCTCTCCTAATTTATCTATGTATGGTATCACCCTTTATGTCTAAATATTGAACCCATTTTGACCTTATTTTGGTATATGCTGTAAGATGTTGGTTTATGCCTAGTTTCTGCCATACCGTCTTCCAGTTTTACCAGCAGTTTTTGTCAAATACTGAGTTCCTGTCCCAGAAGCTGTCTTTTTGTAATTTTCTTGGCTAAAATGCTGGACTGTTTTACCATTTCTTTCTCCAGCTCATTTTACATATGAGAAAACTGAGGTAAATGGTTAAGTGATTTGCCCAAGGTCACACAGCTAGCAAGTATCTGAGGGCAGATTTGAACTCAGAAAGAAGAGTTTTCCTAAGTTCAGGCTCTACACTCCATCCATTGTGCCACCTAGTAACTGAACAAATCACTGCCCTTCTTTGGGTTCTACATTCCATATTTGAAAAAAAAGGTTCAGAAATGAGCTAGGTACTCTCTAAAGTCCCTTCCTCTAGATGCTATGAGTAATACCAAGGGGATAGTAGTAGATATGAAGAATTTGTATTCTCATCCTAGATCTACTGTTAATTAACTTTGTGATGTTGGATTCCTCCATGACTCAATATTCTCACTTGTGAATGAAAATATTTACTAGATGATCTCAAAAATTACCTCACATTTTATTGCTTTTACTGTCTCAATCCCTCCTTCACCAATCCATCTTTTAAATTCCAGCCAAAATGATATTTTGTAAGCATAGATATTGCCATGTGACTCTACCTCCTAATATCCTCTTCCTCAAAACTCCAATAATTCATTTTTACTACTAGGATCAAATGAAATTTACTCAAGGACTTAAAGCTCTTCACAACTCATCTTGATCCCACCTCTTCATCCCCACCCCCATTACTTCTATACTACAATCATGCCAACAGGTTTTTGGTCATTTTTTACACATTATCATGTGTGAATTCTATCCATGTGCTTTTGAATAGTCTGTGCCTTCCAATATTCCTAGAATATACTTTCTCTTCATATCTGCTTCTAAGAAAACCTAGTTTCTTTTAAAAGTAATTTCAAACACCAACTTCTATGTGAGGCTTTTCCTTCTCTTTTAAGCTTCTATACCATTCTTCACCTCTATAAATGACATTTTATTTATTTTACATGTGTATACATGTATATGCATATTTATTTCTACACATTAAATGTGTACTTATCTCCTCTGATATATTGAGGACAGAGAGTATTTCAGGAAGGATGGAAGAAAGGGAGGGGGAGGGGGGGGAGAAGAAGAAGAAGAAGAAGAAGAAGAAGAAGAAGAAGAAGAAGAAGAAGAAGAGGAGGAGAAGGAAGGATGGAAGGAAGGAAGGATGGAAGGCATAATCAAGCAAATTTTATCTACATGGGCAATGTCCAAAAATATACATCTATGTACCTTGTCTCAATCATTTCTTTGTCAGGAGGTAAGTAGTAATATGGTTCATTGTAATTGTTGTTTGTCCATCATTCTCAAAGAGGACCATGACATCAATGTCTTGTCATGCCTTGCAGTGAACTAGATTTAAGTGAGGGAGGGCTGTGCAAAGTCACCAACCTCAGTCTCTCCTCCATATATATATGTGTGTGTGTGTGTGTGTGTGTGTGTGTGTGTGTGTGTGTGTATGTGTATGTGTGTGTATGTATGTATATGTATATATGTATGTATATATACACATATCTCCAGATATAGATATATATAGATAGATATGGATGATTGGAGAGGACCTTGGATGTTTAAGGCAATTGGAATTAAGTAACTTGCTCAGGGTCACACAGCTAGTAAATGTCTGAAGTGATATTTGAACTCAGGTCCTCTTAACTTCAAGGCAAGTGCTTTATCAACCATGCCACCTAGCTGCCCCTGTGATTCACTGCAGATAAACTAGACATATGGTTGGTCATTGCATTAATAAAAGTTATTAAGGATTTTAAGTTGCTATTGTAGTTTCTTTAAAATACTGCTTTCTTTATATAAATTGCTCTCCTTGTTCTGGAAGATAATATAATTCTGAAGGCACATTTGCTAGTCGTATGACACTGAGATCTAGTTTGTATATGTATAAAATGAACATAATCATATTAAAATGGCCTACTTCACAAGGCTTTTTTAAGGAAAGTACTTTCCAGACCTTAAGTGAATTCTTTTTCTATTATTTTATAGTGGCCAGTTGAAGACTATTCATTTAACCTCAAACGCAGGAAAAAGCTTTTTTTTTTTTTAAAGGGCAGAGGTTAGCTAGACAATCTTTAATTTCCTTGGCAGGAGATTGCCTTTATGGTTCTTGAGCTTTTATCTGAAAAGGGATTCACTTCCTATTGCTAAATTGAGAGGTTGGTTCTTCTGTCTGAGAGTTAAAAGTCCAATGATGTGGGCATATATTTAGGGTTCAGTTTGGATATCTCCACTTTCACTGATGTTGGTATCTCTATTCTGAAAGAATCCTTTTTAACAATATCTTTCCTATTAGAATGTAAACAGTTCATACAATCGAAATGTATGCAATGGTCAGCCAGAAAAAAAAAAATATGGCTGTCACAACTCCTTATGAATTTTTTTCTAATTGTCTCTTTTTATTTTTTAAGATTCTCATTATTTTAGTTTGAAAGTTGGTTTTTTTGTCCATTTCCTTTTCATCTCATGGCCCACTGAAAATCTTCTCTAACATTAAAGGTCCATTATTTTTTTCTTTATAAGATTGAACTCAATTTTTCTAGGTAAGTTATTCTTGGTTTTAGATCTTTGTCTTTTGCCATTTGTTATATCTCATTCTATGCTCTTTGCTCCTTTGCAGTAATAATGGCTAACTCTTGTGAAATCCTAATAGTAGTATTTTGATACTTGAATTATTTCTTTCTGTCTGTTTATGGCATATTTCATTTGGTCAGGAAGCCCTGTATTTAACAATGTTATTCCTGAAAGTAGTAATTTTAATTTTTGTTGGGTTTTTTGGGTTTTTTTAGGAGGAGATTGGTAGATTCTATTTTCAAATTATATGGCTGCATATTTGAATATATATAATATATGTATATATGTAATATAATATATATGAAATATGATCTTCAAGTAATTTTTGGTCATAGATTTCTGATAATTATATGATTCTTGTTTCTTTGGTTAATCTATATTCTAGTTCAGTTGTTTTTTTTTCATACGAAATGACATATTTTTCTTTATTTTCCCATTTCTTTTTACTTTTTTTGAAGAATTTTCATTGTGTCCTAGAGTCATTAATTTCTAGTATATTGATTCTAATTTTAGGGACTTTCTTATAAGGGTTAAGTATGTACCTCTTCTTTTAAGCTGTTGACACTTTTTTGCAGCCTCCACAGTTCTCATTTCTTTTGGGATGTCTCACATCATTTCTTGAAAGAATTATCATTTTTCTTTTTGTCCGACTGATGGGGTGTTGGTAGGTATTTGGGGGTTATTTTCTAAGGAGTTTGTGATTTGGTCATCCCTGGAATCACATAAAAGTCTATATGTCTTTCTACTTTTTTTTTTTTTTAACTGAGGCCTCAAGAGCTGAGTTCTCTCTTTTCCCTCCTCTAGGGCTCAAATCAAACCCATATTTAGGTGAGATTTAAATAAGTTGATTTCTAATGCCAAAGAAGCATGTTTATCTCTCTCTAGAATATATTTATTAACCTTTTTTTAATGTATAACCTGGTCCAAATCAATATATTTATCAGATTTTAATGCCTCAGTTAGGATGACTTTCAGCTTCACTGGAAGTGAAACAAACAAAAACTAACAAACAAACAAAAATCAAACCCAGCATTTTCCAAATACTTTTTTTAGGGAAAGGGATATTTTTAATCTGATGAAGATACCCAGATCTTATAGACATAGCAGATCTTCTTCTGATAATAGTTTTGGTGTAACCATGAAGGAAAATATGAGTTTGATAAGTACAAATGACATTTTTGTTATTCTTTCTTTTGTTTTACCCACAAAACTATTTTTTTTCTTCATGAAAATGATTTTAGGAGCTTTTTAAAAAGCCCTACTTTTCTTACTTGTCTTCCAACTTAAAAAAGCTTATGCCTTACTTCATGAGAAATAATAACAGCCGCTCAACCTACCAGATGCCTTTAAAGGATATCACTTGCTTAAATAATACTAATTTGGCTGTGTTACAAAAAGAGTTTATCATTTTTTTGTATTTGTTTTCCATTTATAGCTACACTTTACAGTTTCACAGTATGATTCTTTTTCATAGAGGTTTGA
Source organism: Dromiciops gliroides (assembly GCF_019393635.1). Lineage (NCBI taxonomy): Eukaryota > Metazoa > Chordata > Mammalia > Microbiotheria > Microbiotheriidae > Dromiciops > Dromiciops gliroides. The sequence goes on along the minus strand of NC_057866.1, from coordinate 212,521,500 downwards.
ATGAGACTTGAAATACTTGAATGCCCCATACCAAATGCTGAGGCAATATCTCTAACAGTTATAAATTATACACAGTACACAATCTCTATCAGTGTTCGGAAGAGTTGGTGTTTACAGCAATAAAATTATGAACTTTTGAAGCCTTTTAGTTAGTCACACATGAAATATATGATAAACAGTATCTACTATTTGATTAATCAGAAATGCGTTACTTGACAATACCAGAACACAGATTTTATTATAATTATCCCATTATTTCCTTTCATGAGTAATATAATCCTCTCTATAAGAATCAGGTTCATATTTAATAAAATGAAGTGGATGGTTAAATGTCAAATCTTCAAGGATTCTTTCTTCTTAATGATAACAGTTCTTTCCTGTTGAGATGATTGTACATAGCATTCTGTACTTATACCCTTATAATTTATATTGTGTGATGATGGTTTTATATTGGTCATGTTCTCTTTATTATTGTTATGTTCATATTTTCTATGATACATTTCTTATTTAATATCATTATGTTATTTTTATGATACATTTATTTAATTTTGGAGACCCACTCCCAGTATGTATATGTCATAGGTCCATATTTTGTGCAATTTAATCAGTGAGCTGAAATTCATAGCTAAAAAATATCCATATTGAATAATTGAGACAAACAATTTTTGCATAATACTTATCTGTATATACTCACACATTATTTTTATGTACTTTACGTATTCCACTTGACTTTACTAATGGGCATCTAGTAGAGAATTGAAGCCAGTCTATTTTTTTTCACTTAATGGTATTTTATTTTTCCCAATTACATGTAAAGATAGTTTTCAACATTCATTTTTGTAAGATTTTAAGTTTCACATTTTTCTCCATCTCTCCCTTCCCTCCTCCCTCCCCAAAAGAGCAAGTAATCTGATATATGTTATACATGTAATCATGTTACCCCATATATGTAATATATGTAACCTGATAAAGCTTATATATGTAAACCATGTAACCTGATAAAGGTCATATACGTAAATCATGTTATACCTATTTCTGCATTAGTCATGTTATGAAAGACAAATGAGAACAAAAAGGAAAAACACAAGAAAGAAAAAAAAACAATGAAAGTTAAAATAGTATGCCTCAACCTGCATTCAGACTCCATAGTTCTTACTCTGTATGTGGAGAACATTTTCCATCATGAGTCTTTTGGAATTGCCTTGAATCATTGTATTGCTGAAAAGAGCTAAGTCAGTAGCAATTGTACTTTTTAAATAAGAATTACCATATACAGATAATTTTTTGGAATTAGCTATTGCATTATTTCAATTATTTGCACTACTTTGTCGATAGACATATTCCTTATAACATAAAAGTTAATTTAATTTGCAAAGATTATGCAGCTATTTCAGCTAAAAAGCAAGCTTTAATTCTCCCTTTTAAATGTAGCTTTATATAGCCTACATACCATCCCTCATATAAAGATTGTAATCTTGTCCTGAACTCTCAGCAGTACTTTGCAAATTAATGGGATGCTTTGAGAGATATTTTGTAAAATCGCTAATGTACAATTAAACTCTTTTGCCTGTGTTTTTAGGTCCATAGAAAGTGAGGAAAATGTCTATATCTTTGATCCAGAGATTCCATTGGTAAGTATAAATACTCTAAGGAAGCCAAAGATACAAGAAAAGGTCTTCACATACACAATATAGTTTTCTATACTAGGAAAGAGCAGGAAATTATGTTAGATGCCCATGGATTGAGGAATGGCTAAATAAATTAAAGCATATAAATATAATGGAGTACTGTTGTACTGGAGGAAATGTTGCATATGAGAATAGATGGAAACATAGGAAGATTCACAGGAATTGAACGGGAATGAAAAGAAAAATAGCAAATAATCAAAATGAAATGATCTGTGATTGTAATGACCAAGTATGACCTTCAAAAAAGAGATATTAGAGGGCATCTCCACTACTTCTTTGCAGAGGTAGTAGATTACCCTGTATTTACTTGCTGTCTTTTTTGATTTGTTGGGTAATGTTGTGGAATATTTTTCCTTGGTTTTTTTTTATTATTTATTAATAAGGAATAATTTTCTGAGAAAATTAAGAAGTAAAGATACACTGGAAAATATTGGTGATATAAAAAAATAAAGATACAGAGAAAATTTATTAAAATATTCCCTTCAAAAGAGAAAGTTTTCAGTATGATGTCAATTTCATACCACAGTATAGTCTTTGTAACATTGATCTATGTTTTTTATATCATCCTAAGTAAAGCACAATTAAGAAAGAAAACTCACTATTACATTGTATAATACCCTCCTTCTGTAATCAAGCATGGTTAATTTTGGACTATGCATGCTATTATTTATTACCACTAATATAGATAATGTAAAACTAACAAGAAATTGTGGCTGTTTTGCTGGGAAGGGGTATTGGGGAGATAGGCCAGCATCAATTATTTTTTTTAATAGAGAATAGGAGTAGACCTGTGATTTCATTATTGTTTGGGGTCCCAGAATTGGCTACTCCACCTGTCAATGTAGATTGGCAACTCACCTGAAACTCATGTTCTCAAAAAATTCCCTAGGGTGCTGAGATCTTAAAATATTTGCTATGGACACACTCATGGTATATATCTGGTAAGAGACAGGATTAGAACCTGTTACAAAGCCCTATATTCTATGATATATAATATGCTTTTCTTTCAAAAATGGATGATGCTGTGGATTATAAAAGTTATGTAGGATGGCAGAAAATTTAGAAACTGTAATTGTGGATATGGCTAAAGGGAATAAAGCCGACTAAAGGTCAAAGAATCACATCAACCAACTCCTCCCCACATGGCCTTTAAAAATAGTTGTTGTATGGGGCAGCTAGGTGGTGCAGTGGATAGAGCACCAGCCCTGGAGTCAGGAGGACCTGAGTTTAAATCTGGCCTCAGCCACTTAACCCTTACTAGCTGTGTGACCCTGGGCAAATCACTTAACCCCAATTGCCTCACAAAAAAAAAAAAAGAAAAGAAAAAAATAAAGAAAGGAAGAAAGAAAGAAAGAAAGGAAGGAAGGAAGGAAGGAAGGAACGAAGAAAGAAAGAAAGAAAGAAAGAAAGAAAGAAAGAAAGAAAGAAAGAAAGAAAGAAAGAAAGAAAGAAAGAAAGAAAGAAAGAAAGAAAGAAAGAAAGAAAGAAAGAAAGAAAGAAAGAAAGAAAGAAAGAAAGAAAATAGTTGATGTATAAATAAGTATATAATTAGAGATATAATTCTCAATTTTGAACTTGGGGGAGCACTGTAAGCTCCCTCATTAAGGTAAACAGTCTATTAACTCAGCCTAAGGCATACAAATGGAAAATTGTTAATTGAATTTTACATCATAAAAATAATTTGGAAATAATCACTCTTTTGGTTTTACTGCTCCTTTACCCCGCCACCCCCCATTAAAAAGTGTGCTCTCTTCAGAAGTCCTACTTTCATGGCCAAAGTCTGATGGGTAATAAGTGGCAGAACAGGGACTTTTGATAGCAGAATATATGTTTGTGGGTTATTTTGCCTTTGACTAAACTAACTAAATTCAGACAGGATCTTCAGTAGAGAGCTGGAAACTATGTGATGATTTTTTTTTTCCTGCAGAGGATCTCATGAAGAGTGTCTACTAAGTTACAGAGGGGAACCCATATTGATTAAATCCTGTACCATGGAAGAAAATATCATATTTCTTTTAAAGTTTATGACAAGATTATATCAAAAGACAGAATCCAGGGTTCATGCATTCATTAGGCAATCTTTTACTGGGTGAGGTACTGTTCTGGTCACAGCATATGTAGGAGTAACAGTCTGATCTTAAGTTGTAAATATGTTTTCTTTTTTTTAATGCTAAGCAAGTTTGGAAATGGCCAGTCCTCTTGTTTTAATGCATTTGAAATGTACACAAAAATTCCATTGGATCTGGGCTCCAAAACATTATATTCTTAGCACCTTAAAAGCCTTGTTGAAACATAATCCCGTCTACATACACTAAAAATATGTTATGTTGTCAAAAGGGTTTATTATGCCTAGTTCCAGTCTGAGTTTTATGGCCAAGTTATAAACTCCAGATAATACAGGTTTACAATGCAAAGGCTGACAAGCTCTTAACTTTGCTTGCAAGAGCATTTGGGGGCTGATTTGCTGTGGTATGCAAAGCCATTTTTAAGAATACTTTTTAGGATATTTTTAAAGCAAGACAAAGCTAGTTTTGCTGAATTTCAGCCCTCTCCTTTGCAAGTTTTATTTGTTTTATTTGGTCCCTTCCTTTGTCTTATTCTTGGTTACTTGGGGTTGTTTTTACCCTTCTTGATGTTCATTTCAATTTGATAAACATGTAAGAGCCTTTTCTTTGGGAGACTATACAGTCAATATTGAGGCTAAAGGATAATCAAATATGTCTTGCTTGCCCTCAAGAAGCTTACAATCTAAACATGTTGGGGAGAGTAGAATATATATGATTAGTTATTCAACCATTTTTAACTCCTTGTGACAATTTTGGGGGTTTTCTTGGCAAAGATGTTGGAGTGGTTAGTTCATTTTACAGTTGAGGAGCTAAAGTAAATGTAGTTACGTGACTTTCCCATGCATACATAGCTAAAGAATGTCTGAGACAAGATTTGAACTCAGGGCAGTGAGTATTCTTGAGTCCAGTTCCAGTGCTCTATCCACTCTGCCACCTAACTGCCGAGAAAATATAAAGAAATCCTGCACAATGTTGAATGTGATAAGAGCAAAGGAGAGATACAAAGTATTATGAAAAAACATGGAAAAAGAGAGATCTCTCATCTGGGCAACCAAAGAAGAGCTTTATAGAAAATTTGAAATGAGCCAAGTCTTGAAGGAAGATACAATTTCATCCAGAAGGAGTTCGTTCCCAGCAAAGGGATAGAGAGCACAAATGCAACAAGGTGAGGATAGGAATTATAAGATGAGGGGATGTGAGCATGAAATAGAGTAATGTTCAAGCAGAATCTTCTCTACAGTGAAAAAAGTACTTACCTGGGATGAAGGGGGTCAGAGGATGTAGATTTGAGTCCTAACAGCCACCGTGTGACCTTTCTGGGCCTCAGTTCCTTCATTTCTATAATAAGGAAAGGGGAAGTCAAATGAAAAGGTCTCTAAGATCTTTTATGACTTTTAATATACGAATCACAATATTTGAGGTTTGGAATTCCAGCTCTACCATTTTATTACCAGTGACTAAATAATTTAACTTATTTTAGCTTCATTTTCCACATCTATAAAATGGAAATAACCAAATCTGCATTTAATACCTCACAGTTGTTTGTTTGTTTTTAATGAGGATCAAATGAAGCAATTCATGAATCCTGCTATGTAAAAACCAAAAAGTATCATGTAAGTGGCAGTTATTCTTATTATTACTGTAGTTACCCTCCCTCCTTATTGCTTTGAATACTCACAACTTCCCTTTTTCTGATGGTCCATTGGAGTCATGATTATCTCACTGCTCTCTTGATATATTTGTGTTTGCATTTCATAGGCAGAAGGGAATTCCATTCTAAGCTTACAATTGGCATTAAGTTTTATACTTCGATATGCACAATTGCCCTGAACAGATTTACATACCTTTGTTAACAAAGGCATCAACATGGCACTAGACCTGAACGCAACTCATTTTAGAAATGTGAGGGAGTGAACCTTGCTATTATTTTATTTAGTTGAGTTTTGTCTGAGTGTGTGCGTGCATGCCTGTGTGTGTGTGTGCGTGTGTGTGTGAAAAGCAGTGATAAAGGGCATGCAGAAGTTTAATGAATAAGCCCCATAAATTTTCAGTTTCACACCATTTCCATTAATCTAAAAATCCATTTAATACTTGAACTTCATAGCTGGTTCTTAACTGCAGTTGTTATCAATTTTAATCTTCTGAAGCTTTGTATGCACTGCATAAGCTGGTTGGAGAAGATAATAAATCAATATAGAATGCCCTGGAATCTAATTTCCCAATCCACTTAATAAAATTTATTTTATGAAATATAAAAGACATAATTTCTATATGCCTTTGAGTGATGCTATAATGGGCATTCCTAGTTTGTCTTTCTTACATGTAATGTAAATCATTTATTTCTCCATTGGCAGCAAATACCTGGGTTATTGTAAAGTTTTTCCCCCATTGGAAAGATGCACATTACAATTCATCTAGTGGGTTATAATAGGAGGTTCTGTGGTGTTTTTTGTCAGAGAGATTCATTTTTTAGTAGTTTAAAATGTCACAAGTCAGAAAACATTGTCTCTGGGATATTTTTGCTCAATAGATAATCTATAAAACAAATCCCTTCTTATTGTACACAGTTTTCTATAGCTTCAGTTTGGAACTTTCTTCTCCAATCACTTTTTGAAGGCATCATTTTGGCATTTGAAACATGGAAGGGTGTTGCAATTGCTAGTTGTTTTTGTCTTGTTTGTTAGTTCATTTGTTTGCTCAAATCTTCATATTCCTCTCTCTAGTATGTTACTCCTTGTTTACTTGTAGATTCTCTCGGGTTTTACCCAACCACAGACAAATTGGATCCCATGGGACTTTTCTGCTGAGTGTTCACCATCATTATTGTTTCCTATGTTTATTTACAGAAACATGTTAATGTGGAACATCTCTAAAAGATATGGGGTATGGGATCCATACTTTCTTTCTTTACAATAATTTCTAAAAAAAATGTATTTGTTTTGCAGGGCAAAGAGGGTTAAGTGATTTGCCCGGGGTCAAACAGCTAGTAAGTGTCAAGTATCTGAAGCCAGATTTGAACTCAGGTCCTCCTGAATCCAGGGCCAGTGCTTTTGTCCACTGCACCACCTAGCTGCCTCTCAAAAAAAGTAATTTGCTGCATTAGTTTAAAATATTTTATAGAGAGGGATGTTGTTTGAGTTTATTTTTTCACTGGAATTGTATAAAGTTTTTTAAAATTAATTTGTTTATTTTAATTCATAGTTCTAAAGTTGTCAGACTTTCTTGCCAGTGGTGATGCAATTTCTGTTGTTGTTAGTTTTCAATGAATTCTAGTGCTCTTTTTTTCTTATTAAAAAAAAGCCAAATAACTCTTCTTTGACCTCTTCTAGTTGTTACTCCATCACCCCCATGGTCAGCTTGCATCATCAGAGTCAAGTTTCATTTTCAACTCTTGAGCCTCAATTACTTTCATGCACAGCACAGCCAAGTTCTTTCTCATAACTTCTTCCAGTCATTCATACTTTCAACAAAATTTACTTTTTCTTATCCATGTTCCAGCAACCAGAAAAAATTATCATTATATTTTATTTCCATTGATATACAACAGAATGTATATAAATAGAGTCTGTCTTCTTTGTGCAGAGGAAACAATGATTCAATCCAACATTCATTGAGCAACTCCTATGTGCAGGGAATGGTACTGGGTTTGAAAGGACATGATGGAAAAATGGAAAAGGATCAAATAAAAGTTAGGAAATCTGGATTTTATTTTATTTCCACTATTTATTAACTATGTAACTTTGACCAAGTCATTTAGCCTATATTTTCTTCATCTCTAAAATGAGATAGCACAATTATCCCTGAGATCCCATCATCATTCTTTGTCTGGCCTCACATCATCTCCTGCTAAGTTTGGACCTAATCATGTCATTTCAATGGGATAATAAGCTCTATTTTTCAATTCCTTGCTCCTCTTGTCTTTCTGTTGTTCCTGCCCTGCTAACCATCAAACTCAGTGCATTATTTGCTACTACTGAGTCAACTACTTATGAAAGTGACAAAATTGCACTAACTAGAACCACTAAAAATGATGTAATGATATATCAGTCATACCCTCATTACTTCATGGCAGCACATTTATCATTCATTGGATCTCTATAAAACTTACAGTTACTCTCAAAAACATTTGCCTTCATCCTCAAATCCCTAATTCACACACACACACACACACACACACACACACACACACACACACACACACACACACTTCTCTCTCAGAAGAGATCACCTCCTACCACTTCCTACCATCATTTACTAAAAATATTGAGGCAACTATTAAGAATCTATTTATCTTGGGGCAGCTAGGTGGCACAGTGGATAAAGCACCATTTGTGGATTCAGGAGGACCAGAGTTCAAATCTGACCTCAGATACCTGACACTTACTATCTGTGTGACCCTGGGCAATTCACTTAACCTTCATTGCCAAACAAAACAAAACAAAAAGAATTTATTTATCTTTCATTCTACTTCAACAGCCCCATCTATATCTTCATCTATCTGAAAGAATGGAGATCAATTAGGAGGCTACTACTATAGCCCAGTGTAAGATTTAAAATTGGATATTAGATCATAAATCTACCCTACTTAACCTTTCCCTTAATTTATCTCCCAGACTAGTAAATGGAAGAAGCTTTTGGTTTTCTAGATAGACCTTTTATTGTTATGGTAGTCACAAGGTGATGTTGATTAGAAGGATAGGAAAGTAGAAACACAATACAAATTGTCTTAAGTCTAAGCTCAGTCTATATTCCGTATAAAACTCACCAAAAGAGAAGGCCACCTTTGGGGAGAGAGAGACCGTCAGTGCAGCGCAGTCAGGAGACCAGCAGAGCAGGAAAAAACTCCACTTCCATTCTCTCCTTGCCTTTTAAGCTCACACCCCGGAAGTGGAATGCTAGCAGGCAGTCTGACGTGCGCAGCAGGTGGACTGGCGTGCGTAGCTCATGCCGTTGGTCTCCTCCCTGAAAGGGTGGTCCTTAAAAAAAAACTGGTGTCTTTCAGTTATCCTAACCGACTGTTAAAAAACTTTCATATTTTTTTACCACACATGTAAATATATTTCCCCCTTTTTTTCTTCTCTCCCCTTCTTTCTGCCTTAGAGATGGCCACCAATAGACACAAATATGTCTGTATATACATATGCACACTCATATATATATGTAAAATCATTCTATACATACTTCTATTTATCAGTTCTTTCTCTGGATGCAGATAACATCTTCTTTCATATGCCCTTTGTACTTAATTTGGGTATTTATAATAGTCAAAAATGATTTATTAACTTCAAGTTATTCTCAAGATGATATTACTGTTACTATATATAACATTCTCTTGGTTTTGCTCATTTCACTCCATTATTTCATGTAAGTCTATCCATGTTTTTCTAAGATCATCAACCTCATCATTCCTTGTGACATAGTAGTATTCCATCACAATCATATACCACAACTTTGTTCAGCCATTTCCCAATTTGAGGGCATTCATGCATTTTTTTTTGCAGGGCAATGGGGGTTAAGTAACTTTCCCAGGGTCACACAGCTAGTAAGTGTCAAGTGTCTGAGGCTGGATTTGATCTCAGGTCCTCCTGAATCTAAGGCCAGTGCTTTATCCACTGAGCCACCTAGCTGCCCTGCTGCATTCATGCATTTTCATGGCTATTCTTCATGCTAGAGAGTTCTATCATCATATCCATCACCTTCCTTTGAGTATCAGTTACAAAATTGCCTTCTATAAGCAGCTTTTTCTAGTTAACTTTATTATTAGTACCTTCTCTCTGAAATTATATCTGATTTTTTCTTTCTATATCACATATTTTCCATATGGTTGTTTGCATATTGTCGCTTTCATTAGACTATGAGCTCATTGAAACTAATTATTTTTGCCTGTTTGTTGCTTTTTTTTAACTTCCTTTGTATCCCTACATTTAACAAAATGATTGGCACCATAGTAGGTATTTAATTTTTTTGACCATTTGACAATTCTCAACAATTTACAGTTTTGAGGATGTTCCTTTGGCATTGCTTTTACCATAGTCACATAAAATGTAGGTATAAGAGTTTTGTTTTGAGTCCAAGTCTGTTTTTCAAGGACACCCTTCTCTCCATTATGTAATGTTGCCTGTCACTTTGCCTCTCCCATAAGAGGTATTTTAAAAAAGCTTTGAAGAATGAAAAACGTTATGCTATGGTATGCTATGGTATCTAATCTTCTGCCACCTCTTTGTCTATTCACAATTTTTTAACCAAATACATCCCTAACAAATATTCTTAGTAATGCCAACTGATTTTTCCCCTTACATTTCAGCTGTGTGTCTTTTCTGATGATTATCCATTTCCTATATCTGGTCTTATTGTTTCTTCCCGAACCACTCACTCTATATTCTGTGTCTTTCTTTTCCACTCATTTTCAATGTCCTGGGTCCATATCTGTTCACTCGCTTTTAGTGTCATTCTACAGTATTTGCTTACCTTGGACCACATGGGGTCATATAACATAGGTTTAGATCTGTGGGTGACACTGTTTTGTGTCATCGACTTCTGTGGTTGTCTTGGTTGTGCCTCTAAGAATAATGCTTTTAAGAGCATAAAATCAAATGCATTGAATTACAAAAGAAACCAATTTGTTTTATTGAAATACAATTGTAATTAGAAAAAAATTAATGGACCCCAGGTTAAGAAACCTTGGATGAGATGTCCTCTAAGGTCTCTTTAAGCTCTAAATCTATGAAACTAATATCCTAAAACTCATTAATATCACCAACATTATTGACTGCAGAAACAGTTACCTTTGGAAAGAAAAATATTCATACATAGGAATAAATTAATTACTTAGTGGTTCTCTTTGAATCCCTAAATATTCAAACTAAGTTGAGCCATAATAGGTATAATTAGCTAATCAACTAAAGGCATGTTATGACCTATTTAGGTCCACTTAATTTCCACGCTTCAGTATTTTCTATACTTAATGTTATAAAGAGAATTTTCCAAATTGCTCAATTGCTGAAAATGGTTATGAAAACTTATATCTGTGGGTATCAAAATATCCAATTCAATAATAGCATATTACATGGAGGAAATGAAATTTTATCTCTCCCTTAACCTGTTTTCTTATTATTTCACATATTTTTTCTGCCATCCTTGCCAAAGTCTTACATGAAATTGAATTAAATATCATGATAAACTATTCCTCTCTTTGTGGAAACTAAAGTTGTATTGTTGTTCAGTCATTTTTCAATCATGTCCAACTCTTTGTGATCCCATTTGGAATTTTCTTGGCAAAGATACTGGATTTGGTTCACCATCTCCTTCAACTCTGAACCCAACAAGGTTAAGTGACTTGAGCAGGGTCACATGGTTTCTGTCTTAGGCCTGTTTTGAATTGACAAAGATGAGTTTTTGTGTCTCTAGGCCTAGCACTCTATTCACTGCGCCACCTAGCTACCCAAAAGTTTTGACTAATGGGCAAAACAAAAAATTGATGTTTTTATATTACCAAGATGTTCAAAGCAAGTTGCTTGTTGTTGTCTGCACACTACTGCCAATTGCAATGTACTGTGAGAGCCACATTGCTGGTCTACAAGAAGAAGCTGGCCAATGTCTATTCAGAGATACTGTAGAGGGAGTAAATCTTTTGAGCTGTACTAAATGGCCTCTCTTCTAACCTTGGGATTCAAAATTTCACTATCCTAGATTCTCTATCATTTTAACCTTAACTCTATAATACTTAGTATTTTAGTGAAATATTTGATCACTTATTGTGAACCACATGCTTAAAATGAAAAACTTGTTTTAAAAAAAAAGTGGGGACGGGCCTGTAAATTAATTGATTTAAAGACCTCTTAGCAAGGACCTCCCTCCATCAGTTCAGATTAATACCTACCAATTTATAACTTTTAACTAGAAAGCTGTCTGTGAATACTAACGGGGAAATGGCTTTTCCAGGATGGCTTAACCGCTATGTGTCAGAGGGAGACTTTTTTACTTAATATTTTTCCTGACTCCATAGCTAGTTCTGTAGCCAATACATTGTGCTAACTGGGTAGTAAGTTCAATTGTTTACACGTCATTAAAGGGGTGCAAGTGCTATCAGTTTCCTCAAAATTTGTAGCCTCTGAGATAAAGCTCCATTCAACCCACAGACTTATGCTACCTCTCAAGGAAATTTAATTCTATTAATGATCTCCAAATTGGCTGATAAAAATGCAGGATCAAAGATCTAGACCTGGAAGTAATGCCAGGTGACATCCTCTCACATCTATTCATTTTACAAGTGAATTCTCTTAGACCCAAGGAGTTTCATAAGATTTTTGACTTAGAACTAGAAAACACCTTAGGAGCCATTGAGTTTAGACATTTTATTTTATAGAATCAGCATTATTTCCATTTATCCATATTAACTAGTTATTCCTATTACCAAGAAGAGATTTGTTTAATTTGCTGGTATTACTTAAATATTAATTTATTCTCCAATAATTTATTCACAAGCTAATGGAATATGGTGTGTAGTCTTTATTTACTATCAAAATACCTATCATGAATTACATTCTGTCTCTGTTCTTGCATAGCCTATCCCCTATGCCTCCAATTTACCACCTTCTCATCTCCCCATCTCATAAAATATTTTTGTTGTTGTTGTTTAGTCATTTTTCGGTCATGTTTGACTATTTGTGACCCAATTTGGGATTTTCTTGGCAAAGATACTGGAGTGCTTGGTGATTCCCTTCTCCAACTCATTTTACATATGAAGAAATTTAGGCAAACACGGTTAATGAATTTCCCAGGGTCACACAGCTAGTATATGGCTGAGGCTAGATTTTAATTCAGGAAGATGAATCTTCCTTACTTCAGTCCTAGCACTCTATCCACTGAGCCACGTAGCTGCCCATTTAGAATTTAGACTCTAGATTCCCTCAAAGTTCACCTCAAAAGCTACTTCCTACTTGGAGGTTTTCTTTATCTCTTCCTTCCATCTATTAGGGCAAGCCTGCAAATTGCCTTGTGTTTTTTATTTACTATAGTATATTTTGTATATCCTTGGAGGAAAGGGCAGTTAAGTTGTTCGGTAAGACCAGAGTTCAATAGAGCCTCAGATGTGTTTTAGCCCTGTTTGCCTTAGTTTCCTCATCTGTAAAATGAGCTTGAAAAGGAAATGGCAAAGCACTCCAGTCCCTTTGCCAAGAAAAGAACCAAATGGGGCCTTGTAGAGTCTTAAATGACTGGAGGCAATTTTGTATCTCCTTGGAGGTATATATTTATGCATGTTATAACTAGCATGTAATCTCCTTGAGATCAGAGACATTTTTAAATTTTGCTTTGTTTCCCTACTATCTATACACAATACCTGGTACATAGATTGTGGTTAATACATGCTTATTGATTGACCAAATTGAAGTATTTGGGGGAAAATATCAAGATAGTTTAATTACCTAAAGATTTCTCTTTACACTTGCATGCAATTGTTATTTGTATAAATTTCCCTATTAAAAACAAAAGACTTGGTGGAATTGTCCTTTAATTTGTAGTAGCAGCAGCCTCCATAGTTCTTGTTCATGTCATTGTTATGCTAGTGAACTCTTTGGGGGAATTTCAGGCTACTGACTTGAAATGCTTTCCTCTCCCCTGCTCTCCCTGCTAGTCTAGATAGGTGGCCAAAGAATATTCTGGGTTTTCTCCTTGAATTAAGGGCTTGCTCCAAGCAGTTAAACTAAAATTCATCAGAACATTCTGTTATTAACTTCTGTCTTGAGCTGTGTTTACAGATAATTTATTTCTAAGACTTGCCAAGGGGGTTGATGCTTCATCATAATTATATTATTTACATATTTATAATGCTATTGACAGGAAAAAATGAGGCAGATCTAAATTATTTTAATTAATATTTTATGATATTTTCTGGTTTTTGTTGTGCAAATTTTCTTATGACAAAATGTATATACCTTATTTTACATGTGACCCTATGTAAAATATTTTTCAAACAATTTTTATATGGATATATAATTTTTCACATATATAATAAAACTCTTATCTGGAGGTCAAACTTCCAGCAAACTCAACCACTTGGAATACAGATGAGAACTGGGAAAGAAGGGTTGGGAAAGACTATGTGACTGAAATATTTGTCATAAATGAAAGCAGTTTGCTCTGTAAAAGAAGCCCTCGCTCAGGACCTATTTTCTATTAACTTATGTACAATCCTAACCATTTCTGTTGTACAGTATTTATAAAAGTTTTAAAGAAGTGGGAGAAAGGAAAAAGGAAGAGAAGGGAAGGGAAGGGAAGGGAAGGGAAGGGAAGGGAAGGGAAGGGAAGGGAAGGGAAGGAGTGAAAGCAAAAGGAAAAAAAAGTAGGAGGGGAGGAGAGAAAGGAGAGAAGGTAAAGAACCAAAGAAAAGAAATAGAAGAAAAAAATAAAAGAAAAAAGAACAGGTATTGGGGGATAAGACTAAAGAGAAGGAGCAGACTGCTGGAGAAACGTTACAGAAGCAAGAAATGATAGACTGATAGGAGAGTGAGAAAACCAATCTTTAACGGTGACACAATTACTCAAAATACCTAGTCTTTGGGGGACCATTGGTACAAATGATGCTATAACTCACTCCATCCCAGCTCTTGAGGCCTATCTTTCTTCATTGTACAGGGAATGATGATAATTGTATATTTCAATTGGATTGAACTTTGTTCACCAAGACTTTATTGAGCTCCTATTATATATAGGCTCCTGTTTGGGCTAGGAACTAGGAATATGTAAAGGTTTTTGAGGTTCCTGTATTCGTGGCTTTTCCAATTTAACATTGAATGAAATGCAGATTACTGTTTTGAACACTGCCATGTGGGAAAATAGATGAGAGAAATATAATATAAATAAGTGGAGAAGAAGCAGTTTCATTTAGTGAAAAACAAACAAACACTGATTTTGAGTCTAAATTTTAAATGCCATTAGGAGATTGGTTGGCAAGTCACTTAACTTCTCTGTAAAAGGAATGAAGTTCTACCAGATTTCTCCATTTCCTTCCAGCTATAAATCTTGTGATTCTATCAATGTGGTACTTGAGAGACAAAGGGGAAAGGCCAGATAAAGAATGGGAAGAAAATTTGCAGATGAATGGGAAAGGGAGAACATTTCCATAATAGGAAAACTGTTGTTGTTGTTTGTCCTTCATTCTCTAAGAAGACCATGACATTAGGGTGATGGCAGGAATCAAAGTGAATTGGATTTAAATGAGGGCAGTTTATACAAATTCACCAGCCTCACTCTCTCCTGCAGAGGCATCTGGGTCCAGTAGCAAGATATACATCAAGACAACTGGAGATGGCCCTGGATGTTTTAAGGCAATTGAGGTTAAGTGATTTGCCCAAGGTCATACAGCTAGTAAGTGTCTTGCCCAGGGTCACAAACCTAGCTGCCTCCTTGCACAGCCTTCCCTCACTTAAATTCAATTCACTGAAAAGCATGACATCACCCCAATGTCACTGTTCTCTTTGAGAATAAAGAACAAATGACAATAATAGGGAATATCATGAGAAGCACAGAGAGAAGAAAGTGCTAGTGTGTTAAGTACACAGTTTGGTTTTCAATTAACAGCATCAAGAAGAATATAAGATAAACCTGAAAAGGTAAAATGCACCAGGATTTTGGAGAAATTTGAATGCCTGTTAAACATTTTAACTTTACACAGTAAGCAATAATGTAATACTTAATATGTAAAGAACAGTGGCGTGATATGACCAAATGATGGGCCGATTTATTATACCCATGTTCTGTGTGTTGGGGAAATTGAGTTTTCCAAGCAGTTGATATAAGCAAGATGTTTGGCAGCAATATGAAGGGGGTATTGGAGAGAGAAGAGCATGGGGTGGAAACACCTACTAAGAAGCTATAGTTCCAACAGATGCTAATGTTAAGAGGCCTTTATGAGGGTGGCTGCAAAGAGGAGGGGTTGAATAAAAAATGTTACAGTAGAAGCATCAATAGAACTTAGTGACTGACTAGATGAGAGAAGGAAGATTCAAGGTTTCAAGCATGAGAGATAAAGTGATTGATGGTATGGGGGTAGGGAAGAGCAAATAAAGGCTTAAGGTTTAAGGAGAAAATGTAAAGTTGGGAAATACTGAGGCAACAGTGGAAGACTTAGAAGATGGCATGTAGGCAGTTTGAGATGCTGGTTCAGAACAGAAATCAGATATAGATGCATAAATATAAAGTATCCCCAAAGAGGTTAGAGTTGAAGGTACAGGAAAGAATGAAAGCCCAAAAAAGAGTATAAAACTTGAAGAAGACAAGGATAGAACTATGACCCTGAAGGGTGATAGGTATGTGACCTTTCATTTCGTTGATATTAGGAATTCCAAAGTGATAAAGGTGCCTCTGCCAATTCAAATCAGAAACTTTTTTGAAACATGGGGTCTTATGGGGGCAGCTAGGTGGCACAGTGAATAAAGCACCAGCCCTGGATTCAGGAGGACCAGAGTTCAACTCTGGCCTCAGACACTTGACACTTACTATCTGTATGACCCTGGGCAAGTCACTTAACCCTCATTGCCCCTCCAAAAAGAAAAAAAAAAAGAAAGAAACATGGGGTCTTAGAGAGTTGCCTAGAAGACTGAAAAGTTCAGTATAATGTGGATGTGTATGTATGTGTATGTATAGATGGATGGCTATACTTGTGTATACATATGTGCATATGCGATACACACATACATGCAAGAGTATGTGTGTATACACACATGCCCACATACATACATATATATATATATATATATAATATACACATATACATGCATACATAATATTGGGTCCCACAGCCAATATGTTTCAGTGCTGGGTCTTTAACTCAGCTCTTCCTAGATTGCCAGAATACTTCTTGCTTTCCCTTTCCTCTCCTGAGATATCAAGAAAATGTTAAATCATTCTCTTGCTAAGAAGTCCAGGAAGTGAATGATCTTTTTAGAAATATATCCATCATTTTTTAAAGTGTCGTCACTTACTCATTTAAGCTTCATTAAAAAATAATTATGGAAAAGTTCATTGCCCCAGTGCTAGATAAGGTAGGGGTCAGTACAATTATCTTCCAGTTTTCTACTAAAAAAACTGGACCCTATTCATTTCTTTTGCCCTGATCCTGTTTTCCACTTAGTACAAGTAGCTTATGTAACTCATACTTATGTTACTCTCATACAATTTTTATGGGAATATAATAAAAGCAAGAAGGGTAGGAGAAGAGTTTGTTAGACCCCCTGTTCCCTTTGTAGTAAGCAAGATGTATCACCCAGAGTCCCCATGGTTCTGTCCTAGAATTACGCTAATTCTGATCCTTCATGAAGAGGGCTGGAGGATATCATAATTAAAGAAAAGAAACACAGAGTCTTTGGGATATCTAGCAAGTGTTTGAATTCTTTTGTTGTTTGATTTTTTTTTTTGTTTGGTTGGTTTTTGGCGTTTTTTAAGTGTTTGAATTCTTAAAAAAGAATAAAATCTGTGAACAAATAGCTGTTGCTATGCAAATAGTCAGCTATTAAGAAAATATGAGGGAGCAGCTAGGTGGCTCATTGGATAAAGCATTGGCCCTGGATTCAGGAGGACCTGAGTTCAAATCTGGCCTCAAACACTTGACACTTACTAGCTGTGTGACCCTGGGCAAGTCACTTAACCCTCATTGCCCTCCTCCCCCAAAAAATAAATTTAAAAAAAAGAAAACATGAGGTCTTAAAATCTCTTCTCTAGATATAATATTTTTAACATTGAGATGTTTTGGTTTGGGTTTGTGTGTTGATGATGTCTCCAAAAATGGCTGGGGTGGCACAGTATTAAAGGGAGGCCTTGGTGTCAAAAAGAGCTAGGTCCAAGGCCTGCATTTGGCATGTACTTATTAGCTTATGTGATCATCAACAAGTCACTTGTCCTCTCAGTGATTTAGGCATTTCACTAAGATTGTTACATCAGTGGAAAGAGCTCCCATACCAAGAGTTCTCCTACCTTGATGGATTTGCAGGTTCTGAAAGGAACTCATATATATACATTCAATAATACAATAATATACATATTATTCTTCTTGATTATGTTAATTACAAACCAAGCCATATGATGAAATTATACGTATACATACACACATATAAATATGTGCATATATCTATGCATGTATATACACATATGTATATATACAGTGTATCTGTATATGTGTATACATGCATTCACATATATGTATGTATAGTATATATATATAAAATCCCCATTTCCATCTATATAAATATATGATACATAGTTCACATAAATACATGCACACCCTATTCTCATGCAATAGAAAAATGAAATAATGGAGCATTTTCTTTTAGGGAAGAAATAACAACCCTCTGACTGTTACATCTGGAGTGCACAAGTCCCACCTAAGATGGGTAGAGGAGAGTCTCAGACAGGTATCATCACAAAACAAAGCCCCAAAGTCAGGAAGGCTTTTCAATTTAGACATTTCTTCTACTAGGACCTGATCCTAATTTTGTTGGAAGATACTAAGCAGAGGCACAGCATGGGAGGAATACACTAAGGAACAAAGATATCCACATGTGGTTTCCTGTCTTCCTTCCTGGAGGTCAGTGTTTACTGGGAGAGACACACAGGGAGAAGCCCACATATAGGAAGTCTCCTAGAGATTCCAACAATGTAGTCCCAACACTTTACCAATTCCCAGGGACTCATCTAAGTCTGTAACCAAAATAACTACTAAGCTCAGCAGTAGCACTGCTGTAACAGAGTAGAGTGAATGAGACTTTGTTTCAGAGGGACAATATGTATAGAACATTTACAATACTTGCACTGCTCTAACAGTGTAGAAATACTTAAGCTTTGCTACCCAGTTAGTAAGAGTAATTGGGTAGGAAGCTAACTGATGTCCTCTGCCCTAGGGAGCTCTCCCCTAATCCCTAACTGAACAGAGGAGACATTCTCTCTTGCAAGTCTTCACCCAAGAGTGCTATCTCTCTGGGTGTTTTTATTACCCAATGCCTTAAATGAATTTATCTTTTCGAAAAATAGACTTGAGGGCGAAAGCATCTCATGCTCCTTGCACTTGGTTATGATTTAGGAGGAAGCTTGAGATAAGCCCCCTAAAATGCTAAGTCATGACTGTGACAGTCTACAACCTTGAAATGTGAGGTCCATACTTCTACTTCCTTAAGTCACCCAAATAATGTCACCCTCATAAACTCATAAGGTCTCTTGCTCTACCACCCACCTCAGCCCAAAAGGCAATAGAGGCCTCTTTGAATGTCCCTGATGAAATTTGCTAAATGGGGAAGTGATTATCAAAACCAACTATAGGGGCAGCTAGGTGGTGCAGTGGATAGAGTACCGGCCCTGGAGTCAGGAGTACCTGAGTTCAAATCCGGCCTCAGACACTTAACACTTACTAGCTGTGTGACCCTGGGCAAGTCACTTAACCCCAATTGCCTCACTAAAAAAAAAAAATAAATAAAAAATAAATAAATAAATAGCACCGGCCCTGGAATCAGGAGGACCTGAGTTCAAATCCGGCCTCAGACACTTAATACTTACTAGCTGTGTGACCCTGGGCAAGTCACTTAACCCCAATTGCCTCACTAAAAAAAAAAAAATGAGAGAGAGAGAGAGAGAGAGAAAACAACTATAACTACTGGGCCCTACCTTTTCCATTTCATTCAATAATGCTTTTGCCCTAACTTTTGTTAGCAATGGGGCAGCTAGGTGGCACACTGGATAAAGCACTGGACCTGAAGTTATATGGACCTAAGTTCAAATCTCACTTCAGACACTTACTATGTGACTGTGTGACAAGCAAGTCACTTAACTCTAATTGCCCTAAACATCTGGGGTCATCTCCAGTAGTCCTGATGTATATCTTGCCACTGGTCCCAGATGGCTCTGGAGGAGAGAGTGAGGTTGGTGACCTTGCACAGCCCTCCTTCACTTAAATCCAATTCATTGCAAGTCATGACATCACTCTGATGTCATGGTCCTCTTCAAGAATGAAGGACAGAGGGCAGCTAGGTGGCGCAGTGGATAAAGCACCGGCCCTGGATTTAGGAGTACCTGAGTTCAAATCCGGCCTCAGACACTTGATACTTACTAGCTGTGTGACCCTGGGCAAGTCACTTAACCCCCATTGCCCTGCAAAAAATTAAAAAAAAAAAAAGAATGAAGGACAAACAACAACAACCTATTCTTTTTTTATTTTTTAAGACATTGAATTTTTTGTTTTGGTTTTTGGTTTTTGTGCAGGGCAATGGGGGTTAAGTGACTTGCGCAGGGTCACACAGCTAGTAAGTGTCAAGTGTCTGAGGCCAGATTTGAACTCAGGTCCTCCTGAATCCAGGGCCAGCACTTTAACCACTGCGCCATCTAGCTGCCCCCCAACAACCTAATTTTCCATGTTAGCAATGCAAGATATTCCTACGCATTACCCTCTTGCCCCTCTGATAGAAGGATGAATACATGAAACCCAAAATATCCTTATAAGGAGGGTGCTCAGTTGAAAGATTTAATTTCTCTCCTGACTGCTCTACTCTGGAACATGGCCCCTGGTCAGGTATCTTCCTCCTGATCTCCAATACTATTTTTCCCCTTCTTTTTGTATGATGTCTTTCTCTTATTAAATTGTAAGCTCGTTGAGGGATAGGGCTGTCTTTTTATTCCCATTTATATACCCAGAGCTTAACACAGTTCATGGCACATAGTAGGCAATTAATAAATGTTTATTGATTGTTATGGTCAGACTTACAATTTGTGAAAATTAATTTGTCTGCTGAGTGGGGGATGGACTGGAGAGGGATGTAGCTTGACATAAGAAGAGCAACTTAGCCATCTATTTCAGTGATCTACAGGTGAGGTGATAAAGGCCAGGACCAAGGTAGTGACGGAGTAGAGAAATGAGTATATTTGAGGGATATAACCCAGTATTTGGAATTAATACATGCTGAAGATTGAGTGAATGGGTGAGTGAGTGAATGAGTGAGTGAGTGAGTGAGTGATTAGGGAGCTATTGTTGGAGCCAGAAAGATCTGGATTCAAGACCTACCCTATACCATATGGATGACTCTAAGCAATGATCTTAACCTTTAAATGTCCCCCTTCCCCTCCACTCAGGTACCTTTCTTACAGTTTACATTTCTTCATTCTTGATCTTCATTGGTAGAAGTTCTGCCATTAGAGATCTCTATATCAATGAGGCACACTTCCAGCCAAATGACATTTTTAAATAAAAGAGTAAAGAAATGGAAAAAAATAAATAAATGGATGAATAAATGAATAAGTCTATTAATGAATAAATGATGAATAAACAAGAGTATTCTTTTCAACATATGCACAAAGGTGATTCAGAGGAACAAACATTTAAGTAATAAACATGAAGCATCCAGGCCTAATCACTAAAAACTTAGGTCACTTGGAGTCAGGATGACTTCCTTTCAACTCCTCCTGCCTATGAGATTTGTTGTGACTATTACCAAGAACAAGACATTTAGCCCACAGGCACCTCTCAAAACTATAAGTCACAGGCTATCTATTTATCTGCCAAAAAAAAAAAAGGAATAATCTCCAGACCAGTAGTTTCATAAACTGATGAAATCACAGATCTGGACCTAAGTAAACCATCAACCCAAAGCAATAGCATAACACAAATGCCCATCAGGCAAAAAAGTCTTGCTACTATCCGGCCCTACTAAAAAAACCATACAAAATTCTTGGGCTCTGTTAAGAACATGATAGGCTGCCTCACTCTGCAGAGAGTGCCTGAAAGGTCTCTTTTGTAACCTTGATAGAGAACAGCCCCTTAGCCATTCTAGTGTAATTCCTCTCCACTGAAGTAAATTGATGAGATTAATGTGACAGCCTCAAGGCCTGACCCAGCCTTCCTTTCTGATAGATTTTTAGTCAGAATATGCCTGGTAGCAGCAACCCCTGGGGGATCTGTTTTTCAAAGAAAGGACAGTTAGGGTTTAGATATTGCTGTTCTTTGGGGGCAAGAATTCTTTCTTCAATGCGGGGAAGGCCCTTAATGCTCAAAAACTCACCGGTATATCATCCCTCTTGTTGGCATATGGTTGTCATAGAGCAACCCAGGATAACTGTGGCTAAAAATAATCACAATTCCTAAGAAATACTATAGGCCTCAACTTCTTTATACATAATGAAGGCCTATAGGGTGGTCTGTATATGTTGGGTCCATTCTTAACCTCTTTGTCCCCTGTTCAAATTTCATTATGGTCCCTTGACTCTGGTGGAAATAATTTCTCAGCCTTGAAAGTAAAGAGATACTTATACAACATGATGTCATATAAGTAGTCAACAAATGTTGGTCAGAAATATTTGCCAACACTTCTTTAATTAAATGCTAGAAGGTTATAAGTGTGGAAGCTAAGAGATAGGGCAAAATCATATAATTACAATGTCTGAGTCATTTCTAAAAGGTTGATACCCTCTCATCTTAGCCCAAATGCTCTTTTATGTCTCCTGCAAGTCCAGCTTTGTGTAGATCCATCATTTTTTGAATCGCAGCCAATATGTTGGAACTCAACAGAAGGAGGTAAGTTGTTTCAAATGGTAAACTCATTTAAACTTCAGTAGTTAATTCAATGGAGCAACTGGCTTCCTGTTTTGCAAACAAATACAATCCACACTCCTACTGGGGAACAGATATCAAATCAACTCTCTCTCTCTTTCATTCTCTCTCTCTCTCTCTCTCTCTCTCTCTCTCTCTCTCTCTCTCTCTCTCTCTTTTTGTGGGGCAATGAGGGTTAAGTGACTTGCCCACAGTCACACAACTTTCCCAGGGTCACACATCAACTCTCTTTTGATAAATGTTTGTATGTATGTATCTCAAGGCCTGTGCCTTTCTTTTAATGAGTTGATTTGTCTGTTGATTGTCTGGAGAGAAGAGATGTACTTCATAGGAAAAAGCTGAGGTGAGGCAATCATGAATATAATGTGGTTGCAGCTGGTTACACTGATCTTCCCAAAATACTCCTTTCAAGTCTCAAAATACAGCAATACTTCCCACTCATCCACTGACTATACATCTTGCCATCTTACCTGTTCTTTCCCAACTCCATAACTGAATTTACATCCTCTAGAAAAAACCTCCATGCCATGCCCTTCTCCTAGTGTCTAAGCTGTCCTGGTGAGTGAGTACAAACTTAACCAACTAGGGACAGCTAGGTGGCACAGTGGATAGAGCACCGGCCCTGGAGTCAGGAGGACCTGAGTTCAAATCCGACCTCAGACACTTAACAGTTACTAGCTGTGTGACCCTAGGCAAGTCACTTAACCACAATTGCCTCACCAAAAAACCCCCAAAAAACCCAAAACCAAAACAAACTTAACCAACTAAATAAATCTAGCTGTTTAAAAAGTATGCTTTATACCCATTTACTCTCAAAATGTTGTCATCTGACTTGATGCCATTCACATAATTTACCCCACCACCCTCCCCCCAACACACACATTTTTTACCTCTTTCTTTGGGAAGTCTACCACTGCATCTATTAAAAAAAAAAAAAGCTTTACAACTAATCCTTCTGTCTGTCTCCATTTAACATGTCTGTGACCTCCCACTGCAAAAATCCCTTCCCTGGCCATAACTAATCTACATCCTTTTTTCCCCTCTATTAGAATGCAAATACCTTGAGGTGCAACACTGCCTCACTTTTCAAATTATAACCCCATTGCCTAGAAAAGTTTCTTTATTCATTCATCCAATCATTCACTCATACCATATAACCACTCACACATAATAAAGCAGCCAGTGAAAAAAATGGGAGTGCTTCCTCAGCCAGGCCAGCAAGTCTCAGTATAGGGAACTCAGTGACTTGAGTTCTATTCAATTTGAGTGTTATATTATCTGAGCTCAGACACTACCTCTAACCACTATGTTCTGTGATCCCAATAATTGCCACTTCCCAAGATGGTCTTATACTTTAATAAACATTTTTATTTAAAGTTTTGAGTTCCAGATTCTATCCCTTCCTCCCTGCTCCCTGAGACAGTAAGCAATGAGATAGAGATTATGCATGTGCAATCATGTAACATTTCCATATTAGTCATTTTGTATAAGAAGACTTGAATAAAAGAAAAAAATGAAAGAAAATGAAAATTACATGCTTCAGTCTGTGTTTGATCAATATTGGTTCTTTCTCCAGAGGTGGATAGTATGCTTCATCTTCAGTCTTTTGGGATTCTTTTGGATCTTTCTATTGTTGAGAATAGCTAAGTCATTCACAATTCTTCATCTAACAATACTGCTGTCACTGCGTAAAATGTTCTCCTGTTCCATTGACTTCTGTTCATGTAAGTCTTTCCAGGTTTTTCTGCAATCATCCTGCTTGCCATTTCTTATAGCACAATAACCTTCCTTTACAATTTTAACACAGGTTGTTTAGCCATTTCCCAACTGAAGGACATTCTTTTGCAATTCTTAGCCACCACAAAAAGAGCTACTATAAATATTTTTGTACAAATAAGTAATTTTCTCTTCATTTTTATGTCTTTGGGATATAAACCTTGCAGTGGTATTGCTGGGTCAAAGGGTATGCATAGTTTTATAGCCCTTTGGGCATAGTTCAAATTGTTCTCCAGAATGGTTGGTTCAGTTCACAACTCCACCAACAATGCATTAATGTCCCAGTTTTGCCACCAGTCTTATACTTTATTTATTTTTTTGTTTTGTTTTGTTTTGTTTTGTTTTGTTTTTGGCAGGGCAATGAGGGTTAAGTGACTTGCCCAGGATCATACAGCTAGTAAGTGTCAAGTGTCTGAGGCTGGATTTGAACTCAGGTCCTCTTGAATTCAGGGCCGGTGCTTTATCTACTTCACCACCTAGCTTCCCCCCAGTCTTATACTTTAGGAAACTTCCTACCAAAGGATAAACTTTCACCTTATCCACTTTCTTAGGTAGGGCTTATGTTAAAGAGAACACTTCTTATTTCTTGGAATAGTTCTACAAAATATAGTCACCTGAATCTCCTGAATCCATTAGCTCTTAAACCTCCCCATTTTAACCTGAGTGAGAGCTCTGAATCATATCACTCCCAAGAGTAATCATGAGTGGCAAACTATATCTTCCTCTGCTACTTTTACCATCATCCTCCAAGGGCATCTGCCCCAGGAATGGAATCTCTGCTTCATTTCTAGTCAAACTATCTTTTTCCTCAGGTCCAAGCTAGAATTATTTTAGTACAGTGGGAAGAGCACGAGTTCTGGAGTAAGGGGATGCGGGTCATAATTCTATCTTCAATAATTATTACCTGTGGGACCTGGGAAAGTGACTTCAGTTCCATTGGCCTCAGTTTTTTCATCTATAAAAAAGCATTGGAATAGATGGCCCCTATATTATCTTTTAGTTTGAGGTCTAGGATTCTACATCATAGACTGAGAAGTCCCTGACGACATCATCCTGCCCCAGTGGTTAGAGGACACTACAATAGAAACAAAGACTCTGCTGGCCCCAGAACTCATGCATTTGGGCAAAGCATCTACCCCTTAACTCACACACCTGTCTTGCCCCTAATTATATAAATTCAGAGAATATTTCCCTCTACACCCAATTGCTGCTTATTCATACACCTGGATCTGAATCCTAAAGAAAGAGTGATAATTGGGAGGTGTGTCAGTACGTAGATTGTATACTGGGTACAAGTAAATTGAAGTATATAATTGAATTGTCTCCTTTAGGTAAGATAATTTTGAATCCATAATGGATTGCTCAATGCTATATAAACCCTGCTAATAATAAACTTGAAGATTTAAATGCAAGATATCTATTTTTTTATTTGTATGGGTTTTTTTTTGGGGGGGGGGGTTTGTTTTGTTTTGTTTTGTTTTGTTTTTGTGGGCCAGTGAGGGTTAAGTGACTTGCCCAATATCACACAGCTAGTGAGTGTCAAGTTTCTGAAGCCAGATTTGAACTCAGGTCTTCCAGAATCCAGCGCCTGTGCTTTATTCACTGTATCACCTAGCTGCCCCAAGATATCTATTTTATAGCTACTCCCCAAAACTAAATTGGGTCTAAAGGTTAAAGAATTGGTGACATGAGAAAGGATTGAATGACTGAGTCCAGTGAATGGATGAATGGATGGATGAATTTGCCTAAGGTCCCTTAAGAAGTTAATTTTGGTAAAGTTGGCTATACACATAAGCAGAATAGTTTACTACTGCCATCCTCACCTTCTCTACACACACTCTGACACACACACACACACACACACACACACACATAAATGCACATATACCATATGTGACTTCCATAGAAGTCTCATGCACAGTATTGTGCACACAAGATATTTCTGTTGAATGAATATTTCAACATGTTCAAATAAATCCTCCACCATCTTCTGACTGATAGCTACCATCAGAGTTTTATTTAAGCTTAAGACCTTGATCCCTGTTAAATTGCATATAGTTCTAAAACTTGTGACACATTAAACTGTTATCAAGTATTAGGAATGAATGAGGATGGTTGGGAGACTAAGGATAAAGAAAACACAGGAGACCACTGATTCCTTGAAGTGAAAGGAGGGAGGGACTGATGCTAAGGGGTGAAGAGCTGCCAACCCGAAGACATTTTTAACTACTTTCAAATATTTCCAAAATTCTGAAAGGTAGAGAATGAGGACACAAATCAGATAATTTTCTTCAACAAATCTTTATTCCACCTTTCTCTCAACAGTATTTCCTTTATGGTGTCTTCTATTGATGCTTAGTATAATGTATGGTCCAGTATTGGGGCTATAATTCTAACCCTGACCTGTGTTCCACTATACCCATAGGTGGAATTATATCTTTACACACTGGGCTTTCACCTACGAAGTATGATCATGAGGTTCACTCCCAAATATCTACTACAATGAATTGTGGAGGACACAAATTTCAAAATTGGCTCTCTTTCTGTAGGATCCTTTTAACATGCAAATGCACCCAGAAAAAGAAGCACTTAACACCTTAGGGATATTGAATGGACTTGAAATTCCATGATTATAGGGAACTCTCAGATGAGGAAGCTCCCTCCATCAATGCAGGTTGCCACCTTCTCTGCTCACAGATTGCAGAGAAATCTTAAAGAGTTACCTGGGGACACTGAGAATCTATTTACCCCCAAATCACATAGCCAGTATGTTTCAGATGTCTAACTTGAACCCAGGCCTTCTTGGTTTGAGGATAGCTCTCAATCTATGAAACCAATATGCCTCTCATTGTTAACACATTAATGAAAATTATTACCTTCAGCAATTCTCTACTACTAATACTTTAGTCCTAGCATTGAGGCCAGCCTATACCTATAATTGATTCAGTAGGTTTGAAAGTTGGGACCTATTATCTACTCTAGATCACTTCATTCTTACATCTATACCATGTCTTCTTGATGTCCAAAAATGCTAATATCTTCCTTCACAAACTAATTTGAATCAAAATATTTCATATTTGTTAATATTTATCCTCTTTATATTTAGTCAGTATGCATATGTGTATAGAGAAACAATAGAGGGGCAGCTAGGTGGCTCAGTGGATAAAGCACCGGCCCTGGATTCAGAAGGACCTGAGTTCAAATCCGGCCTCAGACACTTGACACTAGCTGTGTGACCCTGGGCAAGTCACTTAACCCACATTGCCCCGCCCCCAAAAAAAGTGTGTTGGAGAAACAATAGACATATATGTCTATAAAATGTCTATATATGTTTCTACAGACATGTATATGTCTACACACATATGTATGTATGCATGTATATGTTTATTTATTGTTTCCTAATTAGAATTTAAGTACCTTATAAGGATGGATTATTTCTTTGCATTTGGGGGTTCCAGTGCCTAGCATAGTACCTAGAGCATTATAGTTGAATAATTAATACTTTTTGATTAATTGGTTGATGGTTCTAATCTCTCTTTTCAAGGCCTGAAATTCTCTAGATAGCACTCAACTTTAAATCCACATTTCTTTTCCTTCTTCCTATTGTGTCTCTATTCTCTCAGTAACAACAACTCTGATACCTAAGATCCCTTACCTGAATCTATATCTCCCCTATAATATTACCTTGGCAAAGATGAATAAAGCACTTTTGTTCATTAACAATAATCTGGGGGCAGCTATGTGGCATAGTGGATAAAGCACTAGCCCTGGTTTCAGGAGGGCCTGAGTTCAAATCCGACCTCAGACACTTGACATTTAACTAGCTGTGTGACCGTGGGCAAGTCACTTAACCCCGCATTGCCCCTCAAAAATAATAATAATAATAATCTGTCTTGTCCTAAAAGTCCACTTTTTAAAAATTTTAATTAAATTATTAGAAAAAAAATAGGGGCACCCACTAGCTGCACACTAGGGTGCCTCCTTCTCATGAGAAGAAAATAAAGCCTTTGTCACTTCACTGCTGAGTTCCTGAGAATTATTGAGAAGAGGATGGATTTTTCATTCACAATTGGAGGTTCCACCGAGATGTAAAGAGCTGGGGGGACCCGCCCTCCATGTTCCAGCACTCTCAGCGCTCTTTGCCAGTGATGGTAGGAGCCTAGAGAGGCCCCCCGCCTCCTGAGTCCGAGGAACTCAGCAGAGATGTTGCAAACACAGGGTGGAGCATGCTCACCAAGGAGGTAAGAATTTATCAAAACAGGGATTGCTGTGGGGAGGAAGGAAAAGCCAGCTTTCTGGTTTGTTAGGCTCATGGTAGGGAGTCACTGCTATAGGTCTTTTGCAGGAGTATTGGGTGAATTTATGAATGAAAGCTTACCACCCAGGATTGTGAGGATAGAGCAGAATGTTACTGGAGTTTAGCATAATGTTTTGTTTGGGGCGGGGGGGGGGGGGGGAGAGCCAGGAGAGAGGTCCCTGAATTTCATCTCAGAAGAGAGCATGGTGTGTAGGCATGGCTCTCTGGGATGCCTTTCTCCCTCAGTAGGAGAGGAGCAGGCATTTGTGTGTGTGTGTGTGTGTGTGTGTGTGTGTGTGTGTGGTGGTGGTCCAGTGGGGTCATCATCTGACTGAAGGGGTATCTTGTTGGGGAAGGGCCACCCCGTACTAGTGGTGGCTGAGGGAATTTGGATGGGGGCAGCTCCAGATCCCTCAGGTCATCTCTCTCTCTCTCTCCCCCTCACACCATAGGGACAGCAGCCACACCTAATCTTGTCTTCCCTGGGGGAGGGGAAGACTGGAGTGAAGAGTGATGGTCCTAGAGTTACTCTGTATTTCTCTGGGCATGTCTGTGCTTTGGTTTGGTTTCCTGGGGAGGGGGTTCTTTTAATTTGCCCCAGGGAACTTCTCTGGTAAACTAGGCCCATTACAAAAACAAAAGGTTTTGCTTGGGAAAGGTGGGGGAGGCCAATGGGTCCTTCAAGAGTCTGAGATTAACAAAGATCAGTTAGCCCCAGGCAATTCATTTGCTTGGGAAAGGGGAGTGTAAATTCAGTGTCTTTTCTTAGAAGAAAGAAAGTTAATGTGTGGGATTTAGCAGGCTCATTCTATTTGAGAGTTAATTTGTGGCAAAGAAATTAAGGGTTAAGAAACTTTACCTATATAAGCCCTCCTCCTCATTGATTCAGATAAAAGTTTTTTATTCATAGATATTTTCATTCTTTTACATTAATTGCCTTTATTCTGAGTTATCAGATCTGAGCAAACATGGTGCCAACTATCCACAGGGAGAGAGGACTCAGTTTCCCCTGCACTGTATTCCATGAGGCTTGGCAACTTTTTTTCTTGTATGGTAACACCCATGATCATCCCAGGTGACATGATAAACATAATGTCGAATTTGGCCAAGGTATCTGGTACCAATGGTATTAGATTCTTTATGAAACAAAGATGAAAATTCTATTCTTAATTGTCTTTTATTAAATTAGAAGGGTATAGGAGTATAACTATATGGACTCCTTTGCAGGTGGTTTGGGGAAATTTTTAACATCTCAAGTTTTTTTCAAGAGAAGTAGAGGAGGGTAACTTATGGAATGTTTTATGTTAAATAATTTGTTAGATAAAGCTTTGAACAGCATGGGGCATTCTTGGCATCTCTCACTGGAACAGCTTTTCACTCCTGATGCAGGATCCTGGGTTTCCTGGATTCTCTTTCTTGGTTTTGGGTGTGCCATAGTGCCAGGCGGTTAAAGTCCGTAGGTGCCAGGCGTGCCAATGAGGGTGCCAGGCAGTTAAAGTCTGTAGGTGCCAGGCGTGCCAACCAGGGTGCCAGGCAGTTTGAGTCATAGGTACCAGGTGTGCCAAGGTGGCAGGCAGTTAGAGTAGTAGGTGCCAGGTGTGCCAACAAGGGTGCCAGGCGGTTTGAGTCCATAGGTATCAGGTGTGCCAAGGTGCCAGGTGGTTAAAGTCTGTAGGTGTCAGGCGTGCCAACCAGGATGCCAGGCAGTTAAAGTCCATAGGTGCCAGGTGAGCCAACCAGGGTGCCAGGTGGTTAGAGTCTGTGGGTGCCAGGTGTGCCAACCAGGGAACCAAGCAGTGTGCCAGGCAGTTGGAGTCTGTAAGCACTGGGTATGCCAAGCAGTGTGCCAGGTGGGGGTTGTTCCCAAGAATTTAAAGGGTTCATTAAAGATGAGGAATGCCACCACTAATGATACAGAAAAGGAAGAAAGTACCCCCCCCCCAGTTCCTAAAGACAGCCCTTTGGGAGACAAATTAGAAATCTGGGATAAGCTTGAGAAGTATAGAGGAAAATGCAAGAAGAGAATGATAAAATGTTGTTGCCTAATATGGGCTAGGGTTCCCCTCAAGGGAGGTTCAGTCCTTTTGCCTAAATTTGGGTATAATGAAAATTGGGTATGCCAACCCTTAAATGTATATGTGATCCTTACTTGGGAAGGGAAACAGAGTTCCCAATATTAGAAATGAAAAGTATGTTTCTCAGATATTTCTGGCCTCTCTGCCTCTGTTTCTTTACTCTGATAGAAGGGATTTCTGGCCCAGACTCCTCCTCTTGAGTTTCTAGCTCACCAATTTAAGCCTTGAGACTGGGTATTGGTAAGAGCCTGGAAGAGCAACAAGTTGGAACCTGATAGTCACAATGCAAAACTGGACTCACTACTCTCAAGTAAAAGGGGCATCTTTTCCAGAAGAAAAACCAGAGCCAAAATATGAGCAGTGGACTGTGAATAAGGAATCTGATAAACCAAGGGTGAAGTTTAAAAAGACTTTAATGTACAATATACCAAGCCTGGTACAAAAAGGGGGAAGGGAGGTAACATTTTGGAGTAGTGGGAGCTGCTCAGGCAAACAAGTGGAGGAGCAAAAAGGATTTGATATATGGACATCTGAAGGAGGAACTGATCCTGTAGGAAGAATAGGAATATCCTTTGAAAATCCCATGGATCCTACATCCCCCTATCCTTTTAAGACTCCAGAAATAACCTCTCCAAATTCAGAAGGGAAATTAGGAAACACTGAAACTCCTGAGTTACAGTAGGCCAGTGAAGTTAAGGATGTGCAGACAGCAGAGACAGAGACTGGGTTAGGAGATTCAGATGGTCAGATGGAATGGGTCAGCACTTTGGGAAGACCAGCTGCCCATACTCTAAGTCCACATTTTAGCCTGGAGGGGTTCCAGTGTCTCCTTCAATTATACCAGAATGGGTTGGCAAAGGGTGAGAGTTGCAGGGATTTGGAGCTACTCTTCCCTGAAATAAAAAGGACAGCAGAAAAGATCATGCCCACTTTTGTTGGAGTCCCAGAAAACCATCCTGCCATCTCTCCAGATGGATGAGAGGTTTTCTGGTCTTGGGTAATATGAGTTGTATCCAAACATGGGAACTAACCAAGAACAACTTGGTAGATTTTTCATCCCTGATCCTCCCCCAACTGACCTATGGGGGTATTGTGGTGGAAGATCAACTTTACCCCCTAACTGGGCTGGAACTTGTGGGTTGGTGTAGCTGGCCACTCCCTTTATTATGGCATCTGAGCATTTCTCCAAATCTGAGTAGAAATCAAGAAAGAAACACAGCCCAGAGGGGCAAAAATGGTCATCAGATGATCTAATCTGCCTAGATAGCATAGGATTCATAGATTTAGACCAAAAGGCAGAGGAGATATTCAATAAATGGAATGAGAAGAGCCAAATAGTCAAAAATAAAGAGGAGGGACTGTGAGAAATGGGTAGTTGTCTCCTCTCAATGTGGATATAAGTCAGTCATACTCCCCCTGACCTGTTTGTAGGACAAAGGTGTCAGATCCCCTCCTCCCCATCAGGTTAGCAAGGTCACATGGTTCAAGGAGCCCTGGTCTCAATAAGGTCTGCTCCAGAGTTGTGTCCATATAAGGAAGTATAAGGTCCACTCCTGAGTTATGCCCATAAAAGGAAGAGGGGTGGGAATACTGTGTTCTTATTAGCTAGTTTTTGCGTGTAGATTGTAACCCCACCAGGGATGAAAAAGGGGAGGGTCCATTTGCCTTAGGGACTAGGGTATAAAACAGGGCTTGCGAGCCCCCTTTCTGGGCACCCACTAGACACACACTAGGTTGCCTCCTTCTCATGAGAAGAAAATAAAGCCTTTGTCACTTAAAAAAAAAAATGGTCCTCACATTCACACTTGTCCATTTGGTTGTCTCTAGAGAGGGGGTGGGGCCTTTTTGACAATTTGGGGGTTGGTCAAGTTATATTGATATTAATACTAATAGGAAGGAATAATAGGATTAGAAAATTGAAAGAATGCAGGGAAGTAATACTTCTGTTCTGGGCCTGATTGAGGCCTCCCTGATTTAAGCTTAAAAGTAGAACAAAACAATGTACTATGAAGCAAGACTTTTTTAATCTGGTGTCCACAGACATTCAAAGGATTCCTGAATGTATTTCAGTGGGTTCATGAACTCAGATGGAAAACAAATTCTATCTTCATTTTTATAATCTCTTACTGAAATTGATCATTTCTTTGAATTATTTTAAATATTATTAGGAAGGCTTAGGCTACAGGAAATTTATCACAGAGGTCCATATCTCACTCACACAAACACACACACATGCATGCATACACACACACACAGACTCGGACAAAGAGTTAAGAATTCATTCTCTAGATTCTACAGTCTGTAACAACAGAAAACCTATGAAATAACAGTATAGAAAAGACATTGAGTAATGCTACAGAGTTGGTCGATTTAAGTACATTCTCTCTCACCTTTAAATTGGTCAGAATGGCCACTCAATCAGAAGAATGTATGTTGATTTGGAAAGCATATTGACTCTGGAGTCAGATAACCTAGATCCAAACCCTGAATTAGACAAGATCTGCCTCTATGACCTTGAACAATTCATTTTAAATGTTTGCTGCAGTGCTGTACACTTGCTTTTAATAAACTTGAATTCACTGACTGGCCCACTTAAACCAGAAGTTTTAGGTAGATTCAAATTTTCTGAATATCCCAAGCCCAAATGGTAGTCATTAAAACACTTGATATCAACTTGAAAGGAGGTTTCTTGGAAAAGTGATGTCTAACAGCTAAGGAGTTCTGTCCTATTTAACATCTTTATCAATGAATTTGTTTGATGTCATACATACCTAAATAGCAGGCGACAGGAAGCTGGAAGGTATAGCTTACATTTTGGATAACATAAGCAAGATCACAAAAGATAAAACATGCACAATGAGAAGCATAAAAGATATCAAAGCACTCCTGTGTAAATGGGCCTGTCCCAGTGTGAGGGTTATCAGATTGACAGTCCAATACTTCCCTGAAATGTGAAGAGATCTAGAGGAAAGTACCCAGAGCATAAGAGCAGAGGACTGATGGATAATTTGTGGGAAGCTTAAAGTTATGCCACACAAGAAAGTATGAATATGTTGGTGGGGGTGGTTTGCCCTTCGTTTTCAAAAAGGACCATGATGGGGTGATGACTTGCAGATGAATTGGATTTAAGGGAGGCAAAGTTGGACAAAGTCATCAGCCTCCCTCTTCCATAGTCATCAAAGTCCAGTGGCAAGACAAAAGTCAGGATGACTGGAGATGGCCTGGAATGTGGTGTATGACCTTGGCATCTATGGTGTCTGATCATGCTCTAAGTGTTTCATAGCAGCTCCTTCGGCCATCTTCAAATTGATGAAACAAATTATTCCCATTCACCCATCCTTCTGGGATAAGCCTTCACATGCTTGAATTATACATTGCTCTAACTCACTGACAAGTTTGAAGCCCATCAATTCCCCTCAACCTGGTTTAAGCTGTCTGCTGAGACATTACTAAGGGGGTGTGACCAATACGCATACTACAGGTTTTTGAAGCCACAAGTAAGTGATGGATAACAGGTGTACAACACAGGTAGATGAGCAGCCCTGAAAAGGTTTCAGTACGTTTTCACACCAGATATCCTAGTCCTCCTTAATCACCATATACAATCAGAGGCAGTGATGAGATCACAAATCAATCAAAGAGTGGGGGCAGCTAGGTGGCACAGTGGATGGGGCACTGGCCCTGGATTCAGGAGGACATGAGTTCAGATCCAGTCTCAGACACTTGACAATTACTAGCTGTGTGACCCTGGGCAGGTTGCTTGGCCCTCATTGCCCTGCAAAAGAAAACAAACAAGCAAACAAACAAACCAACAACAATAACAACAAAATCAATCAAAGAATTGAAAAATGATCTTGTTTATAATGTCCACCATTGGGGCAGCTAGGTGGCACAGTGGATAAAGCACAGGCCCTGGATTCAGTAGTTCCTGAGTTCAAATCCAGCCTCAGATATTTGATACTTACTAGCTGTGTGTTTCTGGCCAAGTCACTTAACCCCCATTGCCCTGCAAAAAAACAATTCCCACCATGTATCTTTCTATTGTTCTTTGAGTGACCTGCCATTTTATTTTTCAGAGATCATTGTTTTCAGTGATTTGCAGTCATATTGTTTCACTGGGATAATATTTTGGGGAAGAAAGAAGAAAAGAAAGAAGGAAGGAAGGACGGAAGGAAGGGAGGGAGGGAGGCAGAGAGAGAGGGAGAGAGAGAGATGAAAGAAAAACAAAGAAAGGAACAAAGGAAGAACAAAAGAAAGAAAGAAAGAAAGAAAGAGAAGAGAAGAGAAGAAGAAAAGGGTTTTTTAGGAGTCATTCTCTTGGGATCATGGAAATTTTCCCAAATGCTAGGCTTAGCTGATTCTCCATCTATAGTAAATGTGCAAATATGCAATGTATCTATGTACACCTCGATGTTAATGTGGAAGATGACCTAAATGCTCCCTTTCAACTCTACTCTTCCCCATCAAGATCTTCCTCAAGCTTAAAGGGCCATCCATCTAACAACACACCACAATGAGGGCAATATGCAATTCCCCTACTATTTTTCTATAACATTGTTATGTGGAAAATATTTCTCCTTTGAGTTAATATGATATGATACTGAAACCAAAACATTTATCACAATGCAAAAATTAGAGAGGCAAAAATCCAGGTTTTCTTATCATGTTCAAATATAGAGTCAGGCTTCTGAGAAAACCTAAACCATCATTAGGATTCTAACAAGCCTTAGAGGCAAAATTACAGAAGAGTGGCATTAATAATTATTTTATAATTATTTTACATTTTGCCACCTGTTATATTCCTCTTAGGCTACAAAAGTTAAAGAGAAGATAGTTCCATAATCCCATGCAAACTGAGCCATGATCTCATATATCCCGTAAGTAAACAAATATCACCAATTTCTATGGGTAATCTAAATCAGGTTACAGATGAACTGCATTTAGAAGGTTAACAAATAGGCTTGAAGAGGAGGAAGATTTACATGTTGCCAGGGAATAGGGGACAGTTGAGTTTCTTCCTCTGTCTTCTCATCTAAAAAACGATGAAGGATTTAAGAAAATTTTCACATTCCATGAAATCGGTTTTGGCCAGATGAGTTTATTGTCGATAGAAGATTGACTTTTAGTTATCTAAAATTTTCAGAAGGAATAACTGAGACTAAAGAAAATTAAAATGAAAGGAAAATAAAAAAAATAAAAACTCATTAGCATATGAATGAGAGTGATTATAATTGATTTTAATATTTATCTTGCAACCATTTTCTTGTCAGGCTAAAGGCACATACTACCTAGCATGCTTTCAAATATTTTAACATCAAACAAACACATTTACAATCAAGTTCCCAACCATTTATTAATTGTCTATTATTATGTGTCAGGAATTGGGTTAAATGCTGGGGATACAAAAAAAGGAAAAGGAAAAAAGCAATCTCTATCTTCAAGAACCTCATAATCTAATGGGCAATTAACAAGCAAACAGGTATGTACAAACAAGATGTAACAAGTCAGTACATAAACATTTATTAACTACCTACTATGTTCCAGAAACTGTGCTAAGTGCTTTTTACCAATATCTAATTTGGTCCTCACTATAACCATGTGAAGTGGAATCTATTATGACCCCCATTTTGTAGACAAGGAAACTGAGGCAAACGCATGTTAGATGACTTGCCCAAAGTCACAAAGTGTGTGAGGCTGGATTTAAATTCAGGTTTCCTTTACTTCAGGTCCAGTGCCTCTATCCATTGTGCCAACCAATATGCTCCTTCTAGAAAGGTAAAGACAGCCCATGTTCTTAAAGGGCTCACAGTCTAATCAGAAAGACAACATGGAAACAAGCTGTATAGAAGATAAATTAGATAACCAACAGAGGAAAAACCCAGTAATTGAGAAATGTCATAAAGCTACTTGTAGAAAGTAGTATTTTATCATTTATACCAGTTCTTTTTGTGGTGGCTAAGAATTGGAAATTGAGGGGTGCCCATCAATTGAGGAATGACTAAATAAGCTGTGGTATATGATGGCAATGGAATACGTTTGTGTTGTAAGAAATGACAAGCAGGATGATTTTGAAAATCCTGGAAAGATTTACATAAACTGATGCATATTGAATAAGCAGAACCAGGAGAACATTGTACTCTGTAACAGCATATACAATGAAGAACTGTGAATGACCTAATTATTGTCAGCAATATAGTGATCCAAGAAAGTCACAAAGGACTTATAATGAAACATGCTATCTGCTTCCAGAGAAAGACCCGATGTTGTCTGAATACAGACTGAATCATGCTATTTTTCAATTTTTTGTTTGTCTTCTTGTACCAAATGAATAATATGGCAATGTTTTCCATGATTGTACATTTATAGCCTATATTGGATTGCTTACAATCTTAGGGAGGGGGTAGAAGAAGGGAAAAAGGAATAGAATCGGGAACTCAAAATTTTAATAAATGTTAAAAATATTCTAACACTAATTGTGGGAAATAAAATATAAAAAAGAAGAAAGTAAGATTTTAGATGAGACTTAAAAGAAGCTAGTAGTTAAAGATGAGTAGGGATAGATAGACAATGAAAATGTCTGGAATAAGAGATATAATATCTTGAACAGTACGGGGCCAATGTCACTGCTTGAAACATGAAGGTTGCTAAAGTGTGTACAGTGTGTATGTGTGTGTGTTTCACCCATTTAGGTTATGTGTGTACTTATGGCTCTGCTTAGATGTTGCTTGATCATTCCTCTCCAGGAGAGGAACAGGAGGAGTGCACCACAAAGCTAGCTACTCTCTCTCTGCCCCACATCCACCCCCATAACATTTTTGGTCTATGGGAAATACTTTTATTTTCTAGCTGAACTTCTGATTTATATCTATTAATGGAGAAAGTATATCCCAAGCTATGTTTCCTAGGTTTGATTCCAAATGTCAGTTGAACAAAAGCCACATATAATGAATATTGAATAAACCTATTTATCTAAACTAATAGTAAATAGAAATCAGAGGAGTTATACAGATGAGATAATATGCCAGATAAGACTTGTGGTGCAGAGAATACCTCTCTTCTTCCAAGTTCTAGCCAATTCTGCCCCAGTTGCAGTCTAGGAGCACTGAATAATCAATTTCCAACAATGAGAGACTCATTCAAATGGACTTTGTAGCCCCTGGTTACAGAGATAAGAAAAATGGGAAAGTAGGAAGAGGCAATTATGAAGAGCTTTAAAAACTAGTCAGAGATTTTCTATTTGATCCTGAAAGCAACAAGGAGATATTGGAGTTGAATGAATGAGGGCCTGACATAGTCAGACTTGTCTTTAGAAGATCAATTTGGTAACTGAGTAGAAAATGGACTGGAATGAGGAACGACTTGAGTTAGGGAGACCAAGGAGTGAACAGGTTACTGTAGTCATCCAGGCAGGACAAAATGTACCAGGATAGTGGCACTGTTGGGAGAGAAGGAAGTATATTTGATAGATATTACAGAAAGAACAAGAAGGCAATGGATTGGATAGGGAAGGTGAAAGAGTGAAGAGTCTGGGATGACTTGTGAGTTTCAAACCCAGTTAACTGGGAGGATTGTGGTACCCTTTCCAGAAATAAGGAAACTAGGAAAATGGGGAGGGCTTTGAGAGAAATAGAATGAGGTCAGTTTTTACATATTGAGTTTAAGATGCCTATTGATACATCCTGTGTTATCTCCTGATATATTTTCTTCCAAAAGATTTACATGTTTCTTGGGGGTATAGGGTATTTTTAGCTATTTTCCAATGACACTTTGACATTTCTGTGCATGGGAAACTATCTACCCTTCCACTGTTTCAACGTAAATAAAATATTTTCCCTTTACATGCTTCTTTACCAACCCACATAGTCATTATCCTCATAGTATAAACAGAGAAATGTGTTGATCAGTCAATAGATTCTAATGAATCTCTAACCAATTTGTGAAAATATTTGCCCCCATTAACATGACTATAATAAGCTATGCCTGTGATTGGACAGGAATGACAGTTTTAGTTGCACTATACCCCTTTTCCAAAACATGAGTTCTCACCATGGTTGGTATGCATTTTTATCAGTAATGTAACAGTAACAGCTTTTGATCTCAATATCAGAAAGATTCATGCATTCTATACATAACTTGTGCTCAGCTTTGAAGATTTTTGGCTGATGTACATCTAGAAGTTCCCCTTTATTATATAACATAATGAAATACAGATGCAAAAGCAATGCTCTTCATTAATGCATCAGGGAAGACCCACCACTGATCTCCAACTATTCCAATGAAATATTAAAAGATCTATACAAGGGGGTAAATATTATCTATTATTCAAAGTCAAATGGTATTGACACAAAACATAATAAAGCAAAAAATTGAGTTAGTCTCACCCCGAAGAATTCTGTGTGCAAATTGTGTATATTTATTGCAGACTCTATTTCAAAATGTCACTCAGTGGACTACAAATGGAACTATTAATTGCTACAACCACTCCAGACAATAATGTGAAATTTTGTGAATTTGTGAAGAAGATGTCCAGACCCTTTAACCCAAGAATGACAAAAAGATCTAATGTAGAAAAAAGTAATTATAGCAGGTCTTTATATAGTATTACATAACGAGAAACAAAGTAAATGCACGTTGATTGGTACCTAAGTAAATTGTGTAATGGTATATTATTACTTTGCAAGAAAAATAACTAAAAGGAATATAAAAGAAACATGGATTGATAAAAAGTCATGGAAGCAAAACCAGGAAAAAAAATTGAACAATGACTACAACAATGTAAGTGAAAAGACCCATAATAAAACAATTGAAAACTAAATGCTGAGAAACAGTAAGGAGCAAGGTTCCCCCTTCGTTCTCACTCTTCCTCTGCCCTCACCAGGACATTGTACCTCTTCTCTTTGCAGAGGTTAAATATTAGGAGTTTATTTCACTCTGCATATAATGTGAGACATGTTTGATATGTCAGATACTTTTGGTGGACTTTTTTTCACTTCTTTCTTTTTCATAAGGGATGGCTTTCTGGGAGAAGGGATGAGACAGACATGTTAGAAAATGTCAGCAGCTAGGTGGCACAGTGGATAAAGCAGCAGCCCTGGATTCAGGAGGACCTAAATTCAAATTGGGCCTCAGACACTTGGCACTTGCTAGCTGTGTGACCCTGGGCAAGTCACTTGACCCTCATTGCCCCACAAAATAATAAGAATAATAAAATTTTAAAAAATAGAATTACAGAAAATGTAGATGATAAAAGAAGAAAAGATATCAACAAAGTATTTAGTGTCATTCAAGTGATCTCCATGCTATGAGTGTTACTGAATTATTTTTATTGTTATATTTTTTTTAGTTTTAAGATGCAGTCACAAAATAAGAAATTAATTGACTAGTGACTAAATAGTAATAAAATCTTTAAAAACATGTAAGCTGTATACCTGACTACTAAAACATGATCACTAATTTTTCATAACCAGCTATTGTATCTCAAATCATTCTTGAAAAAGACTCGCTATGAAGTTCATACTGAGGGATGATATAATCAAAAGATATTACATATTTGCAAGGTACTTAGCATATCTAAAATTGGAAAAACAATGCTTTTCAATTGCTCCTCAAACCCTTTAAAAATCTATCTTAGTGATTCTGAAAAATCAGAAAGATAATTTAAAGGGAATTAGAAAGTGACTTAGTGGTAATGGAAATGCATTTTGATTCCTTTTACATAATCCTATGAAGCTATTGAATAGGTATTAGGCAAATCTAAGAATCTGAGATTAAGAATTTATGAAGAGAAAATATTGCCCATTTACCTCATTTTACAGATAAGGAAACTGAGGTCCAAGGAGATTATGTGGCAGGATCATAGGATCATACTTGCAACAGTATATGGACCATCTGAGGCCATCTAATCCACTCTATTAATTTTGTAGATAAAGAAACTGAGGTCCAGAGAGTTTAACTTAACTATGTGCACAAAAGTAAATCAGGGACAGCTAGGTGGCACAGTGGATAAAGCACTGGCCTTGGATTCAGGAGGACCTGAGTTCAAATCCAGCGTCAGACACTTGACACTAGCTGTGTGACTCTGGGCAAGTCACAAAAGAAAAAAAAAAGTAATTCAGGATTTAAACCTAGATCCTCTGATAGCAAATATATCCCCTTTTTACTTCATTACCGTTCTCCTCTCTTGACTATTTTGTTGAAATCTAGATTTAAATGTTAATAAATTTAGTATATATGAACTGTACACAATTTCATATTTAGTTTGAGTGACAGAGGGTAGGGCAGGGGGAATAAAAGGATTGTTTTTCATCAGATGAAGCAATTGGGAGAAGAAAAAATAATTCTTCCTTCAATGTAATGATCTTCCTAAAGAAGAAAATTATATCCAGATGCACAAGTAAATTTCTTTGGGTTCATTATTTCTTTCTTATTGTGAAATACATGAATTGCCAAATGCCACCCTATAAAGATTTAACTCCTTAGAGGTTAGAATTCTGTGCATTTTCTCCTTTTCTTCTCTCAACAACCCCATTCTGTCCCAAAATGTGACCATTCTCTTGGATGAAATTTTTAAATTCTCTACAACTGTCTGGCTAACAAAGGTTTTCTATGTAAGGGGAAAAAAAACCCACAGTATTGTTCTCAAAATAATATAAGGTAGGTGAGATTTTTTTGCAGGGGGGGCATGGGAAAAAATTTTACTTAAGTTTTAAAATAAAATTTCTAATCTTTAAAATGTTATTTTGATAGCATATCTTCTCCTTTTTCATAAATTATTTCATGTGAATGTATGTTGGGTTTTTTTGCACTGAATTTGCTTTCCAAGTCAACAAGCATTTATGAAGCACTTTCTTTGTTCCAGACATGGTGCTAGGTAATGGGGTCTTCCATGGCATAAGACTGATGGTTGTTTTGTGCTGGAAAGCAAATATTCAGACTAAAAATAACAATATAAGATACTGTGTAAACAAAGATACAAAGGAAGACACAGAATGAAATAAAGTATTTAGGAGCCCCTGCCCCCAAAAAACATGCAGCCTAGAAAGAAGAATAAGATACGAATAAATGTATTGTTTCTGTTTTTCCTTTTGTTTTCAAAGAAAACCAATGACATCACAGGATGATGTTTTGACATGCACATGAATTGGATCTAAGTGATGCAGTTACACAAAATAATCAGCCTCACACTCTCTTCCAGAGTCATCTGAGTCCAATGGCAAGACAAAAGGCAGGATGACTGGCAAAAGGAGAAATCAGGGTGAGTTTAACTG
This sequence comes from Dromiciops gliroides, assembly GCF_019393635.1. NCBI lineage: Eukaryota > Metazoa > Chordata > Mammalia > Microbiotheria > Microbiotheriidae > Dromiciops > Dromiciops gliroides. The sequence goes on along the minus strand of NC_057866.1, from coordinate 212,479,748 downwards.
ACAGGCCTGCAACAAGTTGGTGAGTTAGGGGGATGTCTGCACCAACTATGGGAGTATAGGTGTCGTGACATTTAGAATATCAGGATGACAAAAGGAAACATAAAATCTCTCTTGGAATTGATAACATTAAAATAATGATAACATAAGAGACGATAACTTAGAGAGGAAAAAAATAAAACAATGCTCCAATCCTTGAGATTGATTTGAAAAAAAAACAATATAAATTCTCAAAGTCTATACCACTGAAGTATAAGTAAAGGTAGGTCTTATCAAGAAAGCGCTGTGATGGACCATATGTTTTCTTCAAAGATCACCTTAGTGAAATTAGGAGAAATTTGTTTCCAAGCTGGCTACAAGGAGCTATATTTATTTGGACCCACCAAGTCTAGAATCTATTCTTCTAGAAGCCAGATAGTTACCATCTGTGTGATTTTGGAAAAGTCACCTACCCTCCTTCAGCCACAGTCTCTCTATGCATAAAACAAGCTAATAATAGTGCCTTTATCATAGACCTATGTTTGTAAAGGTAAAATGAGATGTTAATTATACAGTAATATGCAAATATTTAATCTCAAAATGAAGAGAAATTTCTGATTGTTAAAAGAAAATCTAATATATCACAGCAGTATTTAATATTATATTAATCTGAAAAGTGATCTACAATTGGAGGGAATTATTTCAGAGGAAATTATGTATCTTGGATGAAATTAAAATGTAAGTAATTAATTGTGATTTGAGGTTTCCATGACCACATCTTTACTTCATTATGGTCAGACTGAAAAGATGTAATCTTGAAAAGTCATGCTGCATTAGTGTCTGGAAACTGGCTGGCTTGTAGTTATAGAGCCGCCTGTTCTGTTGATCAAAGTTGCCAGTCAATTAAATTGGGGCTGGGTGTGTGGACAGCCATGTTTTCTGGTTTCAAGGAGGTTTTTGGGAGGAAGCCAGGGAACAGATCTCTCACTCAGGCACTTGGGAGAGAGGGAGAGAGAAGCTGGTGTGTTGGACCTTCAGACTGGGCTGGGGAATGCTGCACAGCTGGTTCTCCTTGGAACTGCAGATTCTGGGTGGTGTTGAGTTTGTGTTGTTGAAGCAAGGCTAGCTCTTTGGAGCTAGCTTGGCTGGAGGCAGGTTTGGGGTGCCTAGGACCTTTTACCCCAGAGATTTAGAGTCTAATCATCTGTGAAGCAGGTTGTATTTTTTTCCTTCCCTTATTCCCTTTCTCATTGTCCCTAGCTCTATTAACCTCACTTGTGTTTTAAATTTGTTCCCATTAATAAAACCTGTTTTGCTTGTTGAAAAGAGGCTGTTAATCTCCTTTCTTACCCCAATATTATGGCAAGCTGCCTAATTAATTCTCCCCATACTAAATTTCGTCTTTACAAAAATAAAGGCAGGTATACAGCATAGTATAATGGAGAGATGGAAATAATTGAAGGAAAATAAGGAGATTGGCCCAGTCTTGGTCAACATTGTATTTTCTGTATGACAAGTCACTTCCCTTTCCTGGTAAAATAAGGAAATTGAGTTAGATAATTTTTAAGGTCCCTTCTCATGCTCACCCTTTATATTTCTAGAGAAAGTCATAGAGAAGAAACAGAAACCAAAGGAACCAATTTCCAACATGAGAATATAGTCTAAGAAAGATGTAGAGATGATAAATTTATGTCTAAAAGAAATTTGGGAGGATTAGTCATTGGGAGAGATGTTTCCTGACCTCCCCAAAACCTTAGATTGTACTGATATAATATCCCTATTGTTGAAGTTTCTTCCAAATACTGTTTTCTGATATAAAGCTTCCTTTATGAAACATATCAAAAACTTTCTCGATGTCCTTGGTTGCCCACCCTGTAACGGGAAACTTTCTGGTGACTTAGATTCCAGTCCATTATTTTTAAGTGCTTCATCCATGAAATAAGGTACTAGACAACTTTTTTGGGGGGGGGGGTTTAAAAATGACCAAGCCAAATGCCAAACTCCATAACTCTCAGTTTTGTAATCATCGAGAGAAAATATTACAGTGGTTTAACATGATAGGTAGATAAATGGTAGCTAGGATTTCATTAAATCTTCTTTTAATTCATTGGCAAAAGAGTACATTAGGAGTTCTTGCTCTCACACTTCCTTGAGCATAAATGACTGAGCAATAAACCACAAGGGAAGCTGGGACAAAGCATTTTATTGGATTCTCACTTCTCATCCAGGCTACTGGTTAAGAACAGAATATGTGCATTCTGGTGAAAATCAATGCAGATATCAGGAATCAGTTTTCCTTCCAAAGTTTCCCTGCCTAAAATCATCTATTTTGATTCTGTAAAATGTAATTTAGTTCAGTACAATGAATATTGGGTTTGGAGTCAGGGCAATGGGCTTAATATTCTAATCCTTCTTCTTGTGGTACAGAAATGATTGGACCCCAGTTTCCTCATCAATAAAATGAAGGAGTTAGACAAGATGACCCTTTTCAGTTATTTTACAGCTTTCAATCTATGATGGTTTCACATATCTTTTTTTTTTTTTTTTTGCAGGGCAATGAGGGTTAAGTGACTTCCCCAGGGTCACACAGCTAGTAAGTATCAAGTGTCTGAGGCCAGATTTGAACTCAGGTCCTCCTGAATCCAGGGCTGGTGCTTTATCCACAGTTCCAGGTTTCACATATCTTAAAAGAGAAAGCTAATGACCATGTTCTGAGTTCAGCAACAAACATTCAAAGATTGGTGGTGTGAAAAACAATGTTTTAAAGATTCCCTGAGACACAGCGCTTAGGATGTTAGAAAAAGGAAAAATACTTTATTATTACATTTTTGCAAAAATGGGCCCCAGTGCCTAGTGGGCAGAGCAACATGCAGGCTGGCAGGCCTGCCTTTTATAATGGTGTTCTAACCCCCAGGGTGTAGGTAGGTGCTAGCTAGCCCTACAGACACACCCCCTGTCTCTATGCATTATTCCCTTTTTCCCATGGGAACTTCTCTGAGAAATTAACCCCCATCACCTGTGGACATCAGTCTCTCAAGCACCTCTTTCTATTCCTCCTGTTGAATCTGAATTCATCTCTCAGATACTTTAATCACCTGGAGTTGTCCCCAGAAGGTTTCAATCACCCTGAGAGGGGCCCATCCTTTTCCTCACAGGTGGCAAAAGCGATAGAGTGGTGTACCTGCAGTTAAGAAGACCTGAGTTCAAAGCTTGACTCAGACACTTACTAAAAATATGACTCTGGACAAGACTCTTAACCATTGTTTGCCTTAGTCTTCTCATTTGTAAAATGGGGCTAAAAAGAGCTAATGATTGTAATGCAATTAGCACAGTGCCTGGCACACTGTAAGCACTAATATAATGTTGGACTCATCCTCCTCTTCATCTTCCTCCTCTTCTTATTTTTCATCTTCTTCATCACCTTTTTCCTCTTTCTCTTCTTCTTTTTGTCTTCTTTCTCCTCCTCCTCCTCCTCCTCCTCCTCCTCCTCCTCCTCCTTGTTCTTCTGAATAGTCTTAAACACACAAACTTCCTATTTGTCTCTTAAGTCTTTTATGCCAGCCTCTTTCAATGATGATGATAATGATAGCCAAAATTTATATAGTGATTTAAAGTTTGCAAATTTTTTATAAATATCTCATTTCATAACAACCTAGGAGGCATATGCAATTCTTAACTCCATTTTACAGTTGAGAAAAATGAGGCAAACAATGGTTCGGTGACTTATCCATGGTATACAAACTAATGTTTTGATATGGGGGGAAGTGGGGTATGGGTTGGGTAGGGGTTGGGGTTCTTAGGAATTCCTCTTTAAAGAATTACACCCTCTTGCACACAAAAGTAGTTAGAATAAGGTGATAGTTTATTTAGGAGCAAGGGAAGGGAAAGGTGAGGGGAGGGAAACCATGACAGAAATCCTTGGACTTCTCACGGGGAGAGAGGCACAAAGCACATGGCTCAGAGGTACCAAATCTCCTCGAACAGGAGACTGGAAGGTACTTTTATAGAGGACTGATGGGGGTGGACCATCTGCCCATGAAAAGTTCCTTTAGTGAGAGAGGACCATCCCCCACTGGTGGTAGCTGGGGGAATTGGGTGAGGGGTGGCTATGGATCCCTCTTCAGAACACAAAGGCCACAGCCACACCCAAATTTATGTCCCCAGGATAAGGGAGACCAGAATGAAGGGTAGGAATCTGAAGCTAGCTCAGTCAGATCTGGTTCCCCTTATCTCTCTAGGCATTATCTGTCCTCTGGTTTAGTTTCTCAAGGAGAAGGTTCCTTGATGTGCCCCAGAGAACTTCTGGGGTGCTCTGTACCCCATGACAGTTTTATAGCTGTTCTATACTCTATACCTGATTCCAGTTCTAGCTCTCTTCCCTTGAGACACCAAACTGCCTCTTTTTCATAGAGAAAGTGTTACTGCTCTTTATTTGTGCTCTAGACTCATGCAAAGTACTGTAGGATAATGTTGTGGGGTAAATGGGGTAGGGGGTTTGGGATAGGGGTAGAGATTTGGGGTCCTTAGGAATTCCTCTTTAAAGAATTACATCCTCTTGCACACAAATCCAATAGAATAAGATAATAGTTCATTTAGGGGTTTGGGGAAGGGAAACCAAGATTGAAATCCTTGGACTTCTCATGCGGAGAAAGGCATGGCACAGAGCATGGCTCTGAGATACCAATCTCCTTAAGCAGGAGACAGGCAGATACTTTTATAGAGGTCCAATGGTGGTCCAATTAGTTGATCATCTGACTGTGGAAAGTTCCCCTATTGAGGGAGGACCATCCTCCACTGGTGGTGGCTGGAGGAGTTGGGTGAGGGGTGGCTCAGGATCTCTTAAGCCATCTCTCTGCTCCTCAGGCCACAAAGACAGCAGCCACACCTAATCTTATCTCCACAGGGGTGAGGGAGACTGGAATGAAGGCTGGTGGTCCCAGAGCTAACTCAGTTGTGATCTGGTTCCACGTATCTCTTCATGTGTGTCTGTCCTTTGGTTTAGTTTCTCAAGGAAAAGATTTTTTGATGTACCCCAGAGACCTTTTGGAGTGCTAGGCCCTATAACAGATAAGATGCTTAAGATTAAGACAGTTGAAGACCAAGTTTAAATCAACACATCTATAAATAAATTAGGTAGGGTAGGATGCTTTAAGGACATATTAAAGTGCTGATCCAACCTCTGTAATTACTGGCTTAATTCATTGAGTTGATTTGTGGTGTTATAATGTTTAGCCTTGCCACTGCGCTGTGACATGACATTGTTTCCAAAGGTTAGCTGAAGATTGACTACTTTCAGAGTAAAATAGCTTCAGGTTCATAGGCAGTATCAGAAAGTATTTTTGTTCTAGGGTGTTTTAAAGTGTGACCTTGAATACATCACTTTACCTCTGTTTGCCTCAGTTTCCTCAACTTTAAAATAAGGATAATAGCACCCATCCCCCATGGTTGCTGTGAGGATCAAATGAGATACTAATTGTAAAGTGCTTAGCATACTTCCTACTACATAATAGGTGGTTTAAAATGTTTATTTTCTTTCCTCTAGGCAGTCTAATCCATTTCAGGGGTTTCCACTAGCCCTAGTTGAGTTCAGAATCCCCAGAACATAACTAGATCTGTTTGAAACCCCCTAGTCAAGATTCTTCACTTCCTACAAAGTCCCAAATAGAATCAACATAGAATGAGTCTGGTCACTGGGGGTAGAGAGGAGGTTGGAAGAATGGCTGCAAATCTTCAGGAAGAGGAGAAAGAACTTAAAACCTGAAGGCTGAATTCACAGGAAGTACTTAGGGGTTTATGTTTGTTTTATTGTTTGTTTGTTTTAGTATCTATTACTTCTATGCAACATTTCCATCCCAGATCCTAGCAGATTCCAGAGCCCATAAAGATTAGAGGGGCACATAATGTAGAAAGAAAACAGTGTGCTTACCTAACTCTCCATTCACATCTACCCCCTGCAACATTCCTCTTTCTATAGCCAATCATCTTGGCTCAGAATACTGAAGTCATTCATCCCTCTCCCTTCTCTCTGACCCACCCTCATATGTGATTAGTTGAAAAATTGTGTTGATTCTACCTCCACCTGAGCTCAGGCACTCATCATTTCTAGTCTAGATGATTATGATAGCCTTCTAATTCATCCCCCTGACTCCACTCCCTAATTTCTAAAATCTATCCTCCATGCAGCTGTCAAAATACTCTTCCTAAGACAGGGATCTTACCTACCATGTTATTTCACTATGCAAAAATCTTTAGCCACTTCGTATTATATCTAGGATAAAAGATACATTCATAAGCCCAAAATTTAAAGCCCTATACATTGTCTTAGCCTTCCTTTCAAGCCTTATTTAATCGTATTCTTTTTCATGAACTCTTTGTGCTAGGCAATCAGGACTCATTGCTAGAACACAAGGTGTTCTCTCCTTCCTCTATGCATTGCATAGGCCACCATCCCTCAATCTCTAATTCTCTGCCCTCTCAATCTCATTTCATCACAAAATTTTTGTTTCCCTTCAAGGCTTAACTTGAGATAACTTGGGAAGATAGCAATCTTCCACATGAAACATTTTTATCATCCTCCCACTTTTTGGCACTCTCTCCTTTCCAAATCATTGGGTATCTCCTTGCCTTTATACATATTGTATTTCCCCAGTATAATTTTTATTTATCCTTGGAGGCAAGGATAAATTCCTTTTGTGGTTTTCCTTAGAAGCCTGAATAGCGAATGTCCATAAAATCTTTATTAAATTAAATGATTTTAAAAATTAATTTATTCTATAGCCCAAAGGTCCTCCTTAGTTGAGACTTACAATGAAGACCCAAGGTTCTAAGTACTTTCTCAGTTAGAATCCTTTCCAAACCAGACCTCTCCCCTCATCCCCCACCCTCCACCCCCCACACACATTTATGTGTTTCGTTTTTCCCAGTTAGATATGGGATTTACTTAGTTTAGTACAAAACCATTAAAAGTAGCAATGTAAAAAGTAAAGTAAAACAGAACACTGATCTCCCAAATCTTAAGCTTACTCTTGTAAATACATTTAAATTCAAGTGGTATTATTATGGAATTACATAGAAGATATCTACACATGGAAAATACATGGTCAGGTAGCTATGTGAATGGATGTAAGTATAGTAAACACATATGACCAGGGCTCATACAAGGAGGGGCAAGTCATTCATGCTCTCCATATGCCTTCCATATTGCATGAATCCCAATGTCTTCTACTGTCATCACAGGGCACCCTGCTAAAACAGTTCCTAACCACACATTGCTCTCAAACAGACATTACTCTCTACTACATTGGTCGATCTATCAATGTCTTCTGGTGGGGTCATCACACTGAAGTCTGCTATACCTGTTCCCCTACAAGGATTGCTCTTTGCTGCTCAGTACTGCCAGTTCATATGTCTCATCCTATTGTTCTTTTTCACAGCACTCTTCAGTAATCTCCACCATCTACTGGGTACTGGGCGTCATCCCAAGAGAAGAATGGCTTCACCTCTTTCTGATCTCTCTTTCAGATACCTTCACACTTCAGTTCTAATTCTCAAGAGAGATGCTCTATTCATAGTCACCTAAAGCTTAGTCCTATATCTTGTGGAGGTGCTGTGATTAGTAAGCCTTTCTTTATAGTGAGCACTATAACTCCCCTCGTTTAGGATTCTCAGCCAATAGCCATAAAGCTTTTATTTTATTTATTTATTTTAGTTCTCTCAACCTTCTCAGCAAATAGCTATAGAGTTGTCGGCAGCTTTCCCAGTCTATTCTATGAGTCAGTGGTTCTGAATCTCTTCCCTCAGCTAAGCTGCATGAAAAAATAAACAGGCATAGGCTAAGATCAGAGTTGTGCTTTAATCTCTTCACATAACTCTTTTTGCAGCTGTTTCTCTACTGAATTTTTCAATTAACAGCTGAACTTTGAATTTTCAGAACTGCCTTGTCCTCAACTGTCTTCATTGAGTCTCACAGTTCAACTGTCAACTAACTTATGGGCAGAGACCCAATTTAGTTCTTAAGTCTTATCATAACCATTGGCTGAGGTAAATCTTCTCAAGTCTCCACTTCCTGAAATGAAAAAGGAATTGAGTAACACTGTAGTAAAATGCTTTGTCACCCTATCCTCCTATCTGTTCTCTGCAAAGACCAATGGCTCAGTTGCCTAGAGACAGTTTAAAGGGTGATGAACTCTGTCCTACTTACCCCCACCATCACATCACAGCCTGGTATCTCCATGATATCTCAATACTTCTAATATAACAAGCGATTTTCCTTAGGGAAGGGGAATGTCATATAAACTCAGGAAAACAATAACGTAAGGCATGGGATTTGGATTTGTTTTAGTAAGTGGTAAACAGGATAATCTCATTATTGGAATTACAGATCTATTAAGTATATTAACATGATTGAAATAAACAGAGAAAAAGTTTTAGAATACTGTGGTGTTTGAAACAATAACATGAAGACAATTAATTTAAACTCAGTGAAAATATTTGCAATCACAAAAAAAATATATTCATTTTATAGGATTTATTTTGTATTGTTCCAGAGAAAAGTAGCTGAGGATCATTTCTGCTGGTGTCAAAGACATCAATATCAGATTTCTCTAATGGCTACGCATGTGAAAAAGGAGGAAAATTATGCCACTGGAATATTAGCAATATTCAGAAACAAAGGAGCTTTGCTTTTTGATGGGATGAATACTTTGTGTAGTAGAGGGGAGTTCTGTCATTTCTCTTAATAGAAAATTGCAGTTTAATCTCTATATAATCTATTTTATTCTTTGTCATCCTTTGAATTTTATCTAATAACATCTTCTTCAGAATACTGAACATGTCCTAGTCAAAATAGCAATGTGATACATTATGGTTTCAGGTAAGGTGAGAACAAAATGTATACACGAAAGTACATCAAGGCTCTGTGACTCAGCTCAGTCCTGGAAAATAGTCAAACACTTAAAAATGCTAGTTAATTGAGTGACTTTGTGAGCACCCCTTCAATTCATGCAGATTGAAACCCCTCTGTAACTGGGTAGATCATTTTTGAAAATTTGCTATAGCTAAAAAATTAAATAAATGGCTATCAAACTAATTATGAAGCTGTCCTAACATAGGCTGACCTTCAGAGAGGAGACATTCCATCACCCCATATGTTTATGTATCTACAAAATTTATATGGAAGGAAAAAAATGGACAAGACTGCAAAAATAAACTAAGAAAGGGTAGAGAAGAATGGTGCTCTCAGGTATGTGCTGTCAATTTCAAATTTCCTTAAAAGATAGCAATTATCAAATTATTCCTGAAATTTTAAAAATGAAAAATAGATTATACCCACTTCAGATTTGGGACAAATCTCAGTAGTCATGTATGCTAATGCATACATGATAAAGAGTTTGCCTCAGACAAATCCTTCCATGTTTCTCTGAATTCCTCCTGTTCATTGAATCTTATGATGAAAATGTGTTCTATAAATAATTCTTCATGATGTGATTCCTGCTTTTCTTTCACTTCATCACTACCACAAATATTTAGGAATATACAAAACCTTTCCTGCTTGCTTGTTTCCCCTCCCCCTTCTCATTTATTTATTTTTTCCATTTGTTTTTTGACTATCACCTCCTCAGGGTACAGGAACAGTAATGGAATTTCTAGAAGCATGTGAAAAATTTAGAGATTTTAAAAAACAATAATTCCAAAATGTCTTCTAGAATTTTTGAATGAAACCACAACTTCACCATCAATGTGTTTTTGTCTGCCTATAACCTCTTGATATCTATTACCCTTCTTTAAAATATTTGCCAATGTTCTGAGTATGAAGTGAAACTTAGAGTTTTCCCTCACTTTTATTTATATTATTAGCAGTAATTCTCATGTATCTTAATAGATCCAATCGATAGTTTCCATTCTTATCCTAGCTGCTTCAATTGTGTTTGTGCAAAAGCTTCTCAGTTACATATAGTATAATTTATCTATTTTGCCACTTGCGATTATATCTATTAATTTCAGATGTAGGGGGAAATAAGAATCTTCCTCTCTACCATTGTTATGAAAGATACTTTCATTGATTCCCTCTGTTTTGTTTTTTAATTCTGCAGTCTTATGTAGTTATATTGGGTATCTCTTGTAAAAAATATTGTTACTTTGTCCAAGGTCACATATGTAGCAAATTATATGGGACAAGATGCTGGTCTAAACTGATCTTTTGCCAAATGTCTTTCCATTTTCCCCAGAGGTTCTTAATGAATAAGGAGTCCTTTCCCAAGAAGGTTATGTTCTTGGGCTTGTTAAATTCTAGATTCAGCTCTGTGCTGCTGAGTTCAAATATTTTGGATTCCTGCTCATCAATTTTGTTCAATTAATCTCTTTTCTATTTTAAATGCTCTTACTTTTATCTATCTGTCTATGTCTGTCTATTTATTTATTCATTCACTTATTTGTTTGTTTATTTATGCAAGGAAATGATTGTTAAGTGACTTGCCCAGGGTGACACAGCTAGTGTCAAGTGTCTGAGGCCTGAATTGAATTCAGGTCCTCCTGAATCCAGGACAGGTGCTCTATCCACTGAACCACCTAGCTTCCCCTTAAATCCTTTTATAGTAGAGTATAGTTTGAGGTGGGGAAGTGCTCTTCCTTCTTTATTTCTACTTTTCCTGGAGGCTGTTCAATTGTCTGTTTTCATTATTTTCCTTGAGATTCTAGGCCTTTTGTTTCTAAAAATAAATCCAGTTATCATTTGGTCTAGCTGTCTATTGTAATTCTTTAGTAGTTTTATTGAACTGGCACTAAATCTACCAAAACTGAGAACAGGTAGTTCTCAAAAGAAGCAACAAAATTTGGCTTTTAGCCATTTGAAAAGTCATACAAATGATCTATTAACCACAGAAATGCACATTAAAAACACCCCGAATTCTCAACAAGGATGTTATAGGATTTAAATCCTGAAAGGTCTTTTGAGTTCAACTATCACCACATTTTACATAAGAAAAAAAAAAAACCTGAAACTCAGAGAAATAATATCACCTGGCCAAGGTCACAGAGGTAGAAAATAGTAAAAGAAGGATTCAAACTCATTTTTTTACTCTAAATTCAGTACTCTTATCTACTTACTACATTACACTTTCTCCCTTACAAAGACAGCTTAAAATGATTTTTTAAAAATTCAATATTGATGGGAATGTGGGGAAAAACTTATATACTATTCCACTCCTAGAAGAGCTATGAAATATTTTAGGAAAACAATATGGCAATATATTTGAAAGATTGTAAAACAATGCTTGCTCTTTGACCCAGAATTATCTATGATTCAATATTTCACTCACAGGGATAGTTATAAAAATCATATCAGCTGTTCAATAGTTTGCATTTTAAACTTTTTTAAAAGATTTTTTTTTGTCCATGCCCATTCAATTCATCAATGTTAGAAATTCCTAGTGAAGAGATTTTCTGTTCTAATGCGTGCCAGCTTGTGTCTGCAACTTCTGGTCTTTGAGAGTTACCTGGGGAAATTGAGAAGTTAAGTCACAAGCCCATCGTCACACAGCTAGTAAGACTGATGTATTTTAAAAAGTTTAAAGTTCAAACCATTGAATTGCTGATATGATTTTTATAACCATGTCAATGAAAGGAATGTAAACAAGTTTAGGGTTCAGGCAGAAATTATGGTAGTTTGAGTTTTGTGAAACTGTTCTTTATGCAACTTTTTACTTATATTTGAACTTGTCTCTTTCTGAGGATTAAGGGAAAGTCTTATTCTAATGTTCTCATTCTAATGTTTTTCTTAAACACATGAAAGTTACATTTTAATAGTGAAAATTGTAACCACTCTTCAGCTTTTCATACTCTTATGTTTTCTTTGTATCATAACCAAAGCCACGGTAACAAATGCATAGGACTTGTTCAAACCAAAGGCACAGTCCTTATTAGAATATTTTCAAAGTGCTTTATTGTTTGCCTAACCATTCCAAATCTCCTGAAAGAAGTTGCGTCCCCTCAGGATATGAACCAGAAGTGTGTTTTGAAGATATTTTCTTTTCACATTAAAGACATTCCAAAATACTTGCATGAACTAGAAATCTTCACAACTTTAGAAATTTAAGTTACCAACTTATTGAAAAATAAAAAGAAAAAAATAGCTAGCATCAAAGGCCAGAATCAAGTCAGAAACTAGACATTCTGATTAGCTAAATATTAACCAACCTTGAAATGCATTCTGTGAATATCAAAGCATCATTTTTTTTTAATTTAGGAGAAAAGAAAAGACAAAATTAAAAAAAAACACCTTTAGATTAGTGAGGATAAAGCAAAAATGGATTAGAAGGAATAGCATTCCATGGTAGGTAAATAGATTTTTGTTTTTGTTTTTATTGCTGAGGCAATTGGAGTTAAGTGACTTGCCCAGGGTCACACAGCCAATAAGTGTTAAGTGTCTGAGGCCAGATTTGAACTCAGGTCCTCCTGACTCCAGGGCCGGTGCTCTATCCACTGTACCACCTAGCTGCCCTGGTAAATAGATTTTTAAGGGAATTCCCAGATGGATGGAACCCTGAACTTTGTCTTGGAATGAATAGTCTTGCAAGCTTATATGCAACTTTGCTTCCTATTCCATGACTTTGGGGATTCAGAACATCTTATTATCAAAAAAGCACTCTATCCCAGTTTGTTTTCAACCCTTGGTCCTCTCTCCCTCATTTTACTACCTAATAGGAAACTTATCAAAACGAAGGCATAAACTTGTTTCCTGTAGCATGCCCATGTACAACTTGGGGTATCTCCAGCTCTGTTCTAATCCTTGGTTCAGAGGCTTTTCATGAGAAAGGGCCTAAGTTTGTTTAGGGAATACATCACTTCTCTGTATATTTATTCCTACCCACTTCATCTGGGAGTTTTTCATAGCTGACATCCACCTCCAGGGACAGCCACCAAATTTCTTTACAAGTACATATATTCAAAGATGACTCTTTAGGGAAACACATTTTTTTTTACTTTTTACATTTTAAGAAATGTTACTAAGTCAAGAATTTTATGATATAAGTTATGGAATTTGCACAGTGATTAATTCTGTTATATAAAACACTGATGGTGCTTTAAGCTTTCCCATGATAAAGTATATAATTAAAGAAAGGTATACTTTTTTTCTGTATTGTGTTAAAATAATTTTACCTCTGGGTATATAAAAGATCAATTTATTTTACTTTTATAATTTTATTTTGTGTGTTTTTTCTTTTCTCTTTGTTTTCTTTTTTTCAAATCAATTATTTGTCTAAAATTACCACAGTTTGCTAAAATGGACATTTGTTAGTTATATCAGAGTAAAAGTTTCTTTACTATTTTAACATTCTATTTTGCCACTCATTTTCATGTATAAGTTTTTTGAGGTTTATATGTTCCCTCCTTCTGGAATGAGGCAAATGATCCTTTTTTCCCTTCACTTTTTAATAATTGGAATGCCATTACAATAATTGTTTTCACTAATCTCCTACCTAACTTGTTAGGCTCTTGAGACAATGACAGACTCATCAAACTTAGAAAAAGAGATTTAAGCATGTGAAGAAGTTCAGAATTGTCGATCTTTAGCATATGTCAATGATTTGAACAGCCAGAGCAGGGTGCATGGCTTGAATAAGTGGAAACAGCTGTTTCCCTCAACATCTGCTTTTGCCCTTGAGGAAGAGCAGAAGTCAACATGGAAGCAGTTAAAAGTTTCTGACCTTTCACATGGACAACAGGCTGCTGCTTTGGTAACTCGTGGCTACACATTATTGAGATTACAAAACATCTGTAACCCACTTATTCTCTGGAAATATGGGTATACCAGTGCTCCAGGAGAGGGCATTCTGGGATTAGTACTCCATGGTTCCTCATGCTATTTACAGTATCATTATTCCTGAATCTCAGGTTTTCAAGAGCTCTCAGCAGAGTTCATTCAGTCACTATCCTTCATTGTGTTTCCTTCCACTACCGTTCTTCAATAGGCAAATAATTCATGCCTCCTGCAGTTTTACCAAGTCCCCTACAGTTAGTGGTTGTTCTATTCTTTGGAACCGATTCATTAACACAATATAATCATCTGCATTAAAGCTAAAAAATCCACCTCCAGGTACATCTATTTTTGAACATGACTCTTGAGCTATGGGTCTCTCTTGACCCTCCAACCCCCCCTCCCCCAACCCCACCTCCACCTCAGCTCTCTATTATATCTTTTCTTCAAATGTAAGATCCTTTATAGGTAAGGACTGATTTTTTTTTTTTTTGCTTATTTGCAACTCCTTCTACTTACCATCATGTCTAGCACATTGTTGTGTAGTCATCCAATTGTGTCCAACTCTTCATGATCCCATAAACCATAGTATTATGTGGCAGGCCCTTTTAGTCCATGGAACTTTCTTGGCAAAAATACTGTAATGGTTTGCCACTTCCTTCTCCAGTGGATCATCTTTTCTCAAAACTCTCTACTCTGACCTGTCTTGTGTAACCCTTCAAGTGTAGTCCAAAGTTTCATTGAGCTACATAAGCCCTTCTAACTCAAGGTAGTGACACAGGCATATAGAAAGTGCTTAATATTGTATCTATCTCCCATCTACCTATACAGCATTGGCTAAAGATCACAATTTGGAGTCTTCCCTTACTCAGAGAACACTGCTTGAAACAACCTTTTCACAGGTCTCTCTCACTTAAGAGAGCACCCAGTCCAATCCAATCCAAAAGTATATATTAAGTACCTTCTATGTGCCAGACACTATGCTAAGTGAGGGGACATATTCAATAACCAGAAAGACAGCTCCTGCCCTCAAGGAGCTTACCATCTATGGGGAAACAACATACAAAGGGACAGGAAAAGAGGGGATGGGGAGAAATAGGACACCATGGGGTACCTCCCATGCAAGTACCTTGTTACCTAGAGTTGAAACCAGGCAGAGAAGCTGGTATAAAGCAGAGTCACCTGAGAATAAAGTTTCTGCCTTCTATAAAGAAGGGCACTGAAAGGATGTTGGTACTTCACTTTCTAGCTCTCCAAACAGAGGGGAGAAGAGGCTGAGGAAGGTGGGGTCAATTATGGTTTGAGTTAGTGTGGTGGGGATGGTGAGTTTAGAAGTGAAGAGCTTATCCTGAGAGAAGCAACTTGTTCAGTGGAGTGGAAACCAAGCAGAGGAGCTTAATTTTCTTAATATTTCCCAACTTTCCTTAATTGTCTTTTAGTTCCCTGTAATCATCTTTAGAAGAGCTATGTGGGTTATTCAAATTGTTTGGTGCTCCCCAGGCCCCAGAAAAATGAACTATGGGAAAACAGGTTCCTTTGGACCGGATGCCAGTTCTGTGGTACATTGGAGAGATGGCTACTCAGGGCTTCTTGTTCAGAAGCAAGAGGAGTGCAGGAAAACAGATGTCAACAGTGAACAGTATCAGTGCAGGCCCTAATTACTCTTGTGTGAGGGCAGTACACATCAGAGTGGCATCCAGATGTAGAGGCAGGCAACAGCTTTCAAAATCCAGTTGAAGACCCATAATCTCTAAGAGGTTAAATTAGTATGGAATTTTAGACAGAGCTTGCCTGCATCTATAGACAAATATATTTGAGAGCAATAAAAGGAGGGCATCTCCTAAATTGCCTAATATGGAGTAAAGAATGAGAGACAAGAATTTATGGAACTTAATTTTAACTGTTCCCTCTAGCAAAAGGCTACTGGGGGTGAAAATAAAGTCTGAACTCTGGGTCAATTAATGTTACATGGATCCTGAGAGTTGGGAAAAGGGGTGTCAAATTGGTTTTCATAAGGTCAGAGTTTTATTTTAAAGTTAATCTGTTTAATTTCTATACCTTGCAAGGTTTGAGACAAAACCTCAGGATCACATTAACTCAAACTTCTCTTATTATTAGTGATGTAGATTTTGTCTTCAAATGCTCATGATATTTGGCAATTCGTTTTTTTTAAATATCCATTGAAATTCTCAGATGACTTATCTAGTAGGGATCCACATCACATTACAACCCTTGCCAAGTTGACTTCTCCAAACCAGTACCCTTTTTTTTTTCAATAAAATATTTAGAAGCTGTTTTAAATGTGCATTTACTGAGAAATCTTTGACAACCAAAATCATATCTCTCAAACATTGATCTATGAAGGATAACTGTGAGGATGGTTCAGTCTATGTCTGCAAGCACTTCAACATCAGGGGGGAAAAGGATTTCCTCACACCATATTCAGGTTCCTTTTTTTTTTTACTTTCAAGGCCTTTAGCTAAAAAGAATCATGGACTATTTTAACGATTTTCTTTATTTTTTGTCCAGCATAAAAGTTAAAGTGTTTGATACAGTGATTGAAATCACTATTTTGTCTTTACCATTTCATTGTGCCAAGTCTTTCACATGAAGATAAGCAGCTAATATCATGTCAGCTTACTTTGATTCAAAAAAGGGGGAAAACAACTTTTCTTAATTTTAACCCTATGTCAATGCCTAATCTTCAAGGATCTGTGATTTCATTATTATTGACACCCCCTTGCAGGGTCCTCCTGCCTTATTTGACCATTTTGATGAGCAGCTGTTTCTCCCCACCCCACTCCCCCAATTATCACCTGGAGGTCATCTGAGTAATCAAGACAATCTCTGAATTTAGCTTTACTGTCTCTTCGGTGATGGACAAACTTGAAATTTCTTGGTCCATTCTTCAAATCTTTTTTTGGGTTTCATAGGAGCATGAACTTCAGGAATGCAAGACTGCCTTTTTATCATGTTGACACACTAAAGGAGGACATTAGTGGAGGCTTGGTTTTAAACAAAGAAAAGAAAAGAAACACATGAACTCTGATATCTAAGAGGAGCAGGTGGAGACAACAGGCTTCTAAAGAACACGGTTTCTCAAACAATGGCTAGTCTGCCTTCAAACATACATACAAATTACAGTGTGTAGACTTCAAAGTAAATGTTTGCTTTGTGTAGAGCCAGAATTCCATTTTTAATTAATTATTGACATCCTTATTACAACTTCTTCTCTTATCTTCTCTCCTATCCAATGGAATGTTTGCACCATGATTCCTTTCAAGCTTTCCAAGTGTATAGAGCAGGCACCAAGCCTGATCAATGAGCTCCCTGCCAGGTCTAAGGGTACTTAAATGTACATCCTGTTCTACATAGTTATTTGAAGTGCTTGCTCAAGACTGATGTGGAACATTTTCTCTAGTTTTCATTTTTACAGTCTGTATTTTTTAACCTATACAATTATATAAATTTCTTGAGTAGTATTGATTGTGAAATGAAGATGTAGAAATGTTGGCTAAATCTGTCTCTTAGGCAGGTGATTGAACTAGGTGACCTATGATGTCCCTTCCAATTCATTTTTTTTAAATGTCTACTTGAAAACTTGCTTAAGTTATGGAAACTTATCCAAAGGGAATCTATGGACATTTTCTGGGATTTTGCAATATACATTGAATCAATCTACCTGATTGGTACGGTAAGAGTAATGAGACTGAAATATATAATAAGATATAAAATATCACAGAATTGTACTTGGAAGGGATCTGTTGGATCCCCAAAAAGGCTCAGGGGAGTAATTTCCCCCAAAATAAAAGAGATAAGGAAAAATAATGCCAGAACGGCCAGTATTGTGAATAATATTTATTTCAAGCAACACACACTTGGGTAGCAGAGGTCTATATGGAAGGCAGACAACAAATGGATCTATCCTGATCCCCATCCCAGAAAAGTCCATGAAGGCAGGTGGACAGAAATGGATCAATCCTGAGCCTCCATAGTATCCCACCCTAAGGGGGCTTCTTTTATAGGGAGGAGCAAAAAAAAAGCATGTAGGAGAGAGGCCGGGTATACACATGTACTAACCTGGAAAACTATTGACGAGAAAGTCCCCAAAACTGTCAAGGACAGGCTAATGATATGGCAGTGCCTGGAAGATGCCCATGTACACAAACCTCCCCCTATGTAACAGGGTGAACGGGAGGTCAGATTTCCTTCCGTGACCAGCCCATACAGGTGAAGCCATCATACCCCACAGTATTCATCTGGCTCAACACAGACCAGAACAACAATTCTCCCATAAAATCCCTGATAGGTGATCTCTGGTCTCTTCTTTTTTTTAAACACTTTATTTTAAATTTATAGAATAAAACAAGAATTTCCATAATGATACAAATAAAAAGATGAATTTATATGAAACTGCATATTTACTATATACAACCTGCTATTCCTTTCAAATATACAACAGAAATATCATGTAAAATTCTTTATTTTCCCTTTTTTTTCTACCCTCCCCCACCCCCACCATAGAGATGGGTCCCATGATGGTCTTTTCTTTTTTTTTTTCATAGTAAAACCTTTTTTTTAATTTTTTTTAATGTATAAGGTATTTTATTTTTTCCATTACATGTAAAGATAATTCTCAACTTTTGTTTATACAAGCTTTACAATTTCAGATTTTTCTCCCTCCCTCCCCTCCCTCCCCCCTCCCCTAGACAGCAGGTAATCTGATATAGGTTATATCTATATATCTCTATACATATACATATAGATATAGATATACACACACACACATATATATATACACATAATAACATGAATCCTATTTCTGCATTAATCCTGTTACAAGAGAAAAAATCAGAGCAGTGATGCAAAACCTCAAAATAGAAAAAAAAAAAACCAACAGCACCCAAAACAAAAGAAATAATATGGTTCAATCAGCATCTATACTCCACAGTTCTTTCTTTCTTTTTATTTTCTTGGATTTGGAGATCCTCTTCTATCATGAGTTCCCTGGAACTCTTCTGTACCATTGCATTGGTGAGAAGAATATAGTCCATCACAGTAGGTCAACACTCAATGTTGATGATACTGTGTACAATGTTCTTCTGGTTCTGCTCTTCTCACTCATCATCAGCTCACGCAAGACCCTCCAGGTTTCTCTGAACTCTTCCTGCTCATCATTTCTTACAGCACAATAGTATTCCATTGTATTCATATACCACAACTTGTCCAGCCATTCCCCAATTGATGGGCACCCCCTCAACTTCCAATTCCTTGCTACCACGTAAAGAGCAGCTATAAATATTTTTGTACATGTGGGTCCCTTTCCCCCTTCCATGATTTCTTTGGGCAAAAGACCTAAAAGTGGAATTGCTGGGTCAAGGGGTATGCACAGCTTTATTGCCCTTTGGGTATAATTCCAAATTGCTCTCCAGAATGGTTGGATCAGCTCACAGCTCCACCAACAATGCATCAGTGTTCCAATTTTCCCACAGCCTCTCCAACATTTATTATCCTCCTTTTTTGTCATCTTAGCCAATCTGATAGGTGTCAGGTGGTACCTCAGAATTGTTTTAATTTGCATCTCTCTAATCATTAGAGATTTAGAGCATTTTTTCATATGGGAATAGATAGCCTCGGTTTCTTCATCAGAAAACTGCCTGTTCATATCCCCTGACCATTTCTCAATTGGGGAATGACTTGGATTCTTATAAATTTGATTTAATTCCCTATATATTTTAGAGATGAGGCCTTTATCAGAAGCACTGGCCTCAAAAATTATTTCCCAGTTTTCTGCCTCCCTTCCAATTTTGGATGCATTGCTTCTGTTTGTACAAAAATTTTTTAATTTAATATAATTAAAATCATCCACTCTGCATTTTATAATATACTCTATCTCTTGTTTGGTCAAAAACTGTTCTCCTTTCCAAAGATCTGATAGGTACACTTTTGCTTTCTCTCCTAATTTACCTATGGTATCACCTCTTATGTCTAAATCATGTATCCATTTTGACCTTATTTTAGTATAAAGTGTCAGATGTTGGTCTATGCCTAATTTCTGCCATGATGGTCTTTTCTTAAAGACCTCCAAAAATTAACATACTACCTCCCAAAGCAAAACATTTTATTTTGAGATGTTTCTAATTATTAGCCAATGTTGCCTTATATAAACTTCAAATCTAATTCAGAGAAACTTTAAAGTACAGCTATTATATTCTGATCTCTGGAAACAAGGACAAGAAGTATCAGTCTTCCTGAGAGGCAATTTGGAATAGCTGAAAGAGTCCCAGACTCAGAATTGGGAGTCTTGGAATTTATTCTCACCTAAGACACAAACTGTGTGATGATGCCTAAGTAATTTCATAACTGGGAGTCTTTGTATCTTCATTCATAAAATAAGACTGGCAATACCTATGCTACCAAATTAACAGGGCTGTGAGAAAAGCAATTTTCAAATGTTAAAATGCCATATTAATATGATCTGTTTTTAATGTTCTTCATTATATCACACCCCAAAACATTTCCATATATGTGTGTGTCTGTGAATATATGTATATGTATATATATATATATATATATATATATATATATATATATATATAACCCTAGATAGTTCATTCAGCTGATGCCTATAGAAAATGGCTTTATTTTCCTTTATCATACTGGTTGCTTTCCTTTGGATATGCTCTATCTTTTCCTTTCTGGACATAACAACCAAGAAAACAGAATGGAACATTTCAAATGTGCTCAAATGAGGGGAGAGGATGAAAATGAGACAATTGTCTTCCTTCCTATTCACCCTTGTGCTTCTATTCATTTTGCTCAAGAGTACATTATCTTTCTTCTATTTATATTATATTTCATGGTAGAGAAAAAATATATCTATCCACTGATAGGGAACATAGGGTCATCAGTGGAATAAGTCAAAATTATATGCTAAGCCTCCTTCTCCAATTGTGGAAAAAGTGTTTGTGTTTAGCTAGCTGACTTCACATGAATTAAATTGACATGATAAATCTATGAATAGTCACCATGCTCCATTGCTATAATAACCTGCCATAGTTGACCTTTTGGGCCATTTATGGAAGACATTGGGCTTATTGTTAACTGTTTATTTACTAATGGAGCAATGTAATAATCCATAACCCTTTGGTGTTTTCTAGACATATTCTTTTAGTATACCATTCATTTCTCCAATAACACTAAATGTCTATTTAATAACCTAGAAGAGTTATTGATTGAAATTTCCATAGGTGCCTATGATACTTTATACATAGGAGGTAATTTAATGCTTGAAGCTAGCTTGATAAGTTTTATATCTCCAATTATCTCATAATAAATACATACATATACAAATAAATAAATGTTTTATTAAAAGCCTACCACTGAACATCAAAATTACTAGCTAAACTTGCTTAATTGTTTAACACAAATGAATTAAAAGGCAAAAAGTACTGACATTTTTTTGTCATTCCTACATCTTTATTGCAATTTTGTCCATTTATTTCCATTGATTTTATTACTATATTTTTCTATTTAGTGCTTATTCAGTGCTCTGGAGTCTATTATATAAACTTTGCATTATTTCATAAATATGTTTCAAATTCTTTGTCAATCATGGGGTATATGGGATGTTCAGTAGGACTAGCACCTTTCTGAGCTCTATTCGGGGCTTTTTATCCCCCTTTGGTGTTCACCTGATTCATTCAGCTGTTACCTGTGGTTCCAAGAATCTTTAGCATGAACAGTGGCCTCTCCCCAGTAAACCATCTGGGAAGATGGACTAAACCAGGTTGAGGGTAACAGACAAAACTCAAACCTGTTAGTAAGTTAGGGTACTGTCTACCCAAGCATGTGAAAACTTTTCTTGGTGGAATGGACAATTAAGGACAGTATGTTCCAAAGGTCATGAAGGTAACTGAGGCAGGTGCCATGGAGTTTTGTCAGGCATTGAAGGTCATTCACTGCATCTCAGATCATCACTAGTCATATTGACTTGTGTCTCGCTACAGGACTTTGATTATTTAGGAAGAGAGAGTGAGGCAGATGATTTTATGCAACTCTGCATCACTTAAATCCCATTCATTCACAAGACATCAATCCATGCTGTCATTGGTCCTCCTCAAAAATGAAGGACAAACAGCATGTCAGTTTTAATTAAATTATAGTATTCCCTGACATTAATGTACTACAATTTAATTATTCATTACTCTATGGTATGTTGGAGTTAACACAAACAGGTTTGTAAGAGTTGATTGCTAATTTTTTTTTTAGTCTAAGTATTTACACCTCATAAATTGGTGAATACTACACATAAGGATTGAATTTTTTTGTTTTGGTAATTATATAAACATACAGAAGTGATGGACAAAACATTAATAATGCAGATTAAACTTAAAAGTATGTTGGACCTTTTCAGAGAGCTCGTTGTTAAATATTTACCATCATACACCTGATTGTTGGTAATTTAGATTGTGTTTATTTTGTTTCATCTTTTTTTTGTACTTACATGCAGCACTACTATGAAAATTCTTGAAATGATACTTTTAATTTTTATTATTGTTGTCATATAAAGTTTTCAAGATCTATTTTCCCAAATGGAATGATGAGACAAAAGTATACGGTTATGTTTGTATTTTTCCTCTGTATTTATACATCCAAGCATTTCATTGCTTCTCCAAAACCACATCATATTTGAGTTTCATTACATTTTGGTATCTTTGTTAATCTGAAAACTATAAAGCACAGGACTTGGCACATAGTAGGTTAATAAATTAATGTGTATGGATTGAATTACATAAAGCTACCCTGATTTATTTCCCTAATTATTTGTGTTTGAGCTTTTTTTCAAGAGATTTTTTTAGCATTAAAAAATGCTCATAAATCTGAATCAATTAATTGTCTATTTATTCAGTCAATAAACATCCATTTAGTGCATATTCCGTGCAAGGCTCTGTGCTCTGAGTTCTAGGAATACAATGAAAGACCAAAAAAAAAAAATCCCTGTTCTCAAGGAGTGAACAGTCTAATGAGGAGGGAAGTAGGTAGATTTATGGAAAATTAAGATAATCAACAAAAGGAAGACACTAGCATTAAGGGGGACAAGGAAATACATCTTATAGAATGTAGGATTCTATCTGGGATTTGAAGGAAAATGGGGAAACTAGGAGGGAGAGAAAAGGAGAGAATTCTATGAATGAAGGAAAGCCAGCGAAAAATGCCCAGGGTCTAAAGGTGGAGTATTTTGTACAAGGAAAAGTAAAAACTGCCAGATTCACAGGATCACAGAAAAGGATCTCAAAGTTCTCTTTGAATGTCCTCTCATCTAAAAACAAATAGAAGGGGCAGCTAAGAGGTACAGCAGATAGAGCACCAGCCCTAAAGTCAGGAGGACCTGAGTTCAAATCAATTCTCAGGCATTTGACATTTACTAGCTGAGTGATGACCCTGGGCAAGCCACTTAACCCTGCCTGATTGCCTCACCAAAAAAAAAATCCCAGACCAAAACAAAACCCCAGAAATTTTAATGGAAATATCACTAATAACTAATGGATTCATCAATTATTGTAACTACCAATTTACTGTCCACTGGAACAAAGGAAATAATAATGACCAAAGGAAGGGTATTTCAAAATTTTGACAAACAGAAAATAGGTGGGAAGGAAGGAAGGAAGGAAGGGAGGGAGGGAGGAAGGAAGGAAGGGAGAAAGGAAAGAAGGAAGGAAGGAAGGAAGGAAGGAAGGAAGGAAGGAAGGAAGGAAGGAAGGAAGGAAGGAAGGAAGGAAGGAGGGAGGGAAGGAAGGAGGGAAGGAGGGAGGAAGGGAACTTTATTAAGTGACTACTCTGTGACAGGCACTAAATCTAAGCACAGATATTATCTCATTTAAACCTCATGACATTCCTTGGAGGCAGGTTCTATTATTATCTCCATTTTACAGTTGAGGAAACTGAGGCAAAATTACATTAAGTGACTTGCCCTGAGCCACATACACATTTAATGAATCTGAGGTCTTTCTGACTTCAGGCCAACACTCCATCAACTTATCTGGGTGCCTCCTAAAACAATAACTAGCTGCAAGGCACTTTACAATTATTACAAAAACGATAAACCTAGAGCTAAATACTATTATTATTCCCATTCTACGGCTGAAGATACTGAAGTAGACAGAGGATAAGTGACTTGTCCAGACTCAGTAAGTTTCTCAGACTGGATTTGAATTCAGGTTTTCTTGATTCTAGGTCTAGAACACTATCCAATAGGCTATCAATTTTCATTAGAATCAGAGTCAACTTTAATTGACAAAAGTTGAAAATAGGGCAGAGTTAGGGGCTTCAAAGAATAAAATTTAACTAACTTTGAGAAGTGTAACAGGAAATCAGATATAAATGAAATTATTTTCATGCAGTAGTGAGGACTCATTGGAGATTAGGTAGCCTGAATTTGCAATGTTCATACAGTCATGAGAGATAATATAAAGGATAATGCTTTCAAGGATGAAAGATTTCTAACAACTGGAGGAAACAGAAATAATGTGTGAAGAACAGTTACTGGCCTCAAAGAGATTGAGTGTCAGAATAAAACATTTATTTAGGCCTAATTCATGATAGTTGTATCACTAAATGTTAGCTCATAGTTGAAAACTAGCTAATACCTTCCAGGTTACCATAGAGACTTTGGAGGACTAATAGAGAGACCTGGTGAGTTGAAATGTGCAGTGACCCAGAGTCACTAAATGTCTAGACCCTTTGACCTTGAACAATCTTCATTCCATGACTTTTGATAAACAGAGAGAAACAGAAGGAAGTAGCACTCACTTAAGTGAGATGTCTTGCTATGTGATAAGGAGTAGAGGATGTAGATTTTCCCTCCCTGCTTTTGGTTTTGCAGAATATCATGAACTGGCATGAAATGCTTACTGGTCTGGGGGCAACCAAGGATTTTCCAGAGAATGTGGAATGTGGCCAGATCCATAAATTCGGCTGAGACCAAATTGAGTTGAATAGTCATGCTGTTTGGCAATAGCAAATAGTTCCTTCCCCTTCTGCAATAGAACATAGTGCTGAGGATATATCCTCCCAGTTTTAAAATCTCAAACTCTTATCCATCTGAGAGAATGGAATGGGGGGGCATAAAAAATCAGCTTGAACTATGAAGTTATGGCATTCTGTCATTGAAGGCATTGTTTCTTTTTAGGTCTGTTGATGTTTTCTATATAAATAAATTTTCACCATTAACATCAAATTGTCAAACTATTATTTTCAGAGACCAAAATTCAAGGGAGAGGAATGAAAAACAAGGGCCAAAAGAAGAATGAGTTTTGCAGTTTTTTAGTATGTTCTAGAATATGAACAGAGATGTCAAACATTCCCTAATGTGAAAATAACTCTATTTTTTTTTGAAAGGCAATGAAGGTTAAGTGACTTGCCCAGGGTCACAAAGTTAGTAAGTGTCAAGTGTCTGAGGCTGGATTTGAACTTAGGTTTTCCTGAATCCAGGGACTCTGCTTTATCCACTGTGCCACCTAGCTGCCCCCAGGAACTCTATTGAAATGTATATAGGCTGTGTAAATCCTCATTGCCCCACCAAAAAAAAAAAAAAGAAAGAGAGAAAGAAAAAGAAAAAAAGAGAAATGGATATGGGAAATTTTAAATGCAACAAATAAAAATACAAAAGGAACCCATAAATAACATTATATTTCAAATCTACATCAGTATGTGGTCCATGGAGATCATTTGAGTTTGAATCCACTATGCTGGAATACCATGTAGCCTAGAAAGTGAGTGAATAAGAAGATGAACTGGCAGTGGTGTGGTTGTTTCCAATCACACTTGTTAGCACTACATCCCAACAGTCCCTGACATTTAGTGCCCATGCTAGGATCATAGGAATTTGACCCAGTGGGTCCTTAGAAACACTTAGTCAAACCTCTTTATTTTATAGAAAGGAAATTCAAATCCTCTTTTGTCTCCTAGAATTTCATTCCATATTCTCTGTATTTATGATCTCTGTTAGGCAAAACATAGAGTAAAACATGGTTTAGATTAGAGTCATGTCCGGCCATTTGGACTATCCTGTGTATATCAGAGGTGGAAACAGAGAACAACGGTTTCTCTGATGACTCCCACAGAACCCAAGTAAATCCTTGTAACTTGAGAAAGAACTGTCAGTTTAAAGGTGTTTACAAACTGTGGAGATGACACATGTATTCCTCATACTGATTCCTACAGGAGATTTAGTGAAGAAATGATAGCTTCTTAAAGGTACGTGAAGGATTGTCATATGAAAAAAGGGATTAGACTTGGTTTCCTTGGCTCTCAAGGGCAGATATAGGAAGAATTGTTGGAAGTTGCAGCAAGGTAAATTTCAGCTAGATATAAGGAAGAAGTCTCTTTAAATGAGACTTAAGTTTCAAAGTGAATGAGCAATGCCATTAAGAAGAGGATTCTCCCACACCAGGAATTCTTAGACAAAATGCATGTTATAGAAGGAATTCCCATTGAGATGCAGATAAAATCAACTAACTTCAGGGATCTCTTCTAACCTGAAGATGTTGCATTCTCTTAAGATACTAGATGTACTAAAAGTTCTAAAAGTATTTCCAGATAGTATAATTTCACTAAAAGTTAGCATGAATTTATATGTGTGTGTGTGTGTGTGCATGCGCACATAATAAATAAACACATATATGGGGGCAGTACACATATTATTTATATTTAAATTAAAGTATAAATTTAGTTACTGGATAATAATGAAGGTCAATGAATGTGGACAATAAAAAAGAATTCCAGAGGCTATATGTAAGCAACACATCTCTTTAGTAAAGATTAATTATGACTAGGGATTTTAAATACTCTGACATAAGTAATAAGCAAGTCTTAAACATTAATAAAGAAAAATATGATGGCATAGTGAATAGATCACTGCATTTGGAGTCACAAAGACATTAATTCAAATGCTGCCTTAGACATTTCCTTAGCTGCATGATACTGAAGAAGTAATTTTGTTTTGCTCAACCCATTTCTCTATTTTAAAAAATGGGAATAATGGTGTATCACTTATTAAAGAGGTTTGTTGTGAGGACCACATATAACCATCATGAGGATCATAGGTTTAAAGGTAGTAGGGACCTTAAAGGCAAAAATATTAGAATTTCTAGAATACAGGACATATGACAGTCTGTAGGTGACTGAGTAGAAGGGATTCCCATTTAGATGCTAATAAAATTGATCTGCTTCTGTGGTTTCCACTAACTTGGAGATTCTGAAAAATCATTTTTAGAGACTATATTTACCAGTAGGTATAAATAGGATTAACTTTCAATGATTTCAAATTTAACTTAGAGAATCAAATGACTTGCCAAAGTTCACATAGCCACTAATTATGTGGCAGGTTTTGAAGTACAGTCTTCCTGACTCCAATTCCAGGGCTCTTTTCACTCCACCCAACTTTGCAAACAATAAAGATATATGTAAATGTTAGTTATGATTATATTGCATTGGAATTTAAACAACTCATATAGTGTGTTGACTATCATATAAACAAAATGGTGCTATTATGAAGAGTTCCTTTCAGTGTCTCTCAATAGTCTCCTTTGTCTGTCTCTCTGTCTTTCTCTGTCTCTCTCACACACACAAATAAAAATGAAATTGGTTAATTTATTGAGAATCTCTAAGTCATGCTTAACAGAATGATATGTGAATTCCTTGATCTTTCCTTTAGTGATATTATGGAAATTTTAGATTTCAACTATCCCACCATTTCTTTCTATCAGTCTCTGCCTCTCTCTGTCTCTGTCCCTCTGTCTCTATGTCTCTCACTCTTTGTTTCAACATGTGGTCTCTATTTCTCTATCTTTCTTTTTGCTGCTATCTGAGTCTGTGTTTTTGTCTCTCTCTCCATCTCTCTCTGTTTCTGTGTGTCTCTCCCTCCCTCCTTCTCTCTCTCTCTCTCTCTCTCTCTCTCTCTCTCTCTCTCTCTCTCTCTGCCCACTGTATCTTTTTCTCCACTGTCTTTTTCTTTCTGTGGTTTCACCAGGGAGCCACATTTTTTGACAGAAGAAAGTCCTGGCTTTAGCAGGAATGCTCCAACTACTGTACGATAAATCAACAGGCGACATTGTGTTAGGGGGCGGGAGGCCCACTATAAGGAAAGCTAATTAAAGCAGTCTTTGAAGGCCGTGTGTGAAGGTAACTAAATCCATTTATCCCTTCCATGAACCTCACTCTCATGTGTGTTTGCTAAGGCAGTATCAGAAAACCAATTACAGATGTAGCTCCTGCAGTTTGCTTTGCTGTCAGTGAAGAGCAGCTAATGTCCTGCAAACATAGCTCTACTACCTCATTAACTGAAGAAACACAGCTCAAAAGGAAGGTGTGTTTACTTTTTAAGTAATTAAAAGAAATAACCCCAATGAAGATAAGTACTTGCTTATCACCCTGTCCTTCTTTCAGAACCAAAACAGGAAGCAATACTGCCTTTCGCTGCCAACTCAGTGAGGCACAAATATAAATTCACCATCACAAATCTCTAATCTTGGGGTACTGAAAGAATCCAATTCACCATGGGAGAGAAAGTCTTCATTCTCTTGGGGATCACAATTTAAGACAACATTGGCCCAAACATGAAAAAGCTATTTTCTCCAAACTTAGACAAGAGAACATCCAACTAATATCCATGAAAGATATCAATCATTGTCCAAAGTGTGTTGGATTTGAACAATGGAAGTATAGTCATGGGGGTTGCATAGACAGACGAGGCCAGAGCCAGCAAAATTCCTCCTCGATAGGGTTAGCTGGAAAAGACTTTGTGGAACAGGTGGGATTTCAAAAATCCTTTGAGTGGAGGGGAGTATTTGAATTTGTGGCTTTCATCCAATCCACCATTTACTCTACAAAGCACAAGGATACTGAATTTTTGGATCCATGCCAGATGTAGTGAAACACAGAGAAAGAGAAATCATTTTGAAACAAAAGGTTTTAAATGTTCAGCCAGATTCAATCTATAAACTATTCCTTAAAATCACAGCAGCAATAACGTATCCCCCATTGCTTGGAAGAATTTACGTCCTTTCCAATGTAGCTACATTAGTTGGGGTGAGAGTGGGAGGAAGCAGTGATTTATACACTGAGAGAATTTGGGGGTATGTTAATTGAGTTACCAAAATCTATAATATACAGTGGGCTTACTACTTAGTCTAACTTCTAGGCCCTGTCTACTTTAGTTCAAAGGACTTTCTTGGTTCATGTAATTTAAGGTCACAGTCTAATGAAAGCAAATGTCAACTGGGCAATTCTCTCTTAATTTCTTAAGATCATTCATTTTAAATGAACAGGGAAATAACTTCTTCAGGCATTTCCAGGTGTCAGAGTGTTTGATAAAACGCACAGATCTAGATATAATCAGTTAGACTACACAATTTCTTTCATTTAATTCCCCTGAAACAATTTGTGTTAAAGAATTCATAATTAGGGGGCAGCTAGGTGGTGCAGTGGATAGAGCACCGGCCCTGGATTCAGGAGGACCTGAGTTCAAATCCGGCCTCAGACAGTTAACACTTACTAACTGTGTGACCCTGGGCAAGTCACTTAACCCCAATTGCCTCACAAAAAAAAAAAAGAAAGAAAGAAAAAAAAGAGAAAGAAATACTTGTAAAAGAATTCATAATTAAGTTTATAAATGCAAAGCTATATAACCGTTTTCAGTTTTTTTTAGAAACTTAATAATGCTTTGTTTGACTGACTACAGTACGAGATTCACCAAATCAAAGTATGGAGCTAAGTCACTAAAAATAAAACCACATATTTATTAAATATTTGACTCACCATTGATGTTAACTTGGCTGATAAGTACTGGCTGGGAGTATGCACTGGAAATTTGCTGTTTGCTAACATACTACTTAGTCTATGTCAGATTACATTTTAGAATGACATCACCTTCATTTAAAGATAATAGGAATTGCATTGTTAATTCCCTACTCTTCTCCTGGAATAAACACCCTGATCCCCAATGTCCTTAGTCAGCTTGTCATGGATTGTTGTGACTGAGAATTGAAAAGGCTGGTAAATTATTTAACTTTATTTATTCTGACATAGTTCCTAGGATTAGAGATTTGGAGGTAGATCAAACCTTAGAGATCATAGAATCTATCCCCCTTATTTCATGATTAACCAAGCTGAAGTCCAAAGTTGCCCAAGATCACAGAAGTATTAAATACCAAGACACTTCAATTCAATTTGACTGATGTATACAAAGTACTTACTATGTTGCAAAGTACTGTGTTAGTGCTAGGGATACTCTAAAATAGCTTACATTCTACTCGGGTGTTCCAACATGAACACATTAAGAAATACAATGCATGTACAAACTAATTTCAAGAGGTAGTAATCAGAGCTGCAGGGATCAGCAAAGGCTTTCTATGGAGGAGTTTACTGAATCACACTCAGGTAGGAATCTCAGAAGTCTAAGAGGCAGAGGTAAGGAGGGAATTAATTACAAACTAAAGGGACAGACTATGCAAAAGACTTGAATATAAAGGGCATGGAAAAGAATAATATGAAATAAGACAGGAAAGACAGCAGAAAGCCAAAACGTAGAGGATTTTAAATTCCAGACTGAGGATGTCATATTTTATTCTTAAAGCAACAGAAGGTTATTAAATAGTTTTGAAAGGGGTACAATGTGGTCATATTTATGTTTTAGGAATATCTATATGGTAGCCAAACAAAGATAGAATGGAGATAAGAAAAAAATTGAAACCCTGGTCTTTGGATTCCAAAGCCAAATTTGCTAACATTTTTTCATCTTGGAAAAAAGTTTCAGTGATGCACTTTTTAAAAATTTTCCTAACAGTATACCAATAACTCTCTTCCACATAGATACATTTTAGAAGCTTCCTATAACACAAAGTCTAATTAAATAAAACTGACCAGCACAGGATCTCTGTCTAATGAATTGTGTCATTTCACACCTATAATCTGCAACTTTTCTATCAAGAATTAAGATGAATATAATGCTTTAACTTTCATTAGCAAATACAACACTCTGATGTTTTTAAATGGCCAAGAAAAAGGCTTGTGTGAAAAACTATGAAATAATATTATTATATAATCAGGTGGTTTTAGCTTCTTGTTAAAAGAAGCTGCACATTTTCATAGAATGAATCCTAAATTGCACTAGAAAATATCTCCACCACAGATTACTGTCAGCAATAATTCTATTAATGAATAATCCATCTTATTGTCTTTAATACTTCTATTTGCTATCATGATCTTTTAGGACAAAAAAAATCTCTGAGAAATTAGTCCTTGAAATTTGAACCTCTGTCCTCTAATTACCTCTTGGGTCCCTAAAGCATATTTAGAATTAGAGAATATTTTGACATGGGGTTAACATATTTAAATCATGTCTTTGGCAGTCTGGTGTAAAACCAGCTATGAGTAAACCTCACTTTATTCTCTTCTATTACATGTTTATCCATCTAGTCTATTGTTATTATAAGAGATATTATCTTAATGAATATTTACTCACTGGAATTTAGATATACTCTATAATAATTTTATTGTCTCTGAGTCTCCTAATTCTATTTTTAAAAAGGTTTGGTAAAATTCATCTTAAAGATTTCTGTTGATTTCTACATATCTTCCTAAATTCTCATCAGCTTTGTGAGGTGAAATGATCCTGCATATCATTGGATCACAGGGGTCAGTTTGTCCAACCTGTCCTACAACAAGGATCCCTTTGGCAACAACATCACTAAGTAATCGGGCAGATTTCAGCTGAAAAACCCCAGAGATAGAGCATCTACTATCTACTAAGGCAAACCAGTCCACTCCTGGCTAGTACTAAGTGTTAGGGTGATTTTCCTTATTATGAGTGGACAGTAGTCCCTCTGCACTTTTCCCACATTGCTTCTAGTTCAGGCTTTTGGGGCTATTTAGAATGTGTCTGATTGCTTTTCTCATTGACTGCCTTTAAAACTCTTGAAGATTGCTATCATGTCCTTCTTTAGTCTTTTTTCCATGCTAAATACCTCCAGTTATTTTAAGGGATCCTTATATGTCATGATTTCCAGCCCCTATCCTCAGCTTCTTTGTCCTTTTCTGGAGATATTCCAGCTTATTAATATGTTTTCTAAAATATGAGGCCTAAAATTGAAAACCACAGTCCAGATGTGGTCTGAAGAGGAAGCACACAATGGGCCTATGACTACATTCTGGGCATTATGCCTCTTATTAATTCATCTTAAGATAGCAATGGTGTCTTTGGGTGCCAGGTCTCTCTTTTGACTCATCTTGAGCTTGTAACAAACTAAAATCCCAAAAACTTTTTTCATGAGAAATGCCATTTCTCTCTCATGCTGGACCTTTGGAGTCTTAAATTAAAATTAAATTAAAATTAAGATTTCACATTTGTATGAAATAATTTTAATCTTATTCCAGTCCTTCTATAATTTTTGAGATGCTTGAATCTTGATGCTGCTATTGAATATGTTAGCAGTTTCTCAGTTTTTTGTCATGAAAATATAATAAGTATGCCAGCTTGCTATCATGTCAGTCACTGGTAAAAATCTTATACAAAAGATAGGCAAGGGAAGATGTCTGGGGAAATCCATTAGAGGCCTCCTCCAAGTTCACAATGTGAGCATTAACATTTGTGTCCAGTCGTTCAAATAATTCTGATTTAATTGTACCATCATCTAACTCATCTCCATCCTGTTTAAAAATATTGCATGACAGACTTTGTCATTTCAAAAATGTTTGACGTTTTTAAGGCAAAGCATGCCAAGTCTATAGCATTTTCCAGTTTCCTATTGTAATCCCATAAATGAAAGAAATGAAGTTAGTCTGTTATGACCTTTTCTTATTTCTTTTTTTGAAGGGCAATGGGGATTAAGTGACTTGCTCAGGGTCACACATCTAGTAATTGTCTAGTGTCTGAGGCTGTTTTTGAACTCAGGTCCTCCTGAATCCAGGGACAGTGCTTTGTCCACTGTGCCACCTAGCTGCCCTGACCTATTCTTTTAAAATCTATGCTAGCACTCTCTGATAGCCACTTCCTATTTAAATGTCCACGAGCCACCTTTCTTTTTTTATAAATAGTATTTTTTTCAAAGTACCTGTAAAATAGTTATCAACATTCCTTTTTATAAAATTTTGAGTTCCAATTTTTCCCTCCCTCTCCTTTCCCCTTTCAAGACAGCAAGCAATCTGATAAGTTATATGTGTGCAATCATGTTTAACATATTTCCACAGTAATCATGTTATAAAAGAAGAATAAGAACAAAGGAGAGAACCAACAAGAAAGAAAAAACAAAAATGAATATAGTATGCTTTGATATGCATTTAGATTCCATAGTTCTTTCTCTGGATATGGATAGGATTTTTCATCATGAGTCTCTTGGAATTGTCTTAGATCATTGAATTGCTAAGAAGAGCTCAGTCTCTCATAGTTCATCATTGCACAATGTTTCTATTATTGT
Source organism: Dromiciops gliroides (assembly GCF_019393635.1). NCBI lineage: Eukaryota > Metazoa > Chordata > Mammalia > Microbiotheria > Microbiotheriidae > Dromiciops > Dromiciops gliroides. Next base: position 212,446,544 of record NC_057866.1, on the reverse strand, counting down.
ATACAATGTTCTCTCACTTCACTCAACATCAATTCACCCAAGTCTTTCCAGGTTTTTCTGAAATTTATCTGCTTATCATCATCTAGTATTCCATTACATTCATATAACACAAAGTGTTCAGCAATTCCCCAATTAATGGGCATTCCCTCAATTTCTAATGATTTGCCAACAAAGAAAGAGCAGCTATAAATATTTTTATACATGTAGGTCCCTTAGCCACCTTTATTCTAAGACTTTCTAGAAGTTTTCCAGAAAATAGTATCATGCTGCAGTTTGAAGAATATACCTTCTTTCTATGTCTTTTTTTTACTAAGAAAATTGGGAAATTTCCTTGCTTCCAGTTATGTAGCACTTTACTTTTCCTTCACATTTTTAAATATCTCTTATTCTAACTCACCAATCACATTTTCCAGCTATTTTGTACTGAAATAGACAGTGGATTCAGGATTTGCTAGAGATTGGTGACAAAGATTGAGGGAAATGAGTTGCACTCTTATAATTGCTTTACTTATTTGGAGTTCCAATTTCCTGCTGGCAATTTTTGCTATTCTTATTGTATTCTTCTAATATGGAGGCTTTTTTGTCTTTGAGAGAAATAATAAAATTAAAATGACAGTTGTGTATTCTTAAATTTTTCTACATTAATTATCATCATCATACTACTTCAAGCAATTATTTCATCCATATTTTATCTTCCTCTTGGCACACCATATTTGAAATTATCTATTTTTTTATTTAGTCTTTATTAACAAGGCCAATTTATTCTGAGATTTAGAACTGCTGATATTTAAATGTTCCTCATTTTTAGGTACCAACTTTTGCTCTGATACATATTTGGTACTTTCATTTTGAATATCTGTTTTTTGATAAAATATATGTACATCCACTTAAATCTCTTCAGAATCTGACTCCTGTTTCTTTATCATATGAAGAGTTTGTGTTTATTTCACCAGAATTTCATTCTTGAGAGAATCCCATGTCTTTTAGGTTGATCTCCTTTTTAGAATTTTCCACCATGGGATTGTACTTATTCCCCCCCCCCCCCCCCCCGGCCTCCGAACACTGAAATCTGCTCTCCCCAAATTAAGGATGCATAAAACTATTTTCGACTTTAACTTCTTTGTTGATTCTGAAATCTAAAAGAAAGTAGTAACTTCTTCACAAGCTTGTTACATATCTTTAGTTCCCTATTGATCAAAATATGGTCCAGAAAAACATTAGCATCTTATCATTTTTACTTTTTTAAAAATAATTTGATCATTATGGCAAGTGAAATATTAATCAATGATTCTGCATTGTCAGAGATTTCCAGTATATACATGGGTATTTAAAGTTCTGTATCACTACCATATTTTGCCTATCTTTCAGTTCTGTGATATTCTTAAAGTTATAATCTACTTCCTCTTTTTCCCTGGGTGATCTGTTGTATATTCCACTACTATATAGCTTATGTTTCTCTCTGCTTTGATTGTCATACAAATGAAATCCATCAACCTTTACCATTTTATTTCTCAGATTTACTCTCTGATAGACATGGTACCTCATAACTGATGCTATCTCATTTGTTCTCTTTTAAATATAAGTTTCCATTTTGGAAATTTATTTTGATTTGGGGACCCTACCTTTAGGCTGAGATTAGAAAGCCTTAGGTCCTCAAGGTCTCTTCCCCTCCCCCTCTGCTTCAGTTGAGCCATAAAGCCCTGTGGGCTGTACAAGACGCCAGGTCAGACAGCTAGGGGGAAAAAAGCCCCCAGCTCCCTCCGACCTGAGTGGAGGTATCTGAGAGATGCTGGGCTCTGGCGTGGCCTGTGCTGGGGCGCATGAGGCTCGAGAACACCCCCCACCACCAGCTGCAGCCCTGGCTGGAAGATTAGCTTGGTCTGTGGGGGCGCAAAAAGCCCCAATATTTGAGTGGAGATAAGAAAGTTATATATAGACCTGAGAGTTAGACAGCAAGGGAGCAGTTTGGTTCAGACTAGAGAGGGGGCTACAAGGATGCAGGAGAAGACAAGAAGGACTGCCGAAGGGCAGACTGACAGAGCAGACAGACAGAAGGTCAGTGAGAGAGAAACACAGGGGTTCAGTGGTGGCAGTAAGGAAGAGAGGAAAGTTAGAAGCAGGAGGATTTACAAAGTGAAAGGGTACAGGCAGAGTTAGTGAAAATAGCCGAGCAAGTGAGTGCCCTGAGGCAAGAGAAGGCTAAGGCCCTTATTGTATTAAAAAAGTTCTAAGTACAGCAGGTGGGAAAGAGACCGCAGGAAAGCAGTCAGGTTGTACATTTTATTTCCCTGTATTCTTAATTTTCAATAGTATCTCATAAATAAACTCTGCTTTGATTATTTAGTTAAGAGGCTTCTTAATATTTTGCTTATCAATTTGGGAGTGGAGCAGTGTGGTGGAACTTTATAAACAGCCCACATTAAATTAATAGCAGTCAGATAGCCAGCTAGTCAACAGTCCCCAGATTAGTCCTCCAGTCAGATTAGCCCTCCCAAATTAGACTAGTCATTTAAAAATATTTTCACACCATTCTATATCTATATGCTATTCATGAGTCATCTGGTAGTTCTCAGTGATTTCTAGAAGTATAAATTTATATCATGCATTAAGATTAGTTCACTTTATTCTTACCTATGGAGTACATTTTTGCATAGATATCTGATGCCATAAATTATTTCTACCCCTTTGAGATACTGTATTCTGTGAATTGATAATCCTTTCTAATGATAGTCTCCTTCCTGGACTGTACCTGTTGTTCTCTGTAATATCTGGATTGACAGATGCATGTGGGCTGTTTTTCTTCCTCTCAAATTATCTGTTTAAATCTTTCTCAACCTAATTCAGAAATTTTCAGGCAAATCCATTTTCACTTCTTTTTTGGGGTATTATCTAATAACTTGTTGGCAATATTCACTACTATTCTTTCTATGTTTTACTTAGAACATTATTTTTGTTTCTTGGATATTTCATCCAATGTATTTATAGTCCCATTCACTGTTATTTTTTCTTGTTTTGTCATACCTTTTGCTATTTATTGTATCTGGCTTGGTAGGAACGTGTAAGTAGTTTCTTCTCTCCCCCTCTAATATCACTGGATTTATTTAAGTTAGAAAAAAATAAGAAGAAAAATATGCATGATCAGAAAATGGCATAAGTACACTAACTTACACATTTACCAAGTTTTTTTTGTGTGTGTTTTTTGTTTGTCTTGTTGTTGTTGTTGTTTTGTTTTTTGTTTTTTGTGGGGCAGTGGGGGTTAAGTGACTTTCCCAGGGTCACACAGCTAGTAAGTGTCAAATGTCTGAGGTCGGATTTGAACTCAGGTGCTCCTGAATCCAGGGCCAGAGCTTTATCCACTGTGCCACCTAGATGCCCCTACCAAGTTTTTTTGTTTGTTTGCTTTAACAATTATTTTGTGCGTGAAACGTACCCAATTAACCAGATTGAAACTTTTAGGCAGCTACCTTTATAAAGGCCCTTGAATTTCCACAAATTATATTTATAAATGCTGGACTCTGCAGCGATGATCTCCACTGAATCAGATCCACCTGAATAACTACCTTTATTTGATTTCTTTCCCTTTCATTATTTATCACAAATCATTATCAAATGTAATCCCAGTTGACTGAATCAAAATTGCTTAGAAATATGAAAAAAGATGTCAGATAATTCATTATCTTAATTACATAAAGATACACAAGCAATACTATATTTCTGACCACACTCTAACTTCAACTCAGTGTTCAGGAGATTGAAGGGAAAGAAAGCAGAATTTTGTTGATTTTCTTAAAAAATGAAATGTTATTAAAAACTAAAAATAACTTTGAAATTAAAATATTGAATGGATACAGACTAATAAAGGAAATATAATCAGCACTCAGCTAGAACCCCTGGTGTCCTATATGGAACAAGATATTTATATTTTCTGTATCCTTTTAGTGTTAATGAATTCTCTGAAAACTCATTTTGCATCAAGATTGAAAGTTACTTTGAGAAAGAACACATTCTTTATTCATTGTAATTTCCTGTACTACAACTAGGCTATAGGCAATTCTAGATTTGTATCTGGAAACCATTCTGATGTCGAAGATGTAAGGTGCATAGAGAGTAGGAAGATCTTGGGTTGAGGAAAGCCATCTGCAAAATCAAACTCATAAACCATACAGGTGTCTTTTAAGGTTAGTTTGAGCTTTGGTAATCCATATATAAAAGCTTGAATTTATATCATGTTTTAAAGTCTGGCAAAGGTTTTCATAAGTTATCATTTGATTCTCATGGCAACCCTGCAAAGTAGGTACTATTATTTTTCCCATTTTCTGAATAAGGAAGTGGAAGCTCAAAAGAGATTGATTGACTTGTCCAAAGACACACAACTAGTAACTGTCTGAGACAGGATTTAAACTCAGACATCTTCCTATGCACCGTCACCTAGACACTTCTCTAATTTCATATATACATCCAATGATTACCAAATCTACTTATTGAGTTATCATAGAATTTTTCATATCAGTCTCTACCTTACCAGACATTTCCACTATGTTAACAAAGACTGGTATTATCTAATACTTGGACTATTGAAAAACAGCCTCCTACAAAATGGTCTTTGTGCCTCGGATTTCTCTATTCTTTGATCTATTCTTTATGTAGCTTGCAAAACAATCTCAATTTCCAATCACTTTGCTCATTTGCTTTTTATATCTTTCATCTTTCAGATATATTGAGACCCAATGCCCCACCAACACCATCAAAACTGAGTTGCCTCTAGAACAGACTTCATTCCTCTATCATTGTCCAGTATAATTGTTTGCCTTATCTTTATTTTCTTTATTGCATTTATACTTCCTCACTAAGTATATGATGAAGTATAATATTAGAGACCAAGTATGACCCACTGTCACTGACAGAATATAGAGTCTTATAGGCATCTTTATAGATGATATCTTAGATTATTTTGTTGCTTGTTTTTAGTCTTACAGTTTTATCCTCAAATTCCTTCAGGTTTCCTTGACTTGATTCCATAAGCTTTCTGAATATTCTGAAGGTTTATGTCTCTTTCTCTGTCTATGACTCTGTCTGTCTGTCTCTTATTTTTGTATATCTCATATATGTATATGTGTATATTTATATAAGTGCATATGGTATGTGTATATATATATTTGTATAGGTATGTATGTATATAAGCATATGTACCTACATACATATACACATATGATATCAAGTGCTTTGAGAAACTCATATATCTTTGCATTGGCCTTCAAAAGACAATTAACTACTAACCCACTTGTCTAGAAGTCCATTACTGTAAAAGTCTTTATAAAAATAGGCCACAGATATATTCATTAAGGGCATTGCTTCAAAAGGTTGAGATATAAATAAGCAGGACCCTCAGTATTCTGTAGTTGACCAAATAGTTATAGATACAAAATTGACTGAAAGGTATAGGTAATAGAAGACCTTTTGTCATTATTATTTGTTTACTATAAGAATGGACTTGGAAGAGCAAAAGTTTTCTTTAAAGACATTTAACATATCCAACAAGATTTCTCCCATGTGTAAATCGAAATCGAACAATATTCCCTGAAAGATGTAAAGAGAGATAATTTTATTTGGTATCCATCCAGTTAATATCAAGCACGTCATAAAACTGGGAGATATACTCACCCAAGAGGTTTGCTAATATCATAGAATATCAGAGTTCAAATTCAAGGGGGACTTCTTATAGATGGTGGGGTTCTCCAGTCCTCCTACTGTTTATACATGACATGGTACTGATTGTGTTAAGATTCAGAGCATTACAGAACCATCTAAATAAGATCCATAATCAATCAAAAGTTTTCCCTAACAACCAACATAGGACAAAGAAAATAAATAAAGATTGCTTATTCTCCAAGCTATGACATACCATTCTATTGGAAAACACTTCGAGCTGGTCTCTGTACACATATATTAGAAAGATATTACGCATTGATAAAAAGCTGGGCCCAGAACTGAATAGGAAGAAATTGGACTTGATTGCCTTTGGGTGTTATATTCATTTTAGTGATCCTAGTATTCTCTTTGTTTGTTTGTTGTTTGTTTAAATATCAATATCATTCTGGGGATGTCATTTTATTTTAAATAATGGAATAAGAATTATACAAATTAAAGTCTTGAATTAAGAATTAAAGTCTTAAGTCCCCAAATAGCATGTAAGAAGAATGTGGAAGGTCCTCAAATAATGCAACATACTACTAAAAGGAATTTGGCAGTAGATGTGGATTGAAGATTGTTTACTAGAGTCTAGATGACCACTTGTTGGGCAAATTACAATAGGGATTCCTTTCAGGCATGGGTTGGACCACATGGCCATTGAGATCCCTTTCAAATTTCAAATGTTATGTTTCTATGAATATCAGAGAGATGTAGAAATGGAAAAGGAGGGATCAAAATGTAATGAGAGAAAGGGGCAGCTAGATGGTGCAGTGGATAGAGCACCGGCCCTGGAGTCAGGAGTACCTGAGTTCAAATCCGGCCTCAGACACTTAACACTTACTAGCTGTGTGACCCTGGGCAAGTCACTTAATCCCAATTGCCTCACTAAAAAACAAAACAAAACAAAACAAAACAAAAAACAAACAAAAAAAATGTAATGAGAGAGAGGTTTAGCAAGTGGACACTATACATCTTCTGTTATGATCCACAAAGGGTTAAGAAATCTAAAAATAGGCCTCCATGCATATTGGTAGGACATAATAGGGAAGAAACAACAGTGAAGAAGTGTTGTTATCATCACCATTGGAAAGATGATACATTTAGAAGAAGTCATAGATCTTTGGAAGCGACGCTCCTGGTGCTCTGTACAGAGCAAAAACTTCATAACAAAAGCAGAACTTTTGGTTTTGAAAGCTACTTCTCCTTAAATTAGCCGATCATCTAAATGTACATGCCTGGATTGAAGAGGAATTTAACTTAGAAACAGGGATTTCTAGAGTTTTCCACTGATTTTTTAAAATGATTTGAGCTCCTCCTAGAATGTACCCAGGGATGTCCAAGGCTAAATATATTTCATCGCTTCAATTATAGATTCCTATCAATCAGAAAAATGTATGTTCAGCCAAATGAACCATTTGGGGTTGGTCCATATGGATGAGTTATAAATGTCGTGATAAATTTCCTAAAGATAATCAACCCTGGACATTAACATTTTATTAATATCCTTTTTATATGATTGTTAACAGTAGGGTTATTAACTCTATTGACAGTAGATTATTAGCCCTATTGGAATGATCCACAGCAGAATTAAAATATCAGTATACCATGAAAGTACACTGACCTTTTACCTATTAGTACAAAAAGAAACATCATATAATTGATATTATAGCTTACTAAGAGTGGCTTCTCTTTGTATTACTACTTTGCTGATCAAAGGCAGAGAGAAAGTTAGCATCTACTCAAAGAAAAAGCAGTTAAGCCCATTGTAAAGAAATAAAAACATGTAGCAGAGCCTGCAGTGACATAAAAGATTTCAACAGAGACGTAGCAAAGTAAGAGGTGTTGTGTAAAGATAGTCAGCACTGGAGAGGTTAGGGATGGGGAAAAAGGGGGTAATAATTTGATTTCTGCTTGACAAGTTCTCACACCAACAGGGTAAGGGTCACCCTCTTTTGCATTAAGACTTAGCAGAAATCTGTTCATTAGTAATCTAAGACAATGGAGCAGATTTGCCTAGTTTTCCCTAGTAACTGAAATCCAATACTGTAACTAGGCAAAGGGAAGATCTGTGAACATGTAGAAAAGGAAGCAGTGATCAAAAAGAATAATAATGGCTTCATTGTGATTCATTTTGAAAAATGCAAGATTAATTTCATTTCTTAGGGGGGAGATAGGTTTGGGGACAAATTTTACATACTGTTCCAATAAGAGGATATGGTTTATTTAGAGCTTAATAAATATTTGACAAAGTTTTTCATGTTATACCTTCTGGATAAGCTGAAGATATGAAATTTAGAGTCAAAGGGCTATAAGATATTAGATCTAAAACTAGAAGGAGCCTAAAAAACCCCTTAAAGTCTAGCCACACCATTTTTCAGATGCTTAGAGTACAGTTAAATGGTTTACAAAATGGTTGAATGACTGCACCAAAAGACTTGTTATTAATGCTTTCAAGTCAACTCAGAAAGAGATTGCTAAGGGAGTGTGTGAGGATTTGGTTCTTCACTCTTCAAGGTAATTGTAATAATAACTGACACTTTAATGGTGCTTTAAAATTCATGAAATGTATTGTTAATTATTTCATTTGGACCTCCCAACAACAATGGGAGATAAGTATTATATTCTGATCCCATTTCACACATGAGGAAACTTGAGGCTATGGGTTGTCACCTAGCTTTTTTATAGACTGAAACAAAATTCAAGCCCAGGTCTTTCTGGCTCCTATTCTGTTGTTCTAACGATAGTACGAATGGACTGCAAATGTTTTGTTTTCTTCTTTTTTTTAATTATGTTCTGTCAGTCAAGACTTGTTCAATATAAATCACCAACATATGAATATTTTCTTATGTACAAATTCCACACATGTATGTACTACTGTTCTAGTAATTATGTATATCAATCTTTTTTTTCTCTTTTTTTTCTCTTTTTCCTTTTCTTTCTTCTAGGGCAATGAGGATTAAGTGACTTGCCAAGGGTCACACAGCTAGTAAGTATCAAGTGTCTGATGCCAGATTTGAACCCAGGTACTTCTGAAACCAGGGACAGTGCTTTAACCTACCACACCACATAACTGCTTCCAATTATGTATATTATAAAAGGCAAAATAGACATTTTAATTGAAGATAAGATAAAATTAAGATAATGTTTTATTCTACATTCCAAGGAATCCACTGGAATTCATTTAGGACAGGAATGATATGATCTGACTTGCACTTTAGGAAGAAATGCTTTGGAGAATGAATTGGAGAAAGGAGAGATAAGGTAGGGAGACCAATTAGGAAGATAATGTAATAGTCTAGGAGATAGAGAGGTAATGATATACTGAACTAGGTGGTTGCATGAGTAAGAACTAGGGGACAGTCATGAGACATGTGGTAGAGGAAAAACCAATGAGATTTAACAACTGATTAAATTTGTAGGATGAGCAAGAGTGAGGCAAAGATACAAATGCTGTGAGAACCTGGTACCCACATCAGAAATAGGGAAGCAATGTGGGGGAAAGGTTCATTTTGATGAGATGTATTTTTCTAATTGTTAAAAAAATATATATTTTGGAGGCAGCTAGGTGGTGTAGTGGATAGAGCACCAGCCCTGGATTCAGGAGGATCTGAGTTCAAATCTGGCTTCAGACACTTGACACTTACTAGTTGTCTGACCCTGGGCAAGTCACTTAACCCCAATTGCTTCACCAAAAAAAAAAAAAAAAGAAAAGAAAAAAATTAAAAGGATGACTCCATGGAAAGAATTGTAGGTAATGTTAAAATGACAATTATGGGCTATTAAAATTAAAGCAATGGATTGGAGAGTGGGGAAAGAAAGATCTTGACTTCTGTTTGGAAGATGTTGACTCTAACATGCCCATGGGCCCTAGTTTGGTTGGAACCAGGAGGCAGGGCTATTATTGATTTGCTCTTTGACCTTACTTCCTGTTTTTTTCTTCACTGATGATGAAAAGGAATGGATCTGCTAGTCTTTTATTTTTTCCCCTTCTTCCTTTGACTCCTCTCTTCCAGTGGCCTAGGAGAGTGTCAGTTCCATGATTGGTTCACTGCCCTTCTGGTCACTCTCAACAAAATAACATGGTCCAGCATTGCTGGATCTGTTCTAACCTAAATCTATGGCTTGTCTCAATGTCTCCCAATTAGTTGGTCCCCTTGAGAAGAATAATTATGTGCCATTTTGGTAGATAATTAATAATAACTGAGGAAGCAATATGAGCTATACTATTTATTAGCCAAACAGGCATAATAAATGGGTCAATGGACTCCCCAGTCAGTCCAGACAAAGAATACAGAGTGAGACATATTTTTACATATTAAAAATAATTAATCAAGTAAGAACAACTAATTAAACAAAAACAACTAAGTAGGATACAAAATGAAGTAATTTGATTTATAAATGGAGGAAAGGCTTGGAGTTTCCTGAATTGGGAAGAGGAGAGCAAAAAGATACAGGTCCCTGAAATCAGAAAAAGAGGTGTTTCACTTCCGCAAAGTGTCTGCATTCATGGAAATAATAATTGACTGACCAGAGGCTAATTCTCATTCCATGTTTATTATTATGTCTAAAATAGCTTCCATTATATAGGGGTCATTTTCTGTAATATGGCCTCTATTGTGTTAAGAATCCCCATTAATATATTTCTCCAGCATAAAGTCACATTGTTATTTTCTAGGATTCAGCTTTGCAGGTATATTTTGAACAAAGTTGAAGATGACTCCAGAAATTCTGATGCCACAAAAGCTGGGAGGGGACCTCAGACACAGTTATAGGAGGCTGGTGGCCCCCTCTCATACCTCCCATCTATCTAAATGAGATAATAATATTGGGCAAGGGAAAGATGTAGTTTATCAAAGTCCCCACCCTCCAAGGCCCTATGAAGATAGTACTATACAGTATCAGTGCAGAATCTGATGTCATTAGATTCCACAATTGGTGAAATATTCCTATATATTTGAGGGATCATGCAATATAAGAGATAGGGAGTTCTATTTGGGTGGCTATGTCAATCAAGGTTGTACCTAATGGTTAAGTCTCTCATCCTCCTCCTAGCCCCAGTACTTATATTCAGTGTAAGTCTCATAACTGTATCCCAAGATGGCAGAGGATGAGCCATACATAGAAATACCTTATATGTAGAACTAGCTTTCTCTTGGGAAATGTAATCTCTTTAGTACTTTTAATATCCTGAGGCTAAGAATCTCTGATAAATCTATTTGGGATCTCACATTTATCCTGTTTTCCTAGCATTCCATGTCTATATAATCCTTTTGATTTATAAACTTTTTTCTCTTTTTATATGTTTTTATGTTTGTAGATAGAGGGTATCTATAAATACAATATGCCAGGATCTTGAGGATAATCACTTGAAGGAATGAAGGATACTTAGCTGGAGAAGACCTAAAGCACACTTGTTTTTAACCATGTGAAAACTTGTCACATGTTATTCTCTTTGGTCTCAGATGACAGAACTAGGAGTCATTGGGTAGAAGTTTTATAACAGCTAGTAAGAAAAAAATCCAATAATTAGTGCCATTCAAAAGTATACTTAGCTTTATTATAATAGCTCATTCCTCTTAACAATACTGAAGATCCTCAAGTAGAGCCCTGAATGACTACTTGTCAGGAACGTTGCTAGACAGCACAGTGGATGAAGTTTTGGCCTTGTAGTCGAGAAGATCTGAGTTTGTATCCTGCCTCAGACGTTTAATGGCTATGTGGCCCTGAGGAAAACACAAAATTTCTCAACCATGGTTTTCTCACCTGTAAAATGCAGATAATAATAGTACCTTTTTCAAGGGACTGTTGTAACGATCAAGTAAGATAATCGTGTAAAATGCTTTGCAAAACACAAATCCCTCTGTAAATTTCAGTAGTAGTTGTTATTATTATTATTAATTATTATTATGACACATAGAGTATTCTTGTTTCAGGCATGGACTACACTACAGGAACTGTAAGGTTCCTTCTAAATTCTGAGATTCTGTATTTTTTGGTATTATTGAAGAAACAGTAAACAAAAAAACAATAGGGCTCAACATGCATTTTGTGAAAATAACTTTATCAGTACTCTTTAGTAATCATATTCTAAAATGATTTTTGTGTTCTATTGTATGATACTAAGTGCTATAAGGTTTATAAAGCACCCTAATTACCAGGCCTGAAATAAGGAATGACATTATAGTTATAACCATTTTATAGATGAGAAAACTGAGGCAGAAAGAAGTGATAAGATTTGTTGTGGTCACTATATATATGTGTATATATATATATGTATGTATGTATGTATGTATAGTATGTATACATATGTATATATATATATATATAATTTCTTTTTTAAGATTCTTAAAAATTAAAATAACACATGTTGGTTCAGGATTTTTCTTTTTTTACAAAGAATATAATTTTGTAATCTCTTTATCTTTATCAACATCTATTTCAACATTAAACCAAGTTCTTCCACTGTCTAAAATAATTCATCAAAATAATTTAAACATTGCATGAAAACACCTGCTATTTTATAAATTGACGTATATCTTGACTTATAAAACTATAGATGTTCAAAACAACAATATCATCAAAGAAATTGAATTGAGGAGCCAGATCTAAATTATTTTTGCTTTACCTTTAAGAGAGGTGTTAGATGTCACTCAGTAGATGAGTTGAAGAAAGTGCTAGTATTAGAATGAGTTCAGGTAAATTATCATTAATTAATTCTCATAGGAAATCTGCAGTTTTACTAATAGGTTACAGCTTGATTCAACATTTCAGTAAATATGGAGAAATGTACATATCAAAGGGACTAGTCAGGACAAATAACAGACAAATGAAGAAAATGACAAAATTTTATTATGTGAAAAATCTTCATTCATTAGGTTCATAATATAAAATTATGCTGAATACAATTAAGCCATTGATTAACACTCTCAGTTCCTCCAATAGATTAGAGTATATTTTGTATTTTAAGATTGTACTTTATTTTGTCATACAGACTAATCATCATTTATTATTTATATAATTCCCTCCTGTGCTCAACCCCTTTACTAATAATGACTTTGACACTTGAGTCTAACATTATTATTTTTTTTAGATTTTTTGCATTAATTTAATCATACAAATATTCATTTATACAGTAATGAAAAACCTCTTCACCATCTCCCAGGCACTGTGAGACCCCACCACCACATCCACTTCTCTCTCTCTCAACACATGCTTCTTAGTCAGAGGGGGCAGCCTGGAGCTGCTGCTGGTCCCTCATGCCACCCCATTCCAATGACCAGAGAGAAGGAAGGGAAGCCTAGGTAGGGAATACCATGCACTTCCAGGTGGGCCCAGCACCCCTACACTCCAGGCCCCAGGGCACAGCCCAAACCCTGGACGTTCTGTTCCCAATCACCTTTCCTTCCTCTTAGGCCATATTACTGGGTCAGGGAAGAGTCTTTCCCCAGCTGAAAGCATTCCTCCCAGAAGGAAGCACAGATTTACTTTAGAAAAATGCCCCCAAACAACTCTTGTCCCTCCTTTCCTCAAAGGAACACATGCATATGCACCAGACATACTGATCTCACCCTGAGCCCCCCAGCTGCTCCCCACTGGCCCAAATAAGGTAGACCATGTGACTCTAACATTATTAACATAATCATTGCCATTCAGTCATTTTTCAGTCATGTCTGAATCTTTGTGACCCCATTTTGGTTTTCTTGACAGATACTAGAGTGGTTTGTCATTGTCTTCTCCAGCTCATTTTACAAATGAGGAAACTGAAGCAAACAGGATTATTTTCCCAGAGGCCAGACTTTTACTTATGAAGATGATCCTTCCTAACTCCAGGTCCAGCACTACATCCATTGTACCACCTAGCTGCCCAATTAGCATAATTACATTAGCTCAATCTAAATGTCCAAAAATGATAACAAGATACATACATATGATCTGGTCATTGTTGGGTGATGAAAGCACCTATGACCAGTGCTCATTTAAAGAAAATAATAACTATTTAATTTCTTAACACCCACAGTTGTGGGTTGGTTTTTTTCGTCTTGGAAACACCAGAAAATCAGAAATGCTCGTATAAGTTAGAATTTTAAATTTGGTCCACTGAAACAGGGCTTTCTCAAGGGAGACTCACAAACATATGGCAGAGATTCATTTCACTACTTTCCACATTAAACATCTGCATAAAAACATCAGATATTAGATGTGTAAAGACCCAAATGCAAAATCAGTGGTTCTGAATGCAATGTGAGGGTTTTACCTAAATATATTGTTTTATTAGCCCTAGAAAACACTTTTCTCAACTTCTGGAGCACCCTATCCCCCAACCCTATAAAAGGATAACACTATTTTAAATTGAATGTTCTTACACACTGATATTAATTTAGCTACCTCAAAGGCAAAATGGAGAAAAATACTCCAGGGTATACCTGCAGAGTAAAATGCAAATTTAAACAATCTTTGCTGCAACATTGATGAGATGCATGTACGAAAACTCAGATTAGAGAAAGATGATCACAATGTTCCATCTGAATATCAACCAATATCCATTCTACTTTACTAAGCTTTTGTGAAGGGACTGCTAGGATAAGAGCACTGCTCTGATGGAGATACTATTTATATAACATATGATTCTTGCTTTATGAAGGCTACAGTCTAGTGGAAGATGTGATACTTATCCATAATTCCATTCTACATGGACCCACAATTTCATCCATGTGTGTGACTTAAGCAGGTGGCAAACTTCCCATGGCTTCACATGCATGCAAGTAAGTGTAGAGTTAATTCCTCGAGTACTTCACTGGGATTATGGTTCCAGCTATGTGTGTAGTTCCTCCAGCAGGGAAGACAAGCACTCAATACCTTACATTTTAAGCTTCTTCTTGTCCATATTCTCCTTTAACTCTCCCAAAGATAATCAACTCAATATGCTATGGGCCTTTATCTGTTCATCATTTATATCCAACCCTTATTACAATTCTGGAAATGTATACATAGCCATCAGAAAAACAATTATGTTTATAAAAAATGAGTTTCACACTAGAAATATGTTGTTATTACTTGAAAGCATTGAATATTTTCCTAAATGCAACAAAGCCTGCTTTCTTCCTACTTTTCATTTCTAAAATCAATTCATTATTTATTTGTGCTACTGTAGCCATATGAGTGTGCTGATATATTGATGCTCATTCAACTATGATTGAAGGAACTAGAGATGTTTAGATTGATGAAGAAAAGATTTTGGTGAGATATCTTCAAATACTTGAGGATTTCTATGTGGGATATGAATTAGATATCACAGGACCAAATATTTAGAGCTGGAAGGGGCATTAGAAGTGACCTAGTTCAATCACCTTATTTTATAGAGGAAGAAACTGAGTCCCTTTAGAATGTTGAATAATTTACTCAAAGTAAAAGATTTGAACCCAGGTCTTCTGACTCTATATTCATAGTTCTTTACGCTGTATCACATGACTTCATAAAGTATGCTTCCTTTATTTTTGGTTGAATACTTAGCACAGTGCCGGACACATAATAGGTGCTTAATAAATGTTTATTGGATTGAATTGAATATTTGTATTATTTATTTCACATGATTCATATAAAGAAAGTGCCTTGTCAAACATGAAGCATTATACAAATCAGTTACTATGATAAAAAAACACTTAAAATTCATATATAGGACCACTCTCTCACCTGAAACTCTTGGTTCCAATACCTTAAGGATTTGGGAAAATCACACACACACACAAAAAAAAGCCATCATATCCTCACTTGTGAATCACCCATGACTCCAGAAAGCAAGGTTAATTAGTCCTTGATTCTTGCAATGAAAGGAAAACCATGTTGAAAATAGAAAGATTGGGTATAACCCACCCAACTTTCATTAAGTGTTCATGGTACACAGAAAAAGACAAAAGGGTAGGAAGGGGATACTGAAAGATCTTAAACAATGTCCTAACATAAGTTTGCAAGAAGAGAATTACATTTTTTTTTTTTTAGAAAATGCTTCCCCATCAAATAAATAAAGTATGAGAGTCTCTTGATATTTGATAGGGATCAGACAGGAGAAGATAATTAATGAGGATGACAACTAATAATAATACTAATAAAAGCTAAAATTTATACATACACAGTTTTGAGGTTTACAAAGCACTTTAAATATTCCTTTGCACTTCACAATATACTTTTTTTTAAAATTTTAAGCATTTTTATTTAAAGTTTTGAGTTCCAAATTCTATCCCTTCCATTTTATAGTGTCTACAGTTGTTTTGATTTATTTGATGTTGTTTTGTTTTGTTGTTCAGGGCAATGAGGCTTAAGTGACTTGACCTGGGTCACACAGCAAGTAAGTGTGTAGTGTCTGAGGTGGGGTTTGAACTCAGGTCCTCCTGAGTATAGGGCCAGTGCTTTATCTACTGTGCCACCTGGCTGCCCCCATATACAATTATTTTAAATGTCATTTCTCTTTCTATCTCTTGCTGCTGAACTTTGTTGGTAATGTATGGAAATGCTGCTGATTCATTGCTCCTCACAACATTCTGGTGAGATAGGTATTATTCTGATTCCCACTTTACAGATGACAGAATTTATGCTGAGTGGTTGTGACCTGTCCAAGCTCATACATCTAGTAAGGATTTGTAAAAATTCTGTAGCTTGAAGTATAATTTGAACTCATGGTTTCTTGCAAAGTAGTGATTCAAACTAAAATTTCACCTCCCCAAATATCCCATAGCAAGATGAAAAATTCACAATGCTAGTTCATATCCCCTGCTGCATTTAGTGAATGCAATGTAAGCTTGAAAATCTAAGTTTAGCTTGACTTATTGTAGCCATTTACCATCAAAAGCAGTGAATCCTTTATTATGCCTTTTCAGAATTATACCAGGTGATATAAACACAGGTGATTTCTCCTTACTGCTAAATACTGAGAAATAAAACTCACTAAGGCAAATCCTACTAAGACACAGGCTTTGAGGATAGTTACATTTCAGTCAGTCCCATGACCTAAGCACCAAACTACAGAAAAAAACATATGTTTAATAAGGGTAATAAATTTTAAGCAATTCTTATAAAAATTGTGCAATGCAAAAAAACCTGGATTAATAAAAAGATTAGAAAGTCTTTAGATAGGCCACAGATATAAGACCATCTGCCATCAAAGTGAGGAGAAATAAGATCTTTTGAGTGAATGATGTGAAAATTTACAAGAAATTGCTAGTATTGGAATTATCTACTGATAAGGAAAGGTCCTAGACAGAATGAGAAAAAATGGCAGATGATTTTTAAAAGCAAAGTGGAACTTTTAAGTTATATCCAGTCTTAATATCTGGAGATGTCAAAGATCATAATAATCGAAGAAATCTCATCCTTTAAACAAAAATCATTTTGATAGGATCACAAAAATGATAACTCTTCTTTTATTGGAAGAGGTAGATAAAGAATTATCATATATCTGGGTCTGTTTTGATTCTTTTATTCTTACAAAAGTCATGTTATGTGAATTTCAAGTCTAGACTTGAATCTCTCCAAGGAGAATGGTTTCAAAACCTCACCAAAAGCTTTTTTGATTGGATTAAGATACTTATGGAATTTTCCCCAATATTTTGCTAAAATATTACTAGATATAATGTAACTGTAGATAATAAAAATTAGACATCAGCTTTAGTGTTGTCTCTCTTTTTGCTAGTCAATAATGGGCAATTTAAGACTGAATAAATTTGATTCATAGGTTTATCAAAATTTCTTCCTTTTTCACTAATCAACTGGGTCCCAGACTTCCAACAGGAAAGGGTTCAAGAAATAGAGATTTAAGTATGTGAATATTTAGGTCTCTGTCTTATATAGTTAAATAATACAGAAAATCTGTGATTTTAATGGTGTGGGTGATCTCTTGTCTGAAACAAATTATAACCCTTCTATGCCTTAATAGTTTCTTGAATTGCTTTCACCAAATGTCCATTATTTAGTGACTAATCCAGCAATGAACCTCTTCACATGTATGTAGTCTGGTCTTTAGAAGGCACACTACCCATAAACCTATTTGATATTTTCCTTCTTTTTAAATTTAATTGTTTGTTACATTGAAGTTCTATTTATGTTTGCTGTGCTTTAAGTTGTCTCCCTCCCTCCCTCCCCACACCAAAAGAAGGCCTCCATTTGACACAGATAAATAGATGATAGATAGAAAGGAAGAAAGGAAAGAAGGAAAGAAGGGAAAGATAGACAGATAGACAGATAGATAGATAGATAGATAGATAGATAGATAGATAGATAGATAGATAGATAGACTGATAGATGGATGTGTATATGTAAAACCATACTATGCATACATTTATTCATCAGTTCCTTCTTTGGAAATGGTTACCATCTTCCTTCATGGGTTCCATGTAGTTGATATGAGTGTTTAGAATATTTAGAATAATTTGGTCATCCACAGTTATTCTTCTGGCAATATTGCTATTACTCTGTATAATTTTCTGTTTTTTCTGCTCATTTCACTCTTCATTGTTTCATGCAAGTCTTTCTTTGTTTCTTTAAAATCAACCTGCTCATCATTTCTTATAGCACAGTAGTATTCCATCACAATCATATACAACAACTTGTCTAGCCATTCTCCAATGGATGGGCATCCCCTCCATTTCCAATTCTTTGTCACAACAAAGAGAGCTGCTATACATATTTTAGAACATGCAGGTTCTTCTTCCTTTTTCCCTGACAACCTTGGGAAACAGATGTAATAGTGGATTACTGGGTCAAAGAATATACATAGTTTTATAACTCTTTGGGCACAATTCCAGATTGTTCTCCAAATTCAATAGATTAATTCACAATTTAATCAACAGTGTATGGGTGAACCAAATAATTTTTTCTTCTTGATGTGAACAACCAAAATAGTAACTCTTCTGAATATCCTTTGGATATAATCTCAGGTCACTTCTATCCCATAAGAGGTATCACAATAGGATTTGGGGATTTTAATAGCGTACCTTTCTTAATCTTTTCTCTCTCCCCATCCTACAAAAAAGAAGTTATCTATCTTTCCCTTTAATTGGCTACTTCATATTAATCAAATCTCTTCTTATTAACTACTGTCTAGGCTAACCAGTGAAATTGAGGGTTACATTTTAAGGTCTCCAGTCCAAGCCACCTGAGGTTAAGCACTAAAGATAAAAGAAGAATGGGATTGGCAGGCTGGGGTGGTTACTGATACCATGTACCACAATACATTGAAGAAGCTTAAGATTTAGTCTAATACTCTGAAAGCCTTCAGACATGCACAGATTATTATCAGGGACTGGAGCCAAAGGTTTTAACATGGCAATCAGAAGCCTGGGCAATTTAGGGGATAGAAGTCCTTCACTGTTACCAGTGTTCCTCTCATCTTTTAAACTATGTCTACTTAACCTCTCCCTTTATAACCTGTTTTTTAAATTCTTTTTTAGAATTAAAAGGGTCCTCATTTGCCCCTAACTCATTTTTAGTATCTGTCTTTTTTTTTTAATTTGATGAATGAATAATCTGAAAAAGCAGACATCCCAGTTATCACTACTTCTGCATCAACCCCAATTTCCTTCTTATTTTTGCTTCTGGCCAGGGATTGGGGAGGAGTCCTAGTAATAGAGATTTTGAAATCAAGCAGAGATATTTGCAAGACTAAGCTATGTATGTATGTGTGCACATATGTATATATGTAGGTGTGTATGTATATATATGTATACACAATATGAAATCCTGTAGATTTGAAGATAATTCATTGACTCAATCGATTAAGCCTTTAAGTATAAAATATGTTAGTTCTAGGTAGTATCAAAGATAAAATTCAAAATACTTCTTGTTCTCAGAGAGCTTAAAGTCTGCTTTGGGAACATACCACATATATGTCACACGTGTCATATATGCAACCGGTTTATATGTACACATATCACACACACACATATATATATACATACACATATACACACATATGTATGTGTGTATATATATACATATATATGGGGGTGCATCTATACATATCCTCATATGTAATACTTTGAGGAGGGAATAAGCCTTAAAAATATAAGGGATTTAGAAAGGTTTTCTCTGGAAATGATACATGAGTTCAGTCTTTAAGGAAGTTAATATTTCTAAGACACAAAAGTCAGAGATAGGGTATTCTTAGGCATGAAAGACAGCCTGTGCAAAGTCAAAGAGAGAGGAGATGAAGTGCCAATGTCAGAGAATAGCAATATCCCAGCTTGGTTAGAATATGGAATATATGAAGGGGAAGGAAATGCAATGATCCTGGAAAGGTAAATTGGATTGTGATTTTGTAAAGGGCTTTGTTGTTGTTTGTCCTTCATACTCAAAGAGGACTATTATTGGGTGATGTCATTACTTACAATGAATTCGATTTAAGTGAAGGAGGGCTGTGCAAAGTCACCTGCCACACTCTCTTCTCCAGAGCCATCTGGGTCCAGTGACAAGACATATCATGACAACTGGAGATGGCTCTGGATGTTTAAGGCAATTGGGGTTAAATGACTTGCCCAGGGTCACATAGCTAGTAAATGTCTGAGGTGAGATTTGAACTCAAGCCCTCCGAACTTTAGGGCCTGTGCTCTAGCCACTGTGAAACCTAGTTGTCCTGTAAAGGGCTTTAAATGGCAAGCTAAAGAGTTTTCATTTGATCATAGAGGGAGTCTCTGAAGTTTCTTGATCAGAATAGTCATATGGTAAGCTATTTTCTAAGGAAAGTATTTTGGCATCTATTTGAAGATTGGTTGGTGAGGGGAGACCCTAAAACCCAGGAATCAAATTAAGATACTGTTAGAGTAATTCAGGTATAAAGTGGCATTGTCCCTATTAAGGAAGGGAAGAAGAGAGATGTGAGATATCTCCGTTGTAGATTCAACATTTCATTATGAATGCATCTTCCTTAAATTTGGTTGGCTCATTTCTCTTTGGTTGCAGTGAGGAATTTGCACTGACAAATACACTCTAAAATAAACACCTTTCTGACAAATGGCAAGATAATGCAAGGTTATTAGTTAGGGACAGAAATGTCATCTGGGGAATATATGCGAAGTAGTGATTTTACAGAATACTTTTATTCCCACTATCTTATTACCCAACACAACCCACTAGGACCAAAGAAACCAGTTTCTCTCAATTTTATCAACATCCCCTGGCTTTGGTGCTAATTGTTTATGATCAATGCTAATAATAGTATGTCAACTATTAAGACTTCTCCACTCTCCTTGATAAATGCGACTCTCCTCTTAACATACATGATGGTCTCTAATGAATTTCCAATCTCCTGTTATATCTCTCTAGTGTCTGTGGTTCTACATATCAATATACCTACACCCCACAATCCAGAACTGACAGCTCTGTCACTTTTTTTTTTCTTTTTTGGGCTGGGCAATGAGGGTTAAGTGACTTGTCCAGAATCACACAGCTAGCAAGTGTCAAATGTCTAAGTTCAGATCTGAACTCGGGTCCTCCTGAATCCAGGGCGGGTGCTTTATCTACTGCGCCACATAGCTGCCCCCCCCCCCCGTAACTTTTTTTCACATGGAAAATAGATGACAAGTCACTTATAACTGAGTTAATATAAAATAACAATACAGTGTCACAGGGCCCTGTGACCATAGAGGAACAAGATAGCACATAAAGAGCCAGAAGAAAGAAAAAATGGGTGATTAGATTTAAATAAATTAAATCATTAATTGAATTTTTATTTGAAACCTTTCACAGACAAATGCTAACAGGAACTTCTACTTGAATTTGGAATTGGCACTAATTTCCTAAATGCTAATCAAAGGCTGTTGAACATCTTATCATATGATAAGAAAAGCAACGACATCTTTAAATTAACCAAGCCTTGTTCAGGAATTTGCAACAACTTAGTCTCCAGTCCAGAACACATGCATTTGAAAATATGAAATGGAAAATCTGCCAGATGAATTGTCCAATAGAGTTACCAAGAGGAATGGCAAAGGACTGGGTATCTTACTTTCGATGGGATTGGGCGTGGGCAGAAAGAAGGGTGAAATGGGAAATTTATAATTATTTGTAAAAAGGTTTTGGGTTGTAGAGTCTTATTTAAAGTTTAAATTATTCTCCCTATTTTGGGAGAAGATGAAAGGGCTGGTGCAAGAATGATTTGCCTTTTTAAAAAAATGAAAGAAATACAACTCTGTGATTTAGCAAATATTTTATTAGATAATAGTCTGCTATGTGCAAGTCATTAAGCTTAGGGACAGAGGATAAAAATGAAAGAAAATTAATCCCTATCCTCCAATGTAACTTATGTTACATGTTCAATAGTTCTCACAGACAGTATTAGTGCAGGATATATTGACACATTTACACTGCATATGAGTAACATATAGTATATATGGTATTTTATATATTATGCATATTATATATGCATATAAAACATATTATAAAGTATATTATTGAAGAGCAGAACATCAATGCTACCTGGGAGGAACAATGAATAATTAAAAGATGAAGCGAATCTTGAATTAATGCAAACAGTCTAAGAGGTGGTGATATGGAGGGAGTTCAATGAAGGTTTAACTTGTGAAAAATCAGAGAGTTAGGAAATAAAATGCTGTTTCAGGGAACAATCATTTTTGACAAAAATTTAGAGTATGTTAAAGGCAGTCATAAGAAAAAATACTAAAAAAAAATTTGGGGAAGCTTTATGTTCTAGGTATGATTTCACA
Source organism: Dromiciops gliroides (assembly GCF_019393635.1). Classification (NCBI taxonomy): domain Eukaryota; kingdom Metazoa; phylum Chordata; class Mammalia; order Microbiotheria; family Microbiotheriidae; genus Dromiciops; species Dromiciops gliroides. Next base: position 212,424,144 of record NC_057866.1, on the reverse strand, counting down.
GATGAAAGATGATAGACAGAAAGATAGAAAGATAAGTATGTGTATATGGATATATACATATTTTTCATTCATTCATTTATTTATATGTGTGTATAATAATGTTACATACATAATTAAATCTATAGAGGATTTATATGTATGTACATGCATATATATGTATGTGTGTGTGTGTATATATATATATCCATATCCATATCCATCTATCCATCCACCCATCTATGTATTTATCTATCTGTATATGTGTATATTAACACATATATACATATATATGTGTGTGTGTATATATATATATATATGCAATTAAGAGTCCATGAAAAGTTTGGGGTTCTTCATTTTTTATTTGTTTGGGGGTTCTTCATTTTTATTTATTTACAAAGAAATAGTAGAACAAGATCTGTGCCTTAGGAAGATTATTTTCACAGGTGGCTGGATTATAGAGGGGAAAGGTAGGAAGCAAAAAGTGAAATTTAAAGGGTATTCAAAGAGTTTAGGTAAGACATGGCAAAGATTGAATGACATCAGTAGGGAAATCTCAGAAACACAGATGGTGTTAAAGCTTTTGGGGTGAAGTCTGCATCAGGTTCTTCTGCCAATTCTAGTCATTTCAATCTTTAATGTCCCCTTACAACCTCACTCCATTTGTGCCAGTTCCAGACGCTCAATCCTCTCTGCTTAGCCGCACAAGCCAATTTCTCAAATATCTCCTTAGCTCAGGATTTGCTAACATCATTATGTTAGGTTGGTCCTGTCTAAGGAATCTCTGCTGTTTGTATCAGAGAATGCCACTGTATCTCTCCTGGAAATTTTCTCTGCTCCTTTGTGACTAGCTTGCCTTCCTCCTCCCAAAATTCTGTAATCTAGTTCAAGTATCACTTTGTTTTACTCCTTAGAAACCTACCCTTTTGTATTCAAAAAGAAAAGAATAGGCATTGTTCTCAAATCAATGCATGTTTTTACCTGAGCAAAATGGGAGGAAGAGATAGCTCTAAAAGCTCATCATCGTGCATATCTTTTACAATATCCTCCTTCAAGGAAAACAATTTTCAGTCCCTACAGGTTAAACTCAATAATTATGTGTGATATTTCAGTATATATTATGTAATAATCATTCAATTGTTACATGAAAAGTATCCTAGTCATATAATTCATAGGTTGTCCATGTGATACAATTTCACACGGTAGAGTTGTGTATGATAGCATAGATATATAGATCACATTCAATTGTCTCTTGTTGCTGTGTACTATCTAATATCCCTTATTACTTAATTGGTCTCTATGACTTCCTTCTCCAAAGGTAACACATGATCCTATGTGAGCAGGGACTGTTTGTTTATATGTGTAGCATCTTCAACCGTGAAAACCATTGCCTGTGCTTTTAAGGCTAAGGCAAGGTGAATTTACCGTAGCTTACAACACGGGGGAGGTAGAAAACTGTAATATTCTGCTCTTGTCTGAATACCAGCTTAGCCAAAATAGGCTAAACTGCCTCAATTTATTCCCTGAGCATATAAACCACATCTACTACAGTAAAAGGTATGCTAACAGAACTGTTATAGCCAGGCTTTCAAAACTCGCCCTTAGGATGATGGGATGAAACCTTATAATAAGCCCTGTATTCCAAGTGCAATAAAAATGGTTTCTAGTAGATCGTATAAATTTGACCCTTATCAGAACACTGAGCCATTGTCATATAGAGATTGCACAAAGTACAGCCACAGGCCGCCAGATATATCGGCTATGTAGACATACAAATGTTTCACTGCTGATTAGGGGTCTGGGGAAGAGACTTAAAGACAAAATCACATCTTGGAAATTGCTCCCAGGGAACCAAGACAACATAATGGGCACTCTTTCCAAGTACTGAAGACTAATCTGAGTCCTACTCTTATTCTTTGAACAATCCAAATGAACTGAAAGCAACAGGGGTCAGTTGACGTAGTTAAATTTATCAGCACCATAACAGACCTTCCTTCTACAATATCTGTAACAATATATCTTTAGCCCAATGCTCTGCCCTTTACACAATAACTTTAGTACAATGCCAACAGGCTCACAAAAACCATTGCTTCCTAAATTTCCCCCAGCATCCTCAACCACCTCAGGACTTGATTAACCAGCCTCAATCTCCCCTCAAGTTCTGGTAAGAGTGCTGATGATTTTTCATAGCAAACATTGGAAGTGATTCACGTGTTTCATTAGTTGTTATTCTTTTACCTTCTTACTTTTTGCTTCAACTCTGTTCTGTTGAGCAAAGCAGTCCAAATCTATGCTTTGTTCTGCCTAACAACTCTCAAATATTCCAAGCTATCATGAACTATTACAAAAATATCATGATAATTTTCAAAAGCATATATTAGTTATGTGCCTATATAAGGTGTCATTCACATCAAATAGCCAATTAACATTTGTTGGGCATCTAACAAGGTTTGATGCTAGGCACCTAATATACAAAGATAAAATTTAAATGGTTCCTGCCCTCAAGAAACTTACACTCTATTTAGGGAGATATAATGTATAGATATATAAAATAGACACAAATTTACTTGCATGGGGTACTAGCTGGGACAGGATTAGAAAAAGTTTCATGTAGAATGTGATTATTGAGCTGAGTCTTTAAGAGAAAGATTCTAAATGGTGGGAATTTGAAGAAACTATATTCCAAGCATAAGGGGCAACTAATACCAAAATACAGAATTGCAAAATGGATTGCCATGTTTGAGGAACAATAAAAAGGACAAATCAACTGATCCATTGAATATGTGAAGGGGAGAAGTATAACATAAGACTAGAAGGAGAGGTAGGAGCTGGCTTCAGAAGGGCTTTAAATGTCAAACAAGTTTTTATTTCTTCCTAGAAGCACCAGGGAGCCACTGGACATAACCATGATATGGTTTAGAAAAACTCTCCTATAGGAAAATAGCTTCAGTAGCTGTGAGAAGGATTGAATGGAATAGGGTAGGAAATGAAAAAGGGAGAGCAATTAGATTGTCAAATAATGCAGGTGAAGTATAGGGAAGGCCTAAACTAAGGTAGCAGTTTTGTGGATAGATAGAAGCATATAAAAGTTTTTGTAGTGATAAAAAAAATGACAAGATTTGGCTACTACTTAAATGCAAGTTGAAGTAAAGAAGGAGTCAAGGATAACACCAAAGTTGCCAATGGGGTGACTAGAAAGCCAGAGATGCCTTCAAAAGCAACATGCAAAGTGAAATGAATAGACTTCAATGGCTCCTTGCCCCTAGAAGCTTGTAGTTTTAGACACTCATGAACACCAGCTCCTTGAGGGCAAGTATTCCCAGTCTTCTGTATTTGTATACCTGACATATAGAGATACTTAGTGCAGGCTTGATCAATTTATTGATACCAGTATCTGAAGATAGATGTAACACAGGAAATAGCATGACTTTGTTTAAATGATTGTTATCCCCTTCCTCAGCGAGGGAAAGTGGAGGAATCCAAAATATTATAGGATTCAAGTTAAAAGGGCCAATCTAGGATAAACATGCCTAACATCTCAAGAGGGAAGTTCTATCTGTTGAAGAAGGGGCAGCTAGAATAAGGACACCTAGGCTCAGCTTCTGCTACATGAGCCACCATGGGAATTTAAGGTCTTTTCACAAAAAAGGTAGTTTCATTATGAGCTAATATCAGTGAAAATCAAAGAGGCTAATTTTTCAAAGCCACTATTTCAAACTTCTCTCTTTTTTTAAAAAACTGAGGCCCTGTTGTGAAAAAGAAACACAAGCATCTAAACAAATATTAGAAAGTGATACAAGGTAAAAGCCATGATTGTTCCACTTCCCTTTACTTTGGTCAACTTGTTTTCCCCCTATTATATTTGGGTATAATGGTCTCACCCTATCTCTCTACTATGTGTTCTTGGTCCATCTCAAAGGAGAGAGGGCAAACTATGTTTGATGGAATAGATTGGCTCTGGATTAGCTCTTGAAGTAACTAACATCCAGAGACATGGAATTTAATAGTGAAAGGATTCCTGGATTTTGGATCAGAATATCTAGTTTAACCTCAGCTCTGTTGCTAAATAGCAAGTTGTGTGATACTGGACAAATAATTTAACCTCTCTGAATCTTTGTTTCCTTATCTTTATAATAAGAAAATGGATGACCCTTCTTTCATGTCTTTTTTTTTTTTTTTTTGGTGAGGCAATTGGGGTTAAGTGACTTGCCCAGGGTCACACAGCTATTAAGTGTCAAGTGTCTGAGACCAGATTTGAACTCAGGTCCTCCTGAATCCAGGACCCCTGCTTTATCCACTGTGCCACTTAGCTGCCCCCTTATTTGGTCTAGAGGGGTCCTGGATTCAGGAGGACCTGAGTTCAAATCCGGTCTCAGACACTTGACACTTAATAGCTGTGTGACCCTGGGCATGTCACTTAACCCTCATTGCCCCACAAAAAACCAAAACAAAACAACCAAAAAAAACCCCAAAGAAGGCCAAATAAGATGAGATACATAAAATGCTGTTTATTTTAATAGACTGCTGCTCGCTCTGGGTTCAAAGATAGAATATTTGATCTATAAAATTAATTTAAAACAGAAAAGGAGGGACTAAAGAGGAAAATAAAACAGAAAGAGAGAGAGCCAACTATAATTATGAAATGAAGGGGAAGAAGGAAGAAAGACAGTATTTTATCCATAATTGTGCATAATAGAAATAGTAATAGTAAGTTTTATATTTTTCATATCTGTTTGGGTTTATGTATTGAATTGTTCAATACCTTTTTTTGGTGGGGGGGATCTCCTTCTGTGGACAGTTGGCTCATTTCCTAAAGTTTATCAGAATCCTATTATGCTTTAATCCTCTCCTAAAGCACTTACTCTCAGCTGTGGACTGTCCAGAAATCCAATTAGCACTCTCTCAACTCAATTTGCCAAGTATTTAATAGCAAGATTGAGTAGAATGAGCCTGAAAAAGGATACCTCTAGCATGCAATTTGTCATTCAACTCAGAAGTGCTACAGTGCGTAGGCTTACCTTTTTTTTCTTTTATGTTACATTTTCCTATACAATAAGCTTAATAACCCACACCAATTTCTTGCTCAGACACTTCTCTGACCTGAGAGAATTTGAAAATAATCATTGTCCTTCATCATGTTGATAGACAAACTTCAACAAACTGAGATGTTTGAAACAAAATTAGTTTTTTTGTCTAAGTCATCTCATCCAAACTCAGAAAAAGAGAGAGAGAGTGAGAGTGAGAGCGAGAGCGAGCGAGAGAGAGAGAGAGAGAGAGAGAGAGAGAGAGAGAGAGAGGATGGAAGAAAGGAAGGAAGAAAGGAAGGAAGAAAGGAAGGAAGGAAGGAAGGAAGGAAGGAAGGAAGGAAGGAAGGAAGGAAGGAAGGAATGGAGGGAAAGAGAGAGAGAAGGGGCTAGTGAAAAACTGACATTTATGTAATGTTTTAAAATTTTCTGAGCATTTTACACATTATTTTATTTTGCCAACTCATCCTGTATTCCATAATATTTCCTCTGCACATTGTTGTTAGGTTGAATTATGCCAAACCCCATCTTTTAGCTCCAAAGATTGACTGCTTAGCATCGAAGTCCAATATGGAAGAGTCATCATATCCCCTATTCTCTTTATATCCTTATTTTAAAGTTCTAGAGAACCTAAAAGAATATCATGGTTCTACTCCCATATAAATAATATTAAATGTCAATCTCCAAGTAAATTCTAGAAACAAATTGATTATACCCTACATCAATTCCCTCAATAATCACATCTCCTAAGAATCAATATTCTTGTCAAAGTCAGAGAGAGATAGACAGACAGAAACAGTCAAATAAATGGATATATAGATAATTAGTTAGATTTATAATGACAGATGAATAGATAGGGAGACAAAGAGAGATTGGTCTAGAAGTAAATGGAGATGAAACTGGGGAGAAAAGATGTAGAGTAAATCTAGAGATGTCAGTAGAGATAGATGCAGACATAGATCTCTCTCACTATCTTTCTTCAAACCCAAAGTATATCTAGCCTTTCTTTTACAACCAAAGCTCACTATGTTATCATTAGCCAAAGACTATTTCCTCAAGACTATCCACTACATAATATCAATAAAAATTAAAATAGGGAAATAATGAAATTTATCCATGGTCTATGTTAATTAAAAAACAGCTATACAAGACTAATATATATATATATATATATATATATATATATATATATATATATATATATATATATATATATATATATGTTTTGTTGTTGACTCACTTCAGTCCAGTTTGACTTTTTGTGACCCTTTGCCATTTGCTTCTCCAGTTCATTTTACAGATGAGAAACTGAAGCTAGCAGAGATAAGTGACTTGCCCAGGGTCACACATATATTAAGTGTCTGAGGCCATATTTAAGTTCAGGTTCTCCTGACACCAGAGCTAGTACTCTGTCCACTGTACCACCTATATGCTTTATTATGTGCTTATTAAGTAGAAAGCACTGAGGATATAAAGAGAAAATTAACCTCAATTTTGTTCTCAAAGAGCTCAACTTCTGAATGGGAAAGACAACACTTATGAAATGTTTTAGTTTCAAGTCCAATGGAAATATCCCATAGTCTTTAGGATGCAATGGAAAAGCAGATGTCAATGCTTATTTTTAAATATAATTTCCATTAATAATATATTTCTGATATTGAATCATCGATAGTAGTAAAGGCTTTGGTGTCGATGACTTTCATTTCTAGTTCTCCAATATTAATGTCCACTTCAGGGTTTTCTCCCAAGATTATGGCTAAGGACATTGGGTTGGAAGCATTCCTATTCCCCAAATTCTTAGCTTCAGAATTCTGGACTATCTCCTTTAGAATCTTAGGGAGACAGTTGTCAAGGTAGTGGTAGCAGCCTAACTTGCCCACAATATCCTGCCTCTTGTCTCTCCTGCAGGCTGTCTTGCTATTTGAGCTAGGCTGGATTGACTGTTCCAGTTGTGGCAGTTGGAGAGGATGGGTAATAGCTTCTCCATGGAGTAGCCTTTCAGAATGACAACCATGAGAACTGAGCTAGTGGTTGTGGGTAAAAGAAGAGCATGCTATCACCCCCAGGGCTCTTGTGCTTATTGGTATCTTAGTAGTAGTTAGTTAGCAGTTGTTCCTAGCAACAATGAAGAAGATGGGTTCCCTTTCAAGGCTAATTTCTTCCCTCAATGATGATGATAGTTGAAAAAAGGTGTGATGATTTGAGAAACTTTACTATTCTCAAGGCTCTTAGACTCAATCATACGTTATGTCCATTGGTGTCTGAGGTGAAATGATGGAGCACTGAATATTTAGTGCTCCAGTATGATGACTCTACCTCCTTTTTTCATATCTATCCTGGATCCATGGGAAGCTAGGTGGCACAGTGGATAGAGTGCTAAGCCTGGAGTCAGGAAGACCTAAGTTCAAATGCAACCTCAGATACTTACTAGTTTTTAAGCCTATGTCAGTCACTTGATTCTACCTCTGTTTCCTCATCTATAAAATGAGCTAGAGAAGGAAATGGTAAACTATTTCAGTATCTTTGCCAAGAAAACCTGAAATGAGGTGATGAAAAGTCAGACACTACTAAAATGAGAGAAGAGAACTCCTGGATTCAAGTATTCAGGAAATTAAACATGAAAACTGTTAGAAGTTTCTTATACTCCTTGGGAAAAATGTATTTTCGAGAGTTTTTTTTTTTCCTGGATAATTTGATTCAGGTTAAAGATGTATTATACCGTTAGTCACTGATTTAATGGCCTTTCTCTTCCAGTCTTTTATTTATTATGTCCATTGTCCTTTTGGCTTTTGACTTCAGGAAAACATTTTTCATTAGCTTAATGCAAACTGTTTCCATTAATGTTGTTTGTACCTCCTTTAGGGAATGAAGCAACTCAAGCTTATTAAAGGCATTTGTTTTTCTGGGCAAAATACATGATTCTATACCAATGATCATCTAAACTTCAAATCTCTCTCCATCTTTTTCTCCAACCTCAAGAAGACTTAAGAATTTTCTCAAGCTTTTATGAACATTGATGCCCCTTGTCTTTATCACTTCCTACTGAGGATCTTTCAGGAAGCCTCCTGTATAATGGAAATCACAGTAAAGACTTTGTGTTGGTTGCCATGTAAGTGTAGACTTCTTAGTTTTGTTTGTTTTTTTCCTACTGTTAAATCTTCAGAAAATATAAACAATGTTGGTGAAATCTGATGGATTCCTAGCTATTGTTTTTAATTGTGTAGCTTGCTTTATAACTATCGTATTCTTTCTTTATTCCTCACCACTGGACTGCAGGCAACTCTTTATCATTAACTGTCTTTCTCATTAATTTTTACTTGAGCTCTAAATTTATATTAGATTGAATTAAAATCATGTTTAACTCTTATTGATTCTGTTTCCAAGCCCTACCTTTGATCCTCACATTCAATTTTCTGAAGCTCCAATTGTGTGCTTATTTCTTGAAAATCAGATGGTTTCTCTTGCAAGTAAATCCATTTCTCTCTGTATTGATTTGGGAACCAACTTTCTTTTTGGTCTGTTTCTTATAATTTCTGAGTTCTATATCTCTCTGCATGCAAGATATATTTTATAAATTCCAATCAGGCTGTTAGTTTGCACCACTCCTTTTGCGACTCTTTCTATTTCCCTTGCAAAGGAGCACACTACTCCTTTCATAGGGCTAGTAATCCTTTCATATTGAGACATTTGCTATCCATAAAACCAAAAGTGCACATCCCTCTCTTTTATATTGACATGGGTCAAGCTGTAGTCTATATTAAGGAGCAGATGAGGAAGAACTATTTAATATACTATCTCAACCATCTTCTTTCAATTTGTTAACAAATGACCCACTTTCCTATACTAGTTCTTCAAGATGAGCTCTATAGCCCATGGACTCGGATATAGCTTTTCATTCATCCCTCACCACTTTGCCCAGCAAATAAAGGGATAATTAATTCTGGATTTGTAACTTCTGTTCTCTTTTTAGTCAGATCATTTGGAAATGGCTACCTCAATGACCACCTTTTGTTGTAGAGAAGGGAATTATTAATAGGTAGTGTACATGCTATTACCATATATGTTTGCCTACCTTTGTTGGGTTTTTTCTTTGTCAAAAGGAAAATTTCACTGGTCTTAACCACTGAAGGGCCAACAACACCACCAACAAAAACCTGCTTTCAACACTTAGCAGAGTGTTTGACTCATTAATAAATGTTTTTTGGCTGGCTGGCAGATTGATCACTGTTCCTACCTTATCTGCTTGATGTTTTAATACCACAAAAGTCATTTTGCCATATCTACCCCAAATAAGCTCATTCAAGGTTTAGAGAATGTTCAAGAAATTAATACCTCGAAGGGAAAGATTATTGGGTATTATTTCTATTAGAAGCAGCAAGATGCAATAGCAGATATAGTGTTGGGGCTTTAGTCAGGAAGACTGAAATTCAAATCTGACCTCAGATATGAACTAGTTGTGTGACCTTGAGCAAATCACAACCTCCACTTACCTTAATCCACTAGAGAAAAAAAAATGGGAAACCAATCCAGTATCCTTACCAAGAAAACCCCATGGACAACATTGGCATGCTATGGTACATGGGGCCACAAAAGGTCAGACCCAACTAAACAACAACAACTTCCATTAAGCTAACTCAGTCAGTTGATAATCACATATTAAGCTTATATTTATTTGTGGGACACTGTGTTAAGCTCTGAGGATAAAAAGAAAAGCACAGTCTCCACCTTCAAAAATCTAACGGTACTATGGAGAAGACAATATGCAAACAATTATGTAGAAAAAAGACATATACTTAAAAAAAAAAGAAAAAATACATACAGAGGACAAATTGTAGATAAGAAACATAGGGAAGGTAAGAAATGCCCCATGCTCCAGAAAGCTGTGTGTGTACACATACACATGTGAGAAAGTACATAATTGCACGTGTATGCTTGTGTTTGTGCATGCTAAGAATTGAAGAACTCACTTTCACATATCCTCCAAATTGAAAAATCCCTTCTGAAAGTCACTTACCAAGGTTGGGAATCTGAAATGAAGATTGATTTGACACAATTTAAGCCATGATCTAGCGGTCTGAGGAAACTGAGCCAGGCAAGAAAACCTCAGAAGCTCCCTCTTGCGAGTCTGTCCAATATGGAGAACAAAACATATTGGCTGACCAAAAGATTTCATTTGCAAGGTTTCAGAGCGTGATTACCAATAACTGATTTTAAAGGTTACTGAGGCTACCTTGACAGGCCCTTTTACAAATATGTTTCTTCGCTCTTTGAGCAACTGAGAGAAAATTAAATCAGTCGCCACACCCGATTGACTTTGCTGTCATCCCAGTTTGTGATGGTGTCAGCAGCAGCATCCATGCTCAGCTTTTCAGCATTCCCAGACCCCAGTGATCTCCTAAACCAAAACAATTATAGTCCTTCTTTACTTCCCCTCCCCAAGTATATTTTCAGTATAAAGTTGGATGACCTTTGCTGTCAGAGCAGTTCAACAAAAATGGCAGCATGAGAAGAGCCCAGTCATTGCTGAACTTCCAGAAGCAAGGAAATTATGTATCTTGTGTCTTCCTACTTACTTTTTAATGTCAAGCGCTGCAGCTCTGCTGTCAGAGTAATAAAGTAAAATAGAATATCAGGGAGCAAATGTCTAAATGTTCAATAGATGTTGTGGGTAATGAAAAGGAAAAGTTTCTTCTTATTTAAATATAAATATATTTGTTATGTATGCATGTGCATATATATATATATATGTATGTATATATGAGTATGTGTGTATATGTATGTATGAATATACATGAAAATTTTGCCAGCACATAGAAAATGGAATCAACAACCTATTGGGTAGAATGGTAATATTTTAAGAAGTGTCAAAGTGTCTTGGGATAGCTAAGTGGCACAGTGGATAGAGCATTGGGCCTGAAGTCAGGAAGACATGAGTTCAAATCTTACCTCAGACACTTATTACTGTCACTTAAACCAGTTTGCCTCAGTTTCCTTATCTGTAAAATAATCTAGAGAAGGAAATGGCAAATCACTCTAGTAACTTTGCCCTGCCAAAAGACACCCAAATGGGATCACAAAGAATCAAACATGATTAATCAACTAAACAACAACAAAGTGTCTTCAGCTTTTTAAGTAAACAATAAATTCATTTACTTCATATTAATTTACTTCTACATCATAAAATTATAGATTTAGAGCCAGAAAAGTCATTTAGAGGTTATCTAATCTAGTTTTGTAGATGAAAAAACCAAGGCTAAGGTTAAATGATCATAATTTCCTTCATCGGATGAGACCATGACTTATTTATCTGTATATTTCCCTCAGTGCCTACCTAGTACAACTCATCAAAAATAAGAACATACTAAAAGTCTTAGAAGATTAATGACTACATAATTAAATGAATGAATGAATAGGTTTGTTGAGGGGTTTAGGCATGAATTAGTTATAACAAGAAGGAAGAGAAAGAAGATCCTGTGTTTGCAACCTTGGGAACATCTATAATAAATCCTTTTATGTTCAACTTAGCAAATAGCAGCTATTCATTACAATAGAATAGTCATCAAGCCAAATTAGTGATAAAGCACCGGGATCAGTAGGGTAGTGACTTGTATTCCTGATTATTAGAACCTATGCACCTTCTTGATTTGGGGACATTTTACTGACAGGTGCAGCAGGGCAGATGAAGGGGTCGTCAATCCAAGTTATCTTGTATTGAAGTGGTTACATATCCAATGGTTATCAATAAATAGGCATACTTGAATCTGACATCTCTGGACATTCATCCCCTGTACCCCCAGCAGAGTGTTTATCCATGGGAAACAAAGGCCCCTGACAATTTATTTATTTTTGTTTGTTTTTTTAGTGAGGCAATTGGGGTTAAGTGACTTGCCCAGGGTCACACAGCTAGTAAGTGTCAAGTGTCTGAGGCTGGATTTGAACTCAGGTACTCCTGACTCCTGGGCCGGTGCTCTATCCACTGTGCCACCTAGCTGCCCCAGCCCCTGACAATTTAAAACCAATACATTTGCTAATTTTATTCATATAAATGAAGGCTGCTTGATTAAGGAATGAATATCATCATATCATTGAGTCTTAAGAACAGACCTTGCTTTGTAAAACATGACAAACTTTAACCTTTTGGGTTGTTAAAGAGAGTACTACTGGAGCAGCTAGGTAGCACAGTGGATAAAACACTGGCCCTGGATTCAGGAGGATCTGAGTTCAAATCTGGCCTCAGACACTTGACACTTATTAGCTGTGTGACCCTGGGCAAGTCACTTAACCCTCATTGCCCCACCCCACCACCCAAAAAAGGAGTACTACTGGCTAGCAGATTGTTGAGAATTGTCATTAATTATATCAAGATGTTAATGAGAAGGGGCAAGATCATGGGAAAAATGTGGTAAATATAGATTTTTGTCCCCTTTTTTATGTAAATGGTATCTTGACATCTATAGGCTTAAAAACAGTAGCAATTTTAAAAAAAGAACCTTCAACTAATTATTTATTTCACCATCATTTGAATGGATATGAATTGATACATTAATGAATGAAATGGTGAATAAATGAATGAAAATATTTTTCTGGTACGAATTAGGCAAAATGAGAAGGAAAGGAGAGGGTGCCTATTCTTTTAATTTGGAAACTATAACATAAGCATTCTGTGATACTTATCCTGTGTGCTAGTTAGTCAAAAAAAAGACACAATACACAGCTTGAGAATAGTATATGGATTTGAAGTAAGCCTTGGAAGACATTGGCCAAATTTTTTAAATATTCATTTGCTATCTTTTAAAACACATGCTAAGTAACGAGTGATTACTAGCACCACATAACCACTGTGGTGATTCAGTCTGGTATATGGGGAAGAGTGATGGACTGGGAGCCAGGTTTCTTCATATACTAGATCTTTGAGCATGGGCAAGTCACCACTTTGGCTTCTCAGTTTCCTTATATGTAAAACAGAACTAATACCGCCTACTTGACCTATGTCATAGGTTTATAGTGAGGATCAAATGAGTACATTTTATATATGTATATGTATGTATATATATGTGCATATATGCGTGTGTGAAATACACCACAGTATCTAAAAAGGCTATATAATGACAGTCATTGTTTTGTCCTGTCAAAATAAACTGTCAAGCTATATCAAGGGCAGATTCCCTTTGCTTAGGTATTTAGGTGTTTAGGCAAAAGAACCAGATTCTAGTAATTATTTTCATCATAAAAGCCAAAGACAAGAACAATTTGACATATGCTATACAGAACTTTAAGGACATCATACATTAGGTTTTAAAGCTAGAAAAGACATTAGAACTTTTCTAGCCCACTCCCACACTTTTTAATCAAGCTTACCTCTATTTATTTTTTAATTTTAAAATGCTTTATGAATGTAACGATTGGAATGACACCACCTGCTGGGGAGTTACTGTAGGAAAGCTCCACCATGAGGAGAAGGCGTCTGAGGGCAAGCCATGCGGCTTTCTTTGGTGTCAGAAAGTGGCGTTTGCTCGTGGGTACTGTCAATCAAGACTACCAGCCAATTAATTAGCTTTGAGATGTGTGTGTGAGTGGATGGGATGTTGCCAGTCTCACAGGAGGCTTGTGGGATGAAGGAGGTGTGGCTCACTCTCTTTCATGAGGACTCTCTTGGAGAGTGGAGCTAAAATGCGTACTCCCTGAGATAGATGAATGTAGGCATCTAGGCCGCTTTTTCTCTCTTTACCAAATTCTTATTCTCCTTAATAAATGCTTAAAAGTCTAAACCCTTGTTAAAGCTTATAATTTATTGGCAACCACTCATTAGATATTTTAGACAGACTAGCTAGAATTTTAGCCCCTCACATGAATACATTACAAATATATGCATAAAATTATAATAGACTGTTATATATGTATATGTATATGTTTATTAGATCTACATATAAGGATTATATATAGATAACAAAAGTGCTCCAGAGAACCTGCTCAATTTAATGAATTCCAGTCAATTTGATAAGAATTACATGTATATTATATATATATATACTTTATATGAACACACATATATGGTACATATGTATTATTTTCTTCTATTTCATAAGTATAGTATACAGTATATATTATATATATATATATATATATATATATATACATATATAAATGTGTTGTACAGCTACATAGTGCAGTAGAAAGAGCACCTGACTTGAAGGCAGGAATACTCATCTTTCTGACTTCAAATCCAGCCTCAGATACTTGCTAGCTGTGTGACCCTGGGCAAGTCATTTATCCCTGTTTGCCTCAGTTCCACATCTGTAAAATGAGCTGGACAAGGAAATGGCAAACCATTTCAGTATCGTTGATGAGAAAATCCCAAATGAGATCATGGAGTTAGACATGACTGAAACTACGGAACAACAGTATATACATGTATTACATGTGTATCATGGAGGATGCAGGGAACCTCTGACACTCAGTATGGTGAATCCTCAGACAACTTTATTTGATTATTTTAAAATTATTTTTGCTAGAAAGGGGCATTTCCCATTGACCTGAACATGCATGCTAACCCCTTACTGAAGAATGTGTATCTTGCTTAGATTTCACAGAAAATTACTGATTAGATAGAACACAGTGATTGGTTAGTTTCTTAGCCTCCTGGTATTTATCAACTGAGAGTCAGTGGGAAGAGGAAACTCTTCCTTCTCTGGCCTACAGAGAGAGCTATGAAAATGACTTGGCTGGGGAAAATTTTCCACCACTTTCTCTACCTTAGACTTGTAGCAAGGTGAGAAGAATGTCTCTATCCCTCCATCCCTAGAAGCAATGGCAATTTGTATCAGAAATATATGTCAGGAAAACCCAGAATGGAGTCATGAGTTAGACATGACTGAAAAAGTAACTGAACAACAGCAACAAAAACTAGAAAGAAGTCAGGAAGGCTAAGAAGTGCAGGTGAGACATGGAAGAGGAAAATGGAGTACAGTGTTGAGTATGTAAAACAGCATAGCTGGCCTACAAGGTGAGGAGTAAATACTTAGCACTTTTTATTTTCTGTAATCACAATTGTTCATTTTATCTTCTGTGATCATCTCGCTGATGAATTCTTCCCCTATCCATACATCTGAAAGACCAAGGCTCACCTGGACAAGCACAGGCCTCCCTTTTGCATATACTTCTCCTACAAATTGCTATTGCTTCTATGAAATCTTAGCCTTGAAAAACTCAGTCTCTTCCATAATAAAAAGAGGCTTATGACCTTTGGAAATAGGCTAGTGAAGTCTAAAATTTTTTATTTTTATTTTTATCCTACTATTTTAATCTCAATAGCATGGCCAAAATAGGCCTGCTCTAATCTAGACAAATGTTCCGTCTTTAAGACAGTGTGACATGCTTGTTGCTTTGAGAAAGTAGAGATAGACAATGAGAAATCAGCTTATTAAGAAAGGCTTCAAGACAACATGGGACCAGAGGTTGACTGTGGAAGAATGTCTGAAAAGGATAGCTCAAATACAAAAGTTCCAAAATCATAGTGGGAATCTGTATTATGGCCAATATAAATGCCCCACACATAAAAGGGCAAACCATTGATGTTTGTTGTTGTTTTTCAGGTATGCCCAG
Organism: Dromiciops gliroides; assembly: GCF_019393635.1. Taxonomy (NCBI): domain Eukaryota; kingdom Metazoa; phylum Chordata; class Mammalia; order Microbiotheria; family Microbiotheriidae; genus Dromiciops; species Dromiciops gliroides. The sequence continues at coordinate 212,408,542 of NC_057866.1, read as the reverse complement.
TTCTGATTCTTTTGGGGGGTTTTCTTGGCAGAGACATTAGATGGTTTGCTATTTCCTTCTCCAGCTGATTTTACAGATTAGGAAACTGAGGCAAAAGGGTTAAGTGATTTAGTAAGTTTCTGAGTCCACATTTGAACTCAGGATGGTGAGTCTTCCTGACTTTAGACCTGGAACTCTATTCACTGTACCACCTAGCTGCCCAAGCACACTGTAGCTCTTTAATCAATATTTGCTCATTTGAATTCAATGACATCATTCCCTTTCCCCTTGTATTTTGCTGATGAATAATCATCAAAAAATGTTTTTTTAAATAACAGAGGTGTTTTCTGAGCCATTTATGCTTCACCATCTGGGCAACCTTTATGATCTGACACATTTAGATGCAGTGTGAAAAACACAACAAAATAGTAGATTTGGCATGAAAAGATCTAGGTTGAAACCCTAGGTCTGACACATAGTTTTGCAATTTTTCAATCTAGTGACAATGGCCTCCTTGCTGTTTCTCAAACAAAATACTCCATCTACTGATTTAGCATTTTCTCTGTCTAGTCTCTCCGTCTTCAATTTTGTGTTCTAGCTTCCATGGATTCCCCCCACATGCCACTTTGTAAAGGCAGTCTTTCCAAATCCTTCTTAATTTTTTTTCCCTCTTTTGATCATTTCCAATTTATCCTGTCAATAGGTTGTTTGTGTGTAATTATTTTATTTGCATGTCCTCTCCCATATTAGATTGTGAGCTCCTGCAGAGCAGGGACTGTCTTTCCCCTTTTGTGTATCTACAGAGATTACACAGTAATTGGCACATAGTAGGTGCTTAATAAATATTTATTGATTGACTGACAGTAGATAAATCACTTTAGCACCAGTCACCTCAAGGTATTTATCTTTAAAAAGGACACATCTGAAGTTGAGATATATTTAATGATTTGTCCAGCGTCCCAGAACTCAGTGGTCAAGCCAGGACTAAAATGTAATATTCCTTGTTCTTTAGCAAGTTTTCCTTTCCAGTATAAGATGGACCACAAGAATGGGGGCAGTGAATTGAGCAGTCACCTCAATAATTCTCCTTTCCTTCCTTTACACTGAGATCTAAATTTTAGGTTGAAAGGAAAATTAGCACAGATTTTTAATTCAAAAGAATGCTAACACAAACAACTTGTGTCTATCAGCATAGAGACAGCATAGAGACAATGTATGCTACCAACAATGGGTAGGAGATGATAAGGGAAGCAGCATTGTTCTTGATGACTTACTTAAAGGAAAGACTTTAAAGCAAGATAGGTTAACTCTAAAATGTTTGGGAGATGGTAGTGACTTTACCCCTCCCGAAGACACACACTCACATACATACACATGCACACACACATATGCACACACATACACATACAAACTGCCACCATTCAGTCTGAAATTACTAGTCTTCTTGGACTTCCAAGTAAAGACATGGGTATAAGGCAAAGGCTAGAAGTTATGCTCTCTCTGCAAAGACTCTAAGATAAGGGCACATTTTTTCATATCCCCCCCCCCCCCACTAAACTTATAGGAGAAAGGCACCATGAGGAGTTATATGCCATACAGATTCTTCTAGAATCTCTCAAATAGTTGACCCCTTGTTTCATACCTAGATGTTAGAGATGCAAAACAAAGATATCTTTTTATGGTGGCGCCTCTTCCCCACAAGTCCTAAAATGATTCCTCTGCGTGTATGTGTTTGTATATACATAGTCACAAGAGTGATTTTCCTTAGGCACAGATCTGATAATGACACTCATCTACTGCAATTCTTCTGTTTAGTGTTTTGTTTTTTTAAGTCGATATCCTGGCCATTCTTTCCCATCCCTAACTCTTCAATCTAGCCAACTGGCCTTCTCCCTGCTTCCTATCCACAGGATTCCATCTCCTATCTCTATGCCTTTGTACGGACCATTCTCCCATGCTAGAAAGAAAAAAAGAGGAAGAAACATACATTTATTAATTCCCTACTATGCACCAGGTACCCTGTACTAAGTACTTTATTAATATTATCTTATTTTATCCTTACAATAACCCTGGAAGGTAGGCATTATTATTAACACCATTTTACAGTTAAAGAAACTGATGTACACAGAAATTAAATGACTATCCAGGTTCACACAGCTACTGAGTGTCTAAATTCAGGTCTTCCTTGTACTCCATAGCTGCTAGGATTGTATCCCTTCCTCAGAATTCCTTTCTTCCTTCAAGATTCAGCTCAAGCATCATGTTCTGCATGACACCTTTCCGGATCTGTGCAACCATTAGGTCCCTCCATCCTAAACTACGTTTACATATTATTTTTACCATTTTGTATTTATTTTATTCGTTCCCTCTGTATCTATGCACAGAGCGAAAGAGAGAAAGGAAAAAGAGAGAAAAAAGAGAAAGAGAGAGGAGAGAAAGAGGTGGAGGAGAGAAAGAGAGACACAGAGAGACACAGAGAGAAAATCTGTGAAGTCCTTTATACCTCATTCCTGGTAAGTATACTTCTGTTACCAATATAGATTATAAATGGATCTGCAATTTATAGTCTTAGAGATTTGCTGTAGGCACTGAGAAGCTATGATTGGCCAAGTACCACACACCTAGTATATCCAAAGGAAAGACTTGAATTCAGGTCTTCCTAAGTCTTGGGCTGGCTGTACTATGCTGCTTTTTATGTTTAAATAATACTCACAATTATTAGGAAAATACGATGAAAAGCGAGGTGGTTTATAACAGCAGGCTCTTGCTAGGGAAGAATTTCTTGTTCTGTAGGCTGGAGGGGGGATTTGAGCACTAGAATTCTTCACACCAGCAACAAGTAGACCTTGGACCCAACTTGAATTCAGCAACACTTTCCTTTGTCTTCACAAACTAGATGCCTTCTGGTGGGTCAAACTATAAATAACATTGCACATTACTTACAATTTATCTGCTTAAAGTAAAATTTAAAGACTCAAGTGGATTTATTTGATTTGAAAAAATGGAATGTGGCAGCTCTACTCATTTGCTGTCCCACAGTGGTTCCTTGGGTATCATTATCACATGCTGCGGTAAAGATGCCAATGCCAAAGGGACAATGATATAGGAGTGACTGAGCCTACCCTGACTGAACTTTGAAACCACTGACACTCTAAATGGAGAGGAGACATTGACAGGCTGCCTGTATTAATATATTATTAAACACCCACTCATGTTTTGAAATATTCACTTAAAATAACTTAATTAAAATACAATTTTTAAAAAATCCTTCAAAACCAATAATGAAACAATTTAGTTTATTGTCATTCTGGGCTTTCTTTTCTTTTTTTAAGAAGACAAATTGACATGACTTTTTCAAGATACAGAAAAATTTAGTTTGTTTATATAGTGAGTATAGGGGTACGGTGAAAGCACCTATATTTTTAAAAAGTAATCTTATTTAGTTAAATCTAAGCCATTGATTTTTGTTTTCTTTTTAAACACAATAGTTCTCCAACAACATTACATATTGAGACCACTGGACTTGGAATTGGATATGGGTTTGTGTTATGGCTCTGGCCTTTACTAGGTATGGAATCAAGAATAAACCAATCCATTTCATTAAGTCTCTATGTCCTCATCTATACAGTGAGTGGGTTAGGGGAGAATCCCTAAGGCCCTCACTTTAGTACTTTAATCACACCAACATGGGTTCTTTATCTGAAGATACACATCATAAGCTGTCCATGCCTGTCCAACGCATCAATCAGTAAACAAGCAATTGATAAGCATTGTCTATACTAAGTCTCAGACATCATCTAGACCAGAACCTCTTAAACTTTTTCCACTGGTGACCTCTTTTTGCCTGATAAATTTTTGTGCTACCCTTGCTATATAGGTATATAAAATATGTATACATAACCTTTTACTGTTGCCAAATTTTCCATGATGCCCACATTCACTTACACAACTCCCTATGGGGTCATGATACATAGTTTATTTTAAGAAGCTTTGATCCTGATTTTAAATGTGAGAAACCAGAGATTCAGTAAGGCAAAGTAATTTACTGATGATTTCATCAGTAATTGGTTGGGGAAGGAAAAACAAAAAGTAAAGAGCTCTCAACCCTCAGTGGGATTACGTTCTATGTTGTTCAGTTGCTTCAGTTGTGTCTAACTCTTAACAAACCCATTTGGAGTTTTCTTGGGAAACAGACTGAAATGTTTTGCCATTTCATTCTCCAGCTCATTTTACAGAAGAGGAAACTGAGGCAAATATGCCTAGAGTCACACAGCTCATAAATATCTGAGGTCAGATATTTACTATCCTGACTCCAAAGCCCTGCATTCTAGCCACTGTTCCACCTAGTTGCCCCAATTACATTCTATACAGGGAACTAAAATGTACATACTGAAATATATACAAAATATGTCCAAATTAAATTCACTAGAGAGCAGCTGCAAAGATTGGGAAAGACTTTCTGTAGAATATGATGCCCAGCATCATATTCCACAAAATAATGATGAAACAAATTTGATGGAAACAAGGTTTGTGAAGATATTGAGGTGATACAAGAACATTTTTAGGAGTAGAGGACAGTCAATGAGATGGCACAGATATAGATGATGAGGCATCATAAGAAACAGAGAGCTGGTCAGTTTGATGAACTGAAGAATGTAAGAAGTATAATCAGGCATATGATAAGGCCAGGCTTATCCTGGAGATGGCTTACAAAATTGTCAGTGTGAGAATTTACAGTCCAACTCAAGTAAACATTTATCAAGAGCCTATTATTTGCCAAGCACTAAGGATACAAATAAGAAAAGAAAACAAATTAAACAGTTTCTTCCCTCAAGAAACTTACAATCTAATGGAAGAATAGAGTGCACAAAAGGAAGTTGAAAAGGAAGGGGGCACCAGGGAGTGCCCAGGACAAAGGCATGATGATGCTTCTATGTGAAATAGGAACTAAGCAGAGCTACTTATGGAAAATAGAAAGTTACCTGGAAAGTCCTGAGCCCTCTATAAATTAAAGCTCTGGGAGGAGTTTACTGCTCCACCATCCAGTCATCTAATCCAAAAGAAGCAACAGAGTTGAGAAAGAGTTGAGTATCAAAAACTCAGTCAATGTGGAAGGTGATGAATTTCAGGTGATCAGCTTATGCTCCATGGAGTAGAAACCAAGCAGAGCTACTGATGGAAAAGTGAGAGTTGGAAATATACAAAGGCCACAAGTCAGGGCTTGACTTATTTTGTTCAATATCTAGACTTTAAGAAGTGATGGAGACTTATGAGAATGTAGATTAAATATAAAAGTGTGTCAAGTATACCTTTTTTTCAGAGAGTTGCTTGCTAAATTTTTAATAGCACATCCCTGGATATGACTCCTGTCCACATCCTCCCACTGTAAGGCTTCTAACCAGTGCACTGGGGATTTTCTCTCCTTTTCCAGTAGGGCACAGAGACTGTCCAACAAAATTCCTTGTTTTCTCTGTCCGTTGATACCCTATTTTTCATCATTCTACATCCTATATTTTGCCTTTGTAGAATCCCTCATTTCTCATTGTTAATGTTTTAAAGCCTCTCACCCAAAATACACCTCTTCATTGCCATTTGGGTTGTACTCAGATTAAACCATTTAATTACAGTGTCATTCTGTGGTTTTCAGGATACAATATCAATGAAATATACCCATATTATCAAAAAAAAGACCTTAGCAACTCTAGATTCCATGATTCTGTAATCGATTAAATGGGTCTACCTATATCAGAGTTTTGAGAAATATCCCTTGTAAATGATAAAATGCTACAGAAATATAAATTTTTATTGCCTGGAAAAACTTTTTAAAAAAAATCAGACTTCATTATCACTTTGTACTTAAAAAGAAAAAGGTTGGACTGTGATTTCATTATTATAGGGAACATGAGGAATTCAATTTATTACTGCAGGTCAGCACCTTTTTTATAACTATTTGTCTTAAGGAATTCCCTTTCAGGACACAGTGAAATTAGTTACTGGTCCAGAGTCACATATCCAGTATGTGTCAATCAATCAATACATATTTATTAATTGCTTATTTTGTGCCAGGTGCTGTGCTAGGCTCTGGGGATGAAAAAAGAGTCAAAAGACACTCCCTATCCTCAAGAACCTCACCTTACCACCACCTTTCTCCTCCTCCTCCTCCTCCTCTTCTTCTTCTTCTTCTTCTTCTTCTTCTTCTTCTTCTTCTTCTTCTTCTTCTTCTTCTTCTTCTTCTTCTTCTTCTTCTTCTTCTTTTCTTCCTTTTCCTTGTCCTCCACTTCTTCTTCTCTTCCTCCTCCTCCTTTTCCTCCTCTCATAATAGATAGAATGCTAGCCTTGGAATCAGAAAGGTCTAAATTCAAATTCTGCTTGCCTAGGATATTAGCATTGTTATTCTGGCCAAGTTGTTTGATTTCTTTCAGCTGTAGTTTCCACCTTTTTACAATGGGAATAATAGTAGTTTCTACCTCATAGATCTACCTTTGATCATGCTGTGATCAAATGGAGTGAGATTTTATCTAGCTAGCCATTCATTTATGTATATAGTGTTTTACAAAATTAAATCACTCTAGAAATGTTAGTTATTATATATTTTAATTTTCATCATATGTAGATAAATAATCTCTATTAAACTTACCAGACTATCCTTTAGTAAACCCCCAGCAACTGACATAGCATATCCTGTTTAGTAGCTATTATTACATGAATATTTGAGGAATGAATAAATGAAAGCATGAAAGAAAATCATTCGTATAGGGATGTGTGTAGCCACTTGTTTGTTTAGTCTGTTAAAACAAGGGAGTTAAATAATTTGACTTGTGGGAAATAAAGGAGAAACTAATCCTGATGCGTCTGTTTGCTATATGGAGTCCATCCATTTGTAATTTGCTCTGAGTATATAAGCTCCTAAAAATATGAAATCTATAGTTATAGGTCTTTTTTAGTCACTGACAAATGCAGTATTACAAAAATAATATGTGGTTTTTGGAGAGAAATTACTTACAGTTTCTCAATACCAACTTTTTTCTTTTTTTTTTACTCTGCTTAGCTAGAGTGAAATTTAAGCAAATAATGGGTTTGGCCAGACACACCAATGTGGTCATGATGCCTTTGAGTGTCTGGCAGGCAAATGATTTAGTGATTGCTGTTCTTCCTCCTGTCAATGCAAGCTAGGAGTTCTAAACACTTTCACATGTGTGCTTTAAAATCCCAGAGCTTGCTTGGGATCCCAGAGCTCTGTCTCAAACATAATGGGAGGACTGCGTGGGCTTCCTACACAGGATTCAGATGATTTCACAGGAAATGCTGCATAATGTCTACAAGAGTGGGATGTTATAGATTAAATCCTGGACTTGGAACTCAGGAACACCAGGGTTCAAATCTACCTCTGACCCTGGTTTGTGATACTAGCAAATGGACAATCTCCTTGCACCTTTTGCAGTTTGCAAAGTAGGAATTATTGCAGCTTTAGTGCCTGTCTTACTGGGTTGTTGTGAGCTTCCGTTGAGATAATGTAATGGATTATTTTGCAAGCTATTCTGCTCCTGCACCATACCTAGAGGGGAAAAAATCGACCTTCATTCTCCCATATCTTTACAAAGATTTTTGCCTGATGTCTGGAACATTCCTCTGCCTCCCCTCAGCCTTTTGAATTTTTTCTCTTGTTTGAGGATATAGATGAAGTCTTCCTCCTATAGGAAGATTTTACTACTCCCAGTTGAAGGTACTCTTTCCACCCTCAAATTATATTTCTTCTACACATATTGTATAGTTAGTTATCTTTGTGTCTGTCTGTATGTATATACACACTCACATATATGTATATATGTCTCCCTTCTCCCCACACTTTCCTTGAATGTAAGCTCCCACAGGTCATCCACTATTTCATTTTTTTTAATTATTCTTTTTTCTTTCTTTCTTTCTTTCTTTCTTTCTTTCTTTCTTTCTTTCTTTCTTTCTTTCTTTCTTTCTTTCTTTCTTTCTTTCTTTCTTTCTTTCTTTCTTTCTTTCTTTCTTTCTTTCTTTCTTTTTTTTTTTGGCGAGGCAATTGGGGTTAAGTGACTTACCCAGAGTCACACAGCTAGTAAGTGTTAAGTGTCTGAGGTCAGACTTGAACTCAGGTTCTCCTGACTCCAGAGCCTGCGCTCTATCCACTGCACCACCTAGCTGCCCCCACTATTTCATTTTAATCCCTAGCATCTAGTACAAAGCCTTCCCAACACATAATAAGTGTTTAATAAATGTTTGTCAAGTTGGATCAAGTGGAGCTGAACTTTAAAATATTATATGAATGCTAACTATTGGCTTTAGGTGTCCTTCGAGCATAGCAGCTACAAAGGCAGAAGGAAAGGAATCAAAGCCATCACAGGGCTGAACCACAGTTATGTTGCTCGAGGAACAATTGTTGAAACCCAATTACCACCTGGAGAATGACAGCCACTGTCACGGCTGGCAATTTGTTTATGGTACAGCCTTTAGGACCAAGAATGAAAGGGTTCAGGATATGGGGAAATTTAGCATCAAGACTAGATAGATAAACCAATTAAGCAATGGCAAATCTAGTAAAAACTGTACCACATAGGGGCAGCTAGGTGGCGCAGTGGATAGAGCACCGGCCCTGGAGTCAGGAGGACCTGAGTTCAAATCCGACCTCAGACACTTAACACTTAGTAGCTGTGTGACCCTGGGCAAGTCACTTAACCCCAATTGCCTCACACACACACACACACACACACACAAAAAAAAAAAAAACTGTACCACATAATTTATATATATTATAAATAAAAAGCATAAGACTAGTGTTGGTATTAGATATGTCTTCATGCTAATTGCCTTACTCAAAAAGGATTCCATTTCCTACTGAAAGGGAACTTAATTCCTTTCAAGTTACTCCAGAATTATGCCTCTCCCTAATAGCTTATATTAATTTAGCAGTTTATGAAACACTAGCTTTACATTATCTCATTTGAGTATCATAATAACCCAGTAAAGTAGCTTCATACCCATTTTAAAGATAAGAAAATCAAGACAGTGAGTTTAATAACTTACCTCATATAAGATATAAATGGGAAAACTGGGACAGTTCATCATCCCCATGAATATTCAGAACTCTTCCCATTGCATTATTGTTATTGTTTGTTCTTCATTCTGCAAGAAGACCATGACATCAGGAGGTGATGTCATGATTTGCTGTGAATTGGATTTAAGTGATGCAAGGCCATACAAATGGGCAAAGTCACCACCCTCACTCTTTCCTCCAGAGCCATCTGGGTCCAGGGGCAAGATATACATCAAAACAACAGGAGATGACTCTGGATGGTTGAGACACTTAGAATTAAAGGACTTGCCTACGATCACACAGCTAGTAAGTGTCTGAAGTGGTTTGAATTCATATCCTCCGAACTCAAGGGCTACAGCTCTATCCATTGGACCACATAGCTGACCCTTACTTCCCTTGTAAGGATATTGAAGAGTACCATTAGGCTGCCATAAGGTTTTCAACTTGATGACCTTTCAGAGTTATTTCAACAGAGTTATTAAGTATCTGAAGCTTGATTTGAACTAGGGTCTTCCTGACTCCAGGGCCAGTGCTTTATTCACTATGCCACATACTATCTTACTACCTCTACACCTCTTGTTCTTACTATTCAGCATGATATAGTAGAACTAGAGGTTGTTGATGTTGGTGGTGGTGGTGGTGTTCTTATTGCTGTTGTTCAGTCCTTTTAGACATGTATGACTCTCTGTAACCCCATATATGTTCCTCCCAAATGGCAAAAACTGTATATGGTATTATTACCTCCTGAAAAGGAATCTACACATTCAAAATTGTGGATCTTTTTCACCTCTATAAATGAGAATGATTTGCACACAAATCAAGAACATCTTTGATGAAAAATGTGAGAAGGGTAAAAAAAAATGTTTCTTTTTCATAAATTATTTTCTATTGCAGACCATATCTTTCCAGTTAATTTTCCTAAAATGTATAGAGAATACAAGATTCCACTGTTTGTTGATGTTGATTTCAAAAAGGCTTTTGACTCAGTAGAGTGAAATCCAACTTCAAATATTGTCCTCTAATGAGGTTCCTTCTATTTTTTGTATGGTTTCTTCACAAATACTTGACAGATTTTGTTATGACTTCTGATTATCTCCATCAAGCAAGGTATAAAACAGGGAGAGCTATACTTTTTTTGTTTGTTTCTCTGGTTTGTTTTTGTTTGTTTGTTTGTTTGTTTTTTTGGTGAGGCAATTGGGGTTCAGTGACTTGCCTGGGGTCACAAAGCTAGTAAGTGTCAAGTGTCTGAGGCCCAGTTTGAACTCCAGTCCTCCTGAATCCAGGACTGGTGCTTTATCCACTGTGCCACCTAGCTGCCCTGAGAGCTATACTTCTAAAAAAGTTCTGGTGCTAAAAATGTTAAAGTGCTCATCGTGATTCTCTAAGGATAAAGAATGTAAGTTTGTTTTTGGTTTTGTTAAGTATATTTACCATATTTCATTGTGGGGAGTAGTTTAAAGTATTATATTTACTTGTAACTAAATTACCTGTCTTGGAGAAAGTCCAGAGCAGAAAGCATAAAACAGTGACATCCTATAGATATCATTCTCTTTTGATGTGCCAACTAAGGGATGAAATTATGTTGATTGGACAGAGCCCCATAATATTTCAGGGTCCTCTTAGTGACATCCATGGCCACTCAAAAGAGATCAGCCTAAAAATTCCCAGAGACAAATTTAAAGAAATAAAGAAGGCCTATTTTCCAGATAATTACATATAGATTGGAGGTCTTTCCATTGAGTTAAGATTATGTAAAATCTTGGAAAGACCCTGTAAATGAATAATATTCTGGAACCAGATTTAAATTGGAGGAAGAAATATAGCAAGATTACATTTGGATGAATTATGCTGTTTTCTGCTAAACTCTGATAACTATCTCTCTCCATACATATGTTTGTATATGTATATGTATGTACATGTGCATGTGTTTATGTGTATTGCACATGTATTTATATGTATGTGTGTATGCACATATATACAGTGCATACACACCTATATGTACTTACATATATGTTTGCATGTACATACATACATACATATATCTGTATATACACTCATGCATATATACATATATCCATCCATACATATGTACCTATTTACACATATGCCTCCATGTCTGTGTCTGTCCCTGGCTCTCACACACCAAAAAGAATTGTTTTTCATACCATGTGGCTTCATATCATGAAACTCTCCAAATATTCAAAGCAGCAAGTATCCTCAAAGACAATAGGACACTTCATAATTATTATATGTAGGGGTAACATATCAGTAGGAATGAGTAGTTTGCAAAAGTATTTTACTCTAAAAGCTATTTTCCAGGAAATCTACAACTGAGAAAATACAGTGGATTTGTAAAGTAGCAAAAGCAAGGGTTTCTCATGAAATATTAATATCTCTAAAAGAAGAATGCCAGTACATTATGTTGATCTTTGGTGGAAGAGTCATGGAAAGACATGGAGATGATCTCACAGGATGAGAAGTAATGGATTAACTGTGATTGCCCCAGTAGATAAACATCTACATCGACACTATCACAATCATGGGTCTTTGCAAGTATTAAGGTACAATCCTGTTCAAACTACCTGGCTTTTATTTTAAGTGGACTTTATACATGGAAGGGATTGAGCTTAATAAATTGAGTTTAATGTTCTTATAAGATCAAGAACCATCTGTGAGCTTCTCCTTCCCAGAAATCATCATCTGGCAATTCAGCCATGGCTTAAAATATTACTGATCCCACACTTATGGTTTCTGAATAATTGAAAAAAATGAACAAATAAATGAATTGAAAATATGTCAAACATTGTGCTAATTGCTGGGGACATAGATTGAAAAGTGAGACAGCCCCTGCTCCTAAGGAGTTCATATTCTAACTGGGTAATACAACATATATAGAAGACTTCAACTACATGACAGAGAAGCCAAGGGGGATATTTTCGGTGAATTAATAGGTCAAAATAGAATATTTAAGAGATTCTTGGCCATAGTAACAAGGCAGATGGTAAGGGCTAGTGACCTTAAGGTATACTTGTATAGAAGATTTACCTACAGAAAGAAATATATCTGAATGTTTGGATGCTTTAGGCTGTATTTGGTGAGATAATCTAACTCCCCCCCCCCCCCCATTTTCAATATCTCCTCTGTGCAATGTGCAATGGAGATTCTGTAATACGAAAAATCACCTATAGTTACGATTGCCAGTGTTACAGACAATTCTTGCCTTTTGTAAGTGGATCATTCCACAGGCTACTACATAAAGTGATTTTTGCATAATGCAAATTTACCCAGGGACATGGAGAAGGGACAGTTGGAGAGAGGCAGGCAGGGTAGCATGCACCTGTGGAGGGAGGTGGCCAACATAGTGTTCAAGGACATGCCAGGACCAGAAAGAGACACAAAGGGACCCACATGGAATATATCTATGGGGGTGGACACGTGAGCAAATGGGCAGAGAGAGGCAAATTCTCCTTTCAGGGCTCTGGAGGTCTCAAGCCAAGCCCCCAACAGGCAGTGATCTCCATTTATCTGCTTTCACTATGGGGTTTATTTGAATCACATGTCTCTGTAAGAAACAAGATTCCAATACCCCAATTTTATGCATCTATGTTTCCCATAGTTTAAAAGAAGTAAAACATGTAAATATACATATTTGTACATGCTTGGTCACTTCTTCCTTCTTTGTAGACTGTCTGAATGGGAAAAGCTACATGATTAAGCTTATACTTCAGAAAGAAGTGTTGTAAAGCATGCTACTGCCATCAAATAATAAGCAATAGTCTAGAATATTAAGATAGGAATTAGTAGATTTATGAAATGTCCGATAAGGTACAACCTCTTTGGATATTATTTATAAAATGGGAGAAAATAATACTTTTGCTCTCAAACTTCAGCAGTTTTGAATGAGATAGTAAGGAAGATTTGCCTTATTACAGATCTCCTGCCCCTGACTAGTCAATTATCATAAAAAATATTGTTATAAACATATAGCTAAAGAATTGAATAAAATGTATATAAAGAAATGAATATTATACTTTTAACACTTTGAGATTCAAGAAATGATTTAACATGAATCAAATAATGAAAGCTTACATATTATTTACTAAAAGGCATTTAAAAAAATAATTACCAGATAAAAGGACATAAGACAGTAATTTATGTTTTTGTTGTTGTTTTACAATGGATAAACTATAGATTGTCCTTTCCTTTTCTTGTCAGTGCATTTCATTGTTCAAAATAATTCTTGTGTTACACCATAGATCTGAACTAGAAAATACATTTTTGCACAAGTACAACTTTATTTCAGGAGGAACGATATCAATACTTAATTAAAGCTCTTAAATAAGTAGGAGGGAATAAGGAAAAAAGGGAAACTGAAAATATCCTATTTAAAACATAACTCTTGACTTTTCCCCCCTTTAAAAGGACATACCATGATTTGGTTTGGTTTTTCTCATTCTATAGTTTACCTTATTATGATTTCTAGGGATGTCTCAAAAAGCTTCCTTAACTCAATTGCAAAAGTAGTGAAGTTCCCAATCTTCATTACACTTGTGTCATCAGCTAATCAATTTAATGAGAATAAAAAGTAAAAGAAACAATAAATCAATCAATTAATTAATATCTTACTTCAAATAAGAAATTATTTCAAAAAGATAAATTATTAGAAGGTGAACATGAGTGGTGGACTTATAGAAATCAAAAATAAAATTTGCATTATATTGTTCCAGATATTATCACCTTAGCTCAAAATTATGTATTTACAACTTTTAATGGAAAAAGAGAAAAGCATTCAGGAAAATTATGTACCATGTTGTATTATTGCTAATAAGGCACAAGGAAATTCCCCCCCCCATTATTTGCTTATCTTTCTCTTGAGCAATTGTACCATATTCCAGTTAATTTCCCTTGTCCATTTAACACCTCCTTTCTTGTTTTAAGGTATTAAGTGTGTAATGATTGGAATGATGCCACCTACTGGAGACTTGCTCTGGGAAAGCTCCACCATGAGGAAAATGCCTCAGAGGCATTGTGGCTTTTCCTTGGTGTCAGGAAATGATGTTTGCTCATTGGTGCTGTCTATCAAGGCTACCAGCTAATCAACTTGAGGAGCCTCCTATGGTCTGGGAGGAGACAGGAAGGAGGAAAGAGAGCCTGCGCCGAGAGCTCTGGGGCTTTTTGGGTTCCTGACTTGATGGTGGTGGCGGCAGAGGACTTCACAGGAAATTTGAGGAAAGATAGGAATGCCAGGCTGTTGGAATTCTGTTCTCAATCTTTTTCTTTCTATTTTCCAATAAACCCTTATAAACCTAAACTCGTTTTATCAGTGATTTTAGTCAGTTTCCCCCAAAACTGGGGGAACAGATTAGAATCCACATTTAGAATCTTAAATTACACGAGTGTATCTATCAGTTTCAGATGATTCCATGAATTCAAATACCAAAGGACCAATATGTATAAAAAATAGTTGAGGCAGCTTTTGTGGTGCTAAAGAACTGAAAACTGAGGGGGAACCCATCAACTGGAGAATGACTGAACAAGTTCTAGTATATGAATGTAAAGTGAATGAAATGGTATAATATTGTACGTAAGAAATAAAAAAAGGAAAGTGTTCAGAGAAATCTGATAAGATTTATACAAAATAATGCAGAGTGAAGGGATCAGAAATAGAAAAACAAGGTATCTGAAATAGTATTAGCAATCATAACTAAAAAGAAAAATTGAAGGAACTTTCTTTGATAATAGCCTGATTTCTTGAATACATAGCCAAATTAGTCAAATTTATAAAACATAAAATCAATTATACAAATTGACAAGTGATCAAAAAAATATGAAGTTTTCAGATGAAGTAATCAAAGCTATAGCTATATGAAAAAAAGCTCTAACTCACTATTGATTAGAACAACAAAAATTAAAACAATACTGAAGTACTACCTCATGCCTATTGGACTGACTAATAGGACAGAAAAAGAGAATGATAAATGTTGGAGGGCATTTGGAAAAATTGAGAAACACTAATGCACTGTTGGTGGACTCTTAGTGGACTGTTGGTGAACTGATTTAACCTTTAGGAGGAGAAATTTGGAACTATGCCCAAGTATTTATACCAGCTTTTTTCTCATGTCAAAGAATTGGAAATTGAGTGGATGCCCATTAACTGGGCAATGGATGAAGAGTTTGTGGTATTTGACTGTGGTACTATTGTGATATAAGAAATTATGAGCTAGATACTCTCAGAGAATCATGGAACGACACATAAACTGATGCAAAATGAAATGATTGGAACCAGGAGAACATTGTACACAGGAACAACAATACTGTAAGATTATCTGTATAACCTATATCTAGTTGTTTATGCCTCAGGTAGGAGGGAGGGCAGGGAGGGAGAAAGGTAAGGATAGAATTTGGACCTTAAAACCTTAAATAAAAATGTTGATTAAAAATATTGCAAGATGATCAACTGTGAATGACTTAGCTATTCTTAGCAATACAATGATCCAAGACAATTCTGAAAGATTTATCATGAAAAATGCTATCCATCCTCATAAAATGAACTAAATACAGATTAAAGCATCAATTTTTAAAAAAATCTCATCATGTTTGTTCCTGTTATGCAAGAAATGATGAAATGATTGATTTTAGAAAAAAACATCAAAAGATGGATAAATTAATTGAGTGAAATGAGTAGAACCAAGAGAAGTTTGGATACAGCGATATTGTTCAGAATATCTGTGAACTAAATTATTCCGAGTATGATAAATACCCAAATCAAAAACAAACAACCTATGAAGGAAGATGCTATCCATCTCCAGAGGGGGAAAAACTGATAAAAGTGTGTGTGTACCTATGGATGTATATGTTGTGGAATTTAAAATTATATGTGGTCATCTTATTTCTGTCCCAAGTTTTAGGGAAACTTAGCTGGGGTTCCTAATATGGTGCTACTTATAAATTAAAGACTTTAGCACCAGTTTGGGGCCATTAAGCATTTATTAAAGTATATTAAATATTAGTAAAGAGAGAGCACATGGCTCAGGAAGGTCAGAAGCACCCATGTATCTGTGAGCAGAAGCTTCCTGTGGGTCTGGAGGAGAAGAAGCCCTTACACACTGCTTCAAGCAAATTGGCTAGCATCATTCAAATCTATTTATTTACTGGACTTGAGAGTGGTCCATGAGCAGAATGTGCTGAAGGTCAGAGTTCAGAGAACACACCCTCTGAGGGTCAGGCTTTCAGGTAGGTGTGGTTTTAATTAAGTTAACTTTAAGTGAGTTAATCAGCAAAGTCAATCCAATCAATCTTAATATAATCCCCTTGAGAGGAGCCTCTGGGCATCCCAAAACCAATTATTTTCTGACAAAATGTATATACACACAGATGCATATATACATCTATCTGTGTCAAATGGTGGCCTTCTCTATTGTGAGGATGGGGAGAGGGTAGGCAACTTAGAACTGAAAAGATAACAAAACAATAAATTCTTAAAAGTTTCAAAAATTGCCATAAGTATGATTTTTCCAGGGTCAACAATATTTATAGTACATATTATGTACTAAATTTTTTTTGTTGGGGTTTTTTTTGTTTTTTTTTGGTGAGGCAATTGGGGTTAAGTGACTTGCCCAGGGTCACACAGCTAGTAAGTGTCAAATGTCTGAGGCCAGATTTGAACTCATGTACTCCTGACTTCAGGGCCGGTGCTCTGTCCACTGCGCCACCTAGCTGCCCCCTGTACTAAATTTTAAAAGCCACACAGTTATTGTTTAAAATATGTAAAGAAAAAAAATACCCTAAATAAGAAAGAATTTGAGGCAACAACTAAATTAATTGAAATATGGTACAATTGCCGAAAAGAAAGTTAAGCAAATAATGGTGGGGGGCATTTTGGAGGATTTTACGAGTGATACTTTTTTTTACTAAACTTTTGATGAGACTATACTTCAGGTGTTGTTGTGTGAGTTTAAAGTTGTGCTTGAGATTCTATTTGACTATTTTTTTGTAAAGTCACAAGTAGTATTATAATTTATATTTCTCCATTAATTCAAGGATCTGTGATTTTATCAGTGCAGAAGTATGGAAATTGCTTGCACACCCAGATTCACTAACTCCTTCTTAAGCTAAATTTGTGGGATGCTGAATAACGAGAAAAAAAAAGAGATGATTGCCTGGTGCCCACCTCCATGATAGTGACCTTCAGCATACTGGGCACTTCAGATGAAAAGCCTAGTCCATGTTTCAAGCCTTCCAAGGTTGTGTCTATCTCTGAGCCTTTACTCAATATCTTTGTTGACTTATTAAGTGCTTTCAGAGTTTGTACTCATTTTCTCCTATAGCCTAAAAGAGATTTTATGTCAGATAAGACATCTGAATGAGATTTTAATAGATATTATAAGCCTGTATTAAAGAGTTGTTTAGGATCTATTTGAAGCAAAAAATATTTGTAACAGTTTTTGTTTTTGTTGTTATGGTGATAAAGGACTGAAACTAAGGGGTTCAAGAAATTGTGGTACACTCATGTAATAGAATATTATTATACTAGAACAAATAATGAAGGGGCTCAATTCAGAGCAACCTGGAGAGACTTATTAACTGGTGCAGCATGAAGTGAGTAGAATCAGCAGAATTGTGTTTTTATAATCAATGTTGTAAAGACAAAAAAACCTTAAAAGACTTAAGGATTTTTATCAGCATATCAATGACTATCTATCTATCATCTATCTATATGACATGATCAATGTTTGAACTCCTTTTGCTTGAATATGCATACTTTGTGGTAAGAGTTTGGGGTTTTTGGGGGGGGCAGGGGGATGTCCTAAGGAGGGGGGATTGGAGAGAAGATAGACTTTTATTAAAAAGTATTTAGAGAAGAAAGATCATGTTATATAGAGATACATATAAGACTATTAGGTAACCATTTGGAAAAATTTGAATAATGGAATGGATTTATATTTTTTCTTGTACTTTATTTAAGTTGGGGAAGGGGACAGATCACTAGATTCCTTCCAGCTCCATTTTTTAGTGATTCTTGCCTCTGTTAGTTAATGATCCAGTGTTAAGAATCTGTATTTTTTTTTCCTGAAAGCAAAAATTCTCAGAAGCACCAAATACATTTTGAATAATGCATGGTTATCAAGTAAGCCAAAGGTTTCTAAGAGCATTGTAAATGTTCTGTTCCTTTTAGGAATATGAATAAAAGTGATAGCCAAAGTTCTCTTGACAGTGGCTGCTTTTCAATATCATACAATGGATTATAACAATGTAGTCAGAACTCTGTTCTTCATCCTCAATTCCTGATTACATTAGGAGTCTTAAAGTAGCACCAGTTCTATGTCTACTATGCCATCTGACCAACTTTGACTGAATAAATTTGACTCAGAATAGCTCACTCTATTTCTTCCTTCTGCCTTTTGGTGCCTCACCCCCAGAAAACCAGAGCCTTCTAATGACCTGCTAGTTACACAAAATCAACCAGCACATCCCACTATCTAGGCAGATCCCCATAACCTGGAACTTTCTAGACAAAGGATTACAGTATCTCACCATTGGGAGAAATCTCACAAATCATTTAGTTCAATCCATACCTGAATGATAATCCATACTTTGATATCTTCAATGAGGTGTCAGTCCTCTAAGATTTTCCTGAGGATCTCAAGGGAAGGGGCCCCCAGTGTACCTTAACAGACAGACCATCTCAATTCCAGACAACTCCAATTTATAAGAAATTTTCTTTCCCAATGTTAAACCAAAAGTTACCTCTCTTTCAACAATTGCATCTAGCTTTGTCCTCTGAAGCCAAGCAGAACAAGAGCAACAACAACTAGCATTTAAGGTTTTCAAAGGGCTTTAACTTAAGGTGCCTCATATGGTTCTCACAGCAATACTGTAAGATAGGTGCTAATATTACCCCATTTTAAAGCAGAGAAAGTAGAAGTTGAAAGGAGTTAAGTGTTTTTTTCATGTTCACATTGATATGGAGTTTCTTAGTCAGAATTTAGGACAGCAGGGTGGTGCAATGGATAAAGTGCCAAGACTGAAGTTGGGAAGACCTGAGTTAAAATATGGCCTCAGATATTTACTAACTGGGTGACCCTGGGCAAGTATATGAAGCCTGTTTGCCTCAGTTTCCTTATCAGTAAAATGAACTAGAGAAAGAAATGGAAAACCACTCTAGTATCTCTGCCAAGAAAACCCCAAATTGGATCAGAAAGTGTTGAACATGGCAGAACCAACTGAAAACCAGCAATAGTCAAGATTTGAAATCAGGTCTTTCCAACTTCCATTCCAGTGCCATATCTGCTCCTCATCTTGACTCCTAAAATCTGGTCCATATTCCTGCCTATCTTTCAAATAGTTAAAATTAGCAATCATGTTCCCCATAGGTATCCTTTGATCTTAGTTATATAGCTCTAGGTATTACTTATAAGCTGTTCTTTAAAGAGTTTTTTTTTCTTTGTCCAGGTACCTCTCCACCTGAGTCACCAATCTCTGAATGAAATCCAGCTGATTTATGTCTTTTCTCACATTTGATACCCCAAATAGGAAACAATGCAGTACTTCCAATGTTGTATACAAAGGACAGAGTACAAAAGGAACTATTATCAGAAAAAAAATCACCTTGAGCTTGCCGTCCACTGGAAACCCAAGATTCTTTTCACATTGAGTAGCCTATTTTTCAATGTCCTCTCTCTCTGCATCAAAGCTTGACTGCCCTGTGCAGCATTCTCCTAGGACTCACCTTGCTCTCAGCTGGGTGACAACTAGATGATAAATTAACCTGTGCTGAATTTGTAACAGAGGATATAAATCATTCTAATTAGGCAAAATCATTCTCCCAAGGACCATATTGCTATGTCCAAAAAAAATCAACTTAAAGGATTGGCTATGAGTAAGAATTTCAGGTGATGCTGTAGGTGAGTGGGGAGGTGTTTAAGTGTGAACTCAGCTCCCGCCACTGATGAACATAGCAAGCCTTCTTCACTGTAGTTGACAGTCTTCCTGAGTTGGTTGTGGCCAAAATACTTCACTACCTGTGGTCAATCTTCTGTTGATAAATCTTTCTAGGTTGGTCCTCAGATGACACTTTGTAGCCAGGTCAGTCCCAAAGCCTTTACAATTTAGAAAGGTTTGTTCAACTTCCATATTGCAGGCATAGCCTTTGAAAAGCTAAGGTTGGGTTCATGATGAAGTAATACCATGGTATTTTAGTAGCAGATGTACATATACATTGTGCACAGTCTAAAAATCATATATTCAAAGACTTTAATTCTTAGCTATTGTGATTTTCCACTAATCATTTCAACACTAGAATCTTCATTTTTTTCTTCTTTAAAATAGGTATATTATCTTTTTGCTGTCTACTTCAGAGGGTTGTTCTAAAGAAAGCATGCATAAGTCTTAAATGCTATGCAAATTGTGAGCTATTAATTATAATTATATTATTATAATACCATATGAATTATAATTAATATTTATGATAGCAACCTGCTAAAGTTATTTACAAACATGACATCACTGAAGTCCTCAGCATATTGTATCTATGGAGATGACTCCCAAAATAATAATAATATTTTTAATGGTATTGCTTGAATAATTCAAGAATGCATGACTTCATTCATATGGGCACACCCTGCACCAATGTACATTAATAGTCTCCTATGCTTTAACAGATGGTCTTCTGTAAGGCAGCAGCTATCCAGAATATCTATAGCTTATAATCTACCTGATTGAAAAATAGCAGTGTTTGTAATAAAGCAAAATCCTTCAGCAAGGAAAACCAAGACTTGTGTCCTCATTGTTGCCACATGTAGTGCCCTTACATTTTCACTAGTGCATTCAATTAGGTATTTGAATCACTTTTGGATTCTCACATTGCCTAATGATCAAATTCCCTTGGGGGAAAAATCACAACCAGTGAAAACTTAAATTGTGATTCTCAAGGGGATACACCCTCCAATCCACTGACTAAATGCATTTTGGACCTTAGCAGAAGTTGAAAAGATAATCCTTTTCAAAGCCTGCTGTAAGGAACTTATCTCCCAGACTTCCAACCTATATAAATAAATGCTAACTCTTTTGCTTCTAACGCCTTGAAAAGAAATCACTATTGTAATATACAGAAGGTTCTATGAAGTAACATACAACTTAAATATTCAAACAAAAAGAATATTTCTATATACTTTGGAACAATTTCTTTCCTTTTTCTCCCCTTTGGACTCCTAGGAAATTGGAAGACAGGAACTTCTCTCCAACTACACCACCTTCATGCCTTCTAGTTTTAGGGAAATGCCTGGGGCACTGCCATATTTTCAGTTATCCCTGATCTAATAGCTGGTATGGATCAAAGGCAGAACATGAATCCAGATTTTCCTGACATCAAGGCAGGCCCTCTACAGAATACACTAAACAAATTGTGAAAGTGAGGAAAACAAGGGAGGTTGATTCCATCCAAGCATGAGGAACAACTATAACTTCAAGGGTAAAAAATTTCCTTGTTATCATTGATTCCATTCCAAAAAGATTTCAACAAAATGAATTTCTTAAGATCCAAATCTACTCACCCTTAATTAGTCAAGTTAAATCGAGAAGCATTTACTAAAGACATAATCATATAGAGATACATAATACAAACAAACAGAAAGATAGTCTGTCCTCAGGAAACTTAAATTCTTATATTACACCCTTACATGATAATGGAGAAGATAATGCAAAAAAGGAGCTGAAGAAAAGGAAGAGGGGGTACTCTCACTATGGGAATGGTGATGGAGTCCAGTGAGTCAGAAGCAGAACCAGAAAGAAAAGAAAGATGACTGTCCTAGGTCCTTCCTTAACTTGGAGATTCATGGAGGAACACACCAATGGGAGTAGGGACCACCGGGGCAGTAGGATTTTCAAGGATAAGAAGACTTAATTCTGAGGGATAATCCAGGGTGAAGGGACAGCTGAAGGATAGGGGCAAAGTCCAGGGAGTAAAAAGCAGAAATGAGAGATAATTTTAAACATAATATTGACTATCTCATTCTAAAGTCTTTCTTGCACTGTTTCTTGAATAGATTTTGTACTCTATTGGTGACTTTCCTCCACACTTTCTTAGGCATAGAAGCTAACCATTAGGTCAGTAATTCCAAGACTCATTCCTTTAGGCTATAAACCCATAACTATATATTATAGAACACAAGAAAACAATTGCTTTGGCTTAAGGGTCATCTTGTGAGTCCAGCCAGTACTTGAGAGCTATACTCTTGATCTATTCCATATTGTCCCAGATAACCTGTCAACTATACTCGAGTTTTCTATCTACCCATACTAGCAAGAGTGGGAAACAGGAGTGGAGAAAAGGCAGGGACATGTATGTAAAGGTACATGAATCACTTAGAAATCAGCATTCTCTTAGAGGTGCCATACTCCAGTAGGCACAGGAAGGGAACAGACATAGACTTATCTTTGCAGCCTTTGATCAGGGTACTAGAAATATCAATTATTCCCCTGACATTCATGAAGCTCCAAAGTGACTTGGAATGAATCCAGAGCATCATTAGACTAGTTTTTTCTGACCCTGTGGTCCATCCACAATTCTTGCTGCTATTTTCAAAGGAATATGTGCTGATTTTTGAGAAGACACTGCTATAGACTAAGATGAGTTCATATGATGGATGTGTTATATGCATAATTGGCCACAATCTGTATCAATCTTTGTGGGTTTGCTTGTAGACAAGATCCTGTGGTCTTCTCCAAAGTAGGTCTATAATTACAAATGAAAAGAAACACTATCTCTTTCTGCTTTCTTTTAGGGAAACATCCAAAAGAGGTCATCTCTATTAACTTGGAACTAGCCTGAGGGTATTATAGCTTAAGAAGATTAAAAGAGAGATTTTTATTTTCAGGAAAAAAGAGTAAAGCTGTAGTGGACAGAGATGTACCATCATTTGTAAAGTAAATAGCAAGAAAAACAGAATCATTTCTCATACTGAGGTTGATGTAGGAGGGTTAATTAAGGGTTTTGAATAGATGAGTCTCCCAGAGCACTGAGTATTAACCTCTGAAAGCTAATGCCTAATTTACTTCACATACATACAAAGTGACCCAAAGATGTTCATGAAGTTTAGAATGATCAATGTTTAAAACTGCACTAAGACTTTTGGGACATCTTTTATATATTATTTGTGTAGCAAAAGTGGGAATGTATGAATTAGGGGCTCCCACAAGTTATTCAAAGGAATTATAGGGTTTGGATATTTATCAGAAAAGGGCACCTCTTATGGAGCTCTCCATGAACTCTGTCTTCTTCCTGGAGGACTCCCACTTTGTCAAGATGACATAAGAACCCCAGGTAGGTCCTCAGTGCCAAGAGGTTATGTCAAAAGGAATTGGGTCCTGATTGTCAGGTGGATGGAATCTAGCTTGAATCATTAGGATAGAAAGGTATATAAATTGTTCTGTCTATTGATTTATTTGTTCACATATTTGTTTACTCGAGGGCGGCTCTTAACATTCTTTTCTGTCACTTTCCTTTGGATTTCCAGAAAAACTGGGGAGGGAGGTAAATTTTAGAGGATTTCTCTTGATTGCAGAGTTACAGAATTTGGGATTCTGGCAATGTCCAAGAAGAGATAACAGAACTTTTTTGGAGCAGATGGCCACCACCAGTATCATGCTTCAAAGAAAGAAGTAAAGAAGTTCAAAAGCTACAGACTTACTAGCCAGGAAAGCTGTTCTTTTTTTTTTTTTTGCAGGGCAATGGGGGTTAAGTGACTTGCCCAGGGTCACACAGCTAGTAAGTGTCAAGTGTCTGAGGCCGGATTTGAACTCAGGTACTCCTGAATCCAGGGCCGGTGCTTTATCCACTGTGCCACCTAGCTGCCCCCAAAACTGTAGTTCTTAAATTCTGGTGAGTCTAAATGCTGAGGCAAAAGTCAAATATCTGTTGTGTAGTCAAAGTTCTCTTTCCCTCCTGAGTAATGGGACAGGGAGTATAATGACCCATTCGAGATTTTTTATTTTTTTATTTTTATTTTTTTTATGTATCTTGATGTGTTCCTGTGAAATACTTCAGTCTTAAGTATATTGTTATGTTAGAAGAGATAAACTAACTATAACTGATAACCATATCACTACACTAAGTATGTTTTCTGGAGGGGTTTTGTCACCCACAATTTTGAGAGATCCTAGACATGAACCATAGCTAAACTTTGTTTTAGAGATCATTGAAAAGTTACTTTCGAGTCAGGGACAATGAGCCAGAGAGAAACTAGTCAGGTAGACCTATGAAAATGCTGTTACATGTGAGTCCAAAGCCAGAGAGCCTCTTGGGTAATGGGTTCGATTTATTTATCTGTCCTCACCATTAAAACGTAAACCCTTTGAGGGCATGGACCCCTTTCATTTTTGTCTTCATATACTCATTACTGTGAATAGTGTCTGGCATGTAGCAGGTAGTTAACATGCATTTGTTGAAATGGATATGAAATGCTTCTCCATGGAATTCTTTCTAAAATATACTATATAGGTCACCCTGCTTTCTGAAATTGTTTTTTTTTGTGTGTGTGTGATGTGTGTAGCTATAGAAGATGAGGTCAAATGGTACCAATTGACTTAGCTTGACACTATGCTAATGGACAAGGTGTTACTCTATAACTCTCCCACCATGGGACTTCTGAATTTTACTTGTGGAGCAAGTCTCCAACAGAGAAGAGGTGCTCCAGAGGGGCACCAGAGGGGAATTTGTCAAGTGTCTGAGGCCGGATATGAACTGAGGTCCTCCTGAATCCAAGGCTGGTGCTTTATCTACTGTGCCACCTAGCTACCCCTATACACCAAGCAGTCTTTGACATTGTGATTAATCTTCTGCTCCTTGATACTCTTTTCTCTCTAAGTTTTTGTGACATTACTCTCCCCTGGCTCTCTTCAGGCCTATCTTATCAGTCCTTGGTATTCTTTCTTGAATCTTTATTCAAGTCACTCACACTCATTGTCAGTGATCCACAAGAATCTGCCCCAGGCTCTCTTCTCTTCTCTGTCTCTATTTTTTTCATTTGACTATTTCATTATTTCCCATTGATTCAATTATTATCTATACTAATGATTCTCAAATCTAGTTATCCAGCATTAACCTCTCTCCTGTCCTCCAATATCACCTAATTTCCTATTGGATGGCACCAATCAGATGTCCTGTAGACTTCTTAAAGTCAACATGGCTAAAAGTGAAGTCATTATCTTTCCCCTCAAAACGCTCCATGATTCATCAATTCTCTATTATTTTCAAGAGTACCACCATCCTCCCAGCAATGCAATCCTATAGCCCAAGTACCATTATTAACATCTCATTCTGTCTCCCCTCCCACTCCAATCTAGTTCCCAAGTCTTGTTGATTCTACCTTCATAACGTCTCTCATATGCACCCTTTTCTCTCCTTTGACACTGCCACCACCCTTTCCATTTCTCCTTCATAAAATTTGTTTACTCAAATGCAATTATATGGACATCAGGCATGTGGCAGGCATAATGATGTGTATCATCAACCCACCAGCAGGGATTGTATGTTAGGAGCCTGGATGCTTAGCCATCCTTGACAATAACATAATTATCAATGGGCATGTTGTTACCATCTAACTCTTTGCAATAGAGATGGGAGGCAGGAAAATTTAGGATTCAGCCCTCCCCAACTCAGCTCTAACTAGAATAACCCATAAATGGAAAATTATTGAAACAACAGTTTGAAAAGCAAGGTAACCTGCTTTGCCATGATTGAAAATTAACTCATCAGTTTTAAACAACTTAGGACATTTGATTAAATCCTTAACTGAACATTTATTCTTACTATTCCATCAAAAATGCTTGAACATCAGGCCTCTTCAAGATCTCTGATGATGGAGAAGTCACTGTTACATGAGGCCAAGCATCCATTCCACTTTCACATAGCTCTAAGTGATAGCCTGTGTTTCTTTATACTGAATCCTTGAAGGACAAAGCAATTTAATCTAACAAGTTTCACTATACACAAGAGTAGAATGCAGTTTCATTTTTTAATCATTTTCAGTACTACTTTTTTCTGCAAATTTTAAATATAACCAGAAAACTGGAGGTCATGTTTCTCCCCAATAAATACATTAAAGTATATAAACAATACTGTAAAAACTTGAACAAGACAAAACAAATTATTAAAATTAAATTCATTCCAATTTTCTATAGTGTTCTGTGATTTGGGGCAAACCATTTATATGTTGCAAGAATTTGAACAATACATGTGATGCATAAATATGCTCTCTGTCTTCTAAAAAAAATAAAAAGCTACAGTGCCTTCATGGAAACCTTAATTATTTAAAAGTTATATAGATAGGTACATAGGTAGATACATATAGATATGATATGTATCTGAGAAAAATTGTTTCTACAATATTTGCTTGAACTAAGCTTGGGCTCTAAGTAGTAAAATTACTCTTTCTCTTCCTTTCAAGAGTAACAAAATTTATAGTTTAAAAAAAATTGTGTACTTCACAAAGCATGATATATATGCATATACATACATAAACACACATATATACACAGACACCACATACACATATGTGCATGTGTGTGTGTATAATTATGGATGTATACCATACCCATACATGTAGTCTTATTGTTTCAAGTAAAACTATACCGTAGGGATCCAAAAATAGATTGAATAGGAAACAGCTGTTCTGATCATGAGAACTAGACCTGTATGGTCTTGGCCATAAAAGATCTGATAAAAATCTAGTGATTATACTTGATGACAGCTCATCCATAACAGGTGAGTTAACTATTCTATAAAGAGGATCTGGAAGCACTGGTCCCATTACTTTATACACCAATTGTGAGAAAATAATTATGAATAGCAAATTTCTTGGGAACCCAGTTTTAATTGGCTTTCTTTCCCCCTCACCCCCCACTTCAGAAAGCTCTCTCTCTCTCTCTCTCTCTCTCTCTCTCTCTCTCTCTCTCTCTCTCTCTCTCTCTCTCTTCTTTTTTTTTTTTTTGGTGAGACAATTGGGGTTAAGTGACTTGCCTAGGGTCACACGGCTAGTAATTGTTAAGTGTCTGAGGCCAGATTTGAACTCAGGTCCTCCTGAATCCAGGGCAAGTTCTCTATCCACTGCACCACCTAGATGCGCCAGAAAGCTCCCTTCTTGCGAAAGTTCTAATCTCTTTTGGGGACCAGCCTAAGGGTACATTAGAGGTGGAGCATTTACTCATTTTGTCTAGTTCAGTGAGTTTATGTGATTAAGTCACACCTACATAATGGAGCTTGCCTTAAGCACCTTGGAGGAGAGTCTTGTTGAATTCTCCACCCCTCCCCCCATCATCAATAGAGATCATTTTAATATGGACCACCTTCAGGTCATCTAAACCAATGGAATTTCATGATGCTAACCAATTAGCTTTGATAAGTTTGTGGTGACCTACCTCTATCAAAAGAGGATAAAAGCCAAGGCTATTTGAAACTCCTGGTCTTCCCCCATCTTGGCTAGTACTCTTGGCTCAGGGCGGCTGTATGTGGGTGAGTGCTCTCCTCTTAGGAAAGGGTAGGCTGGTAAGACATGCTCTCTCTCTCTCTCTCTCTCTCTCTCTCTCTCTCTCTCTCTCTCTCTCTCTCTCTCTCTCTCTCTCTCTCTCTCTCTCTCTGAGAAATATGGCACCACCAGCATGGGTTTTTTCTTTGCCTTATGCTGAACTGTCATGTGCTCAACTTTCTAATACTTAGTATCAATTAATAATAAATGATTATTTCCAAAACAGATGCAATAGCCATTATTATATAGCCATTAATACAGTAGCAGCAAATAATTTAGAAAACACCGCCTACCCCCCAAAATTAAAAAAAAAACCCACAAAATCAACATTACTAGTAGATAGGAACAGCTGCAATTTTTGATGCGACTTGATTCAATTATAGTCATGGAAATAACTAAATTTGAATTTCAACTGATGACAGGTAAATCTTTATTTATTTATTTATTTGTTTGTTTGTTTGTTTGTTTATTTATTTATTTATTTATTTATTTATTTATTTATTTATTTATTTATTTTGGTGAGGCAATTGGGGTTAAGTGACTTGCCCAGGGTCACACAGCTAGTTAAGTGTTAAGTATCTGAGGTCGGATTTGAATTCAGGTCCTCCTGACTCTAGGGCTAGTGCTCTATCCACTGTGCCACTAGCTACCCCCTGACCATTATTTTTTGTTGCATGTACTTTGTACTTACTTAAACTGTAGACATGTCATATGCCTCCCAATAGCAAATAAACCAATTGTGGGACGGCATGGATTCATTTTTTTTCTTTTGTTTTTGTAACCCCAGCACTTATACTGCCTAGTGTGTATTAAGCAAAATAAAATATTATTATTATTATTATTATTAATAATAATAATAATACCTATTACTCCTTTCTAGATGATTCATTTTTTAAAAATTTCTTGGTTGTTTAAAGTAGCAATAGGTACATCTCAAGACAAAATCCTTTACAAAGTCATAATTTTTTTTAAAGGTAAAGATGTTGTTTCCATGTCCATCAAAGCAATCTGTCCATATGTAACAAAACTACTACATGATTTGGCCTATTTCAGAAGAAACTGGCAATCTCTCTTTGGAGCAAGGCCCAGAATAGTAACAGTAACAGCATTATAATGGATCTCAGGCAAGAGTACTTTGGCAAATTTGTAGAAAGTAAAAATTTTTTACAATACTTGACAGCACCAGGTAGCAGAATTAGTCTTTCTCTTCCTTTCAAGAATAACAAAATTTATAGTTAATAAAAGAAAATGTGTACTTCTCAAAATGAATTCTAACTTCCTAATCTTCATATTTAATCAGTTACCAATTATTAGCACCTAAAAGAAAATGTGATTATAAACTTTATGAAACAGTCGAATTTTCCATTTATTAGAAAATCATTATAATTTTAATAGCCAGGCTTAGGTTCTTGCAGCATTTCATAAAAGGAGGCACCAGTGTGACATTTCCAATCTTAAAACCTAGCCAGTCTTTGTTAGACAATAATTTCCATTGCAAACCCATTTCTTTAAAAAAAAAAAACACTGTATGTACATCCCAAAAACATTACACTTTTGTCATACAGTGTTGCCCCACTCTGACTAACAACTGGAATTATTGCAAGACCCACCCCTTTATATCCATTGTAACTCTTTTTGTAATAGCAAAAGACCAAGGGGAAAAAAAGAGAATATTTATTGGGGAATGAATAAACAAATTATGGTATAAAAATGTAAAGAATATTATTGTACCATTAAAATGATGATAGATTGGGCAGTTTTAGAGATACCTCAGATCTTATTGAACTAATGTAAAGTGATCAGAACCAAGATAATAATTTATAGGATAACCACAATCTTATAAAAGACAAACCAACAAACAAACACAAACAAAACACATACTACCCACCTCTTAACAGTTTGATGATTGACTCAAGATAAAGAATAAGGTAATTTTTTAGACAGTCCATATGGGATTTTGCATATTTGTTATAAGAACTTTGTGAGGATGGGGTATAAAAAGGAAAGGGAGAAAGGTACCATTGTCTACCTTATTTTGCTCTAATCCTCCTAGTAAGTGTTTTGCTACTGACTGCCCCCTCCCCCCTCTACCCTCCTCTCATTCACCCTTCCCTCCTTATCCTCTTCCCTTCCTACTTTCCTGAAGGGTTAAATAGATTACTCTTCCCTATTGGATGTTTGTGTTATTCCCTCCTTGAGCCTTCTCTGATGAGGTTATGGCCTTTGAGCTCATTCTGTTTCCTAAATTTTTCTTCCTCCCTCCCTCCTCAACTCTCCCTATGAAATCAAGCAAATCAATATATGTCATACATGTGGTGTTATGTCGAATATCTTCACCTTCCTCTAAAGTGTTTTGCTTTTTATAGCTCCCTCCCCCAAATTTCCCTTCCCTCCTTCCCCTCTTCTCCCCACCCCCCATCTCCTCCTCCCACTTTTCTTCAGGGCAAAAATATATTGCAAGCAGCTAGGAAAAAGGAATTCAAATACTGTGGAGTTCCAATAAAGAAAAATCAAGATCTAGCAGCTTCTACATAAAAGGACCAGAGGGCATGGAATATGATATTCCAGAGGGCAAAGGAACTGGGACTACAGCCAAAAATCACATACCCAGCAAAACTGATCGTAATTTTTCAGAGGAAAAAATGAAACTTCATTGAAAAAGAGGACTTTCAGACATTTGTGATGAAAAGTCCTGAACTGATTAGAAAATTTGACTTTCAAATACAAGATCTTGGAGAATAGCAAAAAGGTAAACAGGAAAAAGAAATCACGAGGGACATTAAAAGATTAAACTGTCTACATTCATACATGAGAAGATAATACTTCCAACTCATAAGAACTTTTTCAGCAAGGAATACACAGAGGACAAAGGTCTGAATTGAATATGAAGGGATGGTATTTGCAAAGCATTTATTTTTTGTATATCCTTGATCTTAGTAGAACAAACAAGGTGGGTTGTCTGGTATCTGGGGCCAGATTTAGACTCTGGGCCTCCTGGGCCCAGGGCTGGTGCTTTGTCCACTGTGCCATCTAGCTAACCCATGATGACATCTTTAAAATAAGGGGGAGGGGTAGGAGGAATAGACTGGGGGAGGGGGAGGGGAGAGGTGGAATGGGGAGAAGTAGCTCAAAGGAAGGAAACAAGAAAAAACCCTATGGAGGGGAGGGGAAGATGGGGAGTGAGTGAACTTCACTATCATCAGAATTGGCTCAAAAAGGGAATAACATACATACTCAAGTGGGTATAATAATATATTTTCGCCCTTAAGAGAATTTTTAAAAGGCCAGAAGGAAGCATAGGGAGGGAGGGAAGTTTTGAAAGCAACAGGTGCTATTTATTATATAATAAAAGACAAAAGATACATGCACATATAGCTAAAATATACATTATATATGTATGCATTTATTTATGTACATATGTATATACATATATACAAAAAGGAAATTTATATATACACACATATGTATGTATATATGCATGTTTATTTCTACAATTTTGTATATAATGCTATTTTTATTTTCTATTGTGCATATAGAAATGTCCATTATCTTAATGTTTATTAAATTCAGATTAGAAAGAAAAACTTTAAAATCCACTAATATAAATGATGCTTTCTTCTGTTGTAAGGTCCTACAATGATTACTTCCCTGTTATCAATCAAGAATTTTTTTGTCGTTTTGTTATTAGAGAAAAGTGTGTTTTCCTTCAGTGACTTATGAAGTTATTAGGTTGAAAAATATTCAATAGCTTTTGTTGATGAAATAATATTCTTTCATTTTTGATAGGGTTATCAATCATTTTGAGAAGATAATTTAAATTACAGAAAAAGCCATTAGTGGACCAAAGACCATAAATACAGGTCAACTGGAGATGTTTTGATATTATGTTTACATAATATCCTTGAGAGAAGGAATTATTTCTTTTTTTCTTTTGTATTTTTATCTCAAGTGTCCCACACATTGTTTGACACAGTAGACACACAATAAATGCTTCTAGATTGGGGGATTTTTCACCAGGTCTATACCATAGCTGATGATAAAAACATCTGTTAACACCATTTAAAATAGAATATTTCTTTTGTTTTGAGCTGTCATTGCAAAATCAATGTCATTCGTTATTGTACAATAGTCCATCTCCAATACTGATGGCAGAAAAAATGTGACCTTGGGTTCTCAAGGACTAGGTCAAAAAAAAAATCTCTACAAAGACTCTACAAAGACTGGTTACATAATGAATCATTCATTTTCCAGGGATCAGTCTCACTGTAGAGAAGCTTCACACCAGAAGGATGTGCACTATATATTTTTCATTTTTAACAACTAACAAATATCATCTGCTAAAACAGAGTTTGCGATTCATTTCGATGCACAAAATGCTCAAGCTAATCTTTAAACATTGACATAAATGCACAAAATTGTCTTTTTATTGCCTCAGTCACTGTTCCCTGACACTAATTGTATTCATGTAAGTTCCTTGAAGACAGGAATATTCTCATTTTTGTATTTTTATCCCCAGCACTTTGCAGTGTCTGATAGTAAACACTTAATAAATGTTCTTCAATTCACTAATGTTATTATTCACTCATTCTGTAGGGCTACATAAATGAGTAATTATAAAATGAATAAAATAATTGATTCTGCCAAATTCAATTTGGCAATGGTCATATAGACACAACTTACCCAAAATATCTGGTGATATAATTTTTTTTTTGTTGTTTGTTTTGTTTTGTTTTGTTTTGCAGGGCAATGACTTGCCCAATGTCACATAGCTAGTAAGTGTCAAGTGTCTGAGCCTGGATTTGAATGCAGGTCCTCCTGAATCCAGGGCCAGTGCTTTATCCACTGCACCACCTAGCTGCCCTCTGGTGGTATAATTTTGATTTTGAAAATGATTCCTTTTCTTCTCCTTTTTCCTTTTCTCATTCTCTGACTCCTTCTTTCTCCTCTCTCTTCTTTTCTGTTAACTTTTCCTTTCTACTTTGCATTTCCTTCTTTTCTTTTTCTTCCTTCCCCATCTTATTCCCATCCTGTTCTTTCCCATTCTCTTACTGTTGCAGCTCCTCCTCCTTTTCTTTCTACAGTGCAAAAGAATGATGTAAGTTTCAAGTAAGTTGCTTAACTTCTCTGGGCCTCCATTTCTTCATTTGTAAAATGTGGGAGTTTCTCTAGATGAGATCTGAATCCTTCTAGTTCTAAATATATGATCTTATGATCCGATGAACTTTGAAGGAAAGTTTCCATATAATTCAATCTAGTTGTTAGTGTGAGCACTTACTACTGTAAGATACAGTAACAACTTGTTAAAGTAGTGAACTCTTCTGAGTTAGAAAAAAGCATGCCCATATAAGGAACAGCAAGTCGATATTCTCCAGTAAACTAGGTCAACTCAAGAATTTGAGAAACGTAAGTTTTTCAGGGCTAGAGGGAGAATTAATAAAAACCAGTTTGAGCAGACTCTTGCCAGTGTTCTAGTAAAAGTAGGTAAAAATTCAACCCTAGTCACTATTGCACTTGCTTAATAGAGTTATGAGTATTAACTTTTCCTTCCATGCCTAAAATCTCCACCCCATTTTCAATCATGGATTGCATTAAGGTGTATGTGGATGGGAGGGGTAACATATTAAGGAGAATTTAATTAGAACTCTTCCTGGAAGATTTTGAACCTGAGCCCAGCAACCTATAGTGACTCAAGGGAGGGACTTACCAAGTCAGGGCTGAGGATAAATATGGGCTGCATGCTCTCAACACTGGCACTCACTAATTGGTTTTACTGTGGGTACCCATTTTCATGAGAATATAAGATTTTTGTCATACCAAAGTTGCCTCTGAAAGAACTTATTTTGAGAAGGTGGTCTGCACTTCTTTCTCACACTACCAACATACACACAATAGCAAACCCTCTCCTTTTCCTAACTTCCATCTTTTTATAGAGGGTACTACCATCTTTCTAGTCATCCAGCTTTTCAACATAATTGCCAGTCTTTGACTCCTCACTCTCACTCACAATATGTATCAAATTTCTTGGTTCTTGTAATTTTTACCTTCAAAGTATTTCTCATATCCCTCCCCTTCTTTACACCCACACAGCAAACATCCTAGGCCCTCTCCAATTTGTACCTGGATTATAGCCATAATAATCTTTCATAATAATAACAATCATCATCATCTTATAATCAATCTCACTCTTTACATTCTTCCCCATTACAACCCATCCTCCATCAAGCAGCCCATGTGATTTCCCTAAACTGAATGAATAGACATAGCACTTCCCTCACCCCAATATACTAGGCCTATGTGCTAGGTACTAATTATAAAAAGAAAAAATAAAATAAAATATTCCCTTACGGAACTTATAATCTGATCAAGGGAGATAACATACACATATGTGTTACTATAAGATAGATTCATAATAACGGGAGCAGGAATGGATAGGTGTTATATCAGAGTGGAGAATCAGATACCCTTGAAGCTAGAAAGATCTAGCTTCAAGAGTTACTGCTGACACCTCCTACTAGTTTTGTTGTCCTAGGAATGTCAGTCATCCTCTCATGAGAAAGAAGGAAAAACAACAAGTAAGATCATATATAAAGTCCCCTGTTTTGCATTTAAAACTGGTTGTTACCTGACATATTCTTACTTTTCCAGTCTTCTTATGCTCTACCCCTAGCTTACATACTCTAAGATTCAGCTTCCTCAGCTCTTTGTTTTCCCATGACACTCCATCTCTTTATCGCCATACTTTTGAATTTGTACACACACACACACACACACCCTACACACACACACCCTACACATACACCCATGCCTGGAGTGCTCTGCATCCTCAACTCTGTCTCTTAGTTTCCCTGGCTTCCTTTAAGTCTCCCATCTAGTCCTCCTCACCCTCACTCCCAGGTGCTACTTAGTGTCTTAGCTTCTGAAATTACCTTTGCTCTACTCTCTCTCTATATAGAGTATCTCCTCTATGAGAATTTAACCTCCTTGAACTCAGGCACCACTTCTATTTTTGATTTTCTTTCTTTCTTTCTTTCTTTCTTTCTTTCTTTCTTTCTTTCTTTCTTTCTTTCTTTCTTTCTTTCTTTCTTTCTTTCTTTCTTTCTTCCTTCCTTCCTTCCTTCCTTCCTTCCTTTCTTTCTTTCTTTCTGTCCCCATCCAACACAGTATTTGACTTGAAGTAAATGTTTTAAAAATTCTCATTGACCAAATGACATCCTCATGTTTTCATAGATAATGTCATATGAGAGATTCATAAATGCTAGCAAATGTTGTCCTAACATGCTTGAAATTGTATTGTGAATAAGGATTTCTTTATTACCGAGGAATATCTCAATTTTACATCTTGAGATTTATTTTAAACCATTGTGAAAAAAAATCATCTTCATGACCAAACATCTCTTTCCTTTCCTCCATAGGTCCTTAGATGACAGACAGTAGATTGGAGCATCTGTAGATGAAAACTTTACAGTTTGGGAGGAGCTACTAGACCTTGCCCTCTATTGGCATAACATAGCCTTAAAGAGATCTTGCAGACATGAGGCAAGAGCACAGAACATTAGTGGTTGAATGCTAAGTTAAGAGAGAAAAAAGACTATCAACACTGAAGAGCTTAACTACTGAAAATATAAAATAAGTCAACAATAAATGTAACTACACAGTGGGGGGAAGGCATTTTGTCTATTATTTATGGGATCATAGATATAGCTATCAGGTTTTAATTGAGATGCATGACTTTTTGAATTTTAATTAGTTCACCAGTTTTTAATGTGAAAATTAAAGTAGCCTATGTACCCATTAGCAGATCTAAACACTTTGGAGAATATCACAATGGTTTAAAATAAATCTCAAGGCATAAAAATGAGATATTCCTTGGTAATAAAGAAATGATTATTCACAACACAATTTCAAGCATGTTAGGACAACATTTGCTAGCATTTATGAATCTTCCATATGCTTTTGTTTAGCAAATTAACCTGCAGCTTTCATTTTATTTTCTACTTTATCACTGAAATCCCCTTCTGGAATGCAATCTGATGGGCACAAAAAGTATCCTTTCATCTTATCAAAGAGCATATGTATTGCAACCAGAGCATTTTCAGGTTATGTTTTAATAATGTGATTACTTCCATGGGTAACAGAGATACTGGAGGCAGCTTCCTCCCCTTCCCCCCCTCCTTTTAGGCCTTTGCATGCTGTCAAATTGACTTTGATGGTATCTGCATAATGAGTTAGTTATGTTTCTCGAGAGCATCTTTCTTGGAGGAAAACAAACAGGGCTACATCTGAGTTATAGATTAGACTAGTAAGTCTATGTTTCCTTCTGCAACCTCCAAGAGGTAGATCTAATATCCTCATGATCCAAGGAGTTAGAGAAAATTTTGACTGTTTCAATGCCAGGTATGTGCCTCCCAAAGGTCAGATATATCTCTACTGAACACATCACCATACCTTCAGAAGAAGCATACCAGCCATATCCAGAGTCTATCCCCTTTGCCATGTCTCCATTAGGATAAGTTCAATCTCCAAGATGATAAATTCAATCAGTGGCTTGACAGTTTCTTTTGGTAGCAAAAACTTGGCATCACCCTATAGCAGAGTATCAGAAGAATCCCTTTTCCATTATTCCCTTACTTAAATCCACTCTACCACTGGAAAAACATCCTGAGTCGCTTCAAAGAAAATGAATCAATTCATAGTCACTATTTTAAGCACCTGATATATGCCAGGCATTGTGCTGCATGTTGGTTACACCAAGAAAAATAAAATGAAACTTTTCCTATACTCAGAGAACTTACAATCTAGTCAGATGAGATTATATGTTCCTATAAAATATATTCATGATTCCTGGCAGAGAGGGAGAAGTTGAGATGTGTCAAAATGAAGAGGGCAGTGAGACCTTCAAGCCAGAAAGACCTAGATTCAAATCGTTCCTCTGATACTTACTGACTGTATGATCATACGAATGTCAATTAGCATTTGTGCTCTAGATCATCAGTGTCAAACTCAAATAAAAAGACAACATGTGAGATACATATTGACTTAAAAATAAAAATTAACATTATTTATATTTTATGTTTTTATTTATTCCATTAAACATTTTACAATTATATTATGCTTTGGTTTTGGCCTTATCCAAGATTTGTGTCATGAGGCACTCAGGTTGTGATTTTGACACCTCTGTTCTAGACAGCTCTTTAACATTAAAACTTTCAAAGAAGATATCAATCTGATTTGAAAAAGTAAACTTCTTTGTCCTGGAATTCCCTTTACATTGATGCAGGTAGTTAATTCAGGGAACTATCAGGCCCAGTCCCTAAATATATTTTTCTGAGAAAAAGGTAGTAGCACAAAGGAATAAGAACAGCTTCTGGCAGAAGCTGGTGCTTGAAATGAGTGTTAACAGAAAGTAGGAATTCTATGAGGCTAGAGTTAGGAGGGAGCATTGTATATAGGGACAATAAGCTATGCTAAGGCCTGGAGGCAGTAAATAAATGTAAAACATAAATAAAAGTAAACAATAAATGAATAATTAATGTGGCCAGACAAGAAAATTAGTGTTCACCTATATTTTTGGAGCACCTAGGTGGAATACTGATGGTACAACATGGACATGTGGCAAAACATAATACAGAAACGGTGATTAGGGAAAGAACTACCCTCTGCTTCCCTGGATGCCATGATTCTGCCTCTGATGCAAGAAAGGTAGCAACCATTTTCTTATATTCTTTTCCCATGGTATCTTTTCTCTGGTTCCTATGATTTACTTTCTATTTAGCCCACTGCCTCTGTTCCACAATACCCCAAGTTTTCCATTTCGCTCTCCAAAGTGTCCCTCTATGTGTCAGAATGCATTCTCACATTAATTCTTCTTGGCATGGTTCTGTGAGATCATTTAGGAGAAAGAATGATGGGAGGCCAAAAAGTAGGTGTAGAGGAGACCAGGGTCAAGGAAAATCTGAGGAAAGATCAAGAAAGGGTATTCATTCGTGAAACCACAAGCAAGAGTGTGACAGTTTCATGATCAAATGACTACAGTGAACGATTTCAGAGTATATATCAGCTAAAGAATCATTACTGTTATTCAAACACTAGACAGGAAATGATTGATTGCATGATGGCATTTCCTTTTTCAACCATATGAGCTCTAAACACAAATTCCTAAAAAATATATATGTTTAGTATAAGATGGAGAAAAATAGGGGGGAAGGATATGATAGCCAATTCATCTCTATAGCTGATCTTAGAGGTAGGGATGAGGACTACTACTCTGTTGCTGATCTTGGGGATTCAGAGCAAGACTAATTTCTTAGTCTATGGCTAAGAAATCCTGGGGAAGAGCAAACACAGTGGGCTTGGGGGGTGGTTATGACTGCTCATTTTAAACTGAAATAGATGCTAGTTCAAATAGAGAGTCACTCGACTGAAGAGAGAAGATCTAGAACCCCTCTCATTTTTTTCACCACTAATAACATTTTCCAAGAGATATGAGAGGAAATGGAATTTTTCATGGGTGAGGCCAAGTGTATAATGGGAAAAAATTTAAAATGCAGCATGAATTTGACTGGGAGAATAATTTTCTGTGAAAGTAAACAAGGTTAGACTATTCAGGAAAAGAATAATCATAAATTAATTTCATAGTTTTGTGTTTTATATACCCTGGCAGTTTACTCATAGTTTATAAATTAATTCAAATTTGCAGCTGGGAAGAATTGGGAAGGTGGAAGCTTCACATTTCTTGCCAACATTCCCAAAATTTTGAAATTGAACATTGGGTTCAAAGAACCGAGAGGCTTCTAGTATTCCAGAAACATGTTATTTCATGCAAAAAGAAAAAAAAAACAGAGTTAAAAGAACTTGGGAATTTAAAAAATATATGAAATTGGGATGAACAGCCAGACTATAATCAGAAGAGAGCAAGGGTGGTCTATCCAAGTATTCTCATTTGATGAAATAAACACTAGGTTTAGTATACATCAAATACTTATACCTGTAAATTTTATACCTTTAAGGCAAATCAAATAAGGAGAATTTATTAAGGTCTCTCCTATATCCCAGGCACTGTGCAAAGGAATAAAAACCAAACAGTGCCTGCCCTCAAGGAGTTTCTAGGCTATCAGAAGAACTTGTTTGCTGTTAGGCTGTGCTTGATTTGTTTTCTGTTTTTCTTCAAAGAGTCTATGAGAATCGTCTAATATTTCTTCACATCCCCACAAGTGCTCTGTATAGAGCTCTGCACTGTTGGTACATGGGTTCATTTTACTTCATGTTCCTGAACATAACATATTTTACTTGAGAGTGGTTAAAGAAGGGTCCTTGCATTTTATTCCCTACGGTATAGTAATGTTTGAATCATGATCCTCTAGCTTTTGAGGAATAAAAATCATATTCTGACTCAAGGAAGAAAGGAAAAAACACTTCTTTGCCTCTGAAGAATTAATGTTGATTGAAATGTACAGAGCTATAAAGAAGATAGCCATCAATCTATATTCATATCATGAAGATATTCACTTGTTTATATGTTATATCCTCCCCCCTTCTGGTAGAATTCAGGCTCACAGTGGCTTTCATCCAATCATTCAACCATCATTTCTTCTTTAATTGATCATAGGCTTGGTCCCAGTAAGGATATCCAAGATCAAAGACTCCAAATCTATCATTTGATAGATGACAGAAATGAGAGAAAGAATGGTCACACAGGTATTAGGTGGCAGAGACAGGATTCCATATCTGAATCCTTGACCTAATAATCAGGTTATTTGTACTGTAACCACTACATTGATTTGCGCTTACTTTGTAGAAGGCACTCTTAGGTGTTGAGCATAAAAAGACAAAAACAATGTAGTCCCTGCCTTCAAGAAGCCCCCCTTCTATTGAGTGAATACAACATGTACCCAGATAAATCAATATAAAATCTATACAAAGTAAATTCAAAGTAATATCAGGGAGGGGAATTAAAAAAAACAATAACAAGAAAGGAAGATTAAAAAAAAAAGAAGGAGAATTGTGTTGGAAGTAGCCTATGAGCTAAGCTTGGAAGGGAGTGAAACATCCCAAAAGGTGTAGGTGAGGAGAGGAAAGTGTGATAGATATTACAGAATGCTTATTATATTGAATCGAATCAATCGAAGAATGGTCTGAAGCTTCCTTGAGGGTTTTGTAATTTAGGAGAATTATATTTTAGGTGGAAGTAGAGGCATCAGATAAATTTTACTGCTGCTAAATCTTCCCAGTAATTTTTACCCCACAACATGAGGCTACAGATGTCAGCTCATCAGGAATCTCAAATTACCCATGGCAAAAAACTGATGTTTCTTTATCTGTGCCATTGAACTGAAAATACCCCTGTACTGTATTCCTAGACACTATACTTGAAATATAACATGTACCACTTTCGGGCAGGTGGGGCTCATTAGCCTTGGCAGGCAACTTGCCTAGGAGAAGGAAACCCTGATTTTAAACCTCCACTGCCTTGCAACTATACCCATATATGGGAAAGGCTTCGGGAGTTAACTCCGAGGAAAAATCAGGAGTTGGAGTACCTTAGGCAGTCAGATGTTGGACATCACATCCCTCTGGCAACTCCTGCAGCAGCACTGGTGCCAAACTGTATTGGCTCTGCCTCTCCTTTGGATCCACTAATGTCGCGGAGAGGGAAAACCTGCTGCATGGGCAACAGCTTGTTTTCCATATTGATCCGCCCAGGCCAGCACCCTGGAGAGGACACTTCAGCTACTCCTCATGGGGTAGATACAACACGGGATGCAGCAGTTAGCGGTTATAAGTCACTCAGGAGCTGCAGCTCCCATATCAGACTGCACAGCCACACTGTGGCCTGTGGCTTTTCAAAGCACTGATCCATGGTCATCCATTACTGGTGGAGGCCTACTACCCACTTTCATCATATCTAAGTGCCCTGGCTCTGATAGTCAGGCTTGTTTCTAACTCTCAAATCTACCACTAATTCCAGTACATAACTACTCCCCACAACACCTTCCATTGCATTTACTCAAAGTAGAAAAAGTATTTAGAGAATTAAGACAAGTAACCATTCAACATATCCAAAGGGCATCAAAAATGAAGCAGTAATAAGACCAGATAACCAGGAAGTAGATAAAATTATCTTTAGTATATAATACTCCCCAACCAATGCCCCTGAACATTTTTTTAACCTCTGATAACAAAAAAATCTAGTATCTTTCTTCTTATAACAATCCCCTTCCTTTCACCACCACCCCAGGCCCCACCCTTTTCTTCTTTTATTTGGGATTGCCCTATCCAGATATTCTGGTTCATGCTTTTTCATCCAGGTTTCAGTTTCAGTCTCAGTCACATGGCTAATTTCTAGTCAGGAAGTCTTTTGATTAATAGTCAGCATCTGGTCTTCAACCATCACAGCTGTGCATTAGGAAAATAACTTTTGATTTCTAGATTTGTTATCTGACTTTTTTCACATATCCTCTCTGCCTATATACTTAGACATTCTTAAGTAGCATGTTAATT
This sequence comes from Dromiciops gliroides, assembly GCF_019393635.1. Lineage (NCBI taxonomy): Eukaryota > Metazoa > Chordata > Mammalia > Microbiotheria > Microbiotheriidae > Dromiciops > Dromiciops gliroides. Next base: position 212,367,487 of record NC_057866.1, on the reverse strand, counting down.
TGCACACAAGTGTTTTTCCATTGCTTTCATCTTCCCACCTCAATTATAAGCTCCTTGAAGATAGGGATTTTAGTTCTTCTAATATTTATTTGGTACAATGGCTCTATATTCAGTACATACAGCATACATGATGTCAACCCATAGACTCTAATAGTAGCAGTCTTTGATAGTCATAAAAAATAAATTTTGAAGATTTTAGTCTTAATCTGCTAGACATTTCTACTGTAGATGAAAAGGAACACTCATTCTTACTACACTGTGAAACTAAAATGTTAGGAATATGTTTATGTCAGGTACCAAAGATATTCCAGTTTGAATTGATAAGATACAGTATTTAGGAAGGACACTATCAAAAAATGAGGTAATATTCAATTTATAGCAAAAAAGTACAGAGCTGATATAGTTATAGCCAGGCAATTGTCAGAGAAAAGATTAATAATGAAACCCCCAAATAAGAACTATTATGCAAAAAGTTGGATATGTATATATATATATATATATACACACTATAGATAGAGATAGATATAGAAATAGATAGATAGATAGATATACTCACACAGAGAAAGAGACAGACAGACAGACCATTAATTAAGAGTCTACCATGTGCTAGGTACTTTTCTAAGAGATGGGGATAAAATATAAGAAATAAAAATGTCACTCAACAATGGGAGAAGGCAAAACCCAAAGGGAAGCTGGAAAGTACGCCAATGGGAAGTTATGAACAAAATTGAGGAGGTGGAGTTCATGAGAGTGAGTGAACTGGGATTAAGGAAAGCAAATGAAGAGAATAAAGTTTATTAAATAATCCTTAAACTTTTTACTTGCCTTTATGTGCTAGAACCCTTCTCCAGACACTTTCTAGCAGAGATATCCTGTGTCTGTCATTTAACCTCCCTCTGTCAGCCTGTTTCCTCATCTGCAAAAGGATGACGGTGGTGGTGGTGATGATGATGATAAATAGCAGCAACTATCTTACCAGTTTATTTTGAGGATTAAATATGTAAATATGCATGAAGAACTTTGAAAGCCTTAAAGTAGTATATTAATATTAGCTAGGATTGTGTGGGTAGATATTGACTTAGGAAATTTATTGCAATTTTTCATTTCAGTTAAATGATTTATTTCCATTCTATTGTCTTCTTTGTGCTATATATAAATTGCTATAAATTGAATATCACATCATTTTTGATAGTGTCCTTGCTTAATACTGTATCTTTATGACAAATAATATTGCAGAAAATACACATACATATGTGATATATACACATATATGTATGTATGTGTGTAGATAGATTGATAGAAAGATAGATAGACATATATATGTATATATATATGTGTGTGTGTGTGTGTGTGTGTGTTTCTGTGTGTGTTACCAGGCCATAAGCTGCATTTTTGCCATTCTTTTCTTAGTCTCTACTATTTTATTCCTTCAAACAAGTATGTATTACTTAGAGTCTAGCTCTAATTCCTATTATTGGGATGAAAAGAACATCTGAAAATGATTGATGTTCTTTGTGTTTACCTGTCATGATTGTGCAAGATTCTAAATTTTGTCAAAATTTTGAAAAGTTAATGACAGAGGTTCATTAGATTGTATGGGCCTTCACGACAGAATTCTTTGTTTTTCTTAATATATCCAGCCATTATCGTTGTGTCTGCCACATAGTAGGTACTTAACAAATGCTTGTTGACTTGACTTATCTGTGTTAAAGAATGATACTTATGGGTATTTGGGGCTCTGGGCAACCTGACAACTAGTAATGATATATTGTAGTAAAACATGAATTCAGTCCCAGTTTAAGTATTGTGAATATACTCAGTCCTGGTCAGCACTTATTTCGAGTACTATGATCAGTTCTGAGTGCCACTGTTTAACAAGGGCATTGGGAAGCCAAAGAGCATCTAGATAAATACAAGAAGGAAGATAAAAGACTTCAAGGTTGTAAGGATCAGTTGAAGGAAATAGGAATATTTACTTGGAGAAGAGTAAATATATTCAAATAGTGGAACAGTTCTCATTTGAAAAGGGGCTTAGAATTGTCCACCTTGGCTCTGTAGGGCAATATTAGGAGCAACGTGTTGAAATTACAAAGATGTAAATTTGATTGAAGAAAAAAAAAATCCATCCTAACCCTAAGAACTATCCAGAGGTAGAATGGGTTGCCCTGGTAGGTAGCATATTGCTTATTATTGGAGGTATTCAAATAGAGTCTAGATTGTCTCCTGCAATATATTCTGTAGATGTGATGATGATTGATGATGGTTGGTGGTGGTGGTGATTAAGGATGCTTGATGGTGATATGATGATGATGGAAGCAGTGGTGGTAGTGCTGGTAATATGTAGCTGTGATTTGGATTAAATGACCATTGATGTATCTTCTGACTCTTGGAATTCTATAATTCTGTAACCATCTTTTCATCCTTAAAACTGAATATAATATTGTGGATAATGTGAAATCCAAATAAGTAAGAGCAATGACTTGGAACTTCATTCAAATACTGCCTCTGCCACGTGGAATTTGTGTGACTTCAATCAACTGACCTTTCTGGGCTTTAGTATCTTCATCAGTAAATGAAAGGATCGGACTCAATGACTTTCAATGTCCTTTCTAACTCTAAATCTATGTAATTATGAATTATGAACAGAAGGAATGACAATGTTTTATTAAAATATGTGTCAACTAAATTGAACTTCATTCCAATTGTCTTAGACTCTTTGAACCTTGCAGTGGGGCACCAAAATAAGTTAATGAAGCCCATAAAATTGTGAAGATTGAAGCAAGATCAGTTCATATAAGAATTATTGTGCATAATTAAAAGATTATTTATTAAGTCCCACATTGAAAAAAATCAACTAAATAAAGCCATTATCAGAATTGAAATTGATCAGCAGGATTTTATTGATTTTCAAATTAGAAAAAAATTATGTTAAAATATAAATTATTTGAATAAAATAATGCATTAAAGTCTTAGTTTTAATTCTCCTGTATAATATTAGCAATGAAACAATAATATGATTCTCTATTAACTGCCCTGGTAAGAGTCAGAGCACAGCCTGAACATAGTGTTCAGATAGAACATTTTATGAAAGGCATTGGCAAACTGGCCCACATCTGGGTGATGACAACCAGGATAGTAGGTAACTTAAAGCCATGCTGGATGATCATTTTAAAAAGGGTTCATGTTCAGCCTGAGAGACAAAGGGAATCTCGGAAAGGCTTAAAGACATGTGATCTGTATAATTAATTACTAAAATTCATGACTTGTAAAGTATAAGAGGCAATAACTTAATCCTAGTCAACCCTGGAGAGCGTAAAAGTTCTTGAAAGGCCAATTTTGGCCCAGTGTAAAATTTCCATTAAACTGTTGCTTTGATTTTTCATCATGAAATAGGAGTGACACTGGATTGTCCAAAGGCTAACCTACAGGAACACAAGTTTGGGCTTGTACTGAGCTGAAAACACTTTGAGAATAGGACTCATGATAAGCCATGAGTTCATCACTAGGGTACCTGCTAACTTTCTAGTACCAATGACTGTCATATAGATTGAAATATTTTTAGATGAGCTCAGGAGCAGGGATTCAAACCAATCTAATCAAGGTTTCTGATCAGCTATGGGGCATTGTTAATAGAATGCTGAATCTGGGGTTAGGAAATCTTGAATTCACATCCTAGTTTTGTGACCCTGGACAAGTCATTTAATGTCTATCTGCTTCAGTTTCATCATCTATGAAATTAAGTCACTAATAATGCCTACCTAACAGGGATTGCTGTGAGGATAAAATGAGATCATATTTTGAAGTGATTTACAAACCATGTAGCACCATGTATATGCTATCATCATCATTCAAATTTGAAGGTATTAGAACTCTAATTTTGAAAACTAGATATGAGTTGGGACGGTCTCCATGGCTAGAAATCTTCAACTAGATTTTTATTTACTCCCTTAGTAAGGATATTGAAGAGGACCATTAGGCTTCCATAAGATTTTGAACTTGATGAGCTTTCTAAGTTTTTATAATAGGAATTTGAGAAATCTACTTATTTTGATATTTCTGATAGACAACTATGCACTAATGCAAAGGGGGAAAAGTCATTTACATTCTCCAAGAATCATATCATATAGCATAATGCCTCAACTATTTCAAAACTGAGGCATTAATATTTCTGGCAAAGTACATAAAAAATAAAAGCATTTGAGTATGCAAAGGCTGTTTTGGCCTGATAAGGAGAGCCTTGTGAAAGAGCAGAAGAGGCATTTCCCTGCAACTTATTTATAGTTGTTATAAAAATGTTATAAAGGGGGAGTGGGGATGGGAGGGATAGGGAAAAAATCAATTGCAGCATTTGAAAGGAAAACTCAATACTCATTTTGTAAACATTATGAATGGGTACAATGATGCAGTAATTCCACTGCATTTCCCACACATTTTTGATATTAATCTGTGTTGTAAAGAATTCTTATTGGCGCCAAGATGCATTTCTCAAGTAGATGTCAAATAGTGTCTGACAGCTGTACAGCTGTTAATAGCAATTCAACCCCAGCTCATTCTAATGACAACATTTACATAGATGGGATATCATTCATGGCATGTAGTTGGACTGTGCCTCGTGGATATCTAATAACCTTCTAGACTGTTAAGAGGGACTAAGAAATTTCTTTGCAAAAAGAAAGAAGTCAAAGGGTTTTATTTGATAGAATGAACCAAGACATCCTGTTCCCCCTTTCTTAAACTTCCTCTGGGCTTCAAGCCAAGAGATCAGCACTGTTAAAAAAAAAGTACTACACACTTCAAATAAGAACATATCAAAATATTGATCTTCTGACTGGGAGAGTGTCTTAGAAACCTCTGCTCTCCCCAAGAATTCTAGAGTACAATTACAAAAGTGGAAGAAAGGAAAGAAGGAAGGGAGGAAGAAAAGAAGGAAGGAAGGAAGTAAAGGAGGGAGGGAGGAAGGAAAGAATGAATAGAGAGAGGAAGGGAAGAAGGAAAAGAGGGAGGAAGGGAGAGAGGAAGGAAGGAAGGAAGGAAGGAAGGAAGGAAGGAAGGAAGGAAGGAAGGAAGGAAGGAAGGAAAGGAGGGAGAGAGTGAAGAAGAGAGAGAGGAAGGAAGGAAGGAAAGAAGATAAGGACGGAGGGAGGAAAGAAGGAAGGAAGGAAGAAAGGAAAGGTATAAAGGAAAGAAGATAGGAATGAAGAAAAGAAAGAAAGAAAGAAAGAAGAAAGAAAGAAAAGAAAGAACTGTTCCTTTGTGGCAAAGAAGCTATGAAAAAAAGGATAAAATATTCCCTTCACTGTACAGAATATTATCTTGTAGAAATACTGTATATACCTTCTTGCCCTGGCTGCTTCCATTGTGAAAATATTATTTTTTTCTTTTAATTATAAAATGTCTTTAGGAATTATATTTTTAAGTAGATTAGTTATAATGCCCTAGTTATTATCCTTACAGTATCCCTGAGGGTTTTAGACTATTTTTTCCTAGTAAAGTAATGCAGGTCACACCTCACATAAACCACTACTTCTACCTTTAAAAAGTATAAACCAAAGTATAAGAAAGTTTTCTTGCTGTCCCCTACCATGCACAGAGTCACAGGAAATGCTCAAGGTGAATTTGTTCTCCAAACAACACTGATTCAGGACCCAAGACTTCTTATGTGCTCTCTTCTGAAAAAAGCCGTTAGCTTTGATAGTTCTCTAAAGGTCACTAATCACTGAGGTGGCTCAGGGCCAAAGATTAGTAAGACGTCCTGAGAAAGTCAAAAGCAAGTAAAAGATCAAAACAAGATCCTCAAGAAAACCCGAGATAGCAGGGTTATTCTAGGGCTTTGAACCACTTCCTACTCCCTGAATTCCACCCTTTCCTCAGTTCATCATGGATTGGTGACCTGAAAATGGGTAATAAGAAACCAAGCTTCCAGTTGGCACCTGTTCCTTCACAATGCACATGGTGTCACTGCATGGGTGTCGGCCATGTTTTTGCCTCTCTTTGTGCTAGAATGCTCCAAAAAAACCCTGACCCTATTTTTCACAGACTTCTCTGTCTGCCCCCTATTATGACCCCAGATGGAGAAATTACTCACCCTAATTATTTCCTGGATATCCTAGAGCTTAAATAGCATTTTACACACACACACACACACACACACACACACACACACACACACACACGTACTTTATTTTTTCCATAAAAAGAATCCAATCATGTATGGTGGGAAAAAATAGGCTTCCATGTGTTTTTAGCATGCTACACAAGAAGAATGTAAAAGGTATAATCAGTGAGATATATGGTAGGAAAAGGGAACAGGCCAGCCATGTAGTGAGAGCAAGGGATGATAGCTAGAAAACCCATGTGTTCCATTCATACCCAACTGAGTACCTAGGGAGGATGTGGTAACTGGTTGAGAAGGCAGGGATAGCTATATTGGAATCTGCACCATTGGAGGCAGTGTCCATTACAATAAGATAAGAGGTCCATTGAAATATTAATTCAATGGGAGTGTCAAAATATACCTTTCATTTAAGATTTTTTATAATTCCATAGATACCTTTATTTTAGCATAATATTTCTAAAGAGATCCTCTTCCTTCTCCTTCCCCTACCCAGTTATCTGTATAAGAAAGGAAGGAAGGAAGGAAGGAAGGAAGGAAGGAAGGAAGGAAGGAAGGAAGGAAGGAAGGAAGGAAGGAAGGAAGGAAGGAAGGAAGGAAGGAAGGAAGGAAGGAGGGAGGGAGGGAGGGAGGGAAGGAAGAGCAGTTCAGCAGAAATAACTTACACTAGTCATAGTTTATTTCTTACGAAATGTCATGTCTGAGATATATCACTGTATAGTGGTTAGATGGGACCACCTTATAGAAGGGAAGACTTGGATTTGAATTCTGCCTCTCATACATATGAGCTATGAGATCAAAACTCTCCAATACTCTAAATTGCATACATATATTTGACCAGCTTCAGTATAAGGAATGTTCACCATGAGATCCCTCTACCAATGAAACCACTGGTCCAGTCCAGATGATGAATTACTTGGACTTAGATACTAGATGAATCAATTATCTCAGCTGGATGCAATTCAATTTTGAGAGTATGTATTTTATAAATAAATTTAAAGTAGTATATTTTTAAGAGAACATGTATGACATAGACATTTTTTCCCAACTTCATACCTGGAAATGTTTTTCTCTCTTCATAGAGTCCTCATTAAGTTCAGTATGGGACATAACATTGGTGATAGACAGTCACTCCATTGCCAAGCTGGACTGACTCTTTGCAGAGATCTCTATTGGTTGAGAAGCTCAGCTGGGCTTGCTGTGTCTCAGCAGATTGGGTCAATCATTGTTGAATTGGGTCAAGGAGATTACTTAGCATATTGCCAGCTCCTTACCAGCATCTGCTGCTCCTGGCATAGGACAATCAGACCATTAATAGTGATAAGGTACTTGAGCACATGGATCTCAAAGTTACTGCTTGATCACCTCCTATCTCCTGCTACCACCCACAGTGAATGCTACTACCAATTCTGGTCATTGGTAAGATCTCTGTTGAGACCTCTGGATCACCTGAACCTCCTCTAACTTCCACCCCAAACAATTCCTTATGAACCTGCAGTAACTACCTTCAGGCTGTTCCATGACTTTCCTGCTGGAATAAACTTTCATTTTATATATAGTCCAACACCTATGATTTGATCATCCAACCACTCACAAAAAGTTTACTATGTGTGTCATCTGCCACAAAGGTATGATACCTTTAAAATGATTAAAGACTTTTGTATACATGGTGGTGACATAATAGGAAAATCCTATTCACATCTGATGGTCAACTAATGGATTAATTGGTGGAGGTAGTGAAACCCTACTCACAAAATTAAGAATCAACTCTATTATGCTTGAAGATGATACTTAGCCTGGATTCTGTGTGTATAGGTAATATATACATGGGATATGAATCTATAGATATTATAGCATACATATAGCTATGGATATAATTATAGATATGGATATGGAAATTAGATAGCAACATAATTACATTTAAAATGTTTCTGTTCGTTTCTCATAACTACTAAATTGTAAACACCTTTGAAAGCAGATTACATTTCTTCTATAAATCTGTTTCTCAAAAAAATACTTATAAATGAATAGAATGAGATTAAATGGGTGGGATAAAAAGGAGTAAGAAGAACATGGCTAGCATACAGAAGAACCAAGCATTCAAGTGAGAGTGTTGTGTCTTTTCCTCTCTCCCAGTATGTAATGTGTTCTGGCTGCAGCAAACATTCATCACCAGAGAAGATAAATAGAAGTTGTATGTAATTTACTACAGAGTTCTGTAAAACAAGCAAACAAAAAAAATTAATCTAATGCAGGCTTAATCTTGTGCACAAAAAGAAAGGGCATATAATATAAGCAGTAAGCATCACTTTATAACTGAACTCCAAGAATACAGATTTCTTTTGGTGAAGGATGCCAATGCCATGAATTTGAACATCTGGTTTTGGCACACACAAAACATCAAAAAATGGCCATTAATGATCAGGTCAAAGACAACATGGAGGGTGGTCAGTTTCAGTTAGACCACACCAGGACAATCACTTTGAAAAAGACAGGCTTTGCAACTCTTGAGTCAATCTTCAAAAAACTATTGTTCTCAAAAGGAAGGTATTTCAGAATGGTGGATTAAAATAACAAAATGTGTCTCTTCATTTTTTAAAATGAAATAATGGAAATGAATAATTTTATGGAATAATTCAAATAGACATATAAATGTTTCAGAATAATCCTGAAAAATGTTAGAATATTAAGTTTCAACGACAAAGTAGGTGCTATATCAGCCACAGAATTTGACAAGTCCTACTCAGGGATCTTGTAAGCTGGATATAAATATTTCTGTTATAAAAATATGAAATTCATAGATCTAGTCCATCAGAATCATTTCAAGGTGGGGCCATTTTCTAGACCTTCTATCATCTGTTTAGGGGAGTCCCTGCCCTCAGGGCAAGATTTATTATTATACCCACTTGAGTGTGTATGTTATTCCATCTTTGAGCCAATTCTGATGAAAGCAAGGATCATTCACTCCCCTGCACCTCCCCTATCTTCCCCTCCACTCTAAGCTTTTTCTTGTTTCTTTTATGTGAACTACTTTACCCCATTCTACCTCTCCCTTTCCCTTTCTCCCAGGGCAATCCTTTCACCCATTAATTTTATTTTAAAGATGTCATCATGGGGCAGCTAAGTGACACTTTGGACAAAGCACCCACCCTGGACCCTATAGGACCTGAGCCCAAATCTGGCTTCAGACATAAAACACTCACCATGTGCATGACCCTGGGCATGACCCCCGACCTGACAGCCCCCCCCCAAAAAAATAAACAAAAAATAAATACTTTACAGATATCATCCCTTCATAATCAATTCCCATGTGTGCCCTCTGTCTGAATTTATTCCTTTCAGCTGCCTTAATATTGAGAAGTTTACCATTTCCTGTTTACCATTATGCTTCTCTAGGGTCTTATATTTGAAAGTCAAATTTGCCATTCAGTTCAGGTCTTTTCATCACAAATGCCTGAAAGTTCTCTTTTTCATTGAAGTCCCATTTTTTCTCCTGAAAGTTTATAATCAGTTTTGCTGGTTAGGTGATTTTTGGTTGTAATCCCAGTTCCTTTGTCCTCCAGAATATCATATTACATGACCTCCTTTCCTTTAATGTAGAAGCTGCTAGATCTTGTGTTATCCTGACTGGGGCTCCACAGTACTTGAATTGTTTCTTTCTGGCTTCTTGCAATATTTTGTCCTTGACCTGGGAGCTCTGGAATTTGGCTATAACATTCCTGGAAGTTTTCATTTTGGGATCTCCTTCAAGTGGTAACTGGTAGATTCTATTGATTTCTATTTTACCTTCTTCTAGAATATCAGGGCAATTTTCTCTGACATTTTCCTGGATGATGATGATGTCTAAGCTCTTTTTTTGATCATGCTTTTCAGGTAGTCCAATAATTTTCAAATTATCTCTCCTGGATCTATTTTCCAAGTCATCTATTTTTCCAAGAAGATATTTTACATTGCCCTCTTTTTTTCCCGTCATTTGGATTTGCTTTATTGTGTCTTGATTTCTCATAAAATCATTAGCTTTCATTTGTTCAATCCTAATTCTTAAGCAATTATTTTCTTCAGAGAGCTTTTCCATTTGGCTTTTCAATCTGTTGACTTTTTTTTTCATGACTTTCCTGAATCGCTCTCATTTCTCTTTCCATTTTTTCCTCTACCTCTCTTACTTTATCTTCAGAGTAATTTTTGAGAACTTCTATGTCCTGAAACCAAACATATTTTTCTTGGAAGCTTTGGATCTAGGAGCTTTGACTTTTTTATCTTCTTCTGAGGGTATATTTTGATGTTCCTTGTCACCAAAGTAACTTTCTATGGTCCATATTTTTTTTGCTCATATTGTTAGCCCATATCTTGACTTTTAACTCCTTATAATTGAGCATTGCTTCCAGGTTGCACTGTCCTAAAATTCAGGGGGTCCCAGGTGGTAGGATTTAAGAAGAAGCAGATTCTCTACTGTCCTGGCTTGTGCTCTGGTCTGCAAATAGCCCAAGGCCTACTTGCTCTTTAACCTAGAACCAAAACTCTGTTTCCCTGTGCTTGTAAGCTCAGGACAAGCCTTACCCCTCCCCAACCTGGGTCTGCCACTCACGACTGTTTTCTGGTTCCAAGGATGGGTAAAACAACCAAGTTCTGCCTCAGCACCAGCAGAGACCACTGGAATCTCCCCCTAGTCAACCACTTGGCCCTCTCACCCGACCATGAGCTGAATTCCAGAAGAAGCTGCTGCTGCAAACAATTCAGAAGCTCCAGAGGTCTCTTTCTCTGGCATGGCCTGCCTGAGGCTGGATCTGTGTTAGTGTGGCCATGGGGCTGGGCTCCACTCCCAACCAATATAGCATAACTTTCCTTCCAACCTTCAAAGCTGTCTTTGGCTGGTAAATGATCTTACCCCATCCTTTTGTGAATTCTGCTGCTCCACAAATTGTCTTATGGCATTATTTGGAGGTCTTTGTAGTGATCATGTGGGGAGCTCCATGAAGTTACTGCCTTTCCTCTGTAATCTTGGCCCCACCAGAACAATTTCAATGTGGGAAGAGATTACCACTTATACAGGACCTTTACTATAATAAGGGGGGTAATTAGAGAACTCACCAATAAATTTTAATACTATCAAGCTAATGGCATTATAGGTCATCAAAGATGTTATAAAGACAATGGATATACATTTTGCACTCATTTGTCAAAGTGATCTTCCTAAAGTGAGGGTCTGACCATGTCTTGATCCTACCACAAACCACCTACTCATTCAGTAAATTCCACTGGCTCCCTAATGCTTCCAGTATCAAATATAAAACCTTGTTTGGCATTCAAAGCCCTTTATAATCCTCCTACATTTCCAGTCTTCTCCAAACTCACTTACTTCCCCCCTCCCAATTACTTTCTGATCCAGTGATACTGTTCCTCACCCTAGAAACGCCATCTCTCCACTCCAGGAATCTGTACTGGATGTTCCCCAAGAACCAGAATTCTCTCCTTTCTCATCTTCATCCCAACTCCTGGCTTCCCTAGATTCCATAAAGTCACAGTTAGAATTCCATCTTCTATAAGAAGCCATTCCCTATCAACCTTAATGCTAGGGCCTTCTCTCTGTTGATTATCTCTGATTTGTCCTATTATTGTACATAATTGTTTTCATATAATCTCCACCATTAGACTGCAGGATCCTTGAGAGCAGGGACCATTTTTTTTGCCTTTCTTTGTGTATCCTCAAGATTTAGCACAATAAGTAAGCATTTAATAAATGATTGTTGACTGACTAAAGGGCATGGCAGTGGGAGATATGAGTGTCTGTGTGGCCTGAGATGAGAAAACAAAAGGTTTTCTCAGCTTAATGGAGAAAGCAGTCAGGGCAATGAGAGGTTTCCTTCAGAAATATGTGATAGAAGCCAAACATGCTTCCAGGGAGAAGAGATTTCCTGATGGGACATGTTCCTTCAAGAAAGGAAACAGTCAGCGGCAGCTAGGTGGCACAGTGGATAAAGCATCGACCCTGGAGGACCTGAGTTCAAATCCAGGCTCAGACACTTGACACTTACCAGCTGTTTGACCCTGGGCAAGTCACTTAATCTTCATTGCCCCACCACAAAATTAATTAGTTAATCAATCAATTACTTAATTAATCAATCAATTAGTTAATTTTTAAAAATTAAGAAAAGGAAACAGTTCTCTTTTTTTTCCTTCCCCCTTAAAAAGTAAAATCAGTGGGTTAGTCAAACAAGGAAGAGCTGGCAGAAATGCTACTGCTGATACAGTAATCCACATAGAATGTTTACCTTCTAAGATAATTTAAATCAATCAACAAGCATTTCTTAAGTACCTAATGTGTGCTAGTCACAGTGCTAAGAATTGGTATTACACAGGGGCGGGGGGAGAACTCTGCTCTCAAGAAGCTTAGAAATATATCTGTAAACTTTTATACACTTATTTATATGTAGGCATATATACAAATAAATATAAACTAAAACATTTTATTATACACACACACACACACACACACCTGGATTTGGGTATGTATATAAAAATACATATATATATACATGCATACATATAAACACACATACATGTATATGCCTACATATATATGAAGAGACAGAGACACAAAGAGAAAGACAGATATACAGAGACAGAAAGAGGCTCCTGGGTATCATAATGGATAAATTGTGTACTTGGAATCAAGAAAACTTGGGTCTGATCTTGCTTCAAGCACTTACTAGCTCTGTGACCCTTGGTAAATCACTTAACTTCTCTAAATTTCATTTTCTTCATCTTGTAAAATGAGGAAACCACAATCACTTCTCAGGGTTGTTGTAAGGATCAAATGAAATAATACATATAAAATACCTTGCAAACCTCCAAGTGTTACATCTAGTTCCTTGAGTGTGTGTGTGTGTGTGTGTGTGTGTGTTTGTGAATTAGGAACCCTGTTATCCACATTTGGGAAAATCATGCTGGGGTAGAGGAAAGAAGCTAGACAAAAAAAATTACATTTTTTATCTTGGGGGCTTTGGAGAGCTTGGGCTTTGGGTTGTACTAAAATTCTCCGTTTAGGGCATTTTAGAGCAATATTGAAAATCATTTCATAGTTGAAGCTCAAAGTTCTTTGGATGTTTCAAAAAGTATGTTGTTGGTAAGTCATTTTTCAGTCCTTTGATTTCCATCTCCATGACCCTATTGAGGGTTTTCTTGGCAAAATTATTGGAGTGGTTTGCTATTTTCTTCTCCAGCTCATTTGACAGATGAGAAATTGAGGCAAACAAGGTTAAGTGACCTGCCCAGGGTCAAACAGTTAGGAAGTGCGTGAGGCCAGATTTGAACTCACAATGATTAATCTTCCTAAATTTGCACTTCTGTAAGGATTTCAGAGTACCTTGGAGAGAATTCACCATGGACATGATCTTCACTGAATCCTTTTTTGAAATCTTCAAGTTTGTAAATTCAAGGAACATCAATTTGGTAGCTTACAATTCAATAGAATAAAAATGTACAGACTTTATTGTCCTGCACCATTCCTTGGTAGAAATGTAAGCTCTTTGAAAATAATGAATTTTATTTATGATTTTTGTCTCCAAAACACATAGTTAAATGCCTAGAACATATGATGTGCTTATTAATTCCTGATAAATTGATATTGCATAATGGAAAACTTTAAAAAAATACTAAATTAGAAAATAGTGAAGTTTGACAAGGGCTTCCTAGAAAATTAGTGACATTGCTTGAGGACACTGGTTTTGTATATAAACACCCCAAAATACTCTGCTCTTAATAGTGAGGGGAAAATTGGGTAAAGTAGCATGAGGGAGGTGATACACAGTGATTTGGCAAAGATGCGAGGAAAGTCTGGACTAAACCAACCAGGCTCTTCCCCAGCTCTAATTTGTTGAAGTCTATGAATGTTGACAGATTTGTTTAAGGAAACAAAACAATACGTGAAAGGAGTGAGATAGAACTTGCCAATAAACAAAGTATGTCAAGAAATGGTCCAAGTTATCTTGCCAATGCCTGTTCAAAAGGAGACTGAGGAATACTATTAGAATAATTAGGAGAAAAACATATGCACAAGCTTTTGGAGAACCTCTGTGTGTGCCTGTGCATATGTGTGTGGATCTGCATGTGCATCTACGTGTTTAATCCAGAATGCCACAAGCTCATAGGTAATATCTACATGTGGTTTTCTTACACAGGCCAGATGTGGGCAGCTGCCTAAGATAAATTAATCATCACCAGAAAATGCCCAACATTCACAACATCTTTTGGTTTCTTCTCACATCACTCATTTGATAGTACTTTCCTCAGAACTCCTATAACTTAAAGCATGAAAACTGACGGTTGTCATTTTAATGGAAATTAGAGAACTGATTTTTCAAAGAATAATTCCCATATAAGCAAATAGGCCTTGACAGAGGGACCTTCAATTCGGCATGACCTCTTTGAAGCCTGGAATAATTTTAAATGCTTTTCCTTTAGATAAGATTACTGTCTATCAGCATAACCAAGAAATTAAGCTTTCTCATAGGCCAACACCACTGGTATGTATGTGATAAGTCCAAAGGTCAAAACGAAGCAACCAAATTAAGGGATTCCTTTTGAAAGTGCCTGACTTTTTCAGTGCTCAGTCAGTTGAAGCTCTCAGTGATCATCAGCTTATGCCTTTTGGGTGTCAAAACAATTCATAGATTGTTTTCCAATATGGGATAAAGTAAGCCTGATGCCCAGCCTCCTTAAATCTGTTCTCTCTAATTTAAAGGATGGCCTAATGTAGCCATGAGATATGAATAAACTGAAGAATAGTAGAGAAGGAAAGAGATATCTCTGCCTTTGCTTTCAAAGGCTCTGCTCCTCAGACAGATTCAACCATTGAGAACATCAGGGTAAACAATGTCAAGAGGGAAAGGAATTAGCATTTAGTACCTACTATGCACACACCTCTACCTATATACATGTATGTAGGTGTATGTTTATGTTTGTACATGTCTATATACACATATATTTATATCTGAATATAAATGTGCATACATGTTTATGTTGATATGTGTGTATATATCATACACTATACTAAGAACTTTATTCTCATAACTCTATAAGTTCTATTATTTTCTTCATTTGACAGTTGAGGAAACTGAGGCAATCAGATGTTAAGTGACTCACCCAGAGTAACACCAATATATATCACAATATATATATATATATATATATATATCTTAGGTCAAATTTCAATTCAGATCTTCCTCACTCTAGGCCCAGAGCTCTATCCACTGTGCGACCTAGGGTTTCAGAGTTCTAGCTCCTTTCATATATTGTTTTGTTTCCTTAAACAAATATGTCGATATTCAAGGACCCATACGTTTGCCACTGTAGGTTCTCCTTCTACCCAAGCAAATGGTGACTTCTCACTCTTCTGAAGAAGGTTTTTAGGAGTTTCTGTAGCCAAAAAATTTCATTCCTTGTTGGCCTAAGAAATGCTTTAGATTATTTGATATATTCATTTTAAAGTCTGTCATTGTCTCTTTTAAGTCTGGTGTGTCTTTAGGAGGCCAGAGAAACACCCTTATGCCATGCTGAACCTTTGGTGTAGGAAAAAAAGCAAAACTATGTATTGACCCCCCACACCCACACCCATAATTAAGAGAATAGGAACAAGAGAGAATAAAGGACCTTAGAGATTATTCCATTTATTCAAAGCCCTTCGTTTTACTGATGAGTAAACTGAGATATAATAATGTTAAGTTCCTGGCATGAAGTAAGTGCATAATAAATGCTTGTTGACTGACTGATTTGGCCAAAGGCACATGGGTAATAAATTTTGAGACTGGGATCCAAGGCCTGGTCCTCTGATTACAAATCCAGTGATCTTTTCATTTTTTTTTTTCCATTCCCAACTTTGAAAAGTCCCTTGCTATTTTTGGAGAAGTAAGTGTGTTATGCTGTTCAGGAAGCCCCACCTTACCTCGTTTTTTTAAATTACATTTTGCCTGTCTAACAGCTTTATATAGGACCTTTTTATATAGTCTGACACAGAATTGGCAGACACTCTTAAACAGCTAATGCCGTGTAGACTAGCCCTGGGCAGAGATTCCTACCTAAAAACAATTAAATGTACTAGGGTTAGACTGACTGAAAGGAGTTAGAGAAATACAAAGGGCATTTTTCCTATTCTGTAATATTGATTCAAAAACAGGCAACATGCATATATTAGGCACCAGGGTAGCAGACAGAATTGTCTTCGAGGGTCTGAGGGAGATATTCAATGACAATATGACACAGTAGTTGCTTTCATACAACTTCTGTAGGTTAAGAGGAAGACAAGATACTGATAATATAAGTTAATTTCTGATATGCCACATGAGACTAAACCATGAAAAAACAGGAGTAATGTTTTCTGAAACTATTATTTTAATTGTTCCCTCGTTGTGAATTAATTTTTAAAAGTGATCTACATTTCCTCAGAATGTTTATTATTGATTGAGTTAATGACTGATTGCCTACTCTCTGCCCCTCCAAGAAAAGTAACTTAAAGGGATGTTTGTTAAAGCTGCCTTTGCTAAATAAAAAGTTCCGTGTTGGTCAAAAATGGGGGAAATGGTATAAATAAGAGAATTATACCTAGGGACAGTAAGACCCAGATTTGGGTACCATGGAAGTATGTCCCCTATCTAAGACTATATATTCCAAAGCATCGATCCATATCAGTGTAGAGCCGAAGTTCTTAACCTGATGACTATATTTGAATATAATTGATTTTCTTTGTGAGTCTATATATATTTTATTTTATATATTTAAAAATTATTCTCCAAAGAGGTCCTTTGGCTTCAGCAGACTGTCATTGGGACCCATGACAGAAAAAAAGCATAGCAATATTTAATATGGAGAAGATTATAACACATTCAAGTAAAATCACAGGCCTTGTCTGAAAATAAATGTTTAAAGAAAGAATTTCTTCTCATTCCCCTAGCCTCCCACCCCCCAAAACGAAAAGCCTGACATTTAAACCTGAACATAGTCTATAATCATTAGTTTTACTTTTTAGTGTGTATATATATATATATATATATATATATATATATATCACCATGTTTGCTTTTAAGATATATTTTGAGATGTGGCCTATATTTAGGAAGAGCCTAGATTCTGACAAATATGGTAAGCTATATGTTTTCCCACACTCCACACTCCAAAGCCCTTGGAAGGAAGATCCTATGTCAATAGAAAGTCATATTATTAACTATTAGGTCAGCAAAATCTATTTAGAGCTTCAGTATTGAGTATTACTTACTTTCATCTTGCTTGCCCATGACTAAAGCAATCCATATGGATTAAAGTAATAATTCAGTATGAATGTTTGTTTTATGTGTTGTTGTTGTTTTTTTTTTAATTTAAACACAGAAAATGTCAAATAGCTGTCAGGTGTTTAGCTTGATCTTCTTGGTAGCTTTTCACTAAGACTTCCAGGATTACATGGAATACTTAAAGGAAGATTTTAATATTTGCAAATGCCAGGTTACTATTATCTTATTTCAGCATCCATCATGGAGGGTCTTAAGCAATCATATAATGTCCCCAAGTTCTAAAGAAAAGCAATCCCTTGATGCCAGCCCACACATGTTACTAATAACAAGTCAACCAAAAGAAATGGTACATAAAACAGTCACGTAAGACTGGTTCCAGTCACAAGCACTATGTTTGGTAACAATTTTAAAAGATGGCCTGAGTCACTGACATCTTACCAGCTTCCCATACCTCCTCTCCCTACCCCCAAAGGAAAATCTCTGTAGCTTGCAGTACTGTTATGAGCTGTAAATGGCATTATGAGATCAAAGCACTTATTGATGATTAAAAATTATCATGTAAAATCATTTGGGAATGTCTATCTGTGTCATTTTTTTAAATCAAAAATACTTTTGATATGGATGTGAATATAATATCCCTACAGTGTTGTTATAGAGATGGAGAAATAGAGATGAAGATCAATTATTATTAATAAATATATTGATTTCTATTTTTTTCGGACAGAACACTCCCCCATAAACTTTTCCAAACATTTAATCACTTCCTTTTCTTCCTTTCCTTCCCTTCTTTTCAGAGGCATTTAGGAAGACCTGAGTTCAAAATGGCTATGTGAACCTGGGCAAGTCGCTTAACCTCTGTCTGCCTCAGTTTCCTTAACTGTAAACTGGGCATAATAATAGCACCTACCTCCCAGAGTTGTTGCAAGCATCTGTCTACATTCTTATTCTTTTGGCTGCATTGAGAATAAATCCCTCAATACTTTCAAAATTGTTTAACGTTTAGCAGGTTTCTTCTGACCATATTGGTTTTGGCTCATCTGCTTTTCTCATCTTTGTCTTTTTTTAGTGCCACTTTTACTTCCTTGCATTGAAGACTGAGTCCATATGCAGAGTCTCCACTGTCATACTATCATTGGTGATGAAAAGAGCTGGTTATAGAAATGCTGACTTTCTATTTTTGTTTATTTGTTTGTTTATTGTCCCTCTAGTTTTTCCTTGAACTGTTCTTGTGATGATCTGGCCTAATTAAGAAACATGCCAAATTTTCAGGAGTAATGAATCCCAGGTTCACAGAATTTGAGATTTTGAAAGGATCTCAACGCCTATCCAGTTGTAGTCTTAGCTGAAAGAAATCTCTACTCTCATATTCCCAACCAGGGGTCATCCAGACCATGTGTCTATCTTGATACAGCCTAAAGTCACTTTTTTTTGGCTGCTCTATCACAATATTGACGCACACTGAGTCATTAAATCCACTAAAACCATTTGCAATCAACTAAGACCCTAAATGCTTTTTATACAAACTGTTGTCTAGCCATGTCACTGCCATTTTTGACTTGAGAAGCAGATTTTTGAAAAATGAGCCTGGTACTTTGTATTTTTCAAATTAAATTTCATCTTATTAGACTGAGCCCCATCTTCTTGCCTCTAAAAAATGTTCTGGCAAAGGGCCTGGCAAATAATAGGTGCTTAACAAAATGCATTAATTAACTATTATCCAACAGTGTTAGCTATCCCTTACAGCTATGTGTCATTGGAAAATAACATAAACTTGCTATCTATTGCCTTTTTCTATATCACTGATAACTGTTTCAAAGTACAAAACAAGTAAAGATCTCTGAACTAGAGTCTTCCCTGTAGTTCAATTCAGTTATCATTTATCAATAATAGCTAACATCTATATAGCACTTACTATGTGGTGAGACACACTTAGGTTAAGTGACTTGCCCAGGATCACATAACTAGTAAATATCTGAGGCCACATTTGAAATCAGGTCATTTTTGCTTTAGGCCCAGAGCTCTTTCTACTGTCCCATCTCAGTTGCTACTCTTGTGCTAAAAACAAAAACAAGGACAAGTCCCTCCCTTCAAGGAAAGTATATTCTGGAAAACAACTTGTACACAAAGAAGAAAAAATATGACAACTCTTTCTGTCTGGCTATTAAATATGGTCTGAATTTGTCTAAATATAATCAACAAATCTGTATCTTTTCTATAAGAATATCTATAGAAAGGCACTATGCTGCTTTTCATCAACTGTGGTCAGGAGAAATAATTGTAAATATTGCAGCAATACATATAAGCAGAGGGTATAACAGGATTCCTAAATGGACAACCTAAGTGACAAAGGGAGATATTCGGGACTTTGTGGGAGGTAGAGGTGCATACTTGAGGAGAATGTAATTTGTTTTGAATTCATCTTTCACTGTGAACAACATATCCTTTTCATATATTTACAATCAACAAGCTCTTCAATGTGGAATGGGTAACTGGTAGAAACTTTAGCAAAGAAAAATGGAACTCCATACAAAATTAATTTGGGAACATCATAGTAACAATCTCAGTTCCTGATACCTCTCCCAATAATCATCAAATCAATGTTATCATTGTTTCTATTGTCCTATGACTTCACTCATACATCCCTTTGACTCCATAGAACAAAGTAACCTTCTCTGCCTACCATGTCTCCTCAACTAGAATGTAAAATCTCTATAAGAAATTAAAACTCATTGATCTTAGAAAAGCATAGAAAGAATTGTATGAAATGATAAAGAGTGAAGGAGCAGAACCAAGAGAACACTGTATTAAAAACAACTTTGGGAGGGGCAGCTAGGTGGTGCTGTGGATAAAGCACCAGCCCTGGATTCAGGAGTACCTGAGTCTAAATCTGGCTTCAGACCTTTTACACTTACTAGCTGTGTGACCCTGGGCAAGTCACTTAACCCCAATTGCCTCACCAAAAAAACAAAACAAAAAGAATAACTTTGAGAGACTCAGTCATTTTAGAGTATTATAAATACACAAATTAAAAATAAAGGGCATGTAGAAACTATCTGCATCTAGAAAAAGAGCTGATATATAGAAGTATGTATAGAATAATGTATATGTACATACATATATACATACATACATACATATATACATATATATATATATATATATATATATATTTTTTTTTTGCAGGGCAGTGAGGGTTAAGTGACTTGCCTAGAATCACATGGCTAGCAAGTGTCAAGTGTCTGAGGCTGGATTTGAACTCAGGTCCTTCTGAATCCAGGGCCAGTACTTTATCTACTGCACCATCTAGTTGCCCATGTATAGAATTCTTTTACATATTTGTGTATATGTATGCATACATATAAATACACATAAATATATTAATATCTATATAGGTGTATATATACATAGACATATATGTGTACAAACACACACATATATATATACACACACATACCTATTTGTGTCTATTTGTATCTCTAGGGTAGGGAGAAAGGGGAAGAACAAGAGGGGGAAAAGAAATATACATAACTTACTTCTATATGGAGGGAGTAGCAAATTGTACATATTAGATTTGCAGTTTCACGTTCAGTCATCTTTTTTATTGAACTGTATTATAGAAATGCTTGTTTTGTTCTCTGAATTAAAAGTAAAATAAATTTAAAAGAAAAGAATGTAAGCTCTCTGAGGAGAGGAAGTCTCCCTTTTGTATTTGTACACTCAGAGCCTCGCATGGTGCCTGATATATTCCAAGTGCTTAATAACTGATTTTTCATTTGCTCTTTCTTTCATTCATCCATCCATAGGTTATGATTACATTAGTTAAATCCCCAGGGTATATATGAGGCACAGGAAGACTACACCACTCCTCAACAATGCAACAAATACCTTGCATGCCAGAGCTAGTGAAAAGTTCTTGTAGTGGCATTCTTTCTGCTAGTCAAGAGAAAGGTGAAAGGAAGAGTGGTTGAAAATAATCATCTCCTTTTCCAAACAAAGGCAGAGGAATGATGGTAATCCCAGTTCAGTGCTTCACTTATCAAGTGTTAAGTGCAGGTGTTAAATACTTAAAGTGAGACAACGCCACTCAAAGCGGGGCTTTCCTTCCCTTGCCCTACCTTGTATTCCCTGGATAGTAAATGACAGAACAAGTCTGGCTCTGTAAGTGGACTTGACAGGTGGGATTGGTCTAATTCACAGTGTAGTGTCTTGTAACCTATCAGGTAACTGGAATTTTTCTAAGATCTGAGGAATAGAGTAGCCTTGGCCTGTTCCCTTGGAAACTCTGCCTTGTGGCTTGGCATTACTGGGATTTAGCCAACCAGCTTTGTGGTGACAGTTTAATGCTGATGGCTGCCTACTGCATTTCAAATTATAGGGTTTTATTCCACTTTAGTTTTACAGAATTTTAGCTCTTATTATATGTATTCAACTAAGATGCATTTCCTTTCATCTATTGGTTTGAATTCAGAAATCCAAGGTTATTTCATACATGCAGGATATCACTTTTAAGGTGGCCAGCTGGTAATGACTTCTAATTAGCATGACAAGAAGCTAATGGCTTGTAATCACTTACCAATTGATTTTAAATATTTTCTTTTTAAAAATAGACTGAACAATCTAAAAAGGCCTTAGAGGGAGGGTTAGAGGAGCTGGGCTGAGAAAGAATAGAGGATCTACAGGGAGATAGTCAGACCTACTATGTTCCAGGAATATTCCAAGGGATACAAAGAAAGACAAAAGACAATTCATCTTCTTAAGGAGCTCACAGTCCAGAGGGGGAGACAACAGGCAAACAACTGTGTACGTACAAGCTATATACAGGATGCTATGGCATAATTAAAGAAGAGGTAGGAGAAATCGGGGGCCTTGGAATGAGTTTCTTATACCAGAAGGTGAGCTTTTAGCTAGAATTGGAAGGAAGCAGAGTTGAGAAAAAAAGCATTCCTGGCATGGTGGACAGCCAGTGGAAATGTCAGGAGTGTGTGCTGTGAAGGGAAGAGCAATGGGTTTGGAGACACAGACCCTAGAATCAATTGCTGTCTCTATGCTGTCTCTGAGGCTTCCTACCTACCCACGGATGGACAAATCACTCCAGTTCAATGAGCCTCATCTTTGAAATGAAGGCTATAACACCTGCACTATCAATTTCACTGAGCTTGTTCTGAGAATGGTGCTCTGTAAACCTTAAATCATTATCTGCAAAGAAAATGTTCCTAAACAAGAAAGCTATTCCAAAGTAAAAGGAGTTTCCTAAGGAAGAAGGAGGTTTTGCCTCAGTTGGGGCCGGGGCTACAGGCTGGGGACGGGGGGGGGGGGGGGGGGGGGAGGGTTCCAAGCAAAAAAATGGTTAACCAGTTGCAAAGGGAAGAGTTGTTTATATATTGGTCAGACTGTGTGCCATCTGGGCCCCCTATGAGAGATTCTACATACACAGAAGCTATGTTTATTGCTGACACTTAGTTGAAAAAATATTAAAGTAGCTTTTCAGATTCAAAACTGTATACACTAGAGAGAAACTGCTTTCTGTAGATCTGGAATATTGGAAAATCATTACTTCCTGGTGTCTATTTATTGATCTTGGAGTGTGTCATTTATATCCATTCAGCTATTACAAGACAAATGACCATGGATGCTAGTGGGGCGGCAATATGGATTAGAGCAAACTAATGATCGTATATGACTTTATTTATGCTAAATTAAAATCTGTAATATTCTATATACGGGACTAGGGTATATGTGGAAAAGTGCTAAGGGAAGTGAAGAGGGGATTAAAATACAACAAAAGGGGGCAGCTAGATGGCGCAGTGGATAAAGCACTGGCCCTGGATTCAGGAGGACCTGAGTTCAAATCCGACCTCAGACACTTAACACTTGCTGGCTATGTGACCCTGGGCAAGTCACTTAACCCAATTGCCTCACCAATAAATGAATGAATGAATGAATGAATGAATGAATGAATGAATGAATGAATGAATGAATGAATGAAATACAACAAAAGGAGGTTTGGAAGGGAAAATAAACAAGCAAGACGGTTTTGTTACCATTATGGTAACATAATGTTAGCTATGGTAACCATATGTTAGATTTCATATTCACTTTAAAACAACTATGACATAAAGTGGCATATACAAACTTCTATTTTTTATGTTGAAATATTTATGCTCATTGATATTTTAAGTTCATGATAAAAACAAAATTTATTCTCAAAATAGAAGGGGGGAAGAGGTTAGGACACTTCAGAAGAGGAGAGCAGACCTCTGATTTCATTGGGATAGACTAGAGAACTCCATCTATGCCAGACGAACAACTGTTCTGAAGCTTATAGTTTTAGATTGTGACATGGGAGGTTAAGAAATGAAGTGACTTTCCCCAGGTCACAGAGCCGATTTGTGTCTTTAGAAGGGTTTGAACTCCATTTCTTCTTATTTCCAGAAAGTTCTCTATCAACTACACCACACTGCCACTCTTTGAGAACATTTAATTATAAATATGAACCAACTAGAAAAAAATAATTTCCCTTTCTAGCTGTGTGACCTGGAGTAAGTCACTTTGCCTACCGGTGTCTCAGTTTCCTCATGTGCCAAATGAAAGAACAACTCTTAACAATCAATGATAACACAGCACTGTTGAAGTGGGCATGTTTTGTGTATTTTTAGTCGGCAATGAACTAATGACAAATTATTATCTGGGAAGAGAGTCACCATTACATTACTAATTGCACCATATTGACCTATCATTGCTATTACAAGATAATAAGGTAAAGTAATCTAAGAAAAGTTTCACATTAAAAAAAAATATCAGTTCAGTGTTCTTTGGAAAATCTTGTGACATGTAATCAGTAACCAGGGGAGAGAAAAGTAAGTCTACAAGATAGCATTTATTTATTGATGCAAATCTTCAATAGGTATTATAGCCTTCTCTGGATAGTAAATTTAAAGGAACACAAACCACAGGACCCCCTGGTCCAAACACATACTATTCTTTCCCACTTAATTAACATCATTATTCATCAGCAAAGGGGCAACCCTTTTAGAAATTATTTCTGTCTAGAAATAATAGGTAATTTCATTTTAGCATTTGGCAAATCAAAAGAAGAACCATGTCTTTGTATACTCAGTGGCTGTGGTGAGACTTCAGGGGAGGCAGCAGGGGAAAAAAATCAACTGAAACTAGCCCTAGAGGGATGCTGTGAAGGCTATACTGTTTTCTAGACACCATAGGAGAAATGCTTTCAATTTAATTCAAGAAATAGTTATTAAGTATCTACTTTGTGAACCAAAGAATATCACAAAATAGAACTCAACCCTGAACGCCCCACCTCCTGCTTCTGCAAGGATGAGGGCAGAGTGGGAGACAAATTAACACGGGCTTCTAAGAAGTCAGTTTTTAGACTGCTGGGAAATAGTAACTTAGATGATGTTAGTAACTTGACTAATGTCTCAAAGAGGATGGGGCACTGAGCCTGGAGTCCAGAATACCTGAGTTCAAACCTGCCCTTAGATACCTACTAGCTTCATACCCCTGGGTAAGTAACTTAATCTGTTTGCCTCAGTTTCCTCAACTGTAACGTGAAGATTAAAACAAAACTTGTTTCACAGAGCTATTGGGAGAATTAAATGAGATGCTGTTTTTAGTGACTGGCACATAGTAGCTGCTTAATAAATGCTTATTTCTTTCTTTCTTAATGGTGTTTTAAGTGTAAAATTTTGTCTAAAGTCTATGAACAACTAGGGGATAGACTACTGGAAGAACAGAACAGACTCAGGAGTTCTTAATTAATCCGGGGAAAACTTCTACTACTACTACTACTACTAATAATAATAATAATAATACATCAGCTATATAGCACTTTAAATTTTGCAAAGTGCTTTAAAAATGACCTCATTTTATTTTCACAACAATCCAAGAGGTAGGTATTATAATTATCATTATTTTGTAGGGATAAACTGAGGCAAATAGAGGTTAAATGACTTACCTAGGGTCATACAACCTGCCTGGTATTGGATTTGAATTCAGATCCTCCTGACTACTACAATTCCAGCTGTTCAGCTGTTTTTCTGCTGCATGATTTATACTTATATTGTGGATGTATATACACACATACATATATATTCATACACACATATACATGCATACATATATGCATGATTTATGTATATAAATATGTGTATATATACTGATGCTTATGGATGATATATGTATATACTATATATGTGGGTATATATGTTTATGTATGTATAGATGATAGATTGGTAAATATATAGATATAAAGACACAAAGATTGGATGATAATTATATTTTAATATAACATATTTCTTTTGTTTTCCTAATTTTCTTTTATGCATGTAAGATACAATTCTCTGAAGTTCACAGGCTTCATCACCAAAGATATTCATGATTCATACAAAAAAGTTCAAGAATGCCTGACCTATAGGAAGAACCTTGGCAAATTTGGGGATGATTTCCCTTTTTAAAAGGAAAGTTAGGTGGCACACTATATAGAATGCTGCCCTCAGGTGTAGCTAGGTGGCTCAGTGGATAAATTACCAGCCCTGGATTCAGAAGGACCTGAGTTCAAATCCAGCCTCAGTCACTTGACTGAGACCCTGGGCAAGTCACTTAACCCTAATTTCCCCACCAAAAAAATAGTATCGATATTGCTCTATCTATCTATCTACATATATAGAATGCTGCCGTGAAGTCAGGAAGACATGAGTTTGAATCTGGTCTCAGGAGTTTATTAGTTGTGTTACGCTGAACAAGTCACATCTCTATTGTAAGAATAAAATAAAGGAATATTTATAAATCACTTTGCAAACCCTAAAGCATTAAATAAAAGTTTTTGTGGTTGTTAGATTTCAGTTTAAAGGAAGACATAGTCCAGAAGAGGGTGTCATCTGCATTAAGAAGTATACAAATGGATACATGCCTCAAGGCATGCCACAATATAGCCAATACATCGAGCTTGCTATCTGCTTGGGACTAAGTGAAAATTCCTTGGCGTCAGATTTATGATCTGATCATTGTGAGGGGAAAGGAGAGGTATGATAATTGCACCGATAAGCAAGGTAAGACATCCTAAAGCCAAGGAGAGATGCAGACCAGGTTCAATAAGAACATTTCAGCAGAGAGAAAACACTGTCAGCTGAAATTCATAGGATGCTTTACAAATTTGTGTGTCACCCTTATGGGGATAATCACCACTGGAATGCCACACCAGCACATCTGTACTCTGAGCCATCTATGATACAAGCCATGTGAATTCAATTAAATTGGCAGAAAGACCTGTTGTCCTCGTTTCATAGCTGTTATCAAAGATTAATTATTGTGTTGTGATGAGAGGATCAGATAAAGAAGGCACAAAATCCCTCATTGGAACTCTTCAGGATTCAAAATCGTGAACCATAACCCCCACCACCACCACCACCATGACCACCACCACCAACAACATGTTGTCTACTGTATATTCATCTCTCCTGTTCCTTCATCATAGAATTGTATACTTAGGGTATTGATTTACAACTTACAGACCATCAAGTGCACAGAGATTGACTTGCCTAGGTTTATACAAGTAATAAGTGCCTAAACCAGGATTTGAACTCAGGCCTTCTTTACTCCAAGTATAGCAGCTGCTGCTGCTAGGTTCTTTCTAAACCAGTTCTTCTTTCTTACTGTGATCTTTAGTTCTCTGTTTTCAATCAATCAATCAATCAATCAATAGTCTTTTATTAAGTACCTATTAATTGCCACTATGCTGATATCTATGTTACTTTTACCTATCAAACTTGATTTCTCTCTATATTCTTGACCCAAATGTTTACAATATCAACATTACCATCCCCTCTACTTTTCAACCCCTGTCTTTTTGCTGACCCTGCCAATCCTGTATCCATTTTGTCCACTCCTAATTCTAAGCTCATGTGTGGTTCTGGGAAATCACAAAATATATTGTCTACTTCATACTTAAATAAACCAGCCCCAGAGGGATCCTATTGCAATGGAGAGATAAGGAAAAGGTTAGGGATTTGAACTGTGATTCCATTGGGGTAGAGAACTTCTCTGAAAGAAGCCCCTCTACTATTACACAAGACAGCATGGCTCATGGGCAAAACATGAATTCATGTTTCCCTGGCTCTGAGACGAGTTCTCTGTCTGTTACACAGAGGGAGAAGTGTGTGGATTCGTGTGGACTATCACGTGGTAGATGTGCCAATTGGTTTTGTTTAATTACCTTTTCCTTTTGGGGGGGGGCATTTATTATGAGAAGGATCCCTGTGGTAGAGGTTGGGAGAAGAATGGCGTCATATTCAGAAATCAATGTTATATACAACTTCAAAAATCATCAATAAAACAAATTAAAAACACAATGAAGCAATGTACCTCAACAGAATGTTTCCACTCAGGAAATTTAAATCTTTGAACAATGACTCCTGGTATTAAGGTATATTTTTTAAGATATCCAAAATTAGCTAATATTTTAGTTTTAGGTTCAGGTATAGGTACTTATTATTTTAAATATTTAGGCCTGGCAAACTACTAAGGGCACAACATTTCCATTTTTTGTTGTTGAGTTATTTCAGTCATATTTAACTCTTCATGACCCCATTTGGGGTTTTCTTGACAAAGATACTAGTGTTTGCCATTTCCTTCTCCAGCTCATTTTACAGATGATAAAACTAAGGCAAATAGGGATAAGTGACTTGCCCATGGTCATAGCTAGAAAATGTCTGAGGTTGGATTTTAATTCAGGTAGATGAATGAATCTTCCTGACTTGAGACGGACCAAGCACTCTATCCACTGTGCCACTTAGCTGTCCTACCTTTCTATTTAGAATATGCCATTTAGTTTGCCTCAAGGAGGAATGAATTTCTTTGAACAGGAATCCCAGAATTCCAGCCTATCTTTCAACTTTTATTTGTTCATTTGCATATTTATTGATTTTTGTTTTTACATAACCATCATTTCTGGTTACAACATACCCTGATGCACCTAGAGAAACTTCCTTTGAAACAAAGAAAAACAGTTAAGTAAAATCATCCAAAACAGTAGTGAAATCCAAAAGCATAAGCTTATAGCGCACACTCATGAGCCCCCTCCCTCTCCAAGGAAAAAGAAATAAATTTCATTCTCTTTTGTTTGGTACAAGATTAGTGCTTCCAATTACAAACCATTTAGCCTCCACTTCATTATTTCATTTACATTATTACAGTCATTGGGCATTTGATTTTCTGGGTCTGCTCACATCCCTTATGTCCTCCCATCTATTTTTTTTTTCTGAATTCCCCATATCCATCATTTTATATTGTGAAAAAATATTTCTTTAAATTTCTATGCCACAATCTTTTTCAGTTGTTCACTCTCAATGAATGCCCACTTTAATTCCAGTTTTTACTACCACAAAAACATGCCTTTATGAACATTTTTGTTGATATGACTTTTTCCCCTGTTTTTGAACTAGTTAGTGTATATGCCCAGCAGTATGATTTCTGGGTCAAATAAAACTGTATGTATGAGTGTATATATATATATTTATATATGTATATATATGTGTGTGTGTGTGTGTATATGTACATGTGAAAAATATTAATTAAATATTTTAAAATGTTTATATATACTTAGATATAAATAAAGTAAATGTTATATGCATATAACATTTATTTAATTTATATTTATTTGTTTGTTTATTGACAGAGAGAGAGAGAGAGAGAGAGAGAGAGAGATCCATGAGTTTTCAGCACAGCTTCTCTTGAAGGCCGAAGGTAGAGTCAGTGTTCTGTTGTTTACCTGGAGTACTTGAGAGTGGATTTATACTGGCTTTTGCTCTTCAGTTTTAACAGGATCTCATCCTCATCTCCAGAAATAAAAGGTGTTGTGCTGAGTATCAATAAAACTGGCAAGTACAGGCAGGTCTTCAATGTGACAGTCCTTTATTCCTATGAAACTCCTCTGCCCTAACTTCACCCCCTGCCAAATCAATGCAGCTATAAAGACAACAACTGAAGGAACTAAGACAATCACAGGAACTGAAAGGAAAGCGGCCACTGAAATTCAGCCCTAGCACCCCAGCCCAGCCCATGATTCAGCAGTGGGCCTCAAGGGATAGAATGCTGCCTCTTAGTGTCAAGTCAAATGAACTCACATTTATTAAGTGCTTACTATGTGCCAAGCCTTGTGCTTAGCACATAGACATGCAAGCAAAAAAACCAAAGAGAGACCCTGCCCTCAAGGAGCTTACATTCTAATAAACTATTATATTACATGTTACATACTTTAATATAAAGTTAATTCCTAAAAGGGGATCTTAAAAGGCAGCTGAAAAGTGTGGCAACAGGGTGGACAAAGGCCAGAGAGTAAGTAGCTATGCTGATAGAGGAGTGTGAGGAACTCCTTGTTTGAGAGGAGGCCATAGGTGCAAGGGGATCTTCTAGGTTAAGATGGCAGCTGAGACATAGTGAAGAAGTCTGGAGCATCAGCAACAGATGTGAGAAAAGTAGGAAGGAGTGTGCCAGTATGGCTAGGTGGCATGACATTTCTCTCTCTCTCTCTCTTCTAAGACTTCCATATTATTCCCCATATTAGCTCCACCTGCTGCTTGCTCCTCCTGCCTTGGCTCCAAGAACACCAAATAGCAACTCATTCCCAGGAGGCACATGACCATCTACTGCATTTGGGGGGAAGAAAGAAGAAGAAGAAGGAGAAGAAGAAGAAGAAGAAGAAGAAGAAGAAGAAGAAGAAGAAGAAGAAGAAGAAGAAGAAGAAGAAGAAGAAGAAGAAGAAGAGGAATTGGGGTATGGTGGGAGGGATAAGAAAGAGAAGTACAGGAATTTCAAGATTCTGGTAATGGATTCAGAAGCATGTCTACCTAGGAACTATCTCTTTGTTGACTGTGGCATGATTTTTCATGTTAAGGAATACAGTTGATGTAGTGGCAGTAGGTGGAGGAGGGTGTGTATGTGTGTGTGTGTGTGTGTGTGTGTGTGTGTGTGAGAGAGAGAGAGAGAGAGAGAGAGAGAGAGAGAGAGAGAATGAATCAGTGTATTACATCTAGCAAAAAAAAAAATGTGCCAAGTAAGCTCTCTAATAGCCATTTCTCTGGGAATACCATCTTTAGGAAAGTTGACCAGGAGATTATGTCATAATGAGGATATAGGAAGATATTACTGGCCCTAATACAAGGGTAAGGATAGTATCCTATTTTATAAATTGCAAGAACTATGTGGTTGTAGTATATTGAACCCATGCCCCCTAGCTCCGTAAATGGAATAGGGTGGGCCAGATTTTGACCATCAAAGTTATATTGCATGATAATAATGATAGCTAAAATTTAAATAAGGCTTTAAAGTTTGTAAAGCACTTTACATATATTTTATCATTACAACAGTGCTGATATTATTTGTCCCATTTTACAGATGCAGAAACTGAGGCAGATGGAGGTTTGTGACTTGCCATGGGGCACATTACTACTTCATACCTGAGACAGCAGGTTTCCAATTCAGATCTTCCTAAAATAATATGCTACCTAGCTGCCTCAAGGTCATTAGTAAAATCCCAACTATGTTGAAACAGTAGCATGAGTAGGTCTGATATACCTACATAGATAGACGAAGCTGCTTAAACAATTTATGCACTTGTTTTACCAGTAGCTAACTTTTAAGCTCAAAAAATAGAAAAAAAAAGTAATCCACCACTGTACAATGCTTAATACTCTATTATTTTTATCCTAGAAAATTATTGTGGGAGCTGCTCAGCCCTGCAATTTTTCCAGCGGGGAAGCAAGGAGGCCAAATGATTAGCAGGACTGAGTAGTGACTAAGCCATTACCAGTCTCAGTGCTTAATACATCCCCAATCCTTTTCTTCTCCCCCTACTCTTCCTTGTTTGGTAGCTGAATCACCTGCAAGCTTATTTATTTTTACTTGGCCTTTCTCCTCCTAAGTGCAGGACAAAATATCTTTCTCCTATTATGGAAGGAAAGATCATCAAAATTGGAAGAGCAGAGCCAAACCCCCCCCCAAAACAACCCAAAACAGGTTCATTTTAGCTCCAGCTACCCTACTGCATGGGCACATCATTTTCCCTAATAAGTAGTACAATCTACTGCTGACAATTCCAAGAAACATACATTCTCTTCTCAGAGCTGCTCCTCATTTGCTGTTAGGAAGGTCCAAACTCTTTATCCCTTCTTACTTGCCTTTTCAGAAGCACTCTATTCTCTGGCATCATCCCTCATGCTAAGAAACATGCCTCCTTATCAACCTTTTATTTTGCCTTTCCAATAGATTTAAAGAGCAGACTTGGCCTTAACTGGTATAAGATCATTGTCTCTTTTCTCAGGACCAGTGATCACAAACTCACATTTCCTTCCGATTTTAATATTTGACTATTTCAAAAAATATTTTTATTCATTGTTGGGAGTACTCCTTATATGCATACAGATCTCGACCACAATCATTCCTCCAGCCTTTACTATGTTCCAGGGATTATTCTAAACACTGGATACAAGGAAAAAACAAAGACAACCCCTGCCCTCAAGGAGCTTACAGTCTAATGGTGGGGAAGACAGTATGTTCTTATTGCAAATCTAATTTAGCCTGTATGAATAAATTGTCAAGACAAAAAATAGGAAATAGATAAAAGGAAAGACCTTGAGTATGGCTGGTGGCACAGTGGATAGATCACTGGGCCTGGAATTAGAAAGACTCATCTCCCTGAGTTCAAATCTGGCCTCAGATATTTACTATCTGTGTGATGCTGGGCAATTCACTTAACCCTATTTCCCTCAGTTTCCTCATTTGTAAAATGAACTGGAGAAAGAAATGACAAACCACTCCAGTATCTTTGCCAAGAAAACCAAAAATGGGGTCACGAAGAGTCCAAGATGAATGCAAATGACTGAAAAACAACAAAAAAATACTTTCCCCCAGAGATTCTAAACTGATATAAGCAATTTAGATGAAGAAGAAGAAAGGGCAGCTAGGTGGCAGAGTGGATAAAGCACTGGCCCTGGATTCAGGAGGACCCGAGATTAAATCTGACTTCAGATGCGTGACACTAGCTGTGTGACCTTGGTCAAGTCACTTAACCCTTGTGATAAAATAATGGGATTCAACAGATGGCCAGGGGTCCCACCTGAGGATTGATTTAGAATTGTTTGAATTGGGTGAGACTGAGAAATTAAGTACCTACTTAAGGGTGATTGGATGGAGACCACACCTGGCTGACCCTGAGTGACGTGTTGTTCTCAGAGGCAGTGTACTACTAACATCAACAAAAGACCACCCTTAACAAATGAGCTTGAAGGACCTCCACTTTTTGGGGAGGGAGACAGGAACTAGGAAGTGGAGGCTCACTGGCTGAAGTGGTCTCTTTTTCTTTGAGGAACCGATGTGGTGGGAGACAGAGGACAGGAGGGCCCCTCTTGGTTGTTAAGACATGAGGTTGGTGGTGAGAGACTTCACATGGGCTTCTAGGAGAGGAAGTTTTTTTTTCTTTTTTTCTTTTTTCTCTCTGGCTATACCGAATAGATCCAAGCTAGGATTATTCCATGCTATAAGGAATCTGCTCTCAGTCTCTCTCTCTCTCTTCACTAACATAATATATTTAATAAATCCTTAAAAGCCTAAACTCTTGCTGAATTTATCAATGGTTTTAGCCAGCTTCACCCAAAAAACTGGGGGGGGGCAGATTAGAACCCACATTTAGATTTTAAACAACACACACTCATTGCCCCGCAAAAAAAAAAAAAGAAGAGAGAGAGAGACTGCTTTAATAAATAAATATGGCAGCAGCAAAAGCAAAAGTACTTTACAGTATAGTCTCATTCACAAAATATAATATAGGAAAGTAGAATGTAATGTGTATGAGCTTAGCTGCTACAAATACAGCAAAGGTGGTTGAAGAGGAAAAATAAACCTAGAAAGGGCTTGGCTTGAGTTCCAACTAGATCCGATTATCCTGCAACATTTGCTTTTAAAAGTTTAAGGAGAACAAGAAACAGACATGAAATGGATATATCTACCATTCTCATTTATTGTTTTCCTGATAAAATTTCCTTTTACACAGTATACAAATCCCAACTTATTCATAATTATCCTTTACCTCCCCCGCTAAATCATACAGTATACAATCAGTATACAATATAGTACACAACCATACAGAATACAAATCATACAGTATGCAATCATTAGTGGGCAATGAAGCAAAGAGATATATAAAAAAGATAATTATGATATATGAACACTTGCAGTGTGTAAGTTTATCATTTGTTAGCAGAAAGAGTATGGTTTAATTTTTTGTTATATAAAATAATTGTTTATTAAGAAGATAGTTTATCATGTTAAAAAGACCCATGCTCTGCCTGTGTTCATTGGCAGCACTTTGAATTAAACTAAAATATTTTATTTTTTTATTTTTTTAATTAATAAAGTATTTTATTTTTTTCCCATTACATGTAAAGATAGTTCTCAACTTTTGTTTATACAAGCTTTCCAATTTCAGATTTTTCTCCCCCCCTCCCCTCCCTCCCCCCCCCTAGGCAGCAGGTAATCTGATATAGGTTAGATATAGATATAGATATAGATATAGATATAGATATAGATATAGATATAGATATAGATATAGATATAGATATAGATATAGATATAGATATAGATATAGATATAGATATAGATATAGATATAGATATAGATATAGATATAGATATACACATAATAACATTAATCTTATTTCTGCATTAGTCATGTTATAAGAGAAAAATCAGAGCAATGACGAAAAACCTCAAAGTAGAAAAAACAACAGCACCAAAAACAAAAGAAATAGTATGGTTCATTCAGCATCTTTTTTTTTCCTGGATTTGGAGATCCTCTTCTATCATGAGTTCCCTGGAACTCTTCTGAACCATTGCACTGGTGAGAAGAATATAGTCCATCACAGTAGAGCACCAGCCCTGAATTCAGGAGGACCTGAGTTCAAATCTGACCTCAGACACTTAACACCTACTAGCTGTGTGATCCTGGACAAGTCACTTAACCCCAATTGCCTCACCCCCCCCCCCAAAAAAGACAATTCCAAAAAGACTCACAATGGAAAATGTTATCCACTTCCAGAGAAAGAACTGTGATGTCTGAATGAAGATATGGTTTAAATTTTAAAATTCTCTAGCAATATTGTCCCTTTTAAAAACAGCTAGGTGGTGTAGTGGATAAAGCACCAGCCCTGGATTCAGGAGTACCTGAGTTCACATCCGGCCTCAGACACTTGACACTTACTAGCTGTATGACCCTGGGCAAGTCACTTAACTCCCATTGCCCTGCAAAAAAAAAATAAATGTGTCCCATTTATATTGGGACATGAGTGTGTTGTTTTGTTTTTTTTCATTGTGAATCAAACAAATGTTTTCCCATATTTCTTTAAATCCTATATAGTCGGGGCAGCTAGGTGGTGCAGTGGATAGAGCACTGACCCTGGAGTCAGGAGTACCTGAGTTCAGACCTGGCCTCAGACACTTAACACTTACTAGCTTTGTCACCCTGGGCAAGTCACTTAACCCCAATTGCCTCACTTAAAAAAAAAAATCCTATATAGTCATTCTTTTTTGGCCTTACCATCACTTATAATCTAGTCTTATTGGTAGTGTTGCAGAATGAATAAAGTACTGGCCATTCTTGGTAGCCCAGTTAACTCTGCAAGACTAGACATTATAGAGAAGGTACTAATAAGTATAGGAAGTGAAAGTTCCTCTCTGAAAACTCAACATTAATGAACTCACAGGTCCAGTTGGAGTGAAGTCAATTTCGTTTGAAACAACAATGGAATCACCATAATAATCATCTTCTGCCTCATGTTCCCCAAGTGATAATGGCCTTTTTGAAGATTTTGTTAGGAACAGTGGTGGAGATTAGATCAGGAACAGAGAGGTAAAATTTGTGCTGTAGGAAATATATTTTTAAAGGTATTAAAGGTTCTTTTTTTCAGTTTGATGGTCTAGATTTAAATTTTTATCTACTTCTCTGACTTTCTTCTTTTTTAAAGGTCTATTTGATGCCTTGTGCTTATTCTACCACAAATCACTTACCAATATGTTTTACTCTGACGCTTTCTTTATATTAAAAAGCTCAAGCACTATGTCAAATAGTTGCCATGAATAAAGTCAACGAAGCAAAACAATGAAGCCAAACCGACCTATTCAGTCAACATATATAAGAGCATATGTGATATTCTGTACCTGCAGCATCTCACATCTTGTCGTAGGTTCAGGAATTATGTTTTATCATATGCTAAGAGACCAGGATTGGTTACTACAATTCAATTTAATGGTGAGAAATGAAGAGATGGCTGCCTTGGGAATCCTCCTGTAATGGCAAATCTAGAAGGAGCTCTCCAACATCCATCCTCCACTCTCTCCAATCAGAGGCAAGGTGGGGAGCCAGGGGTAGGAACCACTGAGGAGATATGCTTTTTAGAGATAATGTGATCTCGCAACATGATAAGATTTTGGAGAGCATGACGAAATCCCAAGAAGTGTAGCCTAGTGGGAGATGTCTTTTCCCATCTACATTGGAAAACAAGGTGGAAGGAGTTACAGACTACCATATGGTTAATGAGTTAGATCCAAAACTATGTAGTAGAAAGAGATTAGATATTATATGTTTGAGAAATTGGATGCTTTCCATAATCTTAAATTGTTCCCTGCTGCAAAATCCCATATCTTTAGCAACAGCATCAATTCATGATGTTCTCTGGCTATGAATTTTGAAACCTCTTAATCTCAGAATTACAAATAAATTAATGGTTTATAGAAAGATATAAGACGGATTTAATCAGGTTCTTTCTAATAGCAATAGTGATAGCAATACTAGTAATAATAACAACAACATAGAATTTATATATAACTTTAAGTTTTGAAAAGTGCTTTACGGATAGTCTTATTTTACCCTTGCAACAACCTTGAGAGGTAAGTGCTATTATTATCCTCATTTGATAGATGAGCAAACTGAGCCAGACAGGTTAAGTGACTGTCACCCCTCCATACCTTCCTATTCATATTGAGGGCCACCATATCCCTCAAAATTCCATTTGTAACCTCAGTCATCTTGGACCAATCAATGTCCCTCGCTTCTCATATCCACTCAGTTGCCTCATTTTATTGATTCTGCATCCATAAACTCACTTCCATCCTTCCCCTTATCTATATTCATACAACTCAGGGATTTATCACCTCCAACCTGGTGTGGTAAAAAATATGAAAGTTTTTAACAGTCGGTTAGGATAACTGAAAGACGCCAGTTTTTGAAGGACCACCCTTTTGGGGAGGAGACAAACAGTCCGCCTGCTGCGCACGTCAGACTGCCTGCGGGGCACTCGACTTCCGGGGTGGAGAGAACGGAAGTGGGGCTTTTGCCTGCTCGGCTGGTCTCCTGACGGCGTGGCACAGATGGTCTCTCTCCAAAGGTGGCTTTTCGGTTTGGTGAGTTTTTATAAGGAATATAGACTAAGCTTAGACTTAAGACGATTTGTATTGTGTTTCTACTTTCCTATCCTTCTAATCAACATCACCTTGTGACTACCATAACAATAAAAGGTCTATCTAGAAAACTAAAAGCTTCTTTCATTTACTAGTCTGGGAGATAAATTAAGGGAAAGGTTAAGTAGGGGAGATTTATGATCTAATATCCAATTTTAAATCTTACACTGGGCTATAGTAGTAGCCTCCTAATTGATCTCCATTCTTTCACTTTCTCCTCCACATTTGTCACAACAATCTTCCTAATGAACATATTATGTAAAAGATCTTCAGTGGCTCCCATTTTTTGAAAGGATTAATTACAAACTTTTTATACTGGTACTTAAAATCCCCAACAATCTAGTTCCCATCTAACTTTTTCAGACTATACTATTCCATTTTAGAGAAAGCTATACTAGATCTGGAGTCAAAAAGTCAGTAAGACCTGAGTTCAAATCCAGCCTGAGATATTGACTAGTTGTGTGTGACCCTAGAAAAGTCATTTAACCTCTGTCTGCCTCAGTTTCTTCATATAGACAATAGGGATAATATTGCATTTGCCTGACAGTAAGGATAAAATAAGAATATTTGGAAAATGCTTTCCAAATATTAAAAAAATCATATAAATTCTAACTCATTGTTGTTTTACAAGCTCCAGCAAACTGTACTACTAGCTAATTGCAAAACTCATCTCTCCATCCCCATCTCCAAAAATTCACACAAATTATCCCCCACTTTACAAATGCAATTGCTGCTCATTTCTACTTTTCAGAATTATTGTTTTTCATTAAAGCTCAACTTAAATGATACTTGCTCTAAAACCTTTCCTCATTCTCCTCCACAAGCAGTCATCTCTGGTTTCTCCCTCCTTGGTTGCTCCATTACCATCAGTACACAATGATCTTTGTACATGTTATATATCCTCCCCTTACCCCCAGTAGGCTATCTGATTATTGAGGACAGGAATTGTCTCATTTCAGTCTTTTGTATACCTATGACCTACATAGAGGATCAGTGATTATGATCAGTGGACATCAATACAGACCACAAAAATACCAATAAGTAGATAAATCTTAAAGACTTGTTGGCAATTCATGCCAGTTAAATTATACCTATGGTCACATTACAAGTGTGTCGGAGGCGGGATTTGAACCCATTTCTTCCTGATCTCAATCTCAGTGCTGCTTGCATTAATTTATGCTAGAATGCTCCTTCCTCTTGCAGAGGTGCTTAATATATGTTTGTGTTCTTTTTTGGTCTCTGATCTACAGGGCCTTGAAAAGTTACTTTGAAATAATGAGAATTTCACAAGCGTTTGTTCAATTGAAACAGAGACATGGTCAAAATGAAAAGTGAGTCTGTCCTGTTGAAGATGAGAAAAAGAGATGAACAACTCTTTAAAGTTTCAAGTGCTACATAAAGAAGCTATTGAGCTTATTCTAATTATTGCAATTATTATTGGCATTATTAACATATCAAGGATATTCTGGCATTTGTATGAATATCATCAGTGTTTTCTCCTTTTTCTCATCCTTTTTAATGCCATTCAGATGGAAATGGGTCAAAGACAAGTCAACACCCTGCTGTTATTATTCTAGCATTTTAAAAGCGACTTAGAGGGGGCAGCTAGATGGCGCAGTGGATAGAGCACCGGCCCTGGAGTCAGGAGTACCTGAGTTCAAATCTGGCCTCAGACACTTAACACTTACTAGCTGTGTGACCCTAGGCAAGTCACTTAACCCCAATTGCCTCACTAAAAAAAAAAAAGTGACTTAGAGGTCATTGTGCAGGTGGATGCAAGGATTGCTTCTTATAATTGATTTAAAGTTTTGGGATGTACTAGCTGTCAGTTCTACTTACCTCACCTCCTCATCTGTAAAAATTTACCTAGAGAAAGAAATTACAAACCATTCCAGTATCTTTGCTAAGAAAACCCACCAAATGGAGTCATGGAGTCAAACAGGATTGAAATCACTCAAGACTGGCAACATTGGATTGTAAATTCATCTTCCATGTACTCACTGAGAGCTTCTTTGGGGAAACTGGTGGGAGACAGGACAAGAGAGATGGCATATACCTTGTCCTGTTCCCATGTGCTTCAATTTCTTCTACTTGGTTTTTATATTTTGAAACTTCATTATTTGAAACTTTTATATTTTCTTATATATTATATTATATTATGTTAATGTATGTAATGTCTACTATTATATGTTATATGTGTTATATTTGAACTTTTTATTTGGAAACTTTAGATTTTGAACTTTTCATTCCATATAGTTTGGGGATTGTGAATAGTGAAAATGTTCTTATTTTTTTTTATGGATGATTTTCATGTCCCTATAGCTGTAGGCAACATTTTTTTTTTACTTTGCTGATGCTTTGATTGCAACATGGTTAATTTATTGATTCTCAACTATGGTTGCAGTTTGTGTTTATAGTATAGGGATTTGTTAACTGTTGCTTAATAAGAATATGAGTTTCTCATATTATTACAAACAAATGATTGTGTCTTTCTAGATATCAAGTAGATGGTACTTTTTAAAACAAATTCCAGTCATATGTTGCACAATTTCAAACACTTCAGTATATGACTCTATCTAAAAAGGAGCTTAAGATCCTTGAGGATAACAGTCCCTTCTGTACTTTCTGATGTCAGTTACCCTGGTCTGAGTTGTCATCATAAACCTCTCCATTGTCATAAATATAAGTCTCAGCCATTTTGCTTACCACTTCTCTTTCAATATTGTGTTGTTTGGGTTCATGAGTCTGTCACCCATTCTTGCATCTTAGCTAGGTGAGACAATTGGGGTTAAATGACTTGCCCAGAGTCACACAGCTAGTAAGTGTCAAGTGTCTGAGGCCAGATTTGAACTCAGGTCTTTCTGGCTCAAGGGACGATGTTCTATCCACTGCGCCACCTAGCTGCCCCCTATTGCGTGTGTTTTTTAAACCTATTTATCATGTACTTTAAAATGTTTATCTGTCCACCTCCTCCTTTTTAGTAAAGATATATTAATCTTTCTTTAACTGCCTCAGAGTGTTGGACCATTTTTCATTAATAATTTATGGATTTTTCTTAGACCACCTTCTGAATCTTTTATGGTTCATTTTATAATTCTGAAATTGTACATCAAGACTAGTATTGTTTAGGTGTTAATTGCTTTAAATGCGTCCCAGTTGGTTAGTGTCTTTATGTACTCAGCCACAGCCTTCTCCTTCATAACTTTACACTCATTATGTCTTGTTTGTAGGAGGTCAAAGTATTCATAGGTATCACCTCTATCCATTGGTTCAATGTGTTCTGCAGATTCAAGGTCAGAGTGCTTGCTCTCCATGTTTCATTGGAATATATTAAGTATTTTACATTTATTTAGAAAAAATGGCATTTTGGTATCCTTAGAGAAACTAAGATCTCATTTACCGTATTTTGTAGTGGCACCACATAACTTGACATTATTTGTTTATATCAAGTGATTGATAAGATGTTTGGGTTTCATGCTTTCTTTTTAGTTTTAAAGTTGTATTTAGTTCTATTTGGGAAAGCTGATAATGAATTTAAGTCCAGGTAAAGCCACAATGGGCTTTAGAGGCTTCCCTGAAGAAATGTCATAATTTCATCAACTGTTCTTGACATTGCTGGTGTGCATCAAATAGAGAATGGTTCCATTTTGTTCATGAAATCTCTAATATTCTCTCTTACCATTATTTTATTACAAGACATTATTGATCCCTAAGATATTAAAAGAAAGAAGAATGCAACTTCTATTTTGTGTAGCTGGTATATTACTGCTATCCTAGAAAACATGGACATGAATCAAAGACTAAGAAAGCACACAGTGACCATTCTCTTTATCAGCAGAAGGAATATTCACACTAATGAAATCACAGATCAATCAAAGAATGCAAATAAAGTAAATAACTAATGAATTCAACATTGTAGCTCTCATAGAGGCAGTTAGTTGGTGGTTCAGTGGATAGAGCAGTGGCCCTGGATTTAGAAAGACCTGAGTCCCAGCATGGCTTGAGACCCTTACTATCTGTGTCACCCTGGGCAATTCATGTAACCTGTTTGCCTTAGTTTCCTCCACTGTAAATTGAGAATGATCATAGGATTGTTGTGAGGATCAAATGACATATTTGTAAAAGCACTTAGCACAGTACCTTTTACATAGATATGGTTTTATATAAATGTTTATTCCCTTCCTTTCCCCTTCCTACAAGTAGCTTCTTGTAAACACTCATCATACTAAGATAAAAGCAATAAGAAATTCTATTTGATGTTTCATTTTGCCACATTGTCTGCATTTGTTAAAATCATTCTCTGTCATCTAGCCTAGATTTTGAAATTCTGGGAAAGGTGAATAATTTGGAAAGTGAGGTAACTTATGATTACCCAGTAAAATAATTATTTAGTTAAAGTGTATTCAATGATCCAAAGGGACATTTCAATATTATAGAGTAAAGAAGCCATGACTTTGTTTCCTGGATAAAGCTTTGAAAAAATAATGCACCTCAAAACATTTTTCTCTGAAACATTGGACTTATTTTTTAAAGCACAATAGAAACGGAAGTACCAACAAAATGCTGGGCATACTATATCTCATTACCATTCATAATAGAATTCATTGCTCTAGTAAAGGGATCTAACACGCTGAATTTCTTCTTTGTATTTTAAAACTGAAAGCACTAGATAAAACCAACATTCTTTAGCTCAAATATATATTTCCTTGATAAAAATTCTTTGCAGTAGTTGTGGGTTTTTTTATCCAAAGTAATGAAGATCTGTTAGATTCATTTCTTTTTCCATCTGAACTAAAAAAAATGACAACTGGAAATAATATAGTAAATAAGTGGATTTCTGCTCAGAAATAGATTTGTATTTATATGGAAAGTAGATAAATGTGGTGAAATATGGATTTATTAAGCCCAATAGTTTTCTGCCTTGAAGCTAACTCAGTATCCCTTGCATAATGTAATCTGGTCCTTCAAAATTTACCTTTAGGAAGAATTGAATCGAAGAAATGCATATCTCTGCTTAAATATCATCCAGAGACCTTGAAAACTCACAGCCGGCAACATCTCTTAACAAATCTTATTGTCTGAAAAGTTGTTGTGACTGCACGTTGTGATTTCTTTAAAGAAGTCTGTTATTTTCTGCCAAAGGAGTTGGTTAAATTCATTTGAGTGGGGGAAGGGGGTGGTATGTGTGTGAGTATGTGTGCGTGTTTCTGCAGTGTCTATAAAACTTAGGGGAATCAATGTATATTGACTAACTAGCCAAAGTGCTTTGCAATATTAAGGTAAAAGAGGTAATCAGGGTTTTATTGGCCTGGGCCACCTCTCACAGAGTTGGATATTTGTGCTGGCTTCTTGCTAAGCAACAAGAGCCTTGCTGGATGGCTATAGATCATTAAATATTGGTTCCCAGTAACAAGGGCTGCATTGAAACTGATTAGTGACTAGAGTCATTAGTGGAAGATGGACTCTGATAGGGAGAAGTCACTCCCTTTGTGGTTACTAAGAATAGTGGAGGGCTCTGTCCTTTTTTGTAGTGGGGAGAAGTTATCTTTTGAACCCCTTCCCCAAGTCACTTTGCCTCTTTAAACCTCAATTTCTTCATCTGTACAATGAGGATAGTAATATCTTTAGTATCTATCTCAAAGTGTCATTGCGAGGATCAAATGAAATAATATATGTGAAGCTTGGTAAAAACTGAAAAGCACCACAGACATATGATACTGATGAAACTCTAGAGGT
This sequence comes from Dromiciops gliroides, assembly GCF_019393635.1. Taxonomy (NCBI): domain Eukaryota; kingdom Metazoa; phylum Chordata; class Mammalia; order Microbiotheria; family Microbiotheriidae; genus Dromiciops; species Dromiciops gliroides. The sequence continues at coordinate 212,324,837 of NC_057866.1, read as the reverse complement.
TAAAGTTTTGTCTTTTGTATACTTTCACCCTATAATAGTGGCTTTGAATCCTGCAAAGTACCTGGAGAAAAGACAAGACTATTATTTTATCTACTTCCTAAAGTGTCCCAGATTTTCTTTACTTCTGAGCAGAAGTAGGGAAGAATGAGTTTCTTAGCCACAAGAGTTATGGTCCTGTATACATACATACATACATACATACATACATACATACATACATACACACAGATGCCACATAATTTTTTTCCCAATGGAAAATGAAGAACTTGTGTCAAAATAAATTATCATTTATTAAGCACCTATTTCTTGCCAAGCATTGTGCTAAAGTGCTAGAGTAAGCAAAAAACAAACAAACAAATAAATAGAATTTAAAGGGGATAAGGGAAAGGGAGGGAAATTCTTAATTTTTAACACCTCAGAGTCTAATAAGGGAGAGAAAATGGAAACAACTCTGTACAAACAAGATAGAGACAAAACAATATAGACATAGATAGACATAGACATAGATATAAACATAGATATAGAATAATTGATATACCGGGGTAATTTCAGAAGAAAGGTACCAAGATTATGGGAGATAGGAAAGGCTTCTTGAAAAAGATGAAATTTTATTTGAAATGGGGAAAGTCAAAAAACCAGGAGGTAGAGATGAGTATGAAGATTATTCCAGGATAGTAGACAATCACTGAAATTGTACTAAATCAGAAGATGGAGTGTCTTGTTCAAGAAACACAAAGGAAGCCAATGTCATTAGATTGCAGTGCATGTGGGAAGGAGGAAAGTGTTTATTGGTAGAGGGGACCAAAATATACACACTAATAAAAAAACTTCAAAACATGCAGTATAATAAAACTCTTCTTCACCTTCCTCACATATAAAAAATAACATTTTTCCATTTTTTCTATTTACAGCCCCAGGTCCCTTTTCACTTGCTCTTCATTGTTTGAAAATATTCATTCATTTATTTAACTCTTAACACAGTGACTGGCATATATTAGGAACTTAATAAATATTTATTTAATTATTTATTTAGCAATTATTTGGGTAGCAGTAATTCTATGCCTACTGTGTAAAAGATTAGTCAAAACAAACATCAGTGACTTCTGATACCTGCAACAGCACTTACTGAAGCCCCAAATTATATCTAACAGAAGAGATGAAACAATGAAGGAATAAACTGAGATGAACATCAAATCTCAAAACTAAGACACTGACATGTTATCATTGTCTCACAGTGAAAAAAAAGGAAAGAAAAATCAGAGAAAGAAGGCAAATTAAAAGAACAGTTTTACAACCCTACTTCCTTTAATTTGAGGATAGGAATAGAGGGATACTATTGTCATGTTTTATTTAGTACCAAATAAGAAAAGATGAAGAAAAAATGCCATGTGTTCTGTAAAACTATATTTGTTTTTGCAGAATTGAAATAAAGATGTCATTAGCATGAAAAGAAAATTATGACATATATTTATCCTAGAAACTGTTTCATATTTTATCAGATAAATATGTAATCAGCCTCTAGTTTAAAAGTATATAATTGCTAACTTATGCTAGAATATGACACAAATAACCCTATAATATTTAATCAAGTGATTGGAGTTACTCCAACAGTTTTACTCTCAATTTGGCAGGTTTGTAAAGAGCCATCTAGAATATACACATGCTAAATCAGAGCCTGGATAACCATTTACAGTTTAGTCCTGGAAATGATGCTACTTGAGGCCTTGACTCTTGAAATAAAAATGTGATCAGCTCTCCTCCAGTTGTGTAAACTATGTTTAGAAAAGTGGGGATTCTCTACTCTCAGCTGGCTTTCTACAGAGAATCCTGGGCAGATGGCAGGCAGCATGATCAGCCTATCAGATGTTGCCTTTATCTGCCTAGTAATTGATATGAATCTTCAACATTTTTTTGGCAAGACAATGAGGGTTAAGTGACTTGCCCATAGTCACACAGCTAATAATTGTCAAGTGTCTGAAGATGGATTTGAACTCAGGTTATCTTTAATCCAGGGTCGGTGTTTTATGAACTGTGCCACCTAGTTGCCCCCCATTGATATGAATCTCAATAGTACTTAAGGATGTCAGCTAACATTAAGATTATGCAAAACACTTTTTTATGTATTATCATATTTGATCCACATGAGGATCCTGTGATTTATTCATTTTAAAAGCAAGGAAACCAAGGCTGGGATAGGTAAAATGACTTGGGCAGGGTTACAAAGTCAGTGTGTGTGAGAGAAAGGATTTTAACTAAGTCTTTTTGACTCCAGGTCCACCCTCCACAAAATCTAGCTGGTTCCTACAGTGTTCTACTAGTGGTCCACCTACATAACAGTCTCAATTAAATTCAGTAAATATATGTTAAATGCTAACAACATGCAAGTCTTATGCTAGGTATGAAATGATAGGGAGATAAAGACAAAAGTTGAAAGCCATTTCTAGGCACCGAATAGCAGAATTAAAAACAGTGAGTAGAAGTTAGAGGAAGGCCCATTTTGGCTAGATTTAAGAAAAAGCTGTTTGTAACTTTTGTTGCTGTTGTTCAGTTCTGTCTGATTCTTCATGACCCCATTTATGGTTTTCTTGACAGAGATACTAAAGTGGTTTTCCATTTCCTTCTCCAGCTCATTTTATAGATAAGGAAACTGAGGCAAACAGGGTTAAGTGACTTTCCCAGCGTCTCATAGCTATTAAGTGTCTGGGGACAGATTTGAACTCAGGAAAATGGGTCTTCCTGACTCCAGGATGGTGCTCTATCCTCTGTGTCACGTGTAGCTAGTCCTGTCCAAAAGTCAAATGAGCTGTCATAAGTAGTAGTGAAGTCTTCATCACTGGAGGTGTTCATACTGATCACTAGTTGGGAAATGTGTAAAGAGGCACTCCTGTTAAATGGTAAGTCAGACTAGGTGATTTTTGAGGTTTTGTTTCAGTGGGTACTTGATACACTTATATTGCATTGTTCATAAAAGCACAATGCATGAAGAGGTACAGTCATTTAATGGTTTTCTAGCTCCAAACTTTTAGTCAGTTTCCCCTTCTCATTTGAGCCTCACTCCAGTTTGTGTTGTAGCTCGTTTCCTTGACCTTTGGCTCCTCCTTCTTGATTCTTCATCCTTTGCAGAGGCTGAGATAGGTAAAATTACTTGGCCAGGGTCACACAGTCAGTGAGTGTCTGAGGCAGGATTTAGACTCAGTCTCCTTGGCTCCAGGTCTACCTTCCACATTAACTAGCTTGATCCTCAAACGTTTCTGAAATGGTATGTTTCTATTTTCCAGTATATAGATATATGATAGATGATAGATAGATAGATAGATAGATAGATAGATAGATAGATAGATAGATAGATAGATAGATAGATAGATAGATAGATAGACAAACAGACAGATAAATAGGTGATAGAGAAAGATGATAGAGATGGAGATGGAGATGGAGATGGAGATGGAGATGGAGATGGAGATGGAGATGGAGATGGAGATGGAGATGGAGATGGAGATGGAGATGGAGATGGAAATGGAGATGGAGATGGAGATGGAGATGGAGATGGAGATGGAGATGGAGACGGAGATAAAAAGGGAGATAGAGCAGTAGATGCCCTATTCCTAAAAGTATGCATATTCAGCTATTGCATCAATGTTTGGTTGGTTTTGTTTGTTTTTCTGTAAGACAAAGAATATCAATTAATGACAGCTTTTATTTTTCTTTCTTATTCAGAGTAATGTAGTGTTCAGGAGTGAATGAACCCCATAAACCACAGTGTTGATTTTTATTCCTCTTCAGAGAATGACTATAATTAGTTTGTTTGGCTTTTTTTAAAAGGTGTAAAATGAACAAGATGGATTAGAATGGTTACTCCAAGAAATTATGTAATTAAAATGCATGTTCATGCTATGTGAATTCAGAATCCTTAGGATTTTTTAACTACTACTGCAGAATAAACAGCATTTTAACTTTTAAAATTTAACAAATGTTTATTTATTTTTTGCATGCTAAATAGAATATCATTGGCAAATTAATTGATGGATTTGCCTAGTCAGGATGAAGTTATCTCTTCTTAAGAAATATGCAGGGAAGCTAGGTGGTACAGTGAATAGAGCACCAGCCCTGGAGTCAGGAGTACCTGACTTCAAATCCAGCCTCAGACACTTAACACTTACTAGCTGTGTGACCCTGGGCAAGTCATTTAACCCCGATTGCCTCACCTAAAAAAAAAAAAAGAAATATGCTCTAGTTCCATGACCAATAATAAAAAGTGGAAATAGATCAAATACTTCTGAAAAATTGCCTTCATGTGTACTTCTGGAAAATAATATTCAACAACTTGGTCTTTATGTACTTCTTATTCTTAAGAGCACACTGTCAATTGCCTGTAAGCCCTGGATATGACTTCATTTGAACATTTGAAGTTAATTTATGATTGAGAATCTCTTTCATGAAGCTAAATTAATATGAAGTCCCCAACTGCATTTTGTTCATGATGGACCATTGACATTCTTGTTTAGAAATTCATTATTGTGTTTTAAGACATGAAAATTTGTAATTAGCAGTCATCACAGCTCATTTTTCACTCCACTGTTGTAGATTTTTCTGTATTCAGAAAGAAGAGAAAAATGTAGCCTATTCTGCACTCCTAACTGAGACCTTTTAGTTCCTTCATTATGAAAAAGAGAGAATACTCTTTGGAGCTCATTTGGAATATCTTGGTGAATGCTTCTGAGCACTTATAAAAGCTATAGATGAGTCTTAATTGAAACACACGCAAAATGAACAACATGAAAAGATGCCCATGCACATAGAGCTTTGATTTATGTGGTGGGGCCATTAAAATTATTTCAATGCTATGGGTGTAACAGACTTAAAGGAAGAGTTGTGTAATATGACAGAAGAGACTTTCAAGATTCTAGGCATAAATACATGTGGGTGAGTTAAGTTGATGGATGGGATCTCTGGTTTTAATTTTCTGGTCTTTGACTAAACTTGTTTGAAGTTTCTCAAATTATAAATGTTTGGATATGTTGAGAGTTTACAAGCAGTATGACTTCACAACACCAGTTTTTGTCAAAAGATGGGGGAGGTAGGGAAGAAGTCTCTTTTCTGTTGTCATTTTTATAGTTTGAGCAATATAATTTAAAAACTAATATTTCTTAATGAAAATATAATTCCTAATAATTTTGAAATTGATTAAGAAGAGGATTATTACATTTCACTTCCTCAGATCTAAAATTCATCAATCATATCTATTTGCATTTTATAGTCCACATTTTTTCCATCTTTTTCTCATCTGATAAATTTGGAAACTTTATCTCATAGGATTTTTCCACATCTAATTTCAAAGGACTAATTTATTTTCATATTTTTAACTATGCTGCAGGAATGACAAAGAAAACTCTATTCCTTTTACTCATACTCATTTCCTGAATTTCCACTTACCAGGGGGATGCCTTCACTTCAATGTTACCTGAAGCTAAACATGTCAAAATTCAATTCATCATTTCATGTTCTTGTTTCCCTTCTACCCCTAGTCCAACCCTCCTTTTACACTTTCCTTGTTCCATTCTCTTCTGAGTCTTCTACATTGAAAAATGTCAGTTGCATTTGATTCATCTTTATTCTTTGTCCCATGTATTTAATCAGTCACTGAAATTCCCATTATTTTTTCCCATTTATAAATATGCTTATGTGTGCATGCACGCTCCATATCTATTTCTACTGACAGTGCTTCATTATTTCATGCAAATTTCTCTTAGTTAGTCTCCATAATTTCAGGGCCTCTCTTTCCCAAACTATTTTGCATATGGCTATGACATTAATTTTAAAAAAAGATCACTTATAACACATCACTTCTCTGCTCAGAGACCTTCAATTGTTTCTCATTTCTGTCCACATAAAATCTAAACTCATTTGCTTGGTTATAACTGCCTTCAATAATCAAGGACTACTAACTATTTCTAACTGGATATTGCATTACTCCCCTGAATCCACTTCCCAGAGTGATTTACTCTAAGAGATTCTACAAATACATGAAGTTAATCCCTGTGTTATGCTTTGATTCATGTCATCCCCAATTGGAATGGTATCTTCTCCTAAAGCTTTCTAAATTCTTTACATCCTTCAAAGTCCAGATCCAATTTTCCCTGTCCTTCAAATCCTTCTTTCAATGAGCTCTCTCTCCTTTGGTTATGATTTTCAGGTAGTCTAATTATCATTCCTTGTACTGATTTCTAGGGAAGTTGTTTTTTTTTAATATTATTTTATTTACATCTTCATTATTTTTTCTTATTTTGATTATATTTTGATTATAGTCCTTATCTCACATTTGATCCATTACAGTTTTCAGGGAGTTCAATTTTGCCATGAGGTTTACTGCTGCTTGTTTTAAGGTAATCATACTCCTTTTCATTCTTTCCTCCCTAGCACTTCTATTTTGTATCTCTTGTTTTATTTCTTCCATGTACCCTTGCAATTTTCATGGCTAATGTATCTCTTTTTTGAGGCTTTTCTTGGAATTGTTCTGGACTTATATTCCTCTTCTGAAGTAAGCGCCTTAGGCACTGTCCAGGGCACTGCTATGAGGAAGTTTGGTGTGTTGGGGTTTTTTTTTTCCATTTGTTTTTCTGTTTCCTCATTTCTACAACTTCTGTTTCTGATTGCGGGTCTATGTTTGGGTCAAACTCTATTCTTGCACTCCTGAATTCTCTGAGCTGGCCCTGCTTCTTCTTTGGCTAATACTTGCCCTACCTTCAGTAAGAATTGTCTGATTTTGCTTCCTACAGTGATTCAGGCCAATGCTGCCTGCATCAATATTGCAGGGGGAGCTGCCTGGATGCTGGATTGGGTGGTGGCTGACCAAATACTTCTCTGGGCCTATCATCTACTATATGGCTCAGGGCCTCCCTGTACTAGGCACAAGGACTATGAACTTTTAAGATATTATAGAGCAGTGAGGCAGTACTTTTTGTGAGATTGGGGGGTTTCTCCACTTACATTCACTTGTCGCCATTCAGAGCTTCAAGAGGATTCTGAAAATGTATTCATATAGTCTTAAAATTGGTGGAGGAGTTGATACCTGGTTTTCTATGATTTTATTCCTCACTGTTGGCTATGATGCATTTTGAAAAAGAAATGATTGGCTATTGATGGGGCATATGGGCTCCTCGAATTCCAAACATTGCACCATCTTCCTGGAAATCCTGGTTTCTCTCTGTGATACTCTATTGCACATATGATCAGGAGGAAATTATATGAAGTGGTAGAAAGAACATTGAATTTAAACCTATTGCACCCGGATTCCAGTCCTGGCTGTGCTGTTATCTACTCAAGTGACATTAGACAATTAATTTCAGTTTTTCAGATATCTCACTTTCTTGTTTTATAAAATGATGGGCCAGACTAAGTTGCTGCAGAGGTGCATTCTGGCTATAAACTTTATCTCAGACAGTATACCAAGGTAAATGTTACCATCATTGAAAAGGTAAGGAGTCAACAAAGATCCTGAGGGCCTTTCTCAATCCCTTAGGCTGCTTTTAGACAGCATTTAAGAACTAGAAGAACAAGACTCTTCGACCTAGTCTTTTTTTCACTGGTCTTTTTTTTTTTTCAGGGCAATAGGGGTTAAGTGACTTGCCCGGGGTCACACAGCTAGTGTCAAGTATCAAAGGCCAGATTTGAACTCAGGTACTCCTGAATCCAGGGCCGGTTGCTTTATCCACTGCGCCACCTAGCTGCCCCTTTCACTGGTCTTTTATACTGGTACATCTATGTACAATAGAAGAAGAAAAGGTGAGAGAGGCAGATCAGACATGTTGTGGCAGAAAAGCAGAACTCTTGGTGAGTCTGGTCCTCCAGGAGGGTTTTCTTGTATGTCTGTGTTTCTTTTTGCTGTGTGAGTCCCTGGCAAGGACTGCACTTGTACATTGCTTGAGGTCCCAGAAAACACCCAAGAATTAAGCAATATCAAGTCTGTCTAACTAAGTCAGTGGCAGCTTTGTGCTTGAAAGCATTCTACTACTGTGTACCTATTAGGAGCCTAAAATCAGTCCAGAATTCAATGATGATCAAATGGTAGATTTTAAATTGCCCATTTCTCTCAGTTTAGATATGAGGAAACTGAGGAAATCAGAGACATGACATGTGTTGTCTAAGGCATGTTGCACAGTTTAATTTGAATCTAGGTGTTCTGACTACAGATTTTGCCTTCTCTAGCAAAGGTGGACTTAAAGCTGTCAAAAGAAGTAGTAGAGCAATATTTCTCCTCTATATCATTGGAAATACTGGCTTAAAAGTAGGAGGATGTTCTCACCTATTTGATTCACATCCAAGTTCTACCAGTTGTAGCATAGACCTGAGCTAAGGTTACTATTCATCACTGGTACTTAGAATTAACTTACATTTCATTGATCTCATGACATTGTAGGACTAAAAACCTTTTATTTTACTTCTAAACCATAAATAGTCTTTTCAAACTCATGTTTGCATAAAAATCCTGGAACTGGGAATTGAAAAGTGAGCTCAATCAGGACAAAAGATAAAATCCCCAGAAGTAATTAGAACTCTTTTGAGGGCTGGCTTATCGTCACAGCATGTGCTGTCTTGATAGCAACTCCAGACCAACAATTTCTCCCAGGAAAGCTAAAATGACATTTATTCAGTCAGTGTGTTGAGGTCATTGCCTCAAAGTGCTTGAGATGGTCATTTCCACTAAATAACCTTTACTTCTATAATGCATTAGGTGGCTTACAGTATTGTCCTAACCTCACGTTTCATAGTGGGGAACTGAGCGACACTGAATTCTTGAAGAGCTTCAATTCCCATGAAGAAAGAAAGGCCAAATAAAGTACAAATAATGCAATGTCCATCTGTCAAATGAGGGTCAGCCTAGCACAATCCAGCCAGGATCATCACCAGATGGAGTTCCCTTTCAATAGTATTTGGATTGTTTGATTTTTCTGACAGAAACTCATGAAACCATGGACTCGGGGATTGAGGGGCTCTGTTCTCTGTCACTTGAAAAGCTGTCCAGAATAGTTAAAGTCTTCCTAGTATATGTCATTGCCTTCCATCAAGTTGGAACTCCACTGTGGACACTGGGGAGTCTTTGATATATTGGTCCTCACAATACTCCATCTCTAGACTTTGTGCCTTTTCTCTGGCTATCCCTCTGCCTACAATACTCTCCCTCCTCACCTATACCTCTTGGCTTCCCTAATCTCTTTCAAGAAAACTCATATTCCCACTTTCTTCCAGAGGTCTTTCCCACTGTTCTTCCCTCACTAGCACTTTCTCTCCAAGGTTACCTATAATTTACCACATATGTGTGTGTATGTGTACGTGTATACGTAACTATTTGCATATTATTTCTCCTCATATAACATTAACTCCTTTAGGGAATGGACCCTGTTTTTGCCTTTCCTTTTATCCTCAGTATTTATTTAAGTACATGACACATAAGGAATTGCACAATAAATAATTGTTGACTGATTAAAGTAGTGAAAAGTCCCTGAATTTTTAATGTAAATGTATATTTAATATACAAATATGGCTAAAATGACAATAGAGAAGGAATTTATGTTCCTTAATTCTAGCTTGACTTTAAGAATTTATGTATGGGACAGATAGGTGGTGCAGTGGATAGAGCACAGGCCCTGGATTCAGGAGTACCTGAGTTCAAATCTGACTTCAGACACTTAACACTTAATAGCTGCGTGACCCTGGGCAAGTCACTTAACCCCAATTGCCTCATCAAAAAAAAATACAAAAAAAAAATTATGTATGCAAAGTGTTTAATGTATTGAGGAGTGAACAAACATGAATTGCCCTCTAGTGAAGATGAGAAAAAAGAGAAAAAAAGCATCAATGGGGAGAGAGAGAGAGAGAGAGAGAGAGAGAGAGAGAGAGAGAGAGAAAGAGAGAGAGAGAGAAGAGAGAGATATCCTTTTTCTTTTTTCTCCCCTAAAAAATCTTAATAGTTTGGCTGATCATAGATCCACCACCAACAAACTATTCCAAGAAACAGATGAACCAAATGTATCTACCTGAAGATGAATACAGTATTTCTAATATGCACCTAGCATTCAATTTGATGGCAAATTTCATAATGTGGAAAAAATCCAAATAGACATGCGTGTAGGCCTACAGACTCCAGACTTTGGAGAATAACATTTATACCCTGGCCTGCTATCTTGGATACATTGAGCCTTAGCAACAATGGGGAAGCAAGACACTCAAATAGTAAGTGGAAGCACTTGATTAAAAAAAAATTCTTTGGAAACAGGTAATATCTATTTCCTGGGATGGTAGCAAAAATGTGGGTTGTTTTTACATTGTTTGCTTTCCTTTGAACTTTTCTCTTTGTATGATGGGCATTATTCTATTATTAACAGTACAAAGATGAGGGTTCTTCTACTTTTAACTCTGCTACTCTCTAGAGGTGTTACTTTGGATGAGTCTCTTGCTCTATCTGGGTCTCAGTTTCCTCATCTAAAAACTTTAGATGAGGTGAATTAAACTAGTGATTTCTAAAGTCACTTCCTTTAAAAAAAAGTCTTCAATTCTATGAGGTCTCCTTGAAAACCAAGACTTACATGAGAAAAGCAAACAGCAAGATATATAGAGGAAAAAAAGTTCTGGACTGGGAGTCAGCAAGGTGAGTTCAAATCCTGCCTCTGCTACTTAATAGCCAATTTGACCTTAGGTAAGTTACTCAACTTCTCTCAGCCTCAGTTTCCTCATCTGTAAATGAGAAGACCATACTGGATCTATAACTCAGTGATGCTAATAGCCCCCACCTCATAGGTTTGTTGTAAGAATGAAATGAGACAATATATGTAATTACTTTTCAAATCCCAAAGTGCTCTATAATTGCTAGCAATTATTAGATTTTAAAAAATCTATTCCCAACACCTTCTATTTTACCTATCTGATCCATTCTTTCCACTATATTTTAGTGCTTTATCCACCCTCAAGCAGCTGTTATCTTCACTGTTGGAAGTTCCCATTTGTCAAAAAGAAAATAAGGGGACTTGAAGCAAAATAGTTCAATGTGAGGTTGTATTTAACCTCTGCTATCATTTAACAACTAGAAATATGAGGAAAATCCCACAAATAAAGTCATAAAAATCACAAGAAGTAAAAAGGAAATAACTTTCACAAAAACTAATTTTACAAGGAAAAAACAGCAACAAAAACAAAAACAGAAACATAAGTTACCAGCTAAATACTACTATTTATATCCTGAACTCACTGCCCAAGTCTCTACATTCTAAGGTAGTAGTCAAAATCATAATATCTCAAAGTCTCTACCTGTCAATGTTTTAACCAATATCTTCACCCTTATCCAGTAGAGGTATTTAAATTCATCCTCCTGCTCTAGATAAGAGAAATTCAGCAGCCTCAGACACTTGACACTTACTAGCTGTGTGACTCTGGGCAAGTCACTTAACTCTCATTGCCCTGAAAAAAAAAAATGGAGGCCAGCTAGGTGGTGCAGTGGATAAAGCACTAGCCCTGGATTCAGGAGGACCTGAGTTCAAAACGCACCTCAGACATTTGACACTTACTAAGTGTGTGACCCTGGGCAAGTCACTTCACCCTTACTGCCCTGCAAAAGAGAGAGAGAGAGAGAGAGAGAGAGAGAGAGAGAGAGAGAGAGAGAGAGAGAGAGAGAGAGAGATGCAGGTTAGTTAGACTGGGCAGTGACCTAACATTTCTTAGCCTATTCCAGTGCTTCCAGAACAGAAGGAAAAGAGGCTTCCAATAAGAAGGTCAAGTGAGATATTGGATAGCAACCTAACACTATAACAACCCCATCAAGAAATAATTAAAATGTGTCATATGTGTCTACATTTGAAAAAAATCCAAACCCAGAGGGGGAACTTCTGATAAGATGACTTAGTAAGAACTCATATCTGCACCTAATTCCCCTTCACCCTCTCAAATAATGTAAGGTCAGTTTCAATAGCCTTTCTTTCTTTCTTCTTCTTTCTTCTTGTTCTTGTTCTTCTTGTTCTTTTTGTTCTTCTTGTTCTTCTTGTTCTTCTTCTTTGGCAATGAGGGTTAAGTGACTTGAGCAGGGTCACACAGCTAGTAAGAATCAGGTGTCTGAGGCCAGATTTGAACTCAGGTTCTCCTGAATCCAAGGTCGGTGCTTCACCTACTCTGCCACCCAGCTGCCCCCTTTGATAGCCTTTCTTACAGGGATAGCCTTTCTTACTGTCACTGCATTTTTAAGAAGGGCATCTTGGTGAACTACAGTTTATCTATGACCTGTGAGAAGTCTGTAGGAATATTGGTAGTTTACTTTTTATTCTAGAGAGACTATAAACCATAATAGCTAAAGAGACAGTTTGAACATAGAGATAAGAACCAAGATAAGTGTTTGTTCCCTTTGAGAAAAATACATAAGGAATGAGAGAAAGGACTAAAAGGAATTCTTTCCTGAGGGAAGAAGAGTTATTTCTTAGCTTGTGAAGACATCATAAGAAAATTCTTGAAAAGAAATGCAAGACAGAAGCTTATAACTGAAATATAATTGGTGTTCTATCTTGCTGAGGTATATTGCTGATTTTCAAAATTTGTTGAAATTTTTTTTTTAATTTGTCATGGTACTTTTATTACAGTTACTAAGTCAGCAGTAAATTTATGTTTATCCAAAAGTATGACACTGAGGTATGAGATATAGAGAGAAATTCCTGAAAACATATGGGAAAGAGGGTTTCTAGTTTAATGACTGATGATTAATAACCTGGGTAGAAGCTCAGAGCTAATTAATTAATAAGTGAGATCATACATTTCATTGACTTATGAGAAAATGTAAAAACATAGACATTTAATTACATTCAAATCAGTGGTGATAATTAATAAGGTAAACAATTGAGTAGCAGGTTCAAATACAGAGCTTTGATGTTGTTATCAACTAATGAATGCACTCAACATCCAGGTATAAATCACATTTGGTACATTGATCCTAAACCTGTTATACTAGCAGAAAATATATGAAATGAAGAAAATAAGCAACAACAAACAGTAAAAGGAAGATAAGAAAGAAGTGATGACAATAAAAACAGCACTAGGGGAAAAAAAGCATAAAGAGTAATTTTTAAAATTCAAATACATTAAATGAATACTGTGGCATGAAAGGAATCAACTTGAAAACCTCTGCTGAGAAAGTTATAGAATAATTATTACAGATTTCCAGATATTGTAATGAAATAACTACAAACACCTGGTATACATAGGTGACTGAAAAGAAGAAATAAAGAACTGTGACAGATGATTATATATGGCTGATAAGTTACATAGAAAAAAATTAAACATGATAAAATGTCTTTATAGAAAATAATGAAAAATAATTTAAAAACCCAGAATATCAGATTACATAAAACCATAAAACAAATTTTCATTGAAGTTTTGGGGAGAGAAGACAAGATATTGATTGAACAACTCTTGATATTCCAAAAACAAATTTTAATTTTAATTCATCAAAAACTATTCTGCTCAGTCATGGTTCAGAATTGTCCACTGTTAGTTATAGACATAGGGCTTGAAATGCTATGTCTGCCAATAAGGTAAGTTAACTATACTAAGGAAGTAAAATGTAAAAGGCAGGCAAAATTATTGCTATATGTAAATGATATGATCATTTACTTTAAAACAAAAAAACACTGAAGGGGGCAGCTAGGTGGCGCAGTGGATAGAGCACAGGCCCTGGATTCAGGAGTACCTGAGTTCAAATCTGGCCTCAGACACTTAACACTTACTAGCTGTGTGACCCTGAGAAAGTCACTTAATCCCAATTGCCTCACCAAAAACAAACAAAAAAATACTGAAGAATCAGGGAAGAAGCTAACCAAGATAATTAATAATGTCAAAAAAGTTGCAGGTTACAAAATATACAGAGGCAGTTAGGTGGCACAGTGGATAAAGCACTGGCCCTGGATTCAGGAGGACCTGAGTTCAAATTCAGCCTCAGATACTTGACACTTACTAGCTGTGTGACGCTGGGCAAATCACTTAACCCTTATTGCCCCATAATAAATAAATAAGTAAATAAATAAAACAGATAGATAGATACACAGAAATTACTAGGATCTCTGTATGCTACTAATACCGAGGGGGGGTATTGAAATAGAAATTCCATTCAACATAATACTTAAAATTTTATCTTCAGTACTTCTGCATCACCTTTCTGCAGCATTCTCTCCAATGTATTATAGCACTTTACCCACCCAAAAGCATCAGGCATTGACATTCCAAGACCCATAGAGAACTTAGATAAATAGAACTTTAAATCATTCCTTATACCAATCAAATCATAATTTTTAATTATATAAAACAAAAAATTCATTTGTAGGAAAAACAAGATTAAAGATTCAAGGAAAAGAAAAATAAATAAAAAGAATCTAAAATTATCAAATTTCAAATTACATTTCAAAGCAATGATAATAAAAATTATTTACTACTCAAGAATAAAAAAGGATATAACTGTAATTTGGTAAAATAAACAAACATTAGAGGAAAATGAACCCAATATCTTTGTTTTCAACAAATCCAAGAATTTCTAGTGAAAACTGAAAATCAGTTTAGTAGAAAATGAGTTTATATCAGTATAATAGAACAAACATGACACAGCTCCAAATGGGTTAGCAATCTATATATAAAAAATGCATGTAATTAAAAAATAATGATGGACAGTTATGTAAATTAATAAAGAAGAAATTGAAAAATGGAATGTTTCATTTCTATTAAAACAAAAATATATACATTAAGAGGTTAGTAACATAAAGGCTCCATATATATACCAAAAAGTTTTACTAGAACTAGAAAAGAGCTAAAAATGAAGTATTTATCCATCAATTAATGTGTGGCTGAACAAGGTATAATATATGACTACAATCTGATATTGTAGTTCAAAGAATGATTAATGTGAGAAATCCAGAAAAAGCATGAGAAGACTTTGTAAGAACTGATGAAATGCAAATAAAGTAGAACCACACAAAGACAAAGACAATATAAACAAAGACAACACTAAAAGGTTAAAGAATGTAGCTTAAATATAAGACTCAATGTTTGTTCCAGAAGATTGATAGTAAGAAAGCAAATCCTTCCATTCTCTTAAGAAACAGTAATCCTAAAATGCAAAATTAGATACTCTGAGTATTGCAGTTACTATATCAGACATTTTTGCCAAAGATTTGTTGTTTTGTTGCTATTTTATATAAGAAGACATTCTGGAGGAAGGATTGTCGAATAGTGACTGCTATGTTAAAACAAAATGCTTCATTAAAACATTATTTTTGGAAGGAAAATTATTCCATTAACATATACAATTAAGTAAGACAATGCTACCCCACTCATGGCTAGTCGAATTCTAAAAAGGGAATATCTAGAAACAGAATTATTAAAACAAAGACATTTGTAAGGATTAATCCTTAAACCAAATAAACTAATCTGGCACAGGTTAGAGAAAATATGTCAAGTTAGAGTCTTTCAAAATTGAAGTACAAAGTGGGCTGTGTACTTTGCATCTGTGTACAGGCAACCATATTCCTACTTCTTCTGTGCCAGAATGGTAGGTAGAATAAAAGAGGGGAAAGGACTATGAATAATTGTGTTATGGTGGGGAAAAATTAAATTCAGAGTACAAGTCCCTGGGTTTAAATATTAGCTTGGCCATGATTTTTTAAACTTGTTTTCATCATTTCCAGGTGGGCCTAGGTGTCCTATAAAAGAACTTTAGGTTGCACCTACAAGGTAACCTGGTTGGTATCAATAGAAGACAAGGAATAGCTGGTGCAGTTGGCCATGGAGGAAGCTGACTTTGCTGGTGTGGTATGGAGAAGCCAACTTGTTTACATGCCTGGTTCATTGCTACTGACATAAGCAGAAAATGTCTTTCAGGATCCAGTTTTTGGAAAGGAGTTTTATTATGCATGTTTGGTTCTCAATTCCAATAGCTTAGTGAACACCTAAATTAAATGCTAGGCTCTACCTTAAAACAAAATAAAAGAGGGCAGCTAGGTGGCACAGTGGTAGAGCACCGGCCTTGGATTCAGGAGTACCTGAGTTCAAATCCGGCTTAGACATTTGATACTTACTAGCTGTGTGACCCTGGGCAAGTCACTTAACCTTCATTGCCCTTCAAAAAAAAAAAAGAAAAAAAAAGAAAAAAGAAAAGAAAAAGAAAAAGGAATCAACTTGAAAACCTCTGCTGAGGTTTAAACTCCAAATCTAGTATATATATGGTTCCCCATCTTTCTCCTTAAGTCTCACTTGAGGATATCATGAGAGCATATCAGTATAGTTAGACACTTACAATGTGATCCATGGTGTGGCATAGTGAGATTTAGAGTCAAAATCCCTAGATATAAATAAAGAGCAACTCCTGATACCTATTATCTGTGTGACCTTAAAGACTCAATCTTCTTGCTTTTTCATTTGTAAAATCAGAAGGTATAACTAGTTAACCTCTGAAAATCTTCAATTTGTAAAATTCTATTATCCTCTCAGTAAGAAGAGGGTTCAAATAGTACCCTGTAGTGTAGTGGTAGACCCCTCTAGGAATCCTGCCCTATAAGCAGTGAATAGTTGGGTCAAGATGGAGACTGATTATATTAGTATGTCTGCTGAGTTACTACTAGCCAAGGTTTTGGGTGAGGCGAACACTAGAATGGGGCTAGTGTCTCACTGATCCTATGATAGAAATATAGATTTAGAGAAGGAAGGTCAACTTGTTCAAGACTCATTTTACTATTGAGGAAACATAGGCTTATGTTATGCAAGTGATTTGCCCGAGATCAAATATGTGATTAGAGCCAGGATTCGAATGCAGGTTTTATATCCCCAAATTTAGCCCTTTCTCTGCTGCCTGATGGCTTGTGGGGGAATTGAATATAGGTTGAGGGATGAATCATTACAGTGTGGAGTTTATCTGGGATTTTTGTTAGTCACATGATCAGACACAACGAACACCATAATGGGGCAGTGAACAAGGATGAATGTGCATTGCATTATCAATCTAGCCTAGAACTGCCAATCCAATGACACTAGTTGATGTCATTTTTACTACTACACCCCACTGGAATACCATGGCATAATTTTGGGATTATGAGTCATTCAACATGGTCAGGCAATTATGACATTTTGAAATTTCTCAATGAGCCCAGTACTATCTGGGGCACCCAAAAGCACCCACAGAGGCGAAGGAGATGTTGATGACCAGACTGGATAAAATATATTATTCAGATAAATATATTGTAAGTTTTATTTGAGTGTTTTTGGTGACAGAAAATGCAGCTAGAAAGAAGAAAAGCAAACAAATGAAAAGGGAAGAAAAGTTGAGAAAGGAAGGGAAGAAAAGAAAAAGGAAAGGACAAAAAGTCTCATTTCTCAGCATTCTAACCTTTCCTTCCTAGGGTCAGGTTACAAATAATGTAATTAAAGAAATTTCCCAAGGGCTGATGGAGTAGATTTTCCTTTTCTGGGACACATCTGCTGTGTCCCTGGTGACATGAAGTATATCGCCACAAAAGCCAGATTCAGCCCTGCCTTCAAAAATCTCTCTCTTTGAGACTCATGTTCTCTGATCAGTGACAAGTGTCATACACATTTTTCTGGACTAGTAGGTGGTTATTTCTGCTTTGGTGGTTTTCCACATAATGTGAAGTGATCCCACATTTGGGTTCCTCTAAAATATACACCTCTCTATTTGTTTGCTCCAGCAGCCTTTGTATTACCATATCTCCTCTTACCATGGTCCACTTTTACCAAATCAGCCTGGAATCCCTCATTTTAGGGATCTCTTTCTTTATATATGTTCTGAGTTTCTTGTCTTCCTTCTATATCCAACACAATTTTTCTTTTGGTGCATTTCTGATATTCATAAAGACTCTGCAGGTGGCCTTTCATTTTCCATTTTTAATACCCCTCACAGTGTTTTGCTCCTATTTCTAGAAAATAAGGCCAAGTCCCATTGCCTGGACCCTTTGTCTGTACCACAGAGAAATGGAGTTGAATGGAGATAAAGTATTGAATGGGGCTAGCATGGAGTTAGGGATGGTGAAAAGCCAGAGTGGTAGAGAGCAGAGCAAATAAAAACTGGTAGGTGTTTTGCGGGGGAAAAATGCTTTCAGCAAACTGTGGGGCCTGCACTTGCCTGAAAGGAACAAAAACCAGGAATGAGGAAAAAATTAAGAATAAATGCATTCAAGGCAGGGAATTTCATTTTATTCAATCTAGGGGCATAAAAATGACAGATAGCTGCATAATTCAAACAAGTACATGAAAATTATCATGTGAAGTTATGAAAGTCTTTTGGAAAAATTGCCATTATTGACCCTAAATTCTCTGAAATGTGGTTACACCTGCACAAAGCAAGATGGGGTGGGGGGGCTTAGGTGAATCAGACCTCAAGCATATGGGCTGTGTACTTGTGTTTTTGTTTTTTTATGTAACCAAGACAAAATTGTATGGCATTCCTATAGCAAGTATAAAGGATGGAAGAAAACCCAACTGTTGTTTTGTTCACATTTCAGTTTTCCTGCTACCCCCTCTTCTACAAGATTGCCATTTGGTCCCTTAGGTCTTTTAACAAAATGCTCCCATCAGCAGGGTTCTTTTTCTTTGAAGGGAAGGTTGCTATTTAAATCTCTTCTCTATCCATGTACTTGAGTATTTAAATTGCACCGTTAATGCACAGTTAAAAGTAATGAGCATTTAGTACTGTTTTCTCTCTGCATCAAACTACTCCCTCATGTAATCTAGCAGAGTTTATTTTTTTCCCCTTTCAATGATGTTGGCAGTGAACTAGTCATGAATTTCTACCTGGATTTTGTGATTTCTCCAACATTCTTTCATCCTCCAGGGCATGATGACCCACCATTGGATGTTGTTGTGCTATCACTAAATGATAAATACCCCTTCAAAGGTTTTTCATCAACAATTCATTTTCCAGCTTTTGGAAACAGCTATTAGGATGTGTAAATCATGGGCATATATGCTTTGCCTATCACACTCTTTCCAAATCATCAACATTTGCTACTTCTGCTGTGAAATTCTTAATAAACCAGGTAAGACATTATTAACATATTTTTCTCTGGTGTGTGAGTGTCTGCGTGTGTGTGTGTGTGTGTGTGTGTGTGTGTGTATCTGTGACTATGTGTGTATGTGTGGCATGCTCTACTACCAAGTCAGTGGTTTTTATTCTAAGCTATCCTTGAAGAAAAATATGATTTAAGAATAAACTAGCTTTTCACCAGTGTTTTACTTAATCATTAAATTATAATTGTTAAACATATTTTGTCTTAGAAATCTTCATTAGATGCCACATATACCTTTTAGTGAGCTTCTACTCTTTCCTCCCAACTACTGATGGATAGACAAATGAACTTCCCAGAATCATGTCAAGAAGCCAATGACTCATTTCATATTGTCTAGTGTCTATCTGATTGGTTTTCCATGTAGAAACTGACTTGAATTGCTACCCTCATCCCTTTTCCTCCTCTGTAATCATGGTATTATAGAGTATCCAAGTTAGAAGAGTAATTGAGTCCAATCTATTGCCTGATATAGAATTACTCCCTCAACCTCTCAATGGAGAAACTCTTCAACAATACAAATCAGTACCTACTCACCAGCCTACAGTTCTAAAGAAGTGACTAGTTTACTAAGAAGTTAAAGTATTTATCCAGGGTCCCATAGCCAGTGGTACTTGAATCTATGTTTCACTGACTCTGAGACTACCCATTTGCTGCTTCAATCAGACTATGCTAAACTTAGTTGAATCATTTTTTGATGATTGAAAAGACTTGGAATCAGCCATTGACTTCTAAGGTCTTCAATACAAATAAATGAACAATTAAGTATTTATTAATATTATCACAATATTATCATTGACATGTTTTTCTTCTGTTCAGAACACATAAATGTTCATTAATAGGGTCATCATTATTAAATGTAAGAAGAATAACTATAAATATGGTAACATGATTTGGCTTAATTTTAATGTGTTTTGATTGTGGGCTAAAGTTTGATGCAGTATAATAGAACAAAAATAAAGATGTGTATCTTTTACAAGAGACTGAACTTTAAAATGTGTCTTCCTTTTTAGAGAGGAAAGGGGCAGACTATAAGACCATTAAGGAAGTGAGAATCATTGTGGGGTTAGAAGGATAAAGAAGGGAATAAGCATTATTATCGTGCCTACTATTTGCCAGACACTGTGCTAAGTACTTTACAAATATTGGATTATTTCTCAACCAGCTAAGACAACCCACCACTAATTTCTTTTGGTCAATGCTTCTCTATAGAGCAGAGGTTTTTCAAAAAGTGTCATGTGGTATATTAATATACCGTGAGTTTCACCAGGTGTGAAAAAAAGATGTTTTAAAAGGATTGTCATAGAAGAATATGAATGGAGCATTTCAAAAGGTATTATTGTTTATAATGACTGATAACCAATTAATAATTGAAATATCTGTCATGTAAGTTCCTCAGGACAGAATGGAAGCTTCGTGAGGGATCATTGCACATTTGTCTTTGTATTCCTGGTGCCCTAGCACAGTGACTGGTGCATAGTAAGTGATCAAATGCTTCTTTGATTGATTCTAGGATTAAACACATACATTTACAACCCAGAAAATTACACACACACACACACACACACACACACACACACACACACACACACTCACACAGCTCTAAACGTGGTATAATATTCTATTCATCCTGAGTTAGTGATATAAACTTAATAAAACTGAAAATGATTCCCAAATGAGCTTACTATGCTTGAAAATATGGCTTATAGCAATGTGAAAATAAAAATATGAAGAGAGAAGCATGGCAGAAAATAGGAAATTTTCAGATGACTGCCCTTGGAAAAGCAAATGATCAAAAAAACAAAAGCTTAGTCAAAGATGAACAATTCTGCAATAATAACTTTGACCCAAACCTCCCATCTGATAAGCCAGTCATAGACAGAAAAGTGATAAAACTCCTTTTTTGGTTGTTGTTCAATAAATTTCTCCTATTAAAACAGAAAGTTGTTCTTTGGATCCATGATGTTACTCTATTAATTTAAAAGTGCCACTACAAGTTCTCTCCCTGGATGCAAAAGGTATGTGGAAATACACCTTGGAGGATACTAGGTGAATGCACACAGTGCCCCTTCCCTTCTGTCCTTTTGATGGTGTTCTCTTCAGGATTCCCAGGCCCATGGTTGTGTTTTGGCATGGTTTCATTGTGTTGTTATATGAACTTATACATAGAAGAGTAGGAAGAATGGTTAGCCATTGGAAAGACTCTAGGAGCATCCTTCTTCAGTACTGACAGCCATTCTCTTACTGAGGTAAAAAAAAAAAAAGCAAAACAACACACAATCAAAAAATTGGGAGAAAACTATTTTTCAGTGTAGAAACAAATGAAGAATAGTGATATCAAAGAATAAAATTGGATTTTAGAAAACTTATAGAATATTAAGACCTAAAACATTATGTGGAGAAACCATGAAAGGTGAAATTTCAGCATATTACAATAGAAGTAAAGTCATAACAAATGTCACTTGGTCCATAAGTATTTAAGTGCCTACCATGTGCCAGGGACTTTTCTGAGTATATAAAGAGAAAAAAAACACATAAACAGTCTCTTGTCTGAAGTTGTTTACAATCTAATAATGGGCAAAACAGTAACCAGATAGTTGTTTTATTTTTTCAGTTGTGTCCAACTCTTTGTGATCTCATTTGGGGTTTTCTTGGCAGAGATACTAGAATGGTTTGCCATTTCCTCTTCTAGTTCATTTTAGAGATGAGGAAATTGAGGCAAATATTGTTAAGTGACTTGCCTTGGGTCACACAGCTGGTAAGTATCTGAGGCTGGATTTGAACTCATGTCTTCCTGACACCAGGATGAGCAATCTATCAATTCTGCCAGCTAGCAGCCCCTAAGCAAAAAGTAGGCTATTATAATAGTTCAAAGTGATGAGGGTTTGAACCAGGGTGAGGGTTTTGTCAAAGAAAAAAGAGTATATATAAGAGAAATTATTAATGTCATGGCAACATATTGGATATAGGGGATGAGTCAGGCTTCTATGATGACATCTAGATTGAGAGTCTCAGGACTAGGAAGATGGTGGTGCTCTCAAAAGCAATAGGGAAGTTAGGAAGACTTTAGGGTTGGGAGGAAAAATAATAAGTTAAATCAATAAAAAGGGATTACTATAATTTTAATTATAGCTAATATTTAAAGAGAAATTTATGATTTCTATATAATGTGTTGTTACACATTTATAGGCACATTCAAAAAGTTTTTAACCTTAATTTACAGATGAGGAAAATTAGATAGAGAACAGTCAAATAATTTAAATGATTTTCCCAAGGTTGCATAGCTAGTCATTAATGGCAGAAGCAGTACTCAAATCTAAGCCTTCTTACTTGCATGTTAGAAAATCATTTTTCCAACTCAAATGAGTTGAAGTGATGCTACAATGTGGATATTCTCAGTTTGGCTCTATCTATGTTTGCACAATATGGTGAATTTCATCCATTTATGTAATGAATTTTAAGAATAATGGCCAGGGCACTTATGTGGCACAATGGATAGAGCACTGGCCCTGGATTCAGGAGGACCTGAGTTCAAATTTGGCTTCAGACACTTAATACTTACTAGCTGCCTGACCCTGGGCAAGTCATTTAACTCTAATTGCCTCACACACACACACACAAACAAAACAAAACAAAACAACAACAAAAAAAAACCAACAAAAACAACAACAACAACAACAAAAAAGAATAATGGCCACCCTTATACCTTTTAACCTAATGGTTTTTATTCCCTTCTCCTTCACCTCCCAGAATCATCAATTGGTTGTCTCATCCAATTGTTTAGATAAGACACAGCCTTAATGAATCAGAGACATCCAAGTTCTTTACATTTTTTTAAAAGCTAGAATTGCTCATCCATAGCTCCCTATGGATTTTCTGAGGAAACATCATTTTCTTAAAAATATCCTAATTCAAGGGACAGACACAGCACAAATCTCAATGAGGAAAAGTCCATTTACGTTGTAACTCCTATGAAGTAATTATTTTTTTCTCAGCACAGATTGCCAATCCTTTCAAATAACTTGTAAAGGAGAGAAAAAATGTTTATGGTGTCTGAGAATATTACAGCTCCGAACAGTCATGAGGATATGACTCCTGCTGCCTCTGCCAACATCTGTGAAGCCCAGCTCTCAGGTGCTCTATGCATAACACCTGGGGCTGGTTGCAGTGGCTCTTGGCAGCAGCTATCGGCTTTGGAAGAAGATTCTGAAGGCGGAGAATATTGAACAGGGGATAAGCACTTGTCCATTTATTTACAGCAAACAGCGTTTACTGAAATACGGTTTAAGCCCCTCCAACTCCATTTATCAAACCTTCTGAGCTTCAGTGCTGCTGTTACTGACAAACTGTGGCCTGCCAAGGAGAAAATTATGAAGAGGTAGAAAAATGTCCTCGTATTTCTTTCCCCAAATCTAGGGGTACCAAAGAGAGAGAAAAATATTGAAGGGGAGAGAGTAAGTTTAGATGTAAATATAGGAATGCCTTGAATGTGCTGATGAGACAATGTGGTCCATGGAAAATGATACTGACTCTGAAATCAGAGGAACCAGGTTCAAATCCGATCTCTGATGATTACTTTTGAAAACTTGGCATTTGGGGCCCCAGATTTGTTACACCAGATAGCCTGTAAGACATATTATAGTTCTAGATCAATGATGTAAATAATGTAAATAATGTAAATGCAATAATGTAGCATCAAAAATCTTAATAAGCTCTAGGACCTCAATAGCACAACCCCCCAGCAAAGATACATATTCTGTATTAACATTTGCATATTTAGAACATACTAGGTCAAATTTGCTGAACTGAATTTCTTTATATGTTAGGGGAAATGAATGATAAGATGAAATAAGATGAAATGCAACTCGTTTATGATGTGTGATTTCATTGCATCTGAAAAGGAACATTCTATGTTTCAGAAGTGGTGAAACTAAAGGATCTGAATGGGGGAAAGAAGGCTCTAAGGAAAGAGTACAAGGAGAATTCAATTCAAATTACTCATTTTTATGAATAAATTTCCTATATTCATAAAAGACATGATAGAGGCAAATGTGAAAGGAACTTTACAGGTTATCTAGTCAGCCCTTTCATTTTACAAATGAGGAGGGTGAGTTCCAAGAAGGTTAAAGTGCTTACTGTCAGTCACATAAGTAGTGAGTTATAGAGCTTGAATTCAAATCCCGGTCCTCCATTTCCAGATCCAGTGCTCCTTCCATTATGCCATACTTCCAATATTTTTGGTCATTCAGTCTTCCTTCCTAGACTACAGAAACAGATTTTTTTCTTGTTTTTTGAGTCCATCCTACATTTTATAGATAAGTCCAGGTTATTGCTTCCTATTCACATCTAGATTTGAATATAAGAAACATGTAAACGTATGCACTAAAAATCCATTTAATCAAACTGCCTGAAAATGAAATCAGTTAGCCATTTATAAGAAAATAAATTGGTAGTGATTTAGCACTTATCACTTTAAATAGGCGTGGCCTAATATCAGGACACACAGATCAGTAATGAGTAGCTATACCTCTATAATCAGAGGCTGACTAGTAAGGTTCAACAGCTTGCCCTTCCAAAACATATGACAAACTTTTCAATTTAATGTGTATTAGTAACATTTTTTCCATCACTTTCTTAAATCTAGACAATCAACAAATCAAAAACTCAGGTCCTGATTTGTGATGTTTGCTGATTTTCCTGGGTTTGGTGAAAAATTAACAACTGACTCTTAGCTATCTTGGGCTGGTATAAGCTGGTTCCATCACATCCCTATTTATTGTTGTGTCTGTAGCTCTACAAGATCTTCATTTACCAAAGATTAAATCATTTACACCATATTATACTTATTAAAACAGGGAAATGGATCCACACTTTTAACATAAATATTAATACACTCCAACTTACTACCAGAACACTTGGAGTAGGTGAAATTTTGCCCTACAATCATCTGTGTGTCTGAGAAGAAACCAAACACAAGGAAATATTGAACCTGAATGAAAGTTTCTTCAAGTCCCATTAGGCTGTCTCACAAACATATAATAGTAATTGCCCTTTGAGAATGAAGGATAAACAATCAACATTCTGTGAGTAACAGTCCAGTTCCAGTTGGACAATGCAGGTCCTTCTCTCCTTCTTCCTTTCTCTTTCCTGCTCCCTTTCCCCTTCCCCTTCCCTTCCCTTCCCTTTTCCCCCTCTCCATATATAAGCTAACCTGCAGGAGTTTTACCTAAAGGAATTTAACTTTGCCAAAACCTCACAAGGTATCTTGGGGTTGTGGGCTAGATTTCTTCTAAGAAACACTCCTTAAACCTAAATAACTCTGGCTCTCATTGATTTACCAACAATCCCAGCCCAGTCTTCACTTGGCCATTATTTGGCCTCTTGTTGCCTCAGAGTAGGCATAAAGAGCAATTGTTTCTATTTTGGCCAGAAACCCCGAGTGTCTTCTCCCTCCACTGATGTATTTATTTATATATTTTTTTCCTTTTCATTAGGTAGAAGAGGACATTTTTTTGCCTGGCTTCTTATCTAGCCTTGATCACTGAATGGGTGTTGGCTTAGGCAAACTGAGACCTGTGAATGACCTTAGCTTAAAAAGGCCAAGGTCTCCCACTGCACCCTAGGCCATCTCCAGTCATCCTGATCTATATGTTACCATTAGATGGTTCCAGAGAAGAGAGTGAGGTTTGTGACCTTGCACAGCCCTGCCTCACTTACATCCAATGCACTTTAAGTCATGACATCACCTTCCCAAAGTCATGGTCCTTTTGAGAATGAAGGACAAACAAGAAAAATCCTATATCAATGAGATGTTGGCTCAATTCAATTATATTTACAAAAAGTATTTATTAAGCGCTAATCACATGCATCTCAGTACAAATATTAGGAGAAAAATATCATTTGGGATATGTTGGAACCACTTCCACTCAAGGTCTTCTGTGATACCTCATCATACTATGAAAGAGTCCCTTTTATAGTAGTCATTGTAGGCAAGATATGGCCAAGTTGAAATCTCAGGTTTATAAATGGAATGATATAAGACATTGGTAGTCCATCTATCAGTAACAAAAGGTGGTCTGTTAGCCATAGCAATGAAAGGATGTTGAGAGCAACAAAATGATATTCATTGATGATAATTTAGTTGAGTAGTTTCCTTGGGTTTGTTATGTTGTTATTCTACTGATCTGAAGCCTCAGGAAGGAGATTCTGACTCCCTGTGAGCAGGTTTTTCTATTCAGGTGACCGAGATACTATATCAACAACCCAAGCCATGATTTCCTGAGCCAAGTGAGTCAAGAATTGACATAAATAGATGGGATCAACACAGATTTTATTCAACTGGTAGTCAGAGGAGATGAACAGAGAGTTTGCATATGTGGAAAATACACAATAAAATATTCTCTGCCAGCAGAATGCTGTCATACTAACAATGCATGTTTCCTTGGCATATGCATGCTTCATAGGCATGGTATAGTGGGAAAGGAACAATATTTAGAGGTTGGAGAGAATTGGGTTTGAATTCTTCCTCTGCCATTTAGTAGTGTGACCATATACAATGCATAGAGCTTTCTAATCCTCAGGCAAGTCACTTAACCTATTTGCCTCAGCTTCCTCAAGTATAAAAAAATGGGGATAATAAGAGCATTTATCTCCCATGGTTGTTAGGAGGATCAAATGAGATAATATTTGTAAAGTGCTTTGTAAATTTGTAAAGCACAATGACTGGCAAATAGTAGATGCTATGTTGTTATTGTTCTTCTTGTTGTTTGTTTTTGTTTTGTGGGGCAATGAGGGTCAAGTGACTTGCCCAGGGTCACACAGGTAGTAAGTGTCAAGTGTCTGAGGCTGAATTTGAACTCAGGTCCTCCTGAATCCAGGGCCTGTGCTGTATCCACTGCACCACGTAGCTGCCCCTTCTTGTTGTTGTTAATAATGTTATTATTACTCTCACTTGTAAATGAAGATCACAATACCACTAGGATTTACCTCATATTACTTATAGAAGGATCAAATCAGATAACATATATAAATTGAAAATAAATTTAAAGTTTCACTGCATATAAAATTGTTAAAAAATAAAATGATAATGATAATAAATCCCAACATTGATAAAGCTATAGAGAAGGATGGCAAGGAATAATGTAAAAATAAATAAAAATAATAATATAGGCAAAGTCAATATAAGGAATTTGCTGGGGTGAAGAAGCACTATTAGCCGAGGGCATCAGAAAGTGTCTCATTTGGGAGATGGCATTTAAAATGAGTTTAAAGGAAACCAGGACCTCCAAGAGGAGAATATGAGGGTGAAATGCATTCCAGACATAGGGAAAGAGCCTATGCAAAGTATGGAGCCAGAAAATTGATATATTGGAGGAGGGAGAGAGATAGTAGTTCAGGAGTCAGGAAACTGTGATAATAATCCCAGTGAGAGATGATAAAGACCTCAACTAGGGTATTGTTAAAGTTCTTCTCCATGTTAATGGAGAAAAAACACAGACTTGAGAAATATCTTTTAGGTAAAAACCAACAAGACTTAGAAACTTACTGGATTTGTGTGATAAAAGAGAGTAAGGAATAGAGCATAACTCCAAGATGGTGAACCTGAATGACTGGAAGGATAGTGGTACCCTGAACAGAATTAGGGAAATAGGAAGATATATTGAGTTTGCAAGGAAAGCACCACTTATCACAGTGAAGAAACAGAAGCAATTTAAATATTCAGTGAAAGAGAAATAGCTTAAGAAACATTAGCTATGGTAAAAAAAAGAAAAAGAAAAGTTATATACATATTTACTGACATTTCTACATACATGTGTTTATATATACACATATATTGAAATTACAAATATGCTTACTGTCAATAAATGGAAGTTCTGATCATGGAGGCATCAAGACATTGGTGAGGTGAGGTTGGGGGCCTGGGATGGGTGGAGAAAGGCAGTGGATACTTGGGAATATAGTTTGCACATTATTAGCTGGAGCATCAGAATCACTGGGATAGAGACTGTGTGAGGGCATGAGAGTATGCTACTCAGTGAGGAATAAATTCAAGCAGAGAGTCAATTGTTAGAGAGAGATCTGTTAAGAGACAAGATTATGGGGACAGTGTGAAGTGATAGAATTTGTGGAGAGGGTGGCATCCACAGAACTGGAGAAGGCCCTGGGACAGAAACAGAGGTTGAGAAGTAGGTGCCTATATCCTGGCTAATGCAGGGTTCCTTTTGCTTTAAATCTTGCTCTAAATTATTTAAACTATTTAAACACAGCAATGAGTAATTCTAGAAAAGAGAATGTTTAGTTGTATTAATAAAGTAACTTTTTTAATTAAAAAATTATTAGAAAAGCATTATCATATAATTCTCAGTAAACCACAACTCTGGGAAATAGGATTCTTTAGATGATAGTTCATGGAATAAGTCAGGCCAAGAATCACTACCCACCAGGTGGCAGCTTGAATAAATTGCAGCCATAAACATTAGGGGTGCTGTGAGATAGGGCTAGTTCAAAGAAGCTGAAAGCTGCTTTGGACTAGAGAAAAGGAAGTTCAAAGGCCCATAATGTTGACTATAGTGGTGAGAGGCCAGACTTAGCCTAGCCCTACCCTTTCACTAGGAGGAAGGTCTGGACTCTTACACATGGTCCTGTCAATGAGAAATGAATCATAAAGTAGGTGGGGAAAGCATTGCGGTTGGATGTCTTCAACAGAACTCTGAAAGGAAGAAGTTGTAGCATTCTGAGTCAGTCCTGATTCCTGAGTTTCTTCCTCCTGTCATCCCTAATTTTGAGATTGACCTCCCCCCACCCCAACCATCACCACCACCATGAAGGCTGTGATTTAAATATTATTTGATAACTATGACACAAAGGGCCTCACTAGCTCTCATTGCTTGAAGCAATTCAGCTGTCATTGATCACCTTGAATGAAACAATTTCATAAGAGTGGTATGTAGAAAGTCAGATTGCAAATGTTTTAGTTGTGAATGAGTAGACAGGAAGCAAGCATAAAGAATATTGTTTTTCTTGAAATTTGAAAGTGAAAGAGAGGAGGGAAATAAGAGAAGAATTTGGATGGGTATCGGGGCCAAGGAAGGAAAGGAGAGGGTGGGTGAGGAAGGTTATAAAGTAGAGCAGGCCAAAGAAAGTGGGGTTTCTCAGAAAGCTTATATCTGACTCTTGGTTTCAGTGAGTGAGATCCTTTGTAAAATACATGAAAGCTCTGGAAAGGAAAAGTAGTGTGAGTGGATAAGAGGTGGAGAAGCATAACATCCAGATTTATTGTTATTTTTGTGACGATGATGACGATGACGACGACGATGATGATGGAGAGAGAAAATTAGGAAATAAGATACCTTCTGACTTGATTTCTTTTATTCCTAAAGACCTCATGCTTACTGCCAGATAGAAGGAGTGTCTACTGCTATACTGGTATAAATAGCCACAGTATTATTTCTTCTTGGCTATTTGTCTTTTAAAACAAACATTATCTTTTTCCCTTTGGAAACAATACTACCAGGCAATACATATGAAGTCTATGGCTATCTTAGTAACCAATAGGATTTTGTTTCAAAGGGAAGATAACAGCCACCTTGATGGTTTTGGTGATAGGTCATTTCCTTATTGTTAACATTTTCCCTTAAAAAGCATAGTGTCCTTATCCAGAAACAATATGTGTAATAGATAAAGAGAACACACACCTCTTCTTATTTCAATATCCATCACTGACATGTTTAAGTTCAGCTAAATCTTTTGCTGTTAAAGAACCATTTTATCATTGTTTTATCAACTTTTCTCTGGACCTCATTGCCTGAAGTTGAGGAATGTGACATTTCTTTTTAAAAATTATTATTATTTATTTTTAATATACTTTTTTATTTTGAGTTCTAAGTTCTCCCCCTCACTAGAGTATACCCCCACCCTCTGAGAAGTCAAGCAGTATGACATCAATTATGTATATCAAATCATGGAAAACATATTTCCATATTTAAAATGTCACCAAAAGCAATACAAATAAAGTTTTTAAAGTATACTTAAATCATCAATTCTCTCTCTGGAAGTAGATAGCATTTTTCATCATGAATCCTTCAGAATTATTTTAGATCATTATATTGATCAGCATATCTAAGTCTTACACATTTGAACATAATCAGAATATTGTTGTTACTATGTATAATATTCACCTGGTTCTACTCACTTCATTTTATATCACTTCATATGAGTCTTCCCAGGATTTTCTGAAACTATCCTGCTGATTATTATTATTTTTTTTTTTTAGTGAGGCAAGTGGGGTTAAGTGACTTACCCAGGGTCACACAGCTAGTAATTGTTAAGTGTCTGAGGCCGGATTTGAACTCAGGTCCTCCTGACTCCCAGGGCCGGTGCTCTATCCACTGCGCCACCTAGCTGCCCCCTGATTATTTCTTATAGTACAATTGTATTCCATCACAATCATTTACCAGAACTTGTTTAGCCATTCCCCAATTTATGTATATCCCATCAATTTCTAATCCTTTGTCACCAGAAAAAGAGTGCTATAAATATTTTTTATGCTTATAGGTTCTTTTCCCTTTTCTTTGATCTCTTTGGGATACAGTCCTAAAGGTGGTATTACTGGGTCAAAAGGTAAGAGCAGTTTTAAACTCTTTGGGCCATAATTACAAATTATTCAAGAGAGTAGATGGACCAGTTCACAATTCCACCAACAATGCATTAGTGTACCTATTTTTCCACACCCCTTACAGACTTTGTCATTTTCTTTTTCTGTTATGGTTACCAATCTGATAGGTATGAAGTGGTACCTCAGAGTTTTGTTTTGTTTTGTTTTGTTTCATTTCTCTAATCAATAATCTATAGTATTTTCACATGACTATAAATAACTTTGATTTCTTCTGAAAACTGCCTGTTCATAGCCCCCGACAATTTATTAATTGGGAAATGGCTCTTATTTTGATAAATTTATTTCAGATCCCTACATAGGGATTTAAGAAATGAGACCTTTTTCAGAGAAACTCGTAAAAAATGTTGATATTACTTCATTGTCTGTGGTACCTTTTAGCAAAGTGTAATTTCCCTGATTATCTCATTTAATTAGATCTTTTCATTTCTGCTTTGTGATAATGTGACATAATGTGACATAATGATCATGATTGCTACCCCTGCCTTTTCTACTTCAGCCAAAGCACAATAGATTATGCTTCTGCCTCTTATTTTAACTCTGTGTGTATGTCTTTCTGTCTTAAAGAGTATGTTACATATCACTCTTCCCTCAAGGTTGTCCAGAACTTGTTCAAGCCCCATAGATTGTGTTTTCCCAACTTAGAGGCGTCCAAAGAATGCAGTTCCATTTAACCACTTACTATTCATATTAGCTTCTATAGAACAATGTTTATTTCAAAGTATAGCCAGAAGAAATGTACAAATCTTTCACCTGAAAACATAATTAACTCAATATCACCTCCTCTCTAAGGACAGGAAGATAATCATGTTCATAGTTTAACTCAGCTGCCATATGGAATCAATCCCAGTTACAAGTCTATAGGCCCTTAGGCGTGGATCTTGTGGCTCTGGCTTTATTGGATTTCTATACTAGACTGCTTAGAACATCTGCCCTGGAGTCCTGAACTCCACAGTCCATAATGATTCAAGCTCCAGGTCAGAGACTTGAGAACTGAAAATGACAATGGAAACAAGAACAAAAGCCCAAACCTTTTTCTAAGGGTCACAGGATCTAAGGGGAGGATTAGGTGATTCTCAGATCCTACCCCATGTACTGTATGATATCCATGCAGTATTCGTGAGTTGAAAAAGACTTTCACCTCTATCATGGTATTAAAGGTATAGCCAGTTCAAGCTATGTAGTGAAATGGAAAGAAAACATTGCCAATCACAAGAGAGGGCATATATTCCTGGAGTCTTCCATTTGGGTGCCTCCAATTTAAGGGGTCTTGGCTTGCTCCAAGCCCACATTACACTGCTGTCTAGAACACCTTGTAACTCCAGACCCCTAAATTATGGAGTGATAGTTTGTCTATCAATACACCAGCGTTAATTAACTATCTACTATATGCCAGGCATGATGGTAGTGGTGGTGGTGGTAGTATTGTTGTTGTTGTTGGTGGTGGTGGTAGTATTGGTAGTGGTGGTGGTGGTGGTGGTGGTGGTGGTGGTGGTGGTGGTATTGGTGGTGATGGTGATAAAACTAATATAGCACTTTGAGATGTTCAATATTAACTCACTTGATCCTCCCAACAACCTTCCTAAGTAGGTGTTATATTATTATCCAAATTCTACAAGTGAGATAATTGGACACTCAGAAGTTTTCCCCAGGGCCACATGGCTGTGGAATATCTGAGGTAGGATTTAAACTCAATGGGACTCAGGTCCCACCAACTGCGTCACCTTGGGAAGGTCACTTGGCCTTTCAGTGGCCTAGGTAGCACTCTGATACTAAAAGTGAAAAAAGATCATTTGCTTTAGAAGGATTTTTGTCACTGTGATTTACTTATACCAATGAAATCATAGTTCTGCAATAGCAGCAGTGACAAAGCCAAAGTTATGGTACTGCCAAAGTTGAAAGCCCCACCTCCCAGAGGTCATATAGTCCAAGCCTTACCTAAACAGGAATCTTCTGGGCAATGGACAACTTGAAGAACACCAGTGAGTAACTCCAGAGGTCATTCCACTTTTGGATAGCTCTAATTTTTTTAAAATTTTACATTTATTCCTGTCCTCTGGAGCCACATAAAACAATTCTTCATACAATAGGATTTAGAACTAGAAGGGGCTTTATATCACAGCCCTTTAAAAACTTGAAGAAAGATATCATAGTACCCCTTAGTCATCTCTTCTCTAGGACACAGATCCTCAGTTCTTTCAAGTGACCGTCTAATGATCCAGTTTCAAGTATCCTCACCACACTGGTTCTCCTTTTCTGAATCCTCTGACTTGTCAATGTTCTCCCTAAAATGTGATGCTCAGGTTGGGAACAAATGTTCAAATGTGATCTGACAAGGGAAGACCACAGTGGAGCTATCAATTTCACTATTCTAGAAACTATATTTCTATTAATATACTCTATCAAAGTATGGCTTTTGGCTACCACATTATATTATTTACTTACATTTTTTTATTGTGCTAACATCTCAGTAAGAACAATTATCAATATTCATTTTCTTATTTTTATGTTAGAGGGCTAAGTTTTATAATGTAGAGATTCATAGCAGGCAGTAGAAATAAT
This sequence comes from Dromiciops gliroides, assembly GCF_019393635.1. Lineage (NCBI taxonomy): Eukaryota > Metazoa > Chordata > Mammalia > Microbiotheria > Microbiotheriidae > Dromiciops > Dromiciops gliroides. Next base: position 212,291,516 of record NC_057866.1, on the reverse strand, counting down.
TTCTCATTCCATAGGAAGAGGGAGTTTCTTTACTCTTCAGCTATGAAAAGGGTAGAGGGCATGGTAGAAATATGTCTTATAATGGGATAAATACCACAGTTGGGTAAAATTGTTAAATAGACAAAAAATTTTCTTCAGAGTCTCAACTTTCCCACTGAATGGAGGTCCTTAGTAATAAAACAAGTGTAAACAATACTTTGTGGGTTTCTACCTGCTAAAATCTGTTTTCAAGAAAGGATACAGAAAGTCAAACATACTGTTGTTCAAATGACTATAATACCTTACTTTTTTTTTTCTTGTCAAGGACCACAAAAGCGTTTCCTTCCACACTTATCACAACCTTTATCTACAGGATAGTAGTGTGGGCCAACAGACCATATCAAATATCAACAAGGAAGAAAGGAAGGAAGAAAGTTAAAAATTTCACATAAATAATGATGGGCCAAGCATTTATAAAGTCTAGACCCCCCAAAAATAGCCAAAGAGTTAAAGAGTTAAAACTTTTAAAAATTCATTTTTTTCATGTTTCAATAAAACGAGTAATATGGATACCGGCAATGTGTAGATAGAATGAAGAAGACCCAGGTTCAAGGTTTATCTGCCTCTGATACATACTGGTTGTGGGACTTTATTCTGGATAAATCAGTAAACCTTTCATTGGCCCAGACACACCAGCCTATAAATAGCAAAGTTTATATGAACTTACATTTATAGAAAGAGTTGAACAAGTTTTTTTTTTTGATAAAGAAATCAAAATAATTTATAGTCATATAAAAATGCTCTAAATCATTATTAATTAGAGAAATGCAAATTAAAACAACCTTGAGATATTATTTTATACCTTTTGGCAAAATAATTGAAGGGGAAAGCAACAAACATTGGAGGAGATATGGAAAAATTAGGACACTAATTCATTGTTGGTGGGATTGTGAACTGATACAACCATTTTGGAAAGCAATATTGAATTATCTAAAGAATTATTAAACTGCCTATAACCTTTACCCATAAATACCACAACATGATCTATTTCCAAAAATGATTAGGGAAAAAAAGAAAAGAGCCTATATGTTCTAAAATATTTATAGCAGCTCTCTCTCTCTTTTTTGCTGAGGCAATTGGGGTTAAGTGACTTGCCCAGGGTCACACAGCTAGTAAGTGCCAAGTGTCTGAGGCTGGATTTGAACTCAGGTCCTCCTGACTCCAGGGCCGGCATTCTAACCACTGTGCCACCTAGCTGCCCCAGATAGCAGCTCTCTTAATGATGGCAAAGAACTACAGATTTTGGTAATACCCATCAATTAGGGAATGGCTTAACACATTGTGCCATATGATTGTGATGGAATACTACTATGTTATAAGAAATGATGAGCTCATTTATCTTAGGAAAAAAACATGGACAAACCTACATAAAATAATGAAGAATGAAATGAGCAGAACCAAGAGAACATTGTATGCAGTGATAGCAATATTGTTTTAAGAACAACTCTGAGCAAATAATTCATTTTAATTATTATAAATACCCAAATTAAGTACAAAGGACATATTAGGGAAGACACTATCTTCATGCTGAGAAATAACTGATAAATAGAAGTATATTTAGGATTATTTTACATATATACACATACATACATATTTGTGTCTAATGGAAGCAATCTCTTGGGTGGGGGGAAATTTAAATGTCTACTTTATTATGTATTTAAAAGGAATAACAAGCGGGACATAATAGATTTGCATTTTCATGTGAAATCATCTTTTTAATTATACTATGTTATGTAAATGCTTATTTTATTCCAAAAATTAAAAATGAAATAACTTTTAAAAAATGTTAAGAGTTGGCAATTCCCAACAATGAAGTCAAGGATCTGACCAAAAATGCAATAAAACAAATAGAGATTACCATTATGATACTTCAAAAAGTTTATCAGAAGATAATAGGAATATGGAAAAAGGAAAGTCAGTCTCTCAAAGGAGTAGAAATAAAAACTAACAGGGGCAGTTTACAGACATGGATAAAGGAGAGAGAATGGCCCATACGGGAAGTTTATATTAAAGGCCCACCTCTCCGTTTGTTTCCCTTTTCTGATCAAAGCCGTGATGAGAAACTTGGAACTTCAGTCAGACTTGTTTTCTGGTCTGGATTTTCTTTTTTTTTCCTGCTGCTTCTCATATAGTTAGACGTTTTATTGAATTCTAGAGCAGCGGTATAGGAAAGTGTTATAAAAATGAAGGAAATTAAACTAAGCACACTGGGTAGGAATGGTATAAGCCAATTCCCGGTCGTCATCTCTGGCCTTCCCAGATGTGTAGATTAAGGGGAGAGGAAAAAAAGGAAAGAAAAGCCTTTTACTAGTGTCTAAAAATACATAATTGGACTCACTGACTGCTGTGTTTGAAAGGTATTTTCAGAAGCACAGCCTGAAGAGAAAAATAGTAGTAGAAATGTAATTTGAATTTGCCTGGCAAATCTATTTTCCATTATTTCTATTTTGACTATTTATCTGGATATCACCCTTTACTTGAACAGATTTTTAACCCTCTGAATATATACTGAGCTTGAAGAGCCAAGATTGTTGTCCCAACCTCCCCATCTTAGCCTACAGTGGTCTGGCAATTGTTTTATGTAAAAAGAGAAAGCCATATTATAGCTGATATGCAGCAGTGCATTTTTCTTTTGGCAAGAGACTGAATGGAAATTTGGGAATAAGGACACTGTTTAATATATTAAAATGTATTTTCTTTCTGCTAAAGTTGCCTGAAGCTTTGGCCCCTTCTGTTTCACACTGTCTAATAACAAACTGCCAAGCCTGGTTACTCTGTCTTTGCTGAGTTTGATTTTGCCCTTTGTCAAAAATTGTTTTTGTGCATAATTATTTCTGCCCTTGTTCTTGTCTTCTTTTTAGTTTGACTCATTTCCTACATATCTTCTCATCATTTCAAAGAAAAAAATAGAAATCCTCCTATAAGGTCATCACAGTGAGTTCAGCCAACATTAGAAGTCATCCTTGCTTTTGCCTGACATCACAGGAAGAACTTGGGCTCTTCACCTGTTATTCCTAACTGCTGTGTGGCTGTAAGCACTGGTCTTGGAAGTATGAAGTTGTTTGTGGTTTTGGGTGGGGAGTTGGGTGTGGGTTTTTGGGGTTTTGGGGGGGTCAATGAGGGTTTAGTGACTTGCTCAGGGTCACACAACTAGTAAGTGTCAGGTGTTTGAGGCCAGATTTGAACTCAGGTCCTCCTGAATCTAGGGCTGATGCTTTATCCACTATACCACCTAGCTGCCCCTGAAGTAGGAAGTTTTGTATTCAAATCCTGCCTTAGGGCAGCTAGGTGGCATTGTGGATAAAGCACCAGCCCTTTATTTTTGAGGACCTTAGTTCAAATCTGGCCTCAAACACTTGGCGCTTACTAGCTGTGTGACAGTGGGCAAGTCACTTAACCCTCATTGCCCTGAAAAAAAAAAAAATCCTGCCTTAGCTACTTACTAGCTGTGTGACTATAGACAAGTCACTTAACTTCTCTGTTTCCTCAACTATAAAATGAGGGTTGATGGCCTCTAAGATAATTTCTAATTCTAAGTATATGATCCTATCATCCTAATTAAATATGTGTCTCACCCAGAAGCAGTGGAGAGTTGAATGATGGATGTGAGCAGGCTGCAACATATAACAAATAAAGAACCAGAATAAAGGATATTGTCAGTGAAATGCATGGCAGTTGTGTGCTGAGGTAATTCAGATTATATTATCCCTGTTTTATGTAAGAGAAATAAATTACTTGTTTTGGGGAGACAAGACTGGTAAATGACAGAAGTAGGATTTAGTTCCTTGGTCAAATCTAGTGTCCTTTTCACTATACTGAAGCTGCCTCTACCTCACCCCCAAAATCTAATTTTTGTTTGTAAAAATTCCTAAATTACAAATGTAGAAACAACCATAGAGATATAAAGGGACTTGCTCAATCTCAATGTTAGTAAGGAGCATATTGAGGATTTGAACCCAGAACTTTTGACTTCAACTCAGGATCTTATGGAGCTCACATCTAAACAATTTATACTAAGCTAGGTTTTAATTAAAATGACATGGGTCAGATCAACAGTATTTTTTTTTTACTGAGGTCAAAAGTGAAGGCATCATGTAGATAATCTTGGAAGTGTAGGATTTTCATAAGCAGAATTGGCAATAGTCCTTCAGGTAATGAGGAGTTAAGCAAAGATATGGAAAAAGGAAATCAAAAAAGTATTCATAAAATGTCAGTTAATCCTGGTTGACTGAAGATTCGGGAAGAATAGGAGTGAGTAGACTTTCAGAGTCCAAGAAGCTGTCATCTTTAACATCCTTCAAGCTTTTATTTGATATTATTCACTTTATCTGATATGAGTACTGTGGAGCCATGCAAGATAGGATTGAACATTTGCACATGGTCCTTATCTCAAGATCCTCCCCTTAGATAGAATTAATGCTTCTATTACTGAAAGCCAGAAGTCCATGAAGGTTATCAATGTAAGTAATACATAGAAAATAGTTCATACTCTCTCATACCTTATAGTGTCTTCAGAGACTCCCACAGTCGTTATTCTCCCCAAATATTTCTGGTCCAGTAAAACACAGACTTTTTGCAACTTCTACTATGGAGAGAAATTCTCCTACCTCCACATAAGTGTATAATGGGCTTTCTTTAAGTTTCAAAGGGGGTTCAGGGAGGACTAACACCTTTGGTGTGAGGACTTGTTAAGCCCTTTTCAGGGCTGCTCATCTATAGACCTACCACCCAACTATCACCTGTGGCTTTAAGAAGCTGTAACATGCATAGCAGCCACACCCCAGTAAATTATCTTGGCAGTTGAGCTAAACTAGGTTGAGGAAACCTGACAGACATCAAACTTGTGGAGAAGTTAGGGGGATGTCTAACCCAAGCATGTGAAGAATTCCCCTGGAAGAATGGGTGAATAAAAACAATTTGTTCCAATAGCTGTGAAGGTGGCTGAAGCAGACACTGTGGAGTGCTCAGAGCTTGATCAGGACCAAGGTGTTCCCCTGCATCCCAGGCTATTGTCAGTCATCTTGACTTTCTTTTGTCACTGGACTTCAGTGACTGAAAAAGAGAGTGAAGCTGCTGATTTTGTGCAACTCTGCCTCACAAATCCAACTCATGGTCAAGTCAAGAAATCACACCATGATGTCATTAGTCTTCTTCAAAAATAAAGGACAAACAACAACAACAACAACAACAACAAGTTTCTTTAAGGGCTCACAGAGAGCATGGCCCGGAGCTCTTGCTTGGAGATTTGGATGGCCTCTACTGTGTATTTAGTTCTAAATAGTAAAGACTACAAAACATAGGCTAAATACAAGATTCTTAGCATAGAAGACTGCATCAATAAAGGAAAAGAATACGCTGAACTCACTTTGAAAGAAAAATAATGCATCTTTTAAAGATCTGTACATTTTGACCTGTTCTCTTTGGGATCAAGTAGCTTTGGTTTTATAAGGCATACAATTTGAATGTTTATAAATTAGTTTAGAAGCTAGCAAATCAGCAGGCAAAGGGGAGGCCACTGTTAACCAGAGATGGCACACAAGGAGACTGGGCTGAGAGAGCTTTCTTTTGCAGAGAGAGACAGAGACAGAGACAGAGAGAGACAAAGACAGATAGAAAAAGAGAGGCAAAGAGACAGAGAGAGAGATAGATACAGAGATACAGAGACAGACACACAGAGAGAGAGAAACAGAGGGAGATAGACAGAGAGATAGAGAGAGACAGAGAGAAAGAGTTATAGAGACAAAGAGAGACAGAGCCAGAGAGAGATAGAGAGACAGTGAGAGAGATACAGAGAGACAGAGAAAGAGACAGAGAGACACTGATATACACAGGGTGAGAGACAGAGAGAGAGAGACAGAAACACAGAGACAGAGAGATAGACTAAGAGAAAGAGAGCCAGAGAAACAGAAAGAGGGACAGAGACAAATAGAAACAGAGACAGAGAGAGACAGAGACATAGACACAGAGACAGACAGAGACAGAGACAGAGACACAGAAAGATGTTATTTAGGGAAAAAGTTGAAATTTTCTGAAATGCCACTGCATCTTTCATTAGGCAATGAAGTAAACTTCACTGAGGGCCAAGTATTCCAAATTTCACTTTGACTGTGTGTTATATTTCTGAATATTTAGGGAAAAAATTAATTCCTTCAAGCATTAATCATGAAAGTTCAACTGTTTTAAGGGGTGGGGTGGTCAAGATGGTGGAGGAAAGGCAGTGACTTCCTGGACTTCTCCACAAGAACCCTCCAAATCCCTTCAAATAATGCCATATGACAATTCCTGCAGCAGCAGAACCCACAAAAGGATGGGGCAAGATAATTTTGCAGCCAAAGACAGCTAAGAAGGTGGGTAGGAAAGATCTATTGTGCCAGGGTGAGAGTGTGCCACATAGACCCTGCCCCAAGCAAGCCATCCCAGAGAAGTCTTGGAATCGGCTATGGCAGCAGCTGCTTCTGGAACTCACCCCACAGATGGCGAGAGGGTCAAGTGGTTGGCCAGGGGGAGATTATAATGGTCTCTGCTGTCACTGAGGTAGGAATCTGTTGTTTTGCCTGAGCTAGGAACCAAGTCACAGTTGTGAGTGGTAGCCCAGGTCAGGGAGGGGCAAAGGCACACAAGAGCTAGCAGATACAGTTGAACAGGATTCTCTTCCTGGTCAGGTGGAAATCAGGGTGTGGATGCTTGCAGACCAGAGGACAGTCCAAGGAAGTGCTGAATGTGCTTCTCCTTAAATCTTACCACCTGTAAGCCCCTGAAGCTTGGTACAGTGCACTCTGGAAGCAGTGCTTCACTGTAAGAAGGAGTTAAAAGTCAAGAAATAGGCTGACAAAATGAGCAAACAGGAAAAAAATGCTGACCCTAGAAAGTTTGGTGACAAGGAAAATCAGAATATATCCTCAATAGAAGATAACAGAGTCAAAGCTCCTAGATCCAAAGCTTCCAAGAAAATTATGAATTGGTCTTAAGCCAGGGAAGCACTCCAAAAGGACTTTGAAGATAAGGTAAGAGAGGTGGAGGAAAAAATGGAAAGAGAAATGAGAGTGATGCAGGAGGGTCATGGAAAAAAAAAATGTCAACAGCTTAAAATGTCAAATTGGCCAAATGGAAAAGGAGGTACAGAGCTCTCTGAAGAAAATAATTGCTTAAAAATTAGGATTGAACAAATAGAAGCTAATGACTTTATGAGAAATCAAAACACAATAAAGCAAATCCAATTGAATGAAAAAATAGAGGGCAATGTGAAATATCTCCTTGGAAAAACAGCTGATCTGGAAAATAGATCCAGGAGAGATAATTTGAAAATTATTGGGCTACCTGAAAGCCATGACCAAAAGAGAGCTTAGACATCATCTTCCAAGAAATTGTCATGGGAAATTGCCCTGATATTCTAGAATCAAAAGGTAAAATAGAAATTGAAAGAATCCACAGATCACCTCCTGAAAGAGATCCCAAAATGAACACTTCCTGGAATATTATAGCCAAATTCCAGAACTCCCAGATCAAGGAGTAAATACTGCAAGCAGCCAGAGAGAAACAACTCAAGTATGCTAGATTCACAGTCAGGACAATAGAATATCTGGCAGCTTCTACATTAAAGGATCAGAAGGCTTGGAATATGATGGCAAAGGAACTTGGAGTACAACCAAGAATCACTGCTCAGCAAAACTGTGTATAATCTTTCAGGGGAAAAATGGGAATTCAATGAAAGGGAAGATTTTAAGGCATTCATGATGAAAAGACCTGAGCCGAATAGAAAAATTGACTTTCAAATACAAGACCCTAGAGAAACATAAAAAGGTAGACAGGAAAAAAAATTCATAAGGGATATTAAAAGGGATATTAAAAGGTTAAACTGTTTACATTCCTACATGAGAAGATGATACTTGTAACTCATAAGAACTTTCTCATTATTAGGGCAGCTGAAAGGCATAAATTTAGACAGAGGGCACCAGTGTGAGTTGAATATGAAGGGATGATATCTTTTAAAAAATAAAATTAATGGGTGAGAGGCACACACTATGAAAAATGGAAAGGGAGATGTGGAATGGAGTAAAGTAGCTCACATAAAAGAAGAAAGAAAAAGCTTATGGAATGGAGGGGAAGATGGGGAATGTGCGGGGGAGTGAGTGAGGCTTACTCTAATCAGAATTAATTCAAAGAGGGAATAACATACACACTTAATCTATTTTACCCTGCAAGAATGTAGAAGGGGAAAGTGATAAGTGGGGAGGGGGCAGTCAGAAGCAAAGCACTTTTGAGGGGGAATATAGTGAAAGAAGGTAGAAATAGAGTAAATATCATGGGGAAAGAATAGGAGAGAGCAAAACAGCAATAGTAACTATGAAAAAATTTGAAGCAGAGGCAAGAGCAATGTAAGATGATGATGATTGATTGGTTGATGATGATAATTGATGATAAAATGTATGGTACTTATTTTGCTGGGCTATTGTGAAGAAAATTCTTTGTCAGGTATAGGGTATCATATAAATGCTATCTATTATTGTCGTTTTAATAATCAGCCTCATTGGTTTATTGTACAGAAATCTCTCTTTAAAGTACTATATAAATGTAGTTTAATATTTTAAAAAATGATGAGCAGGATGCTATCAGAAAAACCTGGAAAGACTTACATGAGTTGTTGCAAAGTTAAATGTACTGTATACAAAATAACAGAAATATTGTAAGATGATCTGCTGTGAATGACTTGGTTGTTTTCAGCAACACAGTGATCCAGGACAACTCTGAAAGGACTTGTGAAAAATGCAACCCAACTACAGATAAAGAAATGGTGCTATCTGAATCCAGATTGAAGCATAATTTTTGTGTTAGTTCATTTTTCTGAATTCTTTCAGAGCTTGACTAATATGGAAATGTTTGCATGCCTACACAAGTATAACATATTGAATTACTTGAGTTTTTAAGGGGTATGGGGAGGGAGGGAGGGAAGAGAATTTGGAACACAAAGTTTTAAAAATCAATAGTAAAATTTGTTTTTACATGTAATTTTGGGAAAAAAATAAAATCCTAAACCAAAAAAGAAGAAGAAGAAGAGTAGGGAGTAGAAACTGTAGGGGGAACCTTGACTTTCAAGAGATAATCTTCAGTTCCCATGTTGATAGCTTTTCCTAAAGGCCCAATGCCTGACTGTGACTCAGCCCTCAAGCTATCACTTAGGAGACATCCCCTAACACTTTGACTCTATCAAGCATTTGACTATAGTAGAATTTCCTTCTCCATTAATGACTCTAATTCCCTTGGCTTTTTTTTTCAATTCAGATTATCAAGCATTGATTAAGCAGGAATTATATTGAGTGGATAGGATACTAAAAAGTAGAGAAATAACCTTGCCAAAAAGGTTTACATAGTCAAAACCATGTTGTTGTTTTTTTTCCATAGTAATGTATGGCTGTATGAGTTGGACTATAAGGAATACTCAGTGATATAGAATCAACACTTTTGAAGTGTGGTGCTAGAAAAGACTTCTGAGAGTCCCTTAGACAACAACGAGATCAATCCAGTCAATACTTGAAGAAATTAATTCATGGTATTCATTGGAAGGTCAAATATTGAAGCTAATGTTTGAATATTTTGGCCATATAATGAGAAGATGGGACTCATTGGAAAAGACTCTGATGTTGGGAAAAATTGAAGGCAAAAGGAGAAATGGACAGTGGAGGAAGAGATGAATAGTGTCATGGAAGCAATGGACATGAGTTTGTACAGACTTTGAGAGTTAGTGGAGAATGGAAGGGCCTGCTGTGCTATATATATGGTCCATGGTGTCACAAAGAGTTGGACACAGCTGAACATATGAGCAACAAGAAAATATTGAATTCTAAGTATGAAAAGGGAACAATTAAATAGCCCTTGTCCCCAAGAAGCCTTGAGAGTCTCTTTGAGTATTACTGTGAGACTTTGGGAAAAACACTTTACTTCTTTGGGCCTCAGTTTTTCCATCTGTTGGATGAGATAATCTCTGAGTTCTCTTCCACTTGTAAATCTAGAATACTATGATTCTATAACGTTCTTCCTCCTAAAGCTCTCCACTGGCATCTGTAATAATCTTGTAATAGTCTTGACCTCTCCAATTCTTTCTTTGTTTCCTTTGTCGATTCTGCTTCCTCCTATTCCCTAAGTGCAGGTAAATCTTCAGGCTTCTGACCTCTGAACTGCCATTATCATCAATTCTCTCTACCCCTACTCAGACCATCTATTTCTCTTACATGCTTTGCAAGTTGTGCTCATTGAAACCAAGCATTCTCTAGAAGAAATAATTATACTTTCCATCTTCTCAAGTGCTAGCAATTCCTTTTCTCATGTCTACAACACAATAAGACTAGATAAAGAGCTGCCTTGCTCCTTGTTTCCCATAGCTGCTTTGAGTGCCTTCCTCTGATGTTATTGCTCAGCAAATCCTAATTTCTGTTATACACCATGTTGTGTGATCCAAGTCCTTGTTTCTGTGAACTACCAAACTCCAGGACACTCTCCCTTTCTCAAAGTATTCCTGTTGACTCACCCTCTACTCTCACCCAGAGTGGTTTGATTAAAGTATTCATGTTAATATTTAATGTTAAAAAGAGATATTTATTTGAATACTTTGGACTCCTAATACTATCTTCGAGGCCCATAATGTCCATACTACATGTACTTCCATACAGTTCTCTCTCTCTCTCTCTCTCTCTCTCTCTCTCTCTCTCTCTCTCTCTCTCTCTCTTTCTCTTTCTCTCTCTGCCCCCCAGTCTTTATCTGTCCTGTCCATCTTCAGTCTCAGCAAATGAAATGGATCATATCATTTACAAAGCTAACTACTATAACTTTTGCTCTCAATACCATTTCTTCCAATTTCCTTAAGTAGTTTGCCCTTTTCATCGTTCTATCTTCATCTTCAATCTTTCCTTACTTTTTACCTATTTACAGATCATGTTCAAATCTCAAAAGTTGTGTGAACAGGGGTGTTAGGTTTAAATGTAAAGCACTTTGTAAACCCTAAATTCCAATTATTATTATATTGTTATTATTAGCCTGTAGTCCCCAGACCCCCAGTCTGGTGATGATGCCATTTCCTGAGCTCTCTACTTCCTTGTTGCTGAGATTAAGCAATGTTTATAGAGCAATAAAGAGGTGTGCTGGTAAGAGGTCAAAATGAGCTCTGGGGATAAAAGTGTATGCATACATAATAATATTATACGTATATACATTATTGTGTTTGTATTATATGTAATACCCATATGTGTTTAAGTTCAATCTCATTATTAACATTTTCTTAAGTTTATACAATCAACAAAACAATAAACAAAGGCTTGGTTTGTAGCTTCCTGGTTTCTGTGGTATAAATACTTATACTGAACATTTAACTATGGGCTTCCACAGTCTGGTTAGAGCTGGTGCCAGCACACTCCTAGCTCTACTCCATCCCCAATGCTATTATAACCCTACCATCATCTCAGACTATCTTGTTGTATCTTCTATCTCTTTCACTGACAGATTATTATCTTCATTTCCTTAACACATTTAAGCTTTGTCATACAGTTTACTGAAATATCTTGGGGCAGCTCAGTGGTGCAGTGGATAAAGCACTAACCCTGGATTCAGGAGGACCTGAGTTCAAATCTGGCCTCAGACTCTTGACACTTACTAGCTGTGTAACCCTGAGCAAGTCACTTAACCCTCATCCCCCCCCCCACACACACACAAATTGAAAAAGAATAATCTCTAACAAATGTTAGCAATTATCTATTATTTGCTGAATCTGATTACTTTTTCCTAATTCATGTTTCCTTTTTTTTAAGAGGGCTAATGAGTGTTAAGTGATTTGTCCAGGGTCACACAGCCAGTAAGTGTCAAGTGTCTGAGGCCAGATTTGAACTCACACCCTCCTGATCCAGGGCCAGTGATCTCATTCATGCTTCTTGACATTGTTGCATATTTTGATTGTAGGTTATGGGTTCCTCTTTTATAGTCTCTCCTTCCTTTGCCTCAAAAACTCTGTTCTCCCCTGGTTCTCCTCTTACTTGCTTGAATTCTCTTTCCAAGTCTCCAATGCCAGTTCATCATGAATTTTGTGCCCCCAAAATATGAGTGTTTCCATCCAATATTCTGTCCTAGACCTTTTGGCTCAGTTTGCATACTTTCTCATCAGCTCCTTCAAGTTAAAAGATGATTTTTCTATAAATTACTCCAAAATCTGCATATACAACACCATATTTAATCCAGTCATGAATTTCCAGTTGCTGAATTGTTTCCCTGTACCTCAACTTCAGTATGCCCAAAGTGAAATGCGTTACTACCATCTTATTTTTTTATTTTTATTTTATTTTTTTTATTTTTTTAGTGAGGCAATTGGGGTTAAGTGACTTGCCCAGGGTCACACAGCTAGTAAGTGTTAAGTGTCTGAGGCCGGATTTGAACTCAGGTACTCCTGACTCCAGGGCCTGTGCTCTATCCACTGCGCCACCTAGCTGCCCCCGTTACTACCATCTTAAACCCTCCTCTCTTCCCAGCTCTTCTATTCATGCTGATGATATAACCTCCTTCCCAGTTATGAAAATTTGTATCATCAGAGATATCTTTGACAGTCTACTCCTCTTTATCCTTCTTATCAAATCAATTGCCAAATGTTCTACATTATGTCTTCACAACATCTTTTGCACATCTCCTTCTTTCTATTCAATATGGTCAAGATTTCTTCCAGGTTCTCATTGTCCCTCACCTGAAATATTGTCATAGGCTTCTATTTTATTTCTCTAAATTTAACCTTCATTTTCCCCAATCTTCACATAGCAGTCAAAATCATTTTCCTAAAGTACAGGTTTTGTTACTCCAAAACCTTCCATGTATGAAAAAGTTGACAAAGGATATTAACAGGCAGGTTCCAAAAGAAGAAAGAGAAACTGTCAAAAAATATACTATATAATATTCCACATCACTAATAGTAAGAGAAATTCAATTTCAAATAACTCTTTAGGTTTCACCTCACACTAGCAAATTTATGAAGATGATAAAAGTTGTAAATTATCAGTGTTGGAGAAGCTATCAGAAGACAGGCACATTAACTTACTCTTGGTGGAAACATGAATTGCTCCAACTATTACAGAAATCAATTTGGAATTATATGAGAAAACTAATGAAAATGGTGCTATTCTTTAACCTAGAAATTCTCTTTCCTCTACTTTATGTTCTAGCCAAAATAAACTACTAGCTCTTTCCTAAATACAACACTTCTTGTCCTTATATTTGTGGTTTTTGGAATTAAAAAGGCGGGGCAGTTAGGTGGTGCAGTGGATAAAGCACCAGTCCTGGATTCAGGAGGACCTGAGTTCAAATTTGGCCTCAGACACTTGACAATTACTAGCTGTGTGATCCTGGACAAGTCACTTGACCCTCATTGCCCCTGCCAGAAAAAAAAAAAACTAAAATTAAACTAAAACAAAGAACAACAACAACAAAATTAAGGAGGATTTAGCACACAAATGCTACATTTAGCCACAAAGAAGACAATTAGTCCTCAATATCAAGAAAGTCCATGGCATACAACTAAGTGAATTTATTTCAGACACGGAGAACTTGCAATAAAACATGGAATTCCTTCTTCCATCATGGAGAAGTAAAAAAGTGGTGAGAATATTTTATTATATAGTAGATATGAATTTTGGATCAGGTAGAAGAGGCCAAAATTTCCTCAATTTGGGGTAATATCTCCCAGAGATTTCAGTCAGGTATGAGGAGGAGCCTGGTATTCTATCTCTATATCTCTGCCTAATTAGGGTTTTCTTGCATTTCAGCTTACATTTTAACTTCTTCCTCCACTTGGATTTGTTAAATTTTAACAAGATGAAATTAGATTAAGAAAATCACCTCCTTGAATGTGTACAACTGATTCCCCATATCTAGAATATACTTCTTTCTGATCTCTCCCTTTCAGATTCCTTCCCTTCCCTCAAAGTTTAAGATAGGTTCCACATATTCCCATTTTCCCCCAGCTGTTAGCATTCATTCCCTCCTTAAATATTTGAGTTTAGTCAACTCCCATATTGTCATTCCCAATTAATTGTCACCTCAGAAAAGGTCAAAGAATGAATCTTCTCTGGGGATGTTCCATGAACCTTTCAGAACTGACTTGGATTAGTGAGTGAAGAATTAAGTTTTCTTCCTCAATGCAGACCTGGTGACAACTAGAAGCCAGAATTACATCTTTAGGGATTCCAATTTGGTTATGTCTTGATTAAATTATTCTAGACCTGGTTCTGTAACTAACTTCCTGTTTAATTATTAGTAAACCACTAAATTAGTAAATTCCCCTCACAGTATATTCATTTCAAAAATGAGAAGCTGTATTAACTAATTGTTAAAGTAAGTTCCTTCTAAGATAGCATCTTGAGCCTCTGTTAATTACTAAAGCTGCTGTTTTACTTGGGGCTATTTAGACATAAGCTTAATGTCACATAGATAATTATCCATTCATAGAAATGTATCCTATCATTGGAGTAGTTTAAAAGTGTAACATGCTCCCTGGTTCAAGACTATCTTTCCTCCTGGGTCAGAATGAGTGGGCCAATCTTTAGCTCAACTCTCTATGTCTGGGCTAGGCATCCCAGCAGAAATTCCAAGTACCTGAGATTTTATCTAAAGATCTGCCCACTCCTTTGTGCCTAAGAGAGGAGATGGAGGAGAATGGGAGGCAAACTTGACCCAGAGGGCATGTTACATTCAGAAAGTGAAAATTAGCTATCAGGAAACTTATTCCTTTTCTGATTATAGCTCTACTTTCTATCTCTGTGGAAAATGGCTCTCTAACTAGCCTGAGCACAGTTTAAAGGCTTCTTTGTGTTTAAAAAAGATGGTGGGGGTTGGGCGGGGGGAGGCAAAGAAAATTACTGAAATGAAACTTGGTCTTATCCTGAGATCTAATCTCTGCTTTATTCACTGCAACCCATTCCTGAACAAATTTAGGTTTGAAGCACTTTTGTTGAAAACCCACATAAATTAATTATGAGCATTTGCATCTTGTTATTCTTTGCAAGCTCAACTTTGCTCTCAACCTGCACTTCAGCTACAGTTGTTTGTTTGTTTGTTTTTTCCTTGTCACAATTCAGGTCTTGTTTCAAGGCACTGCCTTCCACAATTCTCTCCCAGATCCCTCCAGCACTGCCAAATGCCATGGTGATGATTGCCTCTCAATTAACTTAGTTCAATGATGAGGGGAAAATGTCTTTCTCCATTTGGTGTATTAGTTCTTTTAGAGGAACAGGCCATATTTAACTGACTGTACTCCTTTGGTCAAAGATAATAGTTTACATATTATTTCAGTGCCTCAAGAATCCAAAATTTCATCAGTTTCAATGAAACCTCCACCATAGCAGATTGCAGCCTCTGAATTTTAGTAGATTTTATGAGTTACAGTGACAAAATTTATCACATCATATGACATTCCCCTCCAGTCTCTGTGACTGTACGTAAGATGTATCCCAAGTATAGAATGAACTCTCTTAATTTCCAGCTCGTGAAATCCCTCTTCATTAAGACACAGTTCGACTATCACCTTCTACACAAATCCCCACTTCCTAACTATCTTGCATTCAATTATTTTGTATTTTCTTACTTTTATTCTCTAAATATGATGGATTGTAAGCTTCTTGAGAGTAAGGATTGCTTTATTTTTTTTAAATACATTGTTCCGGAGCAGCTAGGTGGCGCAGTGGATAGAGCACCGGCTCTGGATTCAGAAGGACCTGAGTTCAAATCTGGCCTCAGACACTTTAACACTTACTTGCTGTGTAAACCTGTGCAAGTCACTTAACCCCAATTGCCTCACACACAAAAAAGTTTAAAAACATATTGTTGGGGGGCAGTTAGGTGGCGCAGTGGATAGAGCACCGGCCCTGGATTCAGGAGTACCTGAGTTCAAATCCGGCCTCAGACACTTAACACTTAATAGCTGTGTGACTCTGGGTAAGTCACTTAACCCCAATTGCCTCACTAAAAAAAAATAATAAAAAATATATTGTTCATATTTCTGGTGGTTAGCACAGTGCCTACCATAATGTAGGCATTTTAAAAATAGTTATTGATTGATTGATCACCCAGAAGTCAACATGTGGGTAATAGTACTCTCCATAGACTATTTTTGACTCAGTTTATCACTGAGTCCCCACCATGATTCCTTTTCAGCTTGGTAGAAAATGCCAATGTGTTCTATTGGCATAGTCTTCAAGAACTTAAAGTCACCTCCATAGCATGATGAGAAACCAGGGCATTAGTATACTTAAGAGAGCAGAGACAACAGAAGAAAATCAACTCTTCACTAAAACTATTTTTTATTGGGATTTCTTTTCAAGAGAAATTGATAACTAGGCCCTTCTTCACTTACATGTCTATATAAGGTACATATATTTATGTAACATGTGTCTATATAGGATGTGTAAATATTTAGATGTAACTCTATGCCACCAGAGAGATATATCTAGATATAGGTATATCTATGTAAGGTAGGCCTATCTCTCTATCTCTCTGTCTGTCTATCTGTGTGTCTATCTGACTATCTATCCATCTATCATCTCTATCTAATCTGTTTCATCATACACATACATGTACATGTACACACATATATGTATGTATATATGTATGTGTGTGTGTATATATACATATACATATATATATATACATATATATATATATAAAATCTGTTTCACCCCTTTCTAAAGGAAATTGTGATATTTGCCTTAGGGGAAGCAAGAGGAGGACTGTTTCTTTCGGCCATTGATACCATGGGTGATCATTGGCAAGGATGGCAATGGTGTCAATAATTTTCACACCTTAAGATTTTATTGTAAATAATAGCTTTCATTAAACAAGACCATAATCTACTGATTTTGTTGGTTGACAAAATTCATGCTCTGTTTTCTATTATAATAAACAATCCTTATTGTTAAATCAATATGCTTTCTGACATTTTAATCAATTTCTGGTAGCTCACAAAGTCTAGTTTAATCATTTTCATTTTACTATCTTTCAATATTTTCTCTAATGTCTCTTCCAAGAAGTTGTATTATAAGAAAAAATGGGAAATAGTCTATCCCTTGGATTTCTCATTCCTTTTGTCCCAACTTTGGAATATGCTGACCACACTTTTGGTTCAGATAAATAAGACCTTAAAATGATGAGAATAGATCATGAAATGCTTAAACACATTTCTGTCAATTTATTTATGAACTTTCAAGGTTTCAGTTACTGTTTTCTTTTAGAAAGACTTGGAAATATACATTTCCCTGGCATGATTTTTTTCCTTCAATATGTTTTTTCCTTCTCAAATACTATATATATGCCTATTGCCTGATGAGGGAGACTGAGTCAGAAAGAAATTTAACATATCTGATGTTCAACCAAGCTAATGTATTGGCCTCAACTTGAAACAAACAACACAAAAGACTGAATCTGCCTGAAATCAACTTGAGATGTACAAAAATTCAGCTCCTTGAGATATTTGCATTTCATCTTCCTTAACTCATTTGGATTCTTCTGGCTCTGAATCTCGGCCCCATATTTAATTCTTCCTAATTCTTCTTAGTTCTTGGATTTCAGTCCATAAGTGCTTTTGGGCTGGCTTTTTGGTTTAAATTTGTTCTCCTTCCAATTCAGGTATCCCCTCCCCATACACAAATCACCTCAGACCAAAGGGAGGTTCATCCTTTGCTCCCTCCTGTATTCTTTCCCCTACTCCCAATATGCAAACCTAGTTAGTAAATTTCCTACTTATTAGCTCATCAGTTTTGCTCCCTGTTCAATTCTCAGATCTGCCTTCCTCTTGTGACGTTCACCTCTTCTATGGGCAAGTGATAAAATTTGTACCTGTGTCTCTCAATGCTTCAATTTCCTGCCCAAGTCTTTGTGATTCTTAGAAGTGCTTTTCAGATTCCTTCTGGCAATACCATCTGTACCACATGAATTACCAGAAGCAAGAGTCATCTGCTTTGACAATTCTGCAAATGTTCTCTGCCACATCTTGAATATGCACCCTAGAGAGAAAGGAAACTTATCAATTATTGTTTTCAAGTCAACAAATAGCTTCCTCATTCAGTACCCTTCAGCAAAGAAGAACTCACTACTTATTAATTGCTTCTTATTCTAATCATTAGTGAACTATTATTATTATTAGCAGCACCTATTGTACACATCATCATTCTAGGTCCCTCCAGCTTCTACTCTCTTCCCTTCTGAGATTATTTCCCATCCACTCTGTATCTAGCTTGTATGTACCCCATTATTTATAAGTTGCTTCCCTTATTAGAATATAAGCACTGGGGGCAGCTAGATGGTGTAGTGAATAAAACACCAGCCCTGGACTCAGGAGGACATGAGTTCAAATCCAGCCTCAGACACTTGACCTTTACTAGCTGTGTGACCCTGGGCAAGTCACTTAACCCCCTTTTCCCTACCCCCCCCAAAATATAAGCACCATGAGGGAAGGGCCTTTTAAATATTTTCTTCTTTGTTTTGCTTTGTTTTCTTCTCTGTTTCTCTGTCTGTCTTTCTCTGTATCTCTGCGTCTGTCTGTCCATCTCTCTCTGTCTCTACCTCTCACCAAGGTAGAATATATTAAGGATATAAGCTATACTATATCAGTTACTTAATAAATGCTTATTGACTGAATGATTTAGTGACTTGCTAATTGAAAATTAACATCTTCTTCTTTACAGGGTCCATATTTCTTTTCTTTAGGAAAGAATTTATTACTTATTTTCAGTTCTTCACCCTCCAACCTCCTGAGAGTGGTCTGAATTCTCCTGTTCCCTTCCAGATCCTTTTTCATTTTTTGTTTTCACACTGACAAACTTCTGTTGTTTTAAGAAACATCTCTTTTTCTCAGATAAACTGAAGAGTGAAGACCTTAGTCCGCCTTTCCTTTGTTTTCTAGGAGGCAGAATAGTCTGCACTTTGTACATAAATAAAAGTTATTTGGCCATAACACAAAAACAAACAATGCACACTTAACTTTGCCCCAAACTATACCTTTGTCTCCTACCACCAATAACAGTGGGTGTTAGGAAAATTACATTATTTATGCTCATGTTGGCAGTACAAATATGAAACACACTAATACAGGGAAAAAAACCTGGACTAGCATGGTTTCTATACATGGATGGCATGCAAATCTGTGAGAGATTCCATATTTTATGGTCTTATTATGTAAACCATAGAAAGGAAATTTCCAAATGATGGAAAGATAGTATATATCCCTAATGATGGAAAGATAGTATATATCCCAAATGATGGAAAGATAGTATATATCCCTAATGAATGTTCCACATCACATGATCAGTTATAGCATTGACAAATGAAGATGATGAATACTGGAGGGACTGTGGAAAAACAGGTACATTAATTTATTTTGGGGGGAACTGTAATCTGGTCAATCATTCTGCAAAGTAATTGGAATCTATGCCCGTGAAGTTATTAAACTATGCATACCCTTCAATCCTGTGATATCAAAATTGAACCCATGCATCCAAAATGATAAGAAGAGAGGAAATATTTTAAGAGAGGATTTTTTAAAAATTAAAAGTAATTCATTTGCTATGACAAAAAAATTAAAAACTGATAGGGTGCCTATGAAATGAGGAATAGCTGAACAAGTTTAGAAAGCAATAAAATACAACTGTAGTAAACAAAATGATTAAGGAGATGGTTTCAAAGAAAACAGGGAAGATCTGTGTGAACTGATATAAATTGAGGAGGAGAAAAATCTATATGATAGCAACTGCTTTGTAAAGACAAACAATGTTGAAATACTTTATAATGCTGATCAATACAATGACCAACTATAATTTCAGAAAATTCATGATGAAAGATGCAACTCACCTTCTGACAGAGAGGTGATAGACATTGAGCATATGTGTGTATGTACATATGTGTGTGCATATATGGACGATGGAGGAATTTGTCTACTTTGATTGTACATGCTTTTAACAGGAAAAAAAACCACATCATTCAACATTTCTTTGTTTCATGTAGTCTTCCTTCCTCACCTAGGGGACTGGAAGTGTTAAGGGCTAAAATTCTAGCTAGTCTGTTTAAAATATCTAATGAGTGGTCGCTAATAAATTATAAGCTTTAGCAAGAGTTAGATTTTTAGGCATTTATTAAGGAGAATGAGAATTTGGTAAAGAGAGAGAAAGGCCTATATTCATCTATCTATTAAAGGGAGAGCAGGTTTCTAGCTCCCTTCTCTGCCAGAGTCCCTAGGAAAGAGCGCGAGACCTAGTGCCAGTCTCTTCCTTCTTCCTCCCACTAGCCAACATCACTTCCTGATGCCCAAAGAAAAGACTCCTGGTTTTGCCCTCAAAGACCTTCGCTTCATGGGCGGAACTCTTCTACAGTAAGTCTCCAGCAGGTGGCGTCATTCCAATCATTACAGTTAGCATATGCATCAAAACAAAACAAAACAAAAAAAAAGAACTGTGCCTGGGAGTTAAATCACTGGGCATGTGTGTTGGAATTAATGCAAATTGGTGTCTAAATCTCTCCCCCCCACCCCCACCCCCCTCACCCCCCTGTTAAACCATAGCTTCAAGGACTAGAAAGGTGTGTTCATGGCCACATGGGACTGACTAAAAGACAGGCTTAATGAGCAAAATTGGCAGATCAGTACAAGTCCAGAGAAGAAAGCATAAGCCATTTCATCAAAATGACTGAAGCTCTCTGGGATCAGACTGAGTCAGAAAAGTCATTAACTTTCTGACACATACCAAAGTTCATCCTCCTAATATTGTTTAGATTTCCCTTTATCTGAATCTCTATCTGACTCCTGGTCATTCCACTTTTTTCAGTTCTTAAGTCTCAGTATTTTGCAAATACCTTGGTTTGCACTAGGCTTTGAATTTTCATTTCTCTTTTTCCAATTCAAACCCCAGTCTCTAGCCTTTGCCTTTTGTTCTTCCTGTTATAATTATATAATAGTACATAGGATGATGTCTTAGAGTATGTTTTTATTTAAATGATCATTTCCTTCAGATGATATTAATGACTCTCTATTCCTGGCCCTTTTCTCTCAAGACAATAGAAGATGATGCCCCCCAAGAGATCACCCAGATCATCAAAAAGAAAAGGGTTAGAGTGGATCATCTTCCATCTACATTCTTCCTTCATGCTCAACAATCCCCTTATTTCATATATACTTATTCAAAAAAAAAAAAAAGAGGGGGCAGCTAGGTGGCTCAGTGGATAAAGCACTGACCCTGGATTCAGGAGTAGCTGATTTCAAGTCTGGTCTCAGACACTTGACACTTACTAGCTGTTTGAGCCTGGGCAAGTCACTTAACCGTCATTGCAAAAATACAAAAAGAAGAGAGAGAGAGAGAGAGAATGCTTGTTTGTTTTTTGGTTTTTGGTGGGTTGTATTGTTTTGGTGTTTTATTATGTTTTTTTACTTTTCAACATAAATATATACATAAGAACTCTGCTTGGATTTATGAGCATATTCTTTTTTTCTTTTCTAGTGCTGGGAAGGGAGGTGAAAGGGAGAAAATATAGATGCTTATTAATTAAAAAATAAAATTTAATTTAGAAAAAATCAAATATATACAAGTATTATCAGCAAATATTTTTATGCTACCTCCCCAACTGCAAAAATGTCAATACTTTAAAATTAAAGTACACAAACACCTAACATGTGTCTATTCTGTGCAAGCAGGAAGTCAAGTTGGAAAAAAAAAAAACAACACTGTGATTTCTTCATGCCTCAGTAGTTGGTATTTATTAGTTGCTATGGTTATTTTTTTAAATCATGCTAGATGATGAGACTTTCTTCTTTTAGCTAATTTTGTACTCGGATGAAAGATAACCTGTCCATGAAGAGGCCCTTAATTGAAGTCTTTCCAATATGTCTGGTTTCAATTCTATGAAACAAGATGCCCCTCCCAGACAAGTTCATCACTTCTAATCTCACCACCACTACCTCAAGCCTTAACTGACACCACTTTCCTCGGTTTCCTCTTCCCTCTGAATGGGGAGCTAAAGAGCAGGGTAACAAAATTCTTCCAACATCTTTCCTTATAGAGGATAGAAACTGGACATTCAGCTTACTCTTCTTTGCTTCTGCTGGTCTATCTGGTTGTAGTAAGAAGTCTCCAAGCTAGGGGAACAAGATACCCTTTGTTGTGTTTTCCCTTCCAACTTTCCTGCCTCCTTTGTGTGTGTGTCCCTCATTTAAATTGTAAGTTCCCTGAGGGCAGGGACTGGACTGTCTATTAATTGTATCCCCACTGCTTATCAAGTGTCTGACAATTAGTCTGCATTTAATATGTTTTTATTGAATAATTGAATTAATTGGGAATTCTTAAACAAATTTTGGTAGGTAATTAAATTAAATTTAAATTAATTTAAAATCAAGTTAAAATGTGAACAGATTGAGGTATATGCATGCAATAAAACATGTTACAAATTTAGGGAGAGATTCAGAGAAAACTTGGAAGATTTGTATGAAGTGAGGAATAATTATATGAAAAAAGCAAAACCAGCAACATGATAAATACAATAAATATAACATTATAAAGGAAAGCAACTATGAAAGACAAGGTCTATCAACAAGAACATTACTGATCATAACTCCATATGACAGATCATGAAGTCTGATACCCTTCTGTTGGCAAAAAGGAGATGTACTCAATTATTAGCTTGTGCGGTGGACAGAGCACTGAACTTGGAGTCAGAAAGACTTGAATTCAAATCCTACTTCAGACACCTACTAATTAGGTAAATTACTTAATTCATTTTCCTAGTTTTAAAAAATAGGTTTAATGAAAACATCTGCCTCCTAGAGTTGTCATGAGGATAAAATAAGATGTTTGCAAACTTTAGAGTACTATATAAATATTAACTATTATTGGCATTGAAAAAATATATTTATTAAGTGCTTATTGTGTACTAGGTACTATGTTAAGCAACAGAGATATAAAGAAAATACATCCCTGGTCTTAAAAATTCCATACTCTAAGAAGGGAGATAACATATAAATAACTCTGTACATACAAAATTAAACAACCTTAAAGGACATTTTCAGACATGGCCAAGTTGTGGATTTATTGTGTGTGATTATATTTATTTATTATACAGCAGAGGAATTTATTTTGGAGGGAGGCAAGGTGAGAGGATGGGAATTATGATGGTGATACAAAATGAAG
Organism: Dromiciops gliroides; assembly: GCF_019393635.1. Classification (NCBI taxonomy): domain Eukaryota; kingdom Metazoa; phylum Chordata; class Mammalia; order Microbiotheria; family Microbiotheriidae; genus Dromiciops; species Dromiciops gliroides. Next base: position 212,268,297 of record NC_057866.1, on the reverse strand, counting down.
TAAAAATGTAGAGGAGTTTTGAATTATTGTTTTTGTTTTTTAACTGAAGAGAGCAGGAAGAAAGTCAGAAGGGCACACAGATAAGCAGAGAATGATTGAAACTACCATGTTTAATGACAAATGTATTTTTTAAAAATCAAGTTATACATAGTGGAGATTCACAGTTTCTTGCTCTTTGTGTAGGGAAATGTTCACGTTTGTCATATTAACAATGATGAAAAGGATTGTATTTTAAAGAAAGATAGCATGGTATCTTGGAAACTCATTTTAGTAGATCTCAGAGAAAGGTGAAAATCCCATTCAAAACTAGAGTTTAGACTTATTTTATCAACAATGGTGAATCATTTATTTTTTAGTGAATAATATAAGTAGAATTGTATATAATGATAATTAATCTGGCAGTGGTATGTAGAATGAATTGAAAAGGAAAATACTGAATGCAGATTTAATAATTTCTTGCTCTTATACTAATAATTTACTTGGGGGCTATTAGGGGGTTGAATCACTCACAAAATGCTTTAGGGCCCCTACTTATTGAATATCCTCACTTTTAAATCTAATCAATTTTTATCATATAGTAAGAACAAGAAAAATGTACTTAAATTATCAAGCATTGCAAAACAAGAAAACATCAATTGAAAAAGAGCACAAAAGAGTGCCCCAAGCCACAGATCTTCCATTTTAAGTCTTCTGGAGAAATTGCTGGATTTAGCACAGCATGGCAGACTGAAGTTATTCACTGCTCAGTGTCAGCTGGAGAATTTAGGAGTATTGTAAAGAGCTTAATCATTTCCCTTTGGCATGGCACCTGGGTGGAGAGAAACTCAAGTTCTATTTCTTCTATTGATAAAGCCTCCCTTCTGGTCTTAGAAATTCTTAGCTATCTCCAGATAAATTTAAATCAATCGAAAAGACTTATTAAGTGCCAAATAGTTGAATAATAAGAAAAGCATTTATTAAGTGTTTACTATGTATGAAGTGATGTGCTAAGTACTGGGGACACAATAGAAAATTTAAAAAAAAAGGTAAGACAGTCTCTGCCTTCAAGGAGCTCACACTCTATATGTCTTATATAGAGAAAGCACATCCCATCTGCAAATCAAATGGAAAAGTCTCATGGTCCTTAGGATGTAGTGACAAAGTAGAAGATAATGCATAATCTTTCATTTCAATTTCCCCTGGAAAAAAAAATCACATAAGTTTCCAGAGTTGGACCCATCAAACAGTATCAGATGCTCTTCCAACAATTGGTTAGATAAAGACAAAAATGAGCACATATTCTATCATGGAAGACAACTTCTGTGTTTTTGTAAATGTAAAAATATATTCACACCTATACATATGTGCATATATGCTGTATGCATAAGCATAAATGTATGTGTGTCTATGGGCACATATTCATATTCATACATTATATACTGCATTTTAGTATGTATGTGTCTTGTGTACATGTGAAAGCCTTAAAATACCAAACAGGAGATTATATTTGATTCTAGAGGTAAAAGGAAGCCTTGAAGTTTATTAACCAAGAGAATTTCATGGTTAGGTTTTGGCAGCTGTGTAGAAGATAAATTAGAGGAAGAGACTTGAAACTCAATTAGATGGTTATTGCAAGAATACAGGCAAGAGGATATAATGGGCTGAACTAGTCTGGAGGCCCTATTAATAGAGAGAAATGCCAACCTGAGTATTCAGATGGAATATTCAGTTGAGGGAATAACTAATATTCCATTTAGTCCTTGAAACAGAATTTGTAAAGGAGAAAAGTATAAAGTCAGTCAATGAAGATAGATGGAGAACAGACTGTGAAGTTGCTTCAGTGATAGGTTAGGGATTATTTATTCCATAGACAATAGGGAGTCACTGAAGGTTTGGAGCAGAACAGAGACAAGGACATACCTGTGCTTTAATATGAATATTTTGGCAGCAATGCTGAGAATAATTTGGAGAAGGGAAAAGTTGAAACAAGAGAAAACAGGTAAAAGACTCTTAAAATCTGAACTGGGGTAAAATTTATATGAGTTGATAGACGAATAGAGATAGGGACTGCAACTGTGATTATATTGATAAAGGGAACTCCTAGCAGAGGAAACTCCATCCACCTATGCAAGCAGGTATCCTCTCTGAAATTTATAGTGTTAAAGAATTAACAAGAAATAATTGCTATGGAATAAAAATTGGTAAATCTTAGCCACTGAATAGATATGGAGCTGAGAATAAGGGAGAATCAACTGTGACTTGTATGATCTGAATCTGGGTAACAGAAAGAATGCCAGTGTCCTCAACAGGAATGGGGAGGTTTGGACAATGGACGAACTTAATTGGGAAAGATAATGAATTATCTCTTGGCTGTGTTGACTTTGAAATACCAATGGGCTGTGAGCCCAGATTTCAAGGAAGCTTTGAGGGCTGGATAGAGAGATCTAGAAGTCATCTGCATAGTGATGATAACTGAACCTTTTGGGCACTGATGGAAGGGAAATAACACCCATAATTAGGAATTGAGAGATCAATGAAGATGGTGTGAATTTCAAATGCTGTAAAATATTGTGGTTGCTAAATCATTAAAACATAGCAATAGAATGGGTGTGGTGGTACCTGAAAGCCATGGGGAATTGGTTAAAGAACAGCCAAGATTATGATGTGTTGACAGGGATATAGTACATACACTCAGCAGAAAGGCAGCTCTCCGTCACTAATGGAAAATCCACACCATCAGATTATCCCAGTCCTAGTCTAGCTTCATCCCAGTCTTCCAAAGAAAATCAGAACACTCTTCTCATAAAAGAGTTAAGTAAAATTCTTCATTTCAGAAGTCCAGTTTTATCCAGAAGCAAGGAGAGAATGCTGTGCCTAGAATCAAGAAGACCTAACTTCAAATCTGGTCTCAAACAAACTATGTGACACTGGGCAAGTCACTTAACATTCCTCAACTATAAAATTAGTCCTTACATCACAGATATTGTGAAGACAAAATAATATTATATCTGTAAAGTCCTTATCACAGTGCCTGGTACATGGTTGGTGCTTAATAATTATTTCCTTCCAGTGTCATTTTTTTCAACCTTTTCAACACATCCATGATTTCATCCATGTGTTTACTTCCTTCAATAATCCAGACAGTAACCCTTTCTACCCTTCCTGATCTTGTGTGACTTTTTGTCCATGTCTTCTTGTAAACCCTTCATAGGGTTCCACCTTGATATATCAGAGAACTTACTTTATGTCTTTCAATAAATGCACCAGGTAGACTGTCCATCTGTTATGCCTTACTTGTGCAGTATGATCAACCCACTTCCTTTTCCAGTTATTTGTCTCAGTACTGGTATCATTTACTTTGCTTCTTCATTTGTCACTGGTGATATGCAGCAAGCTATTTAAATCCACTGTCTCCCAATGGTATTGTTTTGATTGCACCAATTTTATTCTTATTGCATAGGAAATTCTTTAGGAGGCTCATTGAAATGAACAGCATTTAATGGAGCATTCATTAAATGTGCTCCTGTTTACCATGTGGTACCTTCTGTACACCCAGCTGGGCCACCACTGACTTGGCACTTTTTAAATTCACAATATTCAGACCATCAGCCCAATATAGATTTTATAAACATCACCAGCTTGTTTGCTGATAAAACTGAAAACACATAAACAATGGAAGCCACAATCTAGTCACCCTTTCCCAGCTGCTCCCTGCCTGTATTCACAGTAAAGAAATGTTCTTTCTACTAATAGTGGAGATGGCTTTCACATCAGTACATAGATATTCCATTATTCAATAAGTTAAAATTAAATGCAGTCAGTTTAATATTGAAGTCTAATGCTGTGCTGTTCTTTCCAGTATAAAACTATTGAAGATTAATCAAAACTTAATCCTGAGAGTTTAGATAGCAGTAAAAAAAGTGGGTGGTTCAGAGGATAGGGGAGAAGAAGACCTTGCTACCAAAAAGATTGTTCAGGTGTTTACTATGGGCTTGATGACAAATATGGATTTTAACATTTTGTCTATATCAGATGAATTCATTCTTCCTTTTCCCCAATGGACACGTACTTTTTTTTATAAAGAGGAATATGATATTAAATTCACACACGTAAATTGGCATACTGTATATGCATTTTGTTTTCAGTAAAGGGTAATCTATAAAAGTATATTTTATTTTTCTTCCTTCAGGAAGATCAAATACTAAATCATTCCTTCTCCATCAGTCAATACATTAGCACATAGTATGCCAGTAATTAGGAATATAAAGGCCAAAACATTTCCTTCTCTAACAGAGTTGACATGCTAGTCAGAGGAAACAAAATAGACAGGTAGATAGGTAGGTAGGAGATAGATAGATAGATAGATAGATAGATAGATAGATAGATAGATAGATAGATAGATAGATAGATAGATAGAAAGATAGATAGGTTATATAAACATAGATATGAGATAATTTTGGAAGAAGACACTAGGTGATATAGGGAAGAATAGAGATTCATTTAAAAGATGATAGCTCAGGGGGCAGCTAGGTGGTGCAGTGGATAAAGCATTGGCCCTGGATTCAGGAGGACCTGAGTTCAAATGTGACCTCAGACACTTGACACTTACTAGCTGTGTGATCCCGGGAAAGTCACTTAACCCTCATTACCCTGAAGAAAAAAAAAAAAAGATGATACCTGAGCTGAGCTTTGAAAGAAACTAAGGCTTCTAAGAGTTAGGGGCAAGGAGGAAGTGCTTTCTAGGCATGGGGGACTGCCAGGGCAAAGACAAAGAATTGGGAGTTGCAGTGTGAAGAATAGTGAGAAGACCAATCTAGTTGGACCTCAGAAGACTGAAAGGATAGTAATGTATAATACATTTGGAATGAAGGTTGGGGGCATGTTGTAAAGGGCTTTAGGAAAGTTAAAAAGGTCAATTGACCCGGACTGTACATGGTGTGTGTTAGGGGAAAAATGAGTAATAAGGCTAGAAAGGAAAGTTAGAACTACCATAATGAGGGTCTTCAGGCACTTTGCTTTGTTTTTTTGTTAAGAGGTTCTTTATTGTTGTTTCATTTTGGTTCTGTTTAGTTTAGCTTGATCTTAGTAAACATGATTACCTCATGTAGGCCTGGGCTAAAAACAAATTAAGAATAACTGAATGGGATAGAAAGCTGTGCATATTAGGTTTACAATTTCATATACAATCATCTTTTTTTTGTACAATAAAATGGAAATGCTTGTTTTATCCCATAAATTAAAAATAAAGTTAAAGAAAAAGAATAACTGATCCATGCCACTTGTTCCCATGGTATCTACTGACAAGTCAAGATGGCATCCCTAACCCACACACATTTGCTAAAATCATTCTTAGTTTCATCTTCTGCTCCATACTCTTCCCCCTCCAATCCTTCCTTGATGCTACTATTATGTTTTTTACTGTGTAGATATGGCCAGGGAAAATTTAGTAGGTCATTAAAGGCCCTCTAAAGCCTGATATCACCACATCTTTCAAGCCTTGTGTCATATTTCACCCTATTGGGGCCAGATTATTCTTCATGCTCTGAATGAGCTCTGGCCTCCCTCAGCTCTAATGCTTATTAGCTGCATGACTTTGGTGAGTCACTTAATCTCCATATGCATTCTATTCCTCATCTATAAAATGGGGGTAGGAGCCTAGTCTCAATGGTTTCTAAGGCCCTCTGGAGATCTAAAATATCGATACTATGTCTAGAAAGTCCTCCCTTTCTTAATTTCTTCACCTGATGAATCCCTACACATTCTTTAAAGGCCAACTAAAATACTATCTTTTCTAAAAACTCTCAGATAATCACAACTTTTCTCCTTAAACCTAACAAAGCACTTTGTTCAAGACTTCCTAATTCAATTCTAATGTGATATTGTATGTATATTGTATAAAATAGTCATCTGTGTTTGGGACTCAACCTTGTATCAGTCTGTGACTGATGGGAGAAGATAGTATGACTTAATATCAACTTGAACTTTCTCCCTTACTAACATAATGTTTTGCCCATAGGAATTGCTTAACAAATATTGAAGGAAGGAAGGAAGAGAAGGAGGGAGGGAGGAAGGGAGGAAGGAAGGAAGGAAGGAAAGAAGGAAGGAAGAGAGGGAGGGAGGGAGGAAGGAAGGAAGGAAGGAAGGAAAGGAAGAAGGAAGAGAGGGAGGGAGGGAGGGAGGAAGGAAGGAAGGAAAGAAGGAAGGAAGAGAGGGAGGGAGGGAGGAAGGAAGGAAGGAAGGAAGGAAGGAAGGAAGGAAGGAAGGAAGGAAGGAAGGAAGGAAGGAAGGAAGGAAGGAAGGAAGGAAGGAAGGAAGGAAGGAAGGAAAACCTTTATCCTGCCATGTTAACTATTCCAGATCTGCCAACAGGCCTTAATGATGAAAATTCCAATGCTAATTCCTTTCAATGATTACAAAATCCCAATTTTATAAAGGAGAAATTACCCACAAAAGAGCAAACTCTTATTAAATATCTATTTGCAAATAATTATGTTGTACTTCCATTTTGTTTAATTAAAGGAAAAAATTCCTATCACTATTTACCAATTAATTCATCATTTAAAAAAAAACTAAAAAAACCTTAGGCTGCCTATTAACTCTGGGGTTAAATACAAAGTCCTGTCTTTAGCATTTAAAATCTTTCATAATCTGACAGAAGCTTACATTTCAAAGTTTATTGTCCATTACTCAACTTCATGAACTATATATATTCTAATCAAACTGACATACTTGCCTTTTCTCACATGCAACATTCCATCTCCCAACCCTGTGCCTCTCAATATTCTGTTTCCTAGGTTCTGGAATGTGTTCCCATCTTAATGGAATGACTAGCTCCCTTCAAAACTTAAGCCAAGTGCAATGCCTAAGGAAAACATTGTCTGATTGCCTTAGTTGCTAGTGCCCTCATCCCTAAAGAAATATGTATGCATGTATGTATGCATGCATGTATATGTATTACTATGTTTACTTCACAGATATATAAAATATGATGTTCAGTTGTTCAACAACATATATATATTTCTTTGTAATAAGTATATATCAATATATACATATACATATTTATGAACACATGAACAGACACACTATATATGTGTGTACATATACAAACACATGTGTGCATACATGCATACACATATACATGCTTTGTTCAGTCCTGTCTGACCCTTTGTGATCCCATAGACTTTTACATGGGATTTTCTTGGCAAAGATATTGGAGTAGTTTGCCATTTATTTCTACAGTGTGTCCTGATTTTTACAAGTGAGGAACTGAGGAAAATAAAGGTTAAGCCACTTGCACAGCTGATAAGTGTCAGGCAAAATTGGAACTCAGAACTTCCTGACTGCTGGTTTGGTGCTCTTTCCACTGCACCTTTAAACTACCCCATGTCTATCTATATCAATGTCTATATACTAGTTATTGTTCTGTGAAAAAGCTACCCCAGCCCCCCTACCCTGAGGAGCATATGGTAGAGATTATTTAATTTCTGTTTGAACACCCAATGCTAAGCATAGCACCTGGTAAGTACAAAATTCTTGTTCATGATTGACCTATTGTTTGATGAAATCCAAGAGCCATGCTATTCTCTCTAATTTGGGCTGAACCTGCTTTTTTAGCCCAATTGTTAGTCCTGCAAGTCAAGCGAAAGTTTATATAACAGTAACTCATTATTCTCATGGTTGATGTTGGAAAGAGCCAGCAAAAGTCCTTGAGTACATTAGAATTTCTATACAATATTTCTGGGGAGATCATATCAAGAATCTACTATTGAGTATTAGATGCTGCATTTTAGGAGTGGTATTGATAAATCTGAGTATCCAGAAGAGGGCAATCAGGATGGCAAAGATCATGACACAGGAGCATCTTTTGACAGGTTTGAGCACGTTTAACCAGGAGAAAAGAAAACTTTGGGAAACATGAGAGCTAACTTCAAGTACTTAGATGGCTATCATGGGGAAGATAGACTGTAGTTGTTCCCTTTGGTCCTAGAGGCCAGAACCAGGAGAACGAGGTGAGAGTCATATTTAGACTGAAGATCATGATGAACTTGCTGGCACTTAGAAACATTCAAATATAGAATGGACTCTCCCAGAAATAGTAGGTTCTCTCTCTCTCACTATCTTTAAACAGAGTCAAGCCGACTACTTCCCAAAGCAGGAGTTCTTATCATAGGGTCTATAAATTTCTTTTCAAACCTTATCTCAATATAATTGGTTTCCTTTTTGTAATTCCACGTATTACATGTTATTAATTAAAACATTATTCTGAAAAAGGATTCATGGGCTTTGCTAGACCCATAAAAGGTTAAGAATTCTTATCTTAAAAGGATTCTTTGGGCTCATATGGTTTCTTCTATGATTCCTTCCAACTCTGAGGTTCAATGATTTGGACCCAGCCTATGGAGTGATGGAGAAAATGGCCTCGTGGTCTTGTGTTACTCTGAATTGTTGCCCTATTTTATTCAAGAAGAAAGACACAAGAAAACTCTTAAACTTTCTGAAGAAGAATGAACTCACCCAAAACAGACAATGCTATTTAGCATATTTATGGAATAGTGGCTTTAGTTTGTTTTTACATCTGCCTTTATGCTTCTGATGCTCGGTATTTTAGGAAATGTATCATTGACTAGTGGGGATCAGTGTTATAAGCCAAAATTGCCCTCAAACTGGAAACATTCAGTCACTATGTTTTCAAAGGGAAGATTTCACAGAAAGTTCAAAAGTAGTCAGAAAGTTAAGAAAATGGGCAAGAAGATGCTGACGCCTTGGGAATGTCAACAGTATTTGCCTCTGTGGTTTGGAAGATGTAAATAGAAGCAGCTCCAGCAAAGACATTCTATAATTAGGCTTTGTGCTGATTCTGAATGTTGCTTATTATAGATCATTTAATAGCATATGAAAACCACAGTTTGAAACTGTTGGTTTGGGGGGGATGCTTTAATGTAAAAATTAGTATTTTCAAGCTTTTGTGGTTTCTGTAATGTCATGTGCTAGATTAAGCAGTACTCCTCTTTTGCCTGTATATTTTATAAGAATGCTTCATGTGTGGGAAGTTTGTTTTTTGGGGGGTTTTACTCCCTCTTCTCTCTCTTCCTCTGCCCCTCATATATTTTTATTCTGGTGTAATATTTGGGAACTAAAGTCAGTTAGCTCAGGAAATGCACATCCAAACTATGGAAGTGTTGATGAAAAGATATTGGGTAAGAGAATCTTATTGTGAGCTACTATTTAGACCATACAAATGGGTTCTTTGTTAATTATGACCTCACAAAGTTGGTCTTCTAAGACCACAACAGTGAAAAGCTGTAATCAGTCAGCACCATGATATGTTTCCCCGAACAAGCCACCAACTTGAAGAATTGGTTCTTAAGTATGGCCATGTGTTTTTATCTTATTTCTCTGTGTACATAGATCTCAGCAGTGGAGATATCCCTACCAATAGTACAGATTGAAAAGCATTCAGAGTCACAGCATCATAGACTTTATCTCAAAGAGTCCAACCGTCTAATTTTACAGATGGGAAACTGAAGCCATGAGAAATGATTTGATCAGAGTCACACAGCTAGTAAATGTCTGAGACAAGATTTGAACCCATGTCTTCAAGTCCAGCATTCTAATCACCATTCCATGCTGCCACAAAGTCCTCCACAGTAACTCAACCCAGATGTGCTAGAGACCTTCATATTTTTCTTTGATTATTGCATGGCTACAAATGTAGCACTCAGGCTTGCCACCTATCATTTCTTAGTCTTATAATATAACCCTTTAAGACTCACTAAGTCATTGATGAGTCCTTAAATCACTTCTTATAGAAACCTCATTGTTGGTTATATAAATTATTGCAGACAACATGGGTCTTTTCACTGCCCATTGTGTCAGCTATAATTGTGATTCTTCTATGACCATGGTGTTCTATGAGTTAAAGGCATAAAATATCACTTGAAAAAATATTTATTCTAAAAAGATGGACTTTTTTTGTCCTAAGCAGTCAGACATAATAAAAATTATGTATCTGTTCTGATATGTGGTTTCTTTGGACTTAGTTTCCTACTTAAATTATGAATCTAATCTTTTTTTCCCATCCGTGGAACCTGTCCAAAGTGATGATGATGGTGGTGGTGGTGGTGGTGGTGGTGGTGGTGAAAGGTAATAACATATATGTTGTATGCATGTTGTATGTATGTATACATATGTCTGTCTGTCTATCTATCTATATCTTTTTATCATCTATTTATATCACTCTGTGGTTTGTGATATGCAATCTTTACTTCCATTCTGTGATATAGGCATTGCAAGTGTTATTATCCTCAGTACATACATTAAAAAAAATGAGGCAAAGAGAGGTTAAGTGATCTGCTCTCAGGACCACATAGTAATTGACAAAGTGGTATTTAAATCAAATTCTCGATTTCAAATTCAGTCCTCTTTGTTCTATACTATAGTGCTTTTGTTATTTGTGAAGATACTTACAAACCAAATCAAGGGACTCACTATCTATATCTGTCATAATCTCAATAATACATATTTTACTCATTTTGTTTTACTCACATGAATGACTAATCTAAATTGTTGTGGAGGACTACAACATTTCTAGGACAACAGTATCAATGTTTTATTACTTGATATGAGGGTCATCTGGAGAAACCTGTGAATAATAATAAATCTCTTGTTAATCAGATTTTGTACAAGATACTCTCCATGACACTGACAAACACTTTGAGTGAATATATTTCCAGGCTCTGTACCTTTTATGAAGAAATCTTACACTGAAAAAATTCTTCTCCTTTCTCCTTCATTCCAGGTTGTCCATTTGCCCTTTTCTTCTCTTTCTAGAGAAACTCAATGTACTGTCATGATGTGTTTTCCATCCTCTGTGAATATTCCTTTGTTTGGCATTAGTTGTATGGGGTATGAATGAACATCGCAAGAAATTATTGGGGTAAAGTGTATCTAGTATAATTCAGGCACAAAATAGACCCAATGAGGGTAACTGAAGGATCAAAATAATATTAATCATAACTAGAAAACTTACAACATCATGTTAGTAACATCATATTAATATTTATGCCCCTACTTCAAGATTTTGATAAGGGTATGGCTAAAGAAAGGTCTACTGAACTGCTCATTGATGGACTTAAATAAAGCAAGCTGAATAACACACTACTCAATGCATTCCTGTAGGCACTTCTATTCTGGATTAAATCTTTGATTTTCAGTCCAGAATAGGTTACCCTGGGTTCTCTTTGAAGATCTTCTCCTGTTGGCAGCTGCCCTTGGGTATTAGAATGAATACCAGGAAATGAATTACAGAATCCCCCTGGGAGATCAGGTAGCTTTATATTGGTTTGTGAGAGTTGGTTAACTCTGTTATTCCTGACCCATTCTAACCAAACCCTGGGAACAGAGGTAAGATAAAGGAGAAAAAGATACAAGGCACTAGAATGGAATTATATTTTCCCAAGTTTCTTTGGATTAGATGTCTTCCAGTGTCAGTTTAAATTATTTTATATTTAAAGAAGTAGACCCTTTCACTCTATACCCCCATTCAGGGAAAAATAAATTGCCCTACATGATGGTTTGTTGTAATACTTTCCAAGTGAATATGATTCAGAAGCCAAAGCTCTGGAAAACAGACAGTGATTTTTTTTTCCCTTTGTAAGTCAACTGATTACTCGAAGAACTGACTTTGGAGAGATTTAAAAAAAAATCTTTATTTCTTTCATTTGGAAATGTGATCATTTATTCCTTTTCCATAATTAGAAATGGTTTACTCTGTTGAGCCCATCAGAAATCATCTAGTATGATCCCATAACAGCCATGTCATAATCTCATTTGTAGTAAAGATGTTCCTAAGTGAAATTATTTTCCGATGTGACTATGATTTTTGTATATAAGTATTTAAGGTATTTTCAGAATATATAACAGATCCTCTGGAAAGACAGAAGGTTAAAAAGTTGATGCTGGACCAGAGCATGGGACTTGATCTGCTAACTCTGAAGACAAATGGTGTGTATCCTTGCTTTGCTCATATAGCAAAGCTCATTTAAGACCTTAAATCCTGGAAGGTAATTCTGTATTAGCAAGAGAATAATAAAGAGGCTCTAATAGGATATCTAATTGGATTTTTTTTCTTTTTCTGGGTTCTGTGAAGGGCAATGAAGAAATCTGTATCATGAGACTTAGTCAATAGTGTATAGTTATATCCCAAGTTAGCTAAAATAAATTAAATGATAAAATGTGAGTTCTAGAGTTAAGCAGTTTAGAATACTTGTGAAGTTTTATTGGTATTTAATAGTTACTCAATAAATGAGAAGAAACAAAGCATTGAGTCCATCCGTTTATTCATCCATTCATCCCCCTTAAAACATTTATGGAACTTTTACCTCATGAAAAGTATGCTGGATGTCAAGAATACAAAGATGAAAAGTGGACCTCTTCCCTCTCAATGAGCATAAAACCTACTGAGAAGATGGAAAAAATGACATTTTTAGGCTGTCAGAGTTAAGTGACTTGTCCAGGGTTACACAACTAGTAAGTATTTGAGTCCAGGTTTGAACTCAGGTCCTTGTGCTCTCTGGGGCCAGTGTTCTATTCACTCTGTCACCTAGCTGCCCCAAGAAATGACAATTATTATTTCACCCAGTCAACAGTCGTTTATTAGATTATCTACTCTGAGCCAGACAAGACACTAGGAAAACATTATAATCCTTCCCTCAAAAATCTTACATTTGGAGGAAATAATACATATTTTTTAAAATTTAATGTAATTTGGGGGAGTGAGAAGACACTAGTATCTGGAGGCAGGAGGCAACAAAGGATCTGAAGGAAATTTATGTTCCAATAGCATAGTTCCAATAACATATTCTCTCCATATTCCAACCACAACCCATCCATCCTTGCCATCCAGTGAGAATCTTTTTCATTTTCTTCTATATACCTTCCATAGAGGATCTACCTAATGTGCTAGAGAGCTTCCTCTATAAACCAATACAACATACAATTTATCAAGTCCCACTTTCTTTTTCCTTATGTAATGTCATCACATTTAACATCTACTGAACACAGGACATCACGGGAACTATGCTGCAACCTATTTGAACCTATTGCCTGTATTGCCATGACCTGTTGAGTCAAAACCATAATCAGAAAAATACTAATGTTAATAAGATGTGCTTTTGGGCAAAGGAGAGTTGTTGCCATACTCAAAGTCTTTATAAAATTCCCAAAATGAAATCAAACTCATTTTATTCTTTTTCATCAATTTGGTGCCTGGATCATTGTCAATTTTTATCACCTGTGCTTGATATAGAACCTAATAGATGGGCCCCATGGATGAGTATCCAGCTATATGCCATTATGTAAACACCATAGGTATTTTTTATCCACTACTTAGGAGAGAATCAGTTATGTTAGTGAATCTGGAACATTATGGCCTTCTTTAGCAACTATTGAAGTATGTGATAGTCTAAACAAAAGAAAGCAAAGATAAAACCATTTCCTTGGTGTATTTAGCCTCATGCATTAGAATGTAGATATCTCCAGAGCAAGAACTATCCCATTTTTATAGTTGTTTCCCCAGTGATCCATAGTAAATATATAATAAGTGCTTTTCATTCATTCATTCATTCATGTGTGCATATTCATCCTATAAATGCTATATCTCTGAAATAATATCTACATGGCATGTTATGCTCAGGGTGTGTTATGAGACCTAAACATAATATCTGAAAAAGGTATACTGCAATCAGGCTTTGGGAGAATCATCAATTTTAGGCTAAGGAATTTGCATTTTTATCATATAGAGAATAGTGAGACACCAACAATTTTTTCTTTTTCTTTTTTTTTTTTTAGTGAGGAAAAGGGGTTAAGTGACTTGCCCAGGGTCACACAGCTAGTAAGTGTTAAGTGTCTGAGACTGGATTTGAACTCAGGTACTACTGACTCCAGGGTTGGTGCTCTATCCACTGCGCCACCCAGCTGCCCCACCAACAACAATTTTTTCAAAAGGGAAGAAGGTGGTATGATTAGGAACTTTAGTTTAGCAGTGCCATAAAAGTTATATTACAGATGGAAAAAATAGTGTGGTCCATTAGATTTTTGGGGGGTGGGGGCGGGGAATGAGGGTTAAGTGACTTACCCAGGGTAACACAGCTAGCAAGTGTCAAGTGTCTGAGACCGGATTTGAACTTAGGTCCTTCTGAATCCAGGGCTGGTGCTTTATCCATTGCGCCGCTTAGCTGCCCCCCCCCATCTATGATTCTTAATGCCTGATGAGTTTGAGAAAGTAACAACTTCTCCAGGCCTCAATAACCTTACCTGTTAAATAAGGAGATCAGGATAAATGGTTTCTGAGGATCCTTCCAGTTCTAGATCTATGATCCTATGAGATGAGGCTGGAAGGCCAATTGGGGGCAGTCGTCAGAGCCCTGACAAGATGTGACAAAACCCTGAACAAAGGTGTCAGCCATGGGGTTTAAATATAGGGTATTGATGGGAGAGAGATTTGAAGGAAGAATTCATTGAAATTACCAAGTAACTGCATATAGGCGAAGGAAAGTGAAGCATCAGAGATAAGTGAGACTTTTGAGCCTTGCTAACTCGGAGGATGGTGCTCCTATAAACAGAGAGGAAAGATGGGGGGGTAAGTTTTTGACAAGATGATGAATTTCTCTGAAAGCATTTTGACTTTGAGGTTGTAATGAAATATGCCGGTGGAAATAAACACCCCATTTTGGAATAATAACACTGGATTTTAGGGTAGGAATTGGAAATGAGGGTCATGGAAATCTAGGTGGATGTCATCAACTCCAACTCTCCCATTTGACAGATGAGGAACTAAGGCCCCGAGAGGTTCGGTAATTTTCCCAAGGTCACACAAAAGTTGGGGAAAACTAGGTGGCTCAGTGGATAGCGCACTTGCCCTGTAGTCTGGAAAACCTGAGTCCAAATCTGGCCTCTGACACTAGCTGTGTGAGCTTGGGTAAGTCATTTAACCCTGTTTGCCTTGGATTCCTCATCTGTGAAATGAACTGAGGAAGGAAATAGCAAATCATTTCAGTATCTTTGCCAAGAAAACCCCATAGACAAGTATAGCCCATGGAGTCCCAAAGAATCATGGCTAGGTGGCGCAATGGATAAAGCACCGGTCCCGGATTCAGGAGTAGCTGAGTTCAAATCTGGCCTCAGCCACTTGACACTAGCTGTGTGACCCTGGGCAAGTCACTTAACCCCCATTGCCCCGCAAACCCTCCCCCCCCAAAAAAAAAAAATTTTAAAAAAAGGATTATTAAAAAAAAAAAGAATCAAATGTGACTAAATTACTGAACAATGATGCCAAAATTAAATGCCTGAGGCAGGATTCAAACCCAGGGCTTCCTCACTCCAAGTCAGGCAGTCTGTCCACATACCATGCTGCCCCTCCATAGCCACATAAAGATGGTAATTGAACCAGTGGGTGAGGATGACATTGCCAAAGGAGAGAGAGTACAATGAGCAAAGGAAGAGACTCAAGACAGCGCTGTGGGGGACACTGTTAAGGGAAAAAGGAGAAAGAAAATGAATTAGCCATGATAAGTGGAATATAGCTATCAGAGAGGTTGGAGAGAAACCAGTAAAGAATCCAAGGAAGAAGAAAGAATCAAGAAGGAAGGGGCCGCTATCAGTATCAAATGCAGAAGAGGCTCAATACCTAGCACAAATAAAGGAAGGCAGATAATATTCTGTAGGGGTGTTTTACAGGTGGTGTGAATTGTTAATCTTCAATCAATAACCTTGTAGAGTCCCAGCCAATCATTAATTATAAACAAACTTTGTTTTTCTTTCCTTTCAAGCTTCTTTCTGGAAAACTTTAATTGGGGAAACTTTGAAGATGTGTTTTTACCATATCAAGAGCTGAAATTTCTTTTAACTCGAGTTAGTTTGGAACAAGACAGAGATACTGTACAGATCACAGTATTGGCAGTAGTCTTTCAGTTACACATGATTGTGCTTCGGGGAGCCTCTTTTTATCTCCTTATTGTGGGGGAAGGGTGAAACACACATGCTTTTTTCCTACATGCTCCTTGAACTCATACATTTGCTTAGCCAGGCATTCATTTCAACCGACCGATTCAGCTTAAAAGACATAAGAAATAGTGAAGGGGGAAAAGAAGTAAAAAATAGAAGGAAGAAATGAGGAAGGGGAAATGGTTTATATATGTAGTACTATTGTTCATTTATAATCAAGTTATTCAAAAGCAATGTAAGAAGGAAACAAGCTAAAAACAGAGAAGGTATCATGTGGTACCAGAGAAAGAATGATGGACTTGGAGGTGAGTCTATGTTGACCCTGACACTTTCTGTATAATATAGCACAATTCACTTTGCCTCTTGGGTCCTCATCTTCCTCATCTCTAAAATAGGGGAAGGATTGAAATAGTTGACCTCTGAGACTCCTTTCATCGTAACATTGATGATTCCATGAGTTCAAATTCCATCAACC
Source organism: Dromiciops gliroides (assembly GCF_019393635.1). Lineage (NCBI taxonomy): Eukaryota > Metazoa > Chordata > Mammalia > Microbiotheria > Microbiotheriidae > Dromiciops > Dromiciops gliroides. The sequence goes on along the minus strand of NC_057866.1, from coordinate 212,251,841 downwards.
TACAACCAAAGCAAACATTTAATGTCTAAGGTTGAATTTCTTGGGAAATTTCTTTTTTTTTCTTTTTTTTAATGAAACATTTAAAAACTGGTTCTCAAATCCATGTTGGAAATAATCCGGTTTCACTGACAAAGTAATAGGGAAAACTGAGAGAAACATCTGGATAAGTAAACAAAAATCCTTTACTTATCCATTAAATTGAAGCAAAATTTGTCTAATTAACATGATCATTATGCAATTTGCCATTTTACTATCCACTTTCTTAATGTGCTAGTATAAACTAAGTTAATTATATCTGATTCTATGAATGGGTACATAACACTATTCTTGTTGCCGCTAATGTGGAAGGAAGGAAGGAAGGAAGGAAGGAAGGAAGGAAGGAAGGAAGGAAGGAAGGAAGGAAGGAAGGAAGGCTATACATAGGATACAACGTAGATCATTTAAAGAAATCTTTCCCCATCCTAAATCCAATCCATTCTGATTTAATATGTATTTCTGATTTCTTGGAGAATATATAAAAGTAGCACTCATTTGCCAAGTGTTTCAGTATTTATATTTATTTTCCCAGACTTGCCATTCTGCTCTGATTTGGTTCTCATTTTACAATGATTCATTTGCTCTTTTTCAGCCACTACTGCCGTAGGCAAATCTTACCTGGGTTAAGCAAGCTCAAATTACAGATTAAGGCACTGTGATGTTTACTTACTTTTCTTAGGGACAAAGCTCAAACATCCTTGTCTGTTTATTGCATTAAAAGATGGTTAAGTGCATTTCCCCAATAAGAGCCTCTTGTTTTCCATTTGGCAGTACATACCTTTGAAGTCTCTGGGGATGGTGTCTGTTCTTGCCTTTTTTTTCCTTTGAAAACTGATTGTGTAAAACAAATCTGTTTCTTCTCCTAATGTACTTGGAAGGCTCCCCTTACTCTTTTGTTACCCACATGATTTAAAAATCTGTTCATCTGCTCTAAATGATGGAAAGTTTTGTTTTTTTCTATAGCCAGAGATTTTGTATTAACTGATAAAAAGTAGGTGATCAAACATAGCTTCCGAAAGTTGCAATCAAGGATGGGTTTTCTCAGTAATTGCTTTGAATTTTGTCATTGGAATTCTCTCCCTACCCCTGTTTGTAACAATACACACTTAAGTAGATGTGCAGATAACAAGGAATAATCTTTACATGAAAAGCACTGTATTGCTAAAAGACAGTATGAGAACATGATAAGGACCAGTTGGTTCGCAGAAGCATGATCCCAATGGTCTGATAAGAGGTAGGATAATACAAGGGAAAGAACACTGGATTTGCAGTCTGAAGACCCAGGTTCAACCCCAGGCTTTTATACTTACTATCTGTATGACTGTGGGCAAGTCATGAAGCCTATCTGGTCCTTAGTATCCTCTGCATGAATGATTGGGATGAGATGGCCTCCATTGTCCCTTCTGGCTCTAAATCTATGATTGTGACTCTTAAATGAACCTGAAGGAGCTCCTTTTGTAGATATGTAATAAAGGGAATAGAGAAGTTATTCCACTTTACCCTACGTGAAAATAGATGAGTTCCACAATTCACCTTTGGAGATCTACTAGGATCATAGGATTACTGGGCAGGATCTGCCCCATTATTTATTTCCTTTGATCCCTTCCAAAATACTTAGGGCAGAATGCCCACAGGGGCCATGGTTAATTGATTACCCAACAGGCTGTAACTATCCAAGCAAAAAGCGATAGAAAACCTAAGCAAGAAGACATTTTAGAGATTGAATTCTCACTTTGCATGTTCCCTTCACTCTACATGTGGGGACAAGCCTAGCAGACATAATGTGGCTATTGGCATGCTCAAATACACTTCCTAAATCCTTTTTTCTTTCCACAACTTTAAGCCAAAAGAGGCAGAATGGAATTCCTCAGAAACAGTTGGAGAGCCAAGAAAACTTGTTAGAAGATTTGGATTTGTGTTAAGTCCAGGACTGAAAGGAAATAGCGGAAAATCAGGAAAAGTTTAAGACAGATCTGGTCAGAGAGGAAGGAGTTTTTGGAAAATATTAGATTGGCAGCTGAATAAGTAGCAGGAATGATTTAAGAAGGATCAACAAAAAATGTATGTCCAAATTAGATCACAATTTTTCCTGGCACTGAGGGGAAATCCTGTCTCTGTGCAACTATAAAATTCTACATATAAAAGTCATAGAACCATTCAGAATTAGAACTGGAAAATCCCACAGTGATATAGTCCCAATTCACTTTGCCCTGGTTGGTCAATCATTTAATCAATAGTCATTTATTAAGCACTTACTTACTATGGGCCAGGCACTGTGCTAAGCAATGTGGATACAAAGAGAGGGGAAAAACAAAGTCAAGCAAACAAACAAAAGCAGCCCCTAACCTTAAGGAGCATATGTTCTAATGAGAGTGACAATATATAAAGAAGTACACATATGAAATATACAGAGATGGAGATAAAGGTAATAAAAAAAGGAAGCATTAGCAGCTGGGATGAGAGTGAAAAGGTCAATGTTGAACTGAGTCTAAAAGGAAACCATGAAAGAGTCAGAGACAATGGGATCAACAATGGACTGGCCCAAACCAGATTAAAATCTGATTGGGAAATGTATAACAAAATAAATAAAAATACAATACAACATAGGTAATGTTAATTTGTGGTTTTATAAATCAAATGTTGCCTTCAGGTTTCTATTCTATTTGAGTTTGACATCAATGGAGTAGACCATTCCAAGCATGGGGAACAACCAGTGCAAAGGCATTTAAGATGGTGTGTCTTATTTGGAAAAACTGCAAGACAACAGTGTGATTGGATAGTAGAGTGAGGGGAGAGGAAAAAATGTGTAAAAAAGATTGAGTAATAGGAAGGAATCAGATTCTGAAGAGATTTATATTAAACAGAGGATTTTATATTTGATGCTACTGACAAAATATTTGCACAGGAGCTCACTGAACACGTCATTGAGGTGACACGGTCAAACCTACCCACTCATTAGAAAAATTACTCTAAGGGTTGAGAATGGGATGAATTGGAGTAAGAAGAAACTTGTAGTATGGTGCCTAGTTAGAACATGGTTATAGTAGTCCAAGAAAAATGTGATTAAAACTTGGAAAAGATTGTGGCCATATGATTAGAGAGAAAGGGGCATATGTTAAAGATAATACAAAGGTAGAAATGACAACATTTGGCAAAACACTGGTTCTGTGGAGACAGTGAGAGGGAGAAGTTGAAGATGACACCAAGGTTGTGAGTTTGGGTGACAAAGAGCCTGTTAGTGCCCTTAACAATAATAGAGAATTTTGGAAGCAGTGAGTATTTTGGAGAAAAGATGTGTTCTCTTTGGGGAAGGTTAAGTTGGAGAAACTTACAAAATATTCAAGATGTCTAAGAGACAGTTGGAAATGTATGTCTTTGGCTCAGCAGAGGGACTAGGGCTAGATATATAGTTCTGGGAGCCTTTGGCATAGAAATGATCATTGAACACATGAGAGCTGATGAGATTATAACTGAGAGTGTATGGAACAAAAAGAGAAGGGGGCCCAGGACAGAATTTTTGACGGCTAACCATAGTTAGTGGATGAAGAACATGGATGAAGAACCAGACAAGGAAATGGAAAAAGAGTGATTTGGGCTGATAAGAGGAGACCCAGGAGAGAGCAGTATCATGAAAACCTAGAAATGAGAAAGTGTCCAAAAGGAGGTGTTAATGCCAAATTCTATAGAATGTTGAAGGGGTTCAAGAGTGAGAAATGTGTCAAAAGATCATTGTTAACTTTGAAGGGACCAATTTTAGTTCAATGAAGTGATTAGAAGGCAGAATTTTTAAGTTTGGGAGGAGAGTGAGGGGAGAAAATAAAGAGACTGATGGTAAATTGTTCTCAGAATAAGTTTAGCTGAAAAAGGGAAACTCCTGGGCTCAGGTGGATTAGGAGAGGATTTTCAAAGGATGGAAAGACATTAATATGTTTGTAGGTGACAGAGAGAAGATCATACATAGGGAGAGAATGAAAATTAGAGAGAAAGTGGAGATTTAGGAATCTGCAGGATAAAACAGAAAGAGATGGGATCAGGGGCTGAAGGATTCAATATTTGCCATGTTTTACATCTATAATGGTTCCTGATTATAATTGTGGCACACAGGCCTCCTCTTATTCCAACCTACCAAATATTCTAGGTACTTTGTGAGTCAGAATCATATCCAAAACTTAGTTTCCTAGCCCCCATGGATGTAATGATTTTTACTAGTCAGATAGAATGTTTGTTCAGTTCTTCACCCCCCCCAAAAGATTTAATGACAGAAATAAGAAAAAAAAAGTAGCAATAGGACCACACATATATAAACATTAAGTTCAATCTTCTATAAATTTACAGAAAGTCTATCTGCAAGGTCAAAACAGACACAGGAAAAAGATATGAGCCGGGCACACACATGGAGGTATAACACATGCCACTGGTGCTGTAAAGCTTCTAAGGATTTAACCTGATTGTCATTGGGTCTCGTTCTTCTGCATCTGTTTCCTGCCAGGCTGCTTTTTTTTAATCTTAGCTGTTTGCCTCCAGACGTTCCACCTTTACACCAGTCAGTCTTCAACTATCCAGCTATCTCCAAGGACACTCAATACTCCTGTACATCTACTAGGAATGTTGTGGTTAGTAAGACTCTCCCCTGGGAGAGGACTACAAAGCCCTTGGTGAAGTGCTATATTTCAGGCCACCTGCTTCTCTGTCTTCCATCTCCTGCAGGGGTTATGATGAGTAAACCTGTCCCAAAAATAAAACAGGTATAACTCTCACCAGCCAATGCCTTTATCCACTGACTATGAAGCTGGATCAGAAGGGAACAGAGCTCAAACTCAGATAAAATCTTTGTCTTTTCACTATTTTCTATTCTTGACTACTATCCCTTCTCAGTTTCTCAATTCAACTTTCACTTAACTTGTGGTTGAAAATTGTAATTTTAGTTCTTTGTTCTGATTGTAGACAGCTAGGTGTGATACAGTGGATAGAATTCAAGACTTTGAGTCAGGAAGAGCTGAGTTCAAACCCCCTCAGAAACTTATTAGCTATGTGACCCTGGAGAAATCATTTAACCTTCGTCTGCCTCTATTTGTTTTCCATGTAAAATGTGGCTCATCATAGGGCCTGCCTCCCAGGTTTGTGAATATAACATAGATTACCCTGGCTCTCCATGGCCTGAAGGCCTACTTACGTAGATTTCACTCCAATGCCAGAGGTGACCCACACAGGACTGGGAGTTTGATCCATGGTGACATTGGAGTCAGGATTACAGGCAGGATGGTGCAGGAAGCCAGCCCAGCATGGGAGCCCTGAGAAGTTCCAGTACTCTTAGGGGGATGCAGGATGTCTAGGTTCTCTGCCAATGGTTCTCACCCTGGCATAGTTCCCCTAAGTGTAGAAGGCCAACTCCAACACCTCAGTACCATTTAGCTACTGACAGTCAGGTTGGCTTTTAAACATAAGTATTTGCTTCTGAAAGTACAGTCACAAAAATTCAAACTCATTCCCCCAACACGTGAGAAAGGAAAAAGATTAGGTTCACAGGTTGGCTCAGATGCCATAGAGCACAATCCCAGTTCTAAATCCAAACTGCTCCTCAGGCTCAATTCTTGGGCACCCTGGATTCTCTGGGCTTCCATGTTGGGCTGGCTTCGTGCACCACCCTGCCTGCTATCCTGACTCCAAGGTCACCATAGCTCAAACTCCCAGGTCCATGGGGATCACTTCTTTACCTAAAACTGAAGACAAACAAAAGAGAAAAGAAACAAGCACCTCCAAGCTCACTTCTTGGAGCAGGGATAAAAGAGGGAGATCGGGGAAAGGAAAGCATTTCCCCTTCAGGGATATCATCCAGGCTGAGAATGAACGGTGATCTTCACCCTCTGTACTAAACATATAGGAGTCCCCAGAAAGAGTGTAATAGAAACAGAAAGGACTGCCTCAATCCTTCCAGCTTTAAAGACATAGGCATCAAGTCAAAAGGGACTACTACCTCTACCCATGTGGTAGGAGACACGGCAGGCTCCATTTTAGTCAAACTGAGCATGTTCAAAAGGTCCCTGAAGTATGTCTCTGTCTCAGAAGAAGTGGGCATGCCCAGAGAAGCCCAAGTTACTTGCAGATCAAATGAGATAACATTTATAAAGTGCTTTACCAACCTAAACCTACAAAAAGGCTAGTTTTTATTATTATTACCCAACTGGCAAGGCAGATATACCCAGGGCTCTATTTTCTCAAAGTGAAAAAGAGCTCAGTAACACTCTAATGTGAAAGCTCCCCAACACTTTATAATCTTCCTCTGTTGTGTTCAAATAGCAATGGCTGTGAAGGCCAACTAGGCTGGTGATCTTTGTCCCACTTTTCCCCAGAGATGCATAACAATCTGGTCTTTCCCATGGTCTCAATATACAACTTTTCATTTCTTTAGAAAGGTAAATATAGGCCTTTCTGTACTTGAAAATGTTTTTTCCCTCAAACGAGAAATATAAGTTTATTTATTACCAATTTTTGCGTGAAAATGTAAAAGAAATAAAACTTCAGTTTCTATAAAATTTAATTTTACAAAGTTGGACAATGAATCTTATCCTCTGATCTCTGGAACATAGAGGTCAATAAAACACATGATACAGAAACCTAAGCTGTATTTTTGAAAATTGCTTTCCTTTGCGTTGTTCAGTCATTTGAGTCCTGTCTGACTCTGTGATCCCATTTGGGATTTTCTTGGCAAAGCGATGGAGTGATTTGTCATTTCCTTCTCAAAATCATTTTACAGATAAGGGAACTGAGACAGAGTTAAGCGACTTGCCCAAGTTCACAAAACTAGTGAGTTTCTGAGACCAGATTTGAACTCAGGAAGATGAGACTCCCTGCTTCTAGGCCCAACATTATATGTCCTACACCACCTAGCTGCCCTAAAAGAATAAAACTGTAATTTCATTTCTTTCCATAGATTGCAGTTGTCCCATTTCTAAAATACCCTTCACTCAATGTTACTTTTCAGTACCAAAATGTCTGATGAATGTGAAGGGCAATATTTTAAACCATTTAAATATATTTAATGGAGATCAGAATGTTTGGAGATCCCTTACCTGAAGAATTTACTTCTTCCATAAGTCCATTTTCCACTGATTCACATGAACTCCTTCACCAATGAAAGCATTGCTTTCATAAATTATTTTGGTCAAAAAAAGAAAATCATCATGTGCAGCTAACCTCTTTTGTGATACAGCCTCCTAAAATGAACTAATATGATCCCTCAAATAACACAGTCAGTATGTACCTGGAGGTATTCTTAAAAGTTTTTCCCACTTGAAGGGACTTGCCAGAGCTTGCATTTTGCTGGCAAAGCCTTCAAGAACCCAGGGTCACCTCCATTTCATGGATGAGTAACCAGAGAAGAAATTTAGTGGAGGTTTTTAGGGTGTATAAAAACATGACCTCAACTAAAAAAACTCAGGAGAGCAGGCCCTAACTATCCACAGAGAAGAGACAAGAGAATGAAGAGCAATTATTGTTCACAGTATGGTATTGTAAAAATATTTTGAATTGACTGGGCCTGATTGGGGGGGCTAATCTGACTGGGGGACTAATCTGGGGACTGTTGACTGTTGACTAGCTGACTGCTGTTAATTTAATGTGAGCCGTTTATAAAGTTCCACCATATTGCTCCACTCCCAAATTGATAAGCAAAAATATTAAGACGCCTCTTAACTAAATAATCCAAGCAGAGTTTATTTATGAGATACTATTGAAAATTAAGAATACAGGGAAATAAAATGTACAACCTGACTGCTTTCCTGCAGCCTCTTTCCACCTGCTGTGCCTCGAACTTCTTGAATACAATAAATAAGGGCCTTAGCCACCTCCGGCCTCAGGGCACGTTACACTTTCCCTGGTTTGTAATAAGACCTGTAACCTTTTTAATACAATAAGGGCCTTAGCAGCACCCCACCTCAGGACACTCAGGTCCTTTCTTCTAACTCCAAACCCCTTTCACTTTGTAAATCCCCCTGCTCAGCTCCCTTCTTCTAACTCCTCTTAATATTCACTTTCTCCAACCTGTACCCTGTGCTGACCGCTTCTGTGCTCTCCAATGCCTCCTGTTCAGTCTGTCTTCTGCTGCCTTTGCTCCTAGTCCTGCGTTGCAGTTCCTCTCGTCCCCCATCTCTTTGTCCGAACCTCTTCTTAGCCTCTCTTGTCAGTCCTTGTCTAACCGAACCCCTCTGTCTTTGTCCACCCCCCTTGCTGTCTAACATCCAGGTCTATATACCTTTTCTTCTCTCCACTCAACTCTCGGGGCTTCCTGTGCCCCCACACCAAGCTAATCTGCCAGCCCGGGCTGCAGCTGGTTGGGGGCGGGGTGCTCTCGAGCCTCATGTGCCTCACCAGAGCCCAGCCTGGACAAGCCCAGTATCTCTCGGATCCCTCTGCTCAGGTTGGAGGGAGCTGGGGCTTTATCCCCCCAGCTGTCTGACCTGGCATCTTGTACAGCCCACGGGGCTTTTTGGCTCAGCTGAAGCTGAGGAGGAGGGGAAGAGACTCTGAGGGCCTAAGGCTTTCTAATCTCAGCCTAAAGGTAGGGTCCCAAAATCAAAATAAATTTCCACAGTATGCACATAGAGAGACAACAGAGCATCTCCCTTGGTGAGTATATGTAAGTGAGTGTGTATGTGTGTATACATGTATATGTGTGTGTAAGTGAAAGATACTGCAGAGGGACAGCAATGTAAGACAAATTAATTTAATTTTTTTTTTTTTGCAGGGCAATGGGGGTTAAGTGACTTGCCCAGGGTCACACAGCTAGTAAGTGTCAAGTGTCTGAGGCTGGATTTGAACTCAGGTACTCCTGACTCCAGGGCCAGTGCTTTATCCACTGCGCCACCTAGCCGCCCCATGAATTAATTTTTAAATTACATTTTGGCCCTGACTCTCAACTTTCTTCTTCTCTGATACTTGTGCTTGGTTATTTTTTTTTTGTATAAGAGCCTCAGGAGGTAAACAGAGTCTGGACCTAAGACTAGAATTCAATGGGAGGAGAATACTGAGCTGAATTGCCTGTGTGAAATTGTGATATTCTTTTGATATCCCCATACATCTTCTTTATATAAAAGCTCATACAGGGATGTGCTGGAATCAACTCTAACCAATTTGCAAGAACCAACTGTTAAATGTTCAGTTTGACCATTTAAGGAAGGGGAAGTAATAACCATTTATTAGTCATCTACTATGTGCCAGACACTGTGTAGTACTTTATATTATCTCACTTGATTCCGATTTGATTAATAGATCAGAAATTAGCAATCACTACAAATAAAAAATTTGATCTATTGTTTTGCTGATTGTCTTAACTTAAGAAAATATTAATAATACAGATTAAATTTAAAAGTGGGTTGAGTATTTTTTTTTCAAAGAGCTCAGTTATTGACCAATTACCAGCATGCTGCTGAACCCATCTTTTTAATATCATCTTCTATTATTTGTTTTATAATGCCACAAGTCATAGAATACGAGAGTCTCTAAAATACCACTCAGAGAGCTATATACACATGGTGGGTCCAAGGAAGCTCCCAGACATAATAAGTAAAGTATTAGAAATTCATGGAACAAAATATGCCATTGGATATTTGTACAAGTGGAAAAGATGTTGACAAGTTCAAGGGACAGCTGAGCTCAACAGAAAGCAGAGAAGGTGCCTTGCACATTGGGTAGATTGCCAGGGAGGAAAACATATGGGAGGACATAGACAAGATAAGATAGACAGATATGGATTGGCGGTGATTAGAATCATTGTAGGGAACAGCCACATAGACTGGCTCACACCTCTATTGTGAGCAGTAAGTTGAAACATGCCCTATTCCAAAAAGACCGGAAAATTTAATAGTGAAATAATCAAATCATCTTTTTTTTCATATTTTATTATTTTTAGTTATATAGAATCATTTTTCACCTTTTATTCTTACTTTATGAGTTAATCTCAAGGCAATGGAGGAAGAGTTGAAGCTAGTACATTGCTATCATAAAAGAATACTGTCTCCTATGGAGAATTGGCCTGAAAGAATCTTTCATTCACCACTGGCTTGGGGACAAAGTATTCCATTGCATTTTTTTTTCTAATCTTATTTCATTTAGAAATCTTTCTCAATTTACCTGTTTATCTCATCCTCAAATCAACATCTCTTATCCTTACCTCATTAATTGGACTACTTATCTTTATGAAGTCCTTATTTTATTGAATCTGGGTAGAATACTCTTCTCTCCTTGCTGGAGGACTTCTATTTCAATCAATCTATCATCAATGACTTTGTTGCTCTCAGATGAAGGACCCCTCCTTGACCTTTGTACATTTGACATTTTTACCACTTCCTTCTTTTGGATAATGTCTTCTCTTTGGTTTCTTTCAGTTCACTACATCCTTATGGTTGTATTCCTATCATTTTAAGATCTAATCATTCTCCTCATTTTCACTTATGGTGCTTGCTTCTCCACTTTCTGTCCTTAGTCCTTTTTCTCTCAATAAACAATGGCCTCATTCATTTCTGTATCTTCTCCAGGCTCTATATCTGCATTTCTAAAAAGTAAATGACATCCAGTTCCACATATTCTAATGATAACTCACCCTATCTCAAACATTCAAACGAAGTTTACTTTCTTTTCCCCCAAACCTATTCCTCCTTCTGATTTTAGCATGTACCACCACCCTCTTGCTAGCTCTCAATCCTTGGCGTAATCATTGACTTTTCTAACTTTTTCCTATGTGGCTTTTATCACTGAAGCAGTCTTGCCATATCTGTTCACTCATAATGATCTCTCCATTTGCCTCAATTTTTTTAAATTTGCAAATGACAAAACTCCTTGAAAAGCTGGGCTTTGGTGGGGGTGGGGGCAATGAAGGTTAAGTTATTTGCCCAGGGTCACATACTATGAAGTGTCAAGTGTCTGAGGCCAGATTTGAACTCAGGTCTTCCTGAATCCAGGGCCAGTGCTCCATCGACTGTACCTAGCTTCCCCTTAAGTTGGTCTTTTTAATACTGCAACTGCACTTTTATCTTTTCCCAACAAAAATTTCAGGTTCCTAAAAGTACAATCTCAGGATTCTTGGGCTTGGCATACATCCTGATCCAAGTCCCTAAAGGACTACTGGAACTGTCTATATGCCCTGTAACCACAACCCCTTTATGTGTGCTGTCTCCTTCAATTAGAATTTAACCTTCTTGAGAACAGAAATTTTCTGCATTTATATCTGTATTGCCAGTGCTTAGCACAATGCTTGGCACATTTTAAGTGCTTAATACTTTTTTCATTCTGTTCCAAAAATTCCTTTTGCATTGATATGGTGGCTTAATCTCTTCCAGTCATTCTACTGCCACATCCCTAATTTATTGGATATCCTCTTAACCAATCCTCAAGCTTCCCTTCTCTTCCCATACTAATATATCCTTCATACTGCTACCATATTAATCTTCCAAATGCACACCTTTTGCTCATATTATTCCTTTGCTCAAAACCTTTCAATGAATTACTATCACTTACTGGATAAAATTTAGAGTCCTTATCCTGGCATTCAAAGGCCTCAACAATCTGAAAATGACTTTGCAGGATTATTTCAGGATACTCCTTCCCATGTCCTCTATCCTAAAGACAAAATGTATTTCTCACTACTCCTATACACATGTATAATCCCCAACACCACCGCTTCCTAATTTCCTCCTATTAAAATCCTACCCAAGCTTTAAGATCCAACTTAGATGTCTGCTACACTTATAAATTGGCATTATAATAGGTCTAGATAGAGAAAGCACCTAAAAGAGCATGTAATCCAACTCCCTTGTTTTACAAATAAGAAAACTGAGGCCAGGGAAGTTGTGCCTTGAGTCAGGTCATAGAGCATTAGAAGTGTTCTTCTGATTCATTTGGTTCACCAGGTCCTCTGACTCTAAGATCAATGCCCCAAAGGAAAACGTATAGTGATGCTTCACCAGTCTCTATAAGATAAAGGACCATGTCTTCTCTAATTTTATATCATTGCCTAACCTTTTTTGGTTAATATGTAATATGTAATATGGTTTACATATGTAAAGCATTAGCAACTTTTAAAAATGATACTCATCTCATGAATATAAAATGGATGGATATATATATTATATATACATAAATACTCATGCATATATAGTCTTTTCTTTTGGGAGGGCAATGAGGGCTAAGTGACTTGCCCAGGGTCACACAGATATAGTCTTATTCATATGTACATTTATGTATAAGATACATAGTTTATCAACCATATATGGTAGCTTTCCCAAAGTTCTAATATTTCCAAATTGGCTCAAAGCAATGCTTTTCATTAAAAAAAAAAAACAACACAGATTTATTTTTGATGTTGATTAGAGAATACACTAGGAAAAAATGTTTTGATATTTTATTGGCTTATTTTAGATAATCTAAGCATATGTGATATATCATTTATAAATACTAATTTTGAGAAAAAAACATTGTTTCATATATGTTTCAAAGGTAATGTGAAATAAATTTTGTATTATATGAGCCCCTGTTTCTTTAAAAAAACCTTGATTATACTATGTAAGGTTTCTCTGAGACAGGGAATTTTTATAGGCTTTTCTTAGAACAAACACAGAAGGTTTGTAAATTTAAAATTTCCTTAGCTTATTTCATATAAAACAAAAACCAGTTCATGATTGCATTTAATTCTCTTAACAGAAATGTAAGTACTTTAACCTAATTTTTCTCAGTAATTCAATTAAATTAACAGGCTACTTAATTATTTCTTGATACTACAGGATAATTATGCAAAAAATTAGCTTTTATGTCTGCCCAGAAAGAATTGATAGCTAGGTTACCAGGTAACTCTGACTTCAAAGTATTATTGTCTTGGGAGAAAAAATTGTCCATCTTCAACCTGTCTCTGAAAATATCCTGAATGTTTGCTATTCCTCCATAGTTCCTCATTTCTATTGAGGCTACCACTAAATGGATGGAGTTTTCCTGAAATTTCTCTTCATGTGTATTTCTATGTGCATATAATGCCTCGCAGTACAGTGTAAGTTCCCTCAAAGGCAGGATATGAATATTTTCTGCAACCTGTGTTTTCTTAATACTGAGAAAAATGCTTTGCCCATAGTAGGTACTTAATAATAAATATTTGTTGGATTGATCTGAACTGATTATAGGAGATGAAGCTCATTTTCTTTGCTGTCAGGGTTACTAGATTAGATTCAGTTATGCTATACAAAAGGAATACTTAGATTTCAAAAAGACATTTGACAATGTGTTATATTATTCCTATGCAGAAGATGGAGACATGGGGGCACAATGATGGTACAGTTATGTACATTCATAACCCCTTGAGTAACCAGGTGCAAAATGGATCAAAGTCTAACTGGAGGGAGTGGGGGACTCCAAGGTTATGTCTTTGATTCTATGCTATCCAACATTTTCATCAATAAGTTGTGGGAAGGCAAATGTCAAATTTTCAGGTGACACGCTGTTAGGAGGGATACTTAATATGTTGGATGTCATAGGCAGGATCCCAAAATCTTGATATTTTAGAAATTTGGATGGAATCTAAAATGATATGTAGCAGGGGTAAAAGTAAAGTCATGCAATTGGTTCACAAATATCACCTACATAAGTGCAAATACCATAGTTATACCACAATTCATCTAAAAAATTTTTTTAAAGACCTAAGAGTTTTAATGGTCTGCAAGGTGAATATATCAACAGAATGACATAGCAGCCAAGAAATGTAATCTTAATCTGCATGAAAAGGGATATGTTGTCCAAAATAAGAGAGATGAGAATTCTACCATACTCCATCTGGACTGCATTTAGGAGCACAGCGTTCAGTTCCAGTTACACATTTTAGCTATGATGTCAACAAGTTGGAGTTCCAGAAGAGTGTCACCAGGAAAAGAAAAGGGAATACATAAACAACGCCATGGGAAGAAAAGGTGAAACAACTAGGGATGTTTAGCTTAGATAAAAGCAGATTTAGGTAGATATAATAATAGTATTCAAATCATATGGAACAAGGATTCCATGTGTTCTGCTTGTCCACATCAGGAAGGACTAGGAATAATTAATTTTAGTTAATGAGTGCCAGATTTAGGTTTGATATAAGGGGAGGAAAGCAATTAGAGCTGACCAACAGGAGAATGGGTGGCTGTACAAAGTTTTCATCACTGGTGATTTTCAAGCAGAGGTTGGAGAAGTAATTGTCAGCGTATTGTTGAAGCAGCTAGTTGGTACAGTGGGCCTGATAGGAAGACCTAAATTCAAATCTGGCCTCAGACATTTTCTAATTGTGTCACCCTTGGGCAAAGTACTTAACTTCATTTTCCTCAGCTGTCAGATGGGGACAATAATAGCACCTGACTCACAGGGTTATAGCAAGGATCAAGTGAAAGCATATCATAAAACGATTAGCAAAATGTGTGGCACAAATCAGTGTCATATAAAACTTGTTATTGTCATTATTGTCGTTGTTATTGTTGTTATTCATAATTCATGTATTGGTTGGTTTAGATATCTTTTGTGGCCCCTTTTAACTCTTGTATGATTCTATTAGGATTAGAGAAAGCTACTGGACTTATGATTTTATTGTATAGGGAACTTCCTTTATTAGTACAAATTAGCACCTTCTGTATAATTTTTAGATTTAGAAAGTTATATGGAGCATTAAGAAATTAAATGACTTGTCCAAGGTCACCAAACCAGTATATTTCAGTCATTATTTGAACCTAAGTCGTCCTGGTGTCAAGATTAACTCTCAGGGCAGCTAGGTGGTGCAGTGGAGTCAGGAATACCTGAGTTCAAATCCGATCTCAGAGACTTGACTAACTGCCTAACCCTGGGCAAGTCACTTAACCCCAATTGCCTCACAAAAAAAACAAAACAAAACAAAACAAAACAAAAAAACACCACAATTAACTCTCTATCCATTCTACCATATTGCTTCATTTATTAATTCTATTAAATTATTTATTAATTTTTCTGTTAAATTGTATTAAATGTTACCATTTTAGTTCTGCATTTAAGTTCCCTGTAGCTTTAAAAAATGACTTTAGAATCGTTGACATGATTTATAGTATTTTGTCTTTTAAAAATATTTTTAATTGTTGTTCTATTATACCAACATGGCTACATTTTCTAAATTGACTAATTGGCTTTTCCAGCTTTCACACTCATTTTAAAAGTCATGACTTCAGATGCAATAGAACATTTCTTTTTTTTTCAAAGAGAGACTTCATGATTAATTTAGGCCATAAACCCAAGTCTTTGAAAAAGAGTGAGCTAGATAGGATAATGATAACACTGCTTCTTTCCCCTATTTTTAAGCAGGAAATTACCTGACTATACGGATGAACAATCATTGAAATCATCACCTGATGTGTCTGGCAATAGCTTTTCATCAATGTCACCATTTGTCAGGGCTTCATCTGATGTGATAAACTGGAGGATTGATCAGCATCTTTTGTTTTCCTTCCATTCTCTCAGCTTCACCTCATACTATTTGTGTCTAATTTGCTCACTTGGCCAGATGTTGCCTATGGTATATCTGTATACATGTATCACATGAGAATTTATATGTGTCTATTAAAGAGGGAGAAAGCATAGCCTTGCATTCCATAAACACTCATCCTCTCCCTGTTTTGTTTCAGTTTTTTCTCTGGCCAATGTCTAGCCTGCCAGACTGACCTCATTACTCACTTTGAGGCCTCTCACTTCTCCAGGGAGAACAGCACCAGCATTTCCACTTTGCTCCCTCAGACTGTCCCTGGTTGTTTGATGTATTATTCCCATTCGCCTCTCCAAGCACAAAGAATAGTACCACTTATCGTTGAGGGGTCACATCACACTAGGATCACAGATCCATGTTTCTGCCTCTCCAAACAAGGTATGGCTTTAACTGCACTTTGAGAAGTTTTAGAATCTTTCTATACTATGCAAAGAAGAAACTCCTTATTCAGAATGTGGCTGGGCCTTTCTGATTGCCTCCAGTCTCAGCTCCACTACATGTAGTATTTGACACTCACTAAAAATCCTTAAGCATGGGGCAGCTAGGTGGCGCAGTGGATAGAGCACCGGCCCTGGAGTCAGGAGTACCTGAGTTCAAATCCAGCCTCAGACACTTAACATACACTTACTAGCTGTGTGACTGTGGGCAAGTCACTTAACCCCAATTGCCTCACTAAAAAAAAACAAAACAAAACAAAAAACAAAACAAACAAAAAATCCTTACGCAAGGCCTATAATTCACCCATACGTTTGCTTTTTCTGTTCTTAAAAAAAAAGGATCATAGCATAGGCTGGATGTCCCTATAACCTTTCCTCCTTCCTGCTTAGTCCCTTTATTTTGGGGGGCCTGAAAGTTGAACTCACACTTGGACACTGAGATCCTTAGGGGAAAAATCATGTGTCATCTTGGGGGGAAAAGTACAAAACATTTGAGAAGCAAGTTTAGCTTTTCTTCCTCCCCACCCCCCCTGCCAGCGACTTGTTTTGTTGTTTGCTCTGATTTGTCTGTTTTTGTTTTATTTTTCTTATCTCAGCACCTACTTCTGTACTTTACATAAAGTAGGTATATAACAAATGCTAGTTAGTTTGCATTGGATTCAAATAATTCTTTAATCCTATTTATCACTAACACAAATAAAATATTCTGGAAGTAGAATACAAATGTGACATAGTCATAAAATCCTAGTTTCTGGATTATAGCCAATATCTACTCCATTACCCCCCCCCAAAATAGTACAATATGGGATCCAGATATAAGTTCCACACACATAATACAAAGTACCCTGCTGCCCAGTGCTTCGGTATTTCAGCAGTTAATTCTTACTTAGGACCACATGGGCCTAAGATCTTGTTCATTGCCTGAATCTTTTCCCTTTTCTTGCAGAATCTAGCTATTGTGGTATTGTGTGAGCCTAGCCTGAAACTCAGGAAAAGGGGGCTCCAAGAGGTTTCATAGTGGCTATGAATTATCTGGTGTCACTTGGATAATTACAGGTCAGAAATTTGGGATTCAGCCTGATATTTCCAAACCATGCAGCTTTAATTCTAAAGAGTTTTCTTTCTTTTTCTCTGTCTCTATCTCTGTCCCTCCCATTCCTTTTTGTCTCTCTCATCTCTACCCTGTCTCCTTCCTTCTTTCCATATCCTTCTCCCTATCACCTGACCCTTTGCGTGTATGTGCGTGTGTGCACGTTTGTGTGTGCATGTGTGTGTGTGCATGTGTGTGTGTGTGTGTATGCAGGCAGAGAGAGAGATACAAACAGGAAGAAACAGGTAGAAAGCTTTATAGGTATATATATATGTATGCATATGTGCATGTATTTACAAATATACATGTGTGTTGTGTCAATAATAGTATGTATATATGTTTAAGTGTATATATGTACTTATATGCATATGTGTGCCTATGAATATGTATATGTATGAATTATACAGAGTATCTCAAAAGCCATAGTTGATTTTTGGAACACTCTGTATGCATATAGACATTCAATAATATACCTATCATCTATCCCATATTGGTATATTTATATCTACATTTATGTAGCTTTGTCTATATCACTATTATCTAACCCTCACTCTTCTTCACACTCTTCTCTCTGTATCCTCTCCTCTTTTTCTCTTCTCCTCTTCTCTCTCTCTCTCTCTCTCCCCCCCTCCCTCCCATCTTCCCCCTTGTTTCCCTGTTTCTGTCTCTGTCTCTGTCTCTCTGTCTCTCTGTCTTTGTCTCTGTCTCTGTCTGTTTCTCTGTCTCTGGCGCTCTCTCTCTCTCTCTCTCTCTCTCTCTCTCTCTCTCTCTCTCTCTCTCTCTGTCCCTCTCTGTCTCTGTCTCTCTGTCTTTGTCTCTATCTCTGTCTGTTTCTCTGTCTCTGGCGCTCTCTCTCTCTCTCTCTCTCTCTCTCTCTCTCTCTCTGTCCCTCTCTGTCTCTGTCTATCTGTCTGTCTGTCTGTATCTCTCCCTCCCTCCCTCCCATATTCCCCCTTGTTTCCCTGTCTCTGTCTCTCTGTCTTTGTCTCTGTCTGTCTGTCTCTCTCTCTTTCTCTTTCTCTCTCTCTCTCTCCCTCTTTCTCCCTCCCTGCCGTCCGTTTTCTCTCCAAGATCTACCATGTCTGAGAGGTAGGGAAGTGTTTGTTTAGGCTCCTCTGCTGAAGGCTTTCTTCCTTACTGCTTGTCCGCACAACTCTACAATCTTCAGTGCTAAGAAAGCTAATGAATGATAATAATATTCAAAGAGTGGTCTGGGTCTTGAGCAATTGTTTTGTAGTTCATTCCACGGTAATTTCTATGGCCTAAACTCAAAAAGAGCATTAGAGTCTGGTGACTACTTAGAAAATATCTTGTTTGTGCATCACACATGCATGTGTAAACATATAGATGTATAAATATATGATGTATATGGAAAGACAGAGACAGAAACAGAGACAGAGACAGAGTCAGAGACACTGAGAGATTCCTAAATTGAGGTGCTCGGGTACTAGGAGTACTTGCAGCCAACAGTAGATAGAAATTAGTTTTTCTACCAGAATTAATGTTGAAAAAGTGTAACCTCCTAAGGGAATGTCTGACTTCAATTATGCAACAAGTCTGTCTGAAACTCACAGCAGTGTCCTGTAGTTTTTGCCCAGAGAAGCATAGTATCTGCAGAGGTAGTATTCTAATTTGTTTTCCCAGCTCTCAAAAAGGAAATGAATTCTCTCTTTCACCATTTCATAGAGTTTTGAGTTGCAGTAATAAAAATCTCAGGGCAAAAAATGGTGATTTTTTTTCTTATTTAATATGTCATCCATTAAGGTAATGTTAATTAAAGAAGATTTTATAAGAAATAGTTTAAGTAGCATGTGGGTCTGCTTCACAGAAAAACTACC
Source organism: Dromiciops gliroides (assembly GCF_019393635.1). NCBI lineage: Eukaryota > Metazoa > Chordata > Mammalia > Microbiotheria > Microbiotheriidae > Dromiciops > Dromiciops gliroides. The sequence continues at coordinate 212,232,929 of NC_057866.1, read as the reverse complement.
CAAGGCCAACATGCCATGAAACATTTCTGTCAGAAAATCTTTGCTATCCAATTGGTGATAAGTGTAATCAGGAAAAGCAGGATAGATGAGGAGATGCAGTGCAAGAAATCAATGTTTTATTTCCCTCAGCTTCCACCTGCCTTGCATTTTCATCTTCCCTACCTTCTCTCTCAACTGTGCAAATAGGGAAAGGAGCCCACCCAAAACCAAAACCAAAAAAAAAAAAAAAAAAGGAAAGGAAAGAAAAAGAAAGAAGGAAAAATGGATGTGATGATTGGGGCAAGTGGAGGTGGGGGAATCAAACTCACAGACTTGTGGTCCTATGGTCAATTGTTGTTTCTTACAAGAAATACCCAGTTTCAGCCATGGACCATTATTCTTCTGATATTCAAACCTATGTAATAATTTAGCAGATAGAACACTGAACACGGAACCAGTAGACTTGGATTCTAGTCCCAACTCTAGCATTTACTATGCTGTGACCATGGATAAGACATTTAATCTGAGAGTCTTGGTGTACCCATTTGTAAAATAAGAATAACACTTTTGCTACCTACCAGAAAGGTTATTTGTAAGGGAAATTATTTGTAACTCATAAAACACTATGTCATTTTGAGCTGCTATTAAAAAAGAAAGTGAAGAATGAGAGGAAAAAAATAAGTAAAATTTGATTATGCCATGAATAATTACAAGTACTTATTGAGTGTTCACTAAAATCACAGAATATCAAAGCTGAAAAGAATCTTAAAGGTACATAGTTTTTGACATAGAATGGAGCTTGGAGGTCATGGAATCCAAACCTTTTATTTTTCAATTGTTGAAATTATAGTTATGTGTGTGTTAAGTGGCAGAGTTGGTATTTGAACCCAGTTCTTCTGACTTCAGATCTACTGTTCCATTATATTAGTTCAATCTGTACCTGACTTTCAATCCCTCTATATCTTCATCAAGCTGCCTCCAATCCCCTCTTGAAGACCTACAATAATTAGGAATGCATCACACTTGAGGAAATTCATTCAACATTTGGATAACTCTAACAAAATGAATCTTACTGTCCAAGAAAGAAAGTCATAATCTTTCATCATCCCCAAAACATTTTTTTTCTGATCTTAATTTCCCCAGTTCTTTCAAATGTTTCTTATATCGTATGATTTTTAGTCCCATGACCATCATTATCACCCTCCTCTGAACAGAGTTGAGCTTGCCAATCTCCCTCTTGAAAAGTGGTACCCACGGGGACAGCTAGGTGGTGCAGTGGATAAAGCACTGGCCTTGTATTCAGAAGCATCTGAGTTCAAATCCAGTCTCAGACACTTGACCCTTAACTAGTTGTGTGACCCTGGGCAAGTCACTTACCCCTCATTGCTCTGCAAACAAAACAAAACAAAACAAAAAAGTGGTACCCACAAATCAATTTGATTTGATACTGAAAACAGTACAAACTGTGATCTTGCCAAGATAAATTTGTCTCAGTTCTATGCGTGAGTGCGTGCGTGCGTGCGTGCATGCGTGTGTGTGTGTGTGTGTGTGTGTGTGTGTGTGTGTGTGTGTGTGTGTGTGTGAATGATATGTGGTAGGGAGGGGGAATGTAGCTGCTTCTTCTGGTCTCAGCCAAAGCATAACACAAGAGATCTAAAATCCTTGCATATTAAGATATCACTAGATTTCTGTCTGCCACTCCCCACTCTTGCCAGGTTTGTGGTAGTGGAAAGAAATGTAAACACTTAAAAATTGCTTACTAATTGAAAGCATGATATAACTCCTCAATTTTTAACCTGACTGAGCAGGAAAATGTTGATGCCACTGAAAGACAAAGAGAAGTTGGGAGTAGAAGATAACTGGGGTGGAAAGAAGGTATTTCAGTTTTTGACATTTATTTTGAGGTCTTTGGGGACTATGTGACAATTTAAGTTATATAACCATTTGAACTTCATATTATAACATACAAGAGAGGCTCACTGATATCATTACTTTGTAATTTTATTTTAGATAAGGGAAATAAAAGGATCTTTAAGTTATGAAGGAAGAGAATGATGTTCTTTGAAATTCTTCTCACCCAAAATTAAAGATGAAAACAATTATTTCAAAAGGTTTTCTCTATGATCTTTTACTTTTCCTTGGAAGTCATATGAAGAGGTTGTTGCTTTTGTTCTGGATTTTGTTTTCAGTCCACTGTAAACTGCTCTAGCATACAATGCATCAAAACACAGTTCCTTTACTTCTTTCCAGCATGCTAGTTCACCTCGAGGAAGTGTCAAGTCAAACATAAAGGACTATCGCCTGGCGTTAGGGCATAACACATGGCATTTGTATTTATGAAAAATAAATATAGCTTATATAAAAGACAAACTGTAGCATAGAGCAACCCCAGGGTAACATTTAGACAACATCAAGTTACACAAGACATACAACTCTTCTCTGCTATTCACTAAGAAGCCCAAACTTACAACAATTGCTGTAATGTGGGACAGTTTTACTACCTCTGAGATACAAAAATATGCTCTTTATAGAAGATGGATATCAGGACTCTATGCAAAGAAAAAGAGGAATCAAATATTTTAAGGAAAAGCCATATGAACAAGACAGTTTGTCACCCTTTCTCATTAGTTGTGAAATTCAACTTTAAAAAAAGAGAACAATGGCAGCAGAAACTGACATTCAGGACTAGTCTATGGGGCCATCACATGACCATAGATTTAAAGCTGAAAGAGTCTATGTATGTCAAACCTTATTTTGCTGACAGGGAAGTCAAGGTAAAAAGAGGTGGAGTGATTTGTCCATAATCACACTGGTAATAAAGGGATGGGGAAGGTACAAGACCATCAAAGTAAGTTCTAAATGAGTTGTTCTTTAAAGAGACCCTGAATCCCATGGTAATAAAATTGCTATCAACAACATGGGAGGTATTAAATGAAAACACATGTTGACTCCCCATGTGAAGGTTGGCAAATTTACAATAGCAATAGCTTAGCGATAATCAGAGGATTATTTGTCTCACAATAACTTTGCAAGGTCAATACTAGCCAATGTAAAGAATTAATTGTTATTTGAGGTTTTCATGCCTCAGTGCGCACTGGCCTGGGGCTCCGCAAACCGCACGGTGCTCCACCCACTGGTTGTAGCCCTTTCCAGGGCTCTGGCACCTCACATCATCACCACTCACTGACACCTACATGGGCCTGGCAAAATTATAATGATTGGAAGCCTAGTGAGGGCAATCATGTGACTGTCAGAGCGGCCATCCCATTGGCTGGGACTGTGTGGGGTGTTTCTAAGTTTGGGGGAGGAGAATTGGGCATTCTAGGTGGAAGCTGGAAAGCGACAGGCGTTCTGCTGCGTATTTTCAGCTGATTCCTGGGCAGTGGTATTTTTTCAGGTATTATAATTTCCCTTTCCCCATTTTATTTCCTTTCCCTTGATCCTACTGATCCTGTTTGTGTTGTTTTTTTTTTTAATTCTTTCTTGTTAAAATAAATCTTGTTCTGTTTTGAGGGAGGCTGCAGGTCTCCTTCCTTGCCCCAATATTGCGGCAAGCCGCTTAGCTAGCACTCCCCAATTAAAAATTGGTCCCCATAGGATCATAATTTATAGGATCAATTCGATTTTCAATTCAATTCAATAAATATCTATTAAGAATTTACTATGTTCCAGACACTATGCTAAGAGGTACCCTCAAGGAATTTAGCAATCTAGTTGGAGAGACAACATGCAAACAAATATATACAAAATAAGCAATGTACAATGTACAAGATAGATAGGAAATAATTAAAAGAGGGAATGCACTAGAATCCAGAAAGGTTGAAGAAGGCTTCCTGTAGAGGCGGGGATTTTAAGTGGAACTTAAAGGAATTCTGAGAAATCAGTAGTTGGATGGGAGGAGGGAGAATATTCCAGGCTTGGGAGACAGCCAAAGAAAACGCCTGGAGCTGTAAAGTTGCTATCTTTAGGGTGGCTAAAATTCTAGCTAAACTGTCTAAAAATCTATTATGTGGTAGCCATAAATTATAAGCTTTAGCAAGGGTTTAGACTTTTAAGCATTTATTAAGAAGCATAAGAATTTGGTGAGGAGAGAAAAAGAGGCCAAGATTCCTTCATCTATCTATCTCAGGAAGCCAGCATCTCAGCTCCACTCAAACCAAGGTCCCTGGTGAAAGACAGCTCACTCACCCCTTCCTCCTCCCAGAAACCTCCTCGCCAAGAGGAAATAGGGCCATCCACACACACAGCTCCAAGCTAATTGGCTGGTAGCTCTGATTGACAAGTCCCACAGGTGGTTCTATAAATGTAACTTCCAGATGCTTAAGTCACATGGCTATGTTCTCAGGCCAGAGTTCACAAAATATCCCTCCCAGCAGGGGGCATTATTCCAAATTTCATAGTCACCCCTGTGTTTCAGGTGAAGAAACTTGAAACAATAACATTACAGATGCTTATGACTAACTAAGTAAAGGGAATGAAAGGAGAGAAAAAGAAATTGAGTGATGCATTGACAAAGGCTAAAGGGGACACTCCCCTATTAGCGGGTGGACATCACAAACAGAAAAAAATAAAGAGGGCACTCCCCTTTAGTAAGTGGACGTTATAAACAGTGTATATGGAAAAGGAAAACAGGAAAATGTCCATTTAAGTCTTTGGAAGTCCTTTCTCAGATGATTCTTGGGATGTCCTCTGGGCATAGTTGTGGAATGGAAGTCTTTTCAAGTGTTGATGTGTGAATGCTGGTAATCAGCCAGGAAAATTTCCTACAAACTTGAGCTTAACACAACTTTATAATAGCTTTGTCAATAATCAAATCAAACAATGAGAGTTCTCAAAAATACATCTAAGGGAATTCAGGATCTTAGTTGTTACACATAAAACATAATAAAAACAAAAATTGAAACATTCTCTAAAACTTAATCTTACTACAGAGTCAAGAAATGCATCATGTAATTTACAAATGGAACAACCTTTGAGATTATTTAATCTGATGCCTTTATTTCAAAAAATGAAAAAAAAAACTGGGTCTCAGAGAGAAATGGTTTACCCAAGGTGTTACAGGCAGCAGCTAATCAACCCAGGATTCAAGCTCAGGTCTTCTAATCCCAAATCCATTGATATTCCTTCTACACTAGGGCTACTTCCATATATATGTGGCTAGCACCTATTGCAACAATGGTACTCCTCAAGGGCATAGACATAGACATAGGCATCTTTTGCCTCTTTTTCATATCTCCAGTGCTTAACATAATACCTGGCACATGTTTGTTTTTGTTCAGTCGTTTCAGTCATGTCTGACTCTTTGGGGGCCCATTTGTAGTTTTCTAGGCAGAAATACTGGAATGTTTTCCTATTTCCTTTACCAATTCATTTTATGGATGAAGAAACTGAGGCAAACGGGGTTAAGTGACTTGCCCAAGATCACACAAGTAGTAAGTATCAGAGGCTTATTTTTTGTTTGCTTGTTTTTAATTATAAAAGTATTTTATTATTTTCCAGTTACGTATAAAGATAGTTTTCAACATTTGTTTTCATAAGGTTTTTAGTTCCAAATTGTTCTCCCTCCCTCTGCCTCAAGACAGAAAGCAATCTGATATAGGTTATATATGTACAATCACATGAAACATATTTCTATATTAGTCATGTTGTGAAAGAAGAATCAGAACAAAAGGGAAAAACCTCAAAAAACAAAACAAGATAAAACGAAAAAAGTAGAAACAGTATTGTTCAATCTACATCCAGAATACACAGTTCTTTTTTCTGCATGTGGAGAACATTTTCCATCATGAGTCCTTTGGAATTATCTTGGATCATTGTATTGCTGAGAAGAGCTAAGTCTATCACAGTTGATCATTGCACAATGTTGGCGTTACTGTGTACAATGTTCTCCTGGTTCTGCTTGCTTCACTCCTCATCAGTCCACTTAAGCCTTTCCAGGTTTTTCTGAAGTTGGCCTGCTCATCATTTCTTATAGCACAATAGTATTCCATTACATTCATATAGTACAACTTGTTCAGCTATTCCCCCACTGAGGCTGTATTTGAACTCAGGTCTTCCTATCTGCTGCACCATTTAGCTGCCCTAAGGAACCTAATGTTTATTGACTGACTGATTAAAATATAAATTTAATTAATTATATGAATATAATAATATGAATTAAATACGAATTGACTAAAATATGCTAATATCCTGCTTAGAATTAATAAAAGTAAATTTAATATCTCTTAAAATGGCATACATTTCTGCCTAGTCATGTTTGTCCTAAAAAATCAGTGTGGCCTTGAGGATGGAGAGCTTGTCTCAGAGCCAGAAACACCTGGGTTCAAGTCCCCCTCCCTCTCACAAATGCTGACTCTGTGATCCTGGGTAAGGTCTTAAACTTCTCAGAGCTTTCAGCCGGTGGTGTCCAACCCAAAGAGAAACAGAGGCCACCAAAGCATACATAAGGATCCCTGCATATAGATTTTAGAAAATAAAAAAAAAGCATTATCTATGTTTATTGTGTTTCCATTTATTTTATTAAATATTTCTCAGTTAGATTTTAATGTGGTTCAGGCCACATGGGAATGCTGACACCTAATGCTTCTGACCATGTGCTCAATATCTCTGCTTTAAGCAACACCTAAGACTCTAAGTAGCAGAGAAAGTGCCAACATGCTTTAGAAGAGGGGGTTTCTTTCTCCAGATGAAGATAGTGTCTTCTTTCATAGTTCCTTTGCAGTTAATTTGGATATTGATAATAGTCAAAATGATGTAGTCCTCAAAGTTGTTCAATACAACACTATCTGCATCCAGAGAAAGCACTGATAAACAGAAGTATGTATAGAATGGTTTTACATACCTACACACACAAGCACACACACACACACACACACATATTCGTTTCTAATGGAAGCTAGCTCTAAGGCTGGGGTGGGGCAAAGAAAAGGGGGGATAGAAAAAAGAAATTTATATAATTACTTTATTACATATATTTAAAGGAATAACAATTTGTATGTAATAGATTTGCAGTTTCATGTACAATCATCTTTTTTTTATTCTACTATATTATGTATATGTTTTATTTAAGTTTAGAATAAATGAAACAGGGACAGCTAGGTGGTGCAGTGGATAAAACACTGGCCCTGGATTCAGGAGTACCTGAGTTCAAATCCGGCCTCAGACACTTGACACTTACTAGCTGTGTGACCCTTGGCAAGTCACTTAACCCTCATTGCCCTGCAAAAAAAAAAAAAGTAAAAATAGAATAAATGAAATACTTTTAAAAAGAGGTGATTTAATTAACCAGGAGGGGTGAAATCACTGATCTCATCCCTATACCCATATTTGAACTGAATGGGACATGGAACTGTTCAAAAGGGTAATGAACTATAGATCTCTATTATATGTTCAATGCTTCTAGGCAGCTCATCAAATTGATTGTTGAATGTTGCTACTCAGTTACTTTTTTAATATAAGAATATATAGACATTTCTCAAAGTACTTAAACATTCATTTATTATTTAGCACAGAATCATGAAACAACCCCTTTGACTAACCTTGAGGTACTAGAAGTATGTCATAATGTCAGATTTCTTTGAATCCTCCCTTGCTGAGCTTTGGTTCCTATAGTATTCTCATGATTATCTCTGAGTTTTCAGTGATCCAACTTGAAACCCATATGGTGATGTTCCTTTCCATGGGTAGCATCCTAACCATGCATGAGAGGTGATTGTTTCTGTTATCAGCCTTTTCCTCAAGCTTTGCCTAGCATTCATTGCCTTTCATGGTAGATTTTGTACCATTTCCAAGGCAAGACTCCACTGTAACACCATAGAATAGCTTTTCATCAACTAATTTGGCTAGAGAATACTTTTGAGCTCAAAATGTTAATGCAACCCTCAAATGCTGGTTCAGAGGGTCTGGAAGCAAAGAATACACCCTTGATAAATAAGAAGGGATATTTTAGAGCAAAATTAGAGGAAAGCAAGCTATTTTCTACATTGAATGAATATGTAATTTTATATTAAATACTTTAGAGAGAAAAATATCACTAAGTGTTAAAGTTTTCTCATGGAACTCTTGTTCTTGTCTCATGAAACAAGAAAATTTCAGAAATAAAGAGATTTAAATGCTTAACTAATGAAAAATAGAGAAGAAAATCAAGGATTTTATGTTGTGCCTACCCAAAAGCAAAATAAATAATGACGTATAGAGATAAAACAATTATTAAATGCTTACAATGTGTCAAGCACTGTGCTAAGTCCAGGGGATACATGTAAAAACAAGCAAGACAGTTCCTTCCCTCGAATATATTACATTCTAATGGCAGAAGACAACACATAAAAGGGTCTAGAGAGGGAGAAAAGGGGGGAAATTGCTTCTTCAGGGGCATGGCGGGGAGACTGTAGGAAGTGGCATGGTAGCCTGATTGCTGTTTAGAAATAGTGAAAGCTTCACCTGTGGGAGCCATGGGGGAGCTAGGAATGGGATGTTTCCAGAGGAATGAAGATGTCTGAGACTAAGGCCATGAAAGGGAGACTAAAGGAAGTGACACTTTGGAAATTTAGTCAAGCAAGCTCAATTTATTATTCTTTTTTAATTCAATAAGGCCATACTGAGGGCCAGCGAGGTGGCTCAGTGAATAAAGCACTGACCCTGGATTCAGGAGGACCTGGGTTCAAATATGATCTCAGACACTTGACACTTACTAGCTGTGTGACCCTGGGTAAGTCACTTAACCCTCATTGCCCCACCAAAAACAAAAACAAAAAAAAGTTCATACTGTACACCTATTACTGCACACTCTTTTAGGTATTGTGACAACTACAATAAAATAAAATTATTAAACTTGCCTTCTAGGACCTTACAGTCTATAGGTGCTATGAAGTATACACTCAAATAACAAGAAAATAATGTAGTATATGAAAGAGTGTAAGAGGTATTAACAGAATTCACTTTTTGAAAGTTTATTTTTCTCAAGAATCTCAAGGGAAGTAATGAAAAAAGGTGGCAAAGAAGAGGGTCTAAGTAATACCAGGCAACAAACTAGACTACAAAGCAGTAATCAAAATCATTTAGTACTGGTTAAAAAGTGAAATAGATCTGATATACAACATACAGATGTGAATGATCCCAGAATCACAGAGTTAGAAAAACCCAAAGATCCCAGTTACTAAGGAAAGGACTCATTATCTGGCAAGAAATCCTGGGAAAACTTGGAAAGCAGTTATGCAAAAATTATTTTTAGCACAATATCTCACATTATTTACCAAGTTTAAGTTGAAATTTACATGACTTTAAAGTGACATAACTTACATGTTAGAAGAGCAAAGAACAAAGTATTTTTTCTGATCTATGAAGAGAAATCACTAGCAAACAAGGTCTTGATCCAAACAAGAGGATCAGTGAAGATAAAACAACTATGTTAATTACACAGAATTAAAAAGGTTTTACACAAAAAAAAACAATATAGTTAAAATTTGAGAGTAAGCAGGTAGCTGTAAGGAACAAAATTGCAGCAAGTTTCCATAATAAAGGTCTCATAATCAATATATTTAAAGAATTGATTCAAATATTTGAGAATAAGAACCATTCCTGATCAATAAATGGTCAAAGGATATGAATAGGTCGTTTTCAAAGGAAAAAAATGCAAGCTACCAACAACCACAGGAAGAAGTGTTTCAAATTAGAAATAGGGAAATTCAAATGAAAGCAACTCTGAGATTCTACCTCATGCCCATCAGCTTGGCAAAGCTGACAGAAGAGAAAACTGCCAAATGTTAGAATGGCTACAGAAAAACAGGCATATTAATGAACTGTTGTTGGAGTGATTGGCACAGTCATTCTGGAAAGTAATTTTTGGAGTTATATCCCACCTCCCAAATCGCTAGACTGTATATACCTTTGGGCTCCAAAATCTCAAGACAAGTCACATATCTCCAAGGAAGGAAAAAATATTTATAGTAGCTCTTTCATAATTGCAAAATGAATCTTTAAATAAACTGAAAATTAAGCAAATCACCATTTATGGAAGAATTCATAAATAAATTATGGTGTGTGTGTGTAATGGAATATGATTATTCCATAGTAAGTGGACAATTGCAAAGGAAGCTGAGATGACCTGCTTTATGAACTGATACAGAATCAAATCAGCCAAGGGAGAATAATTTCTATGACAAGAAAATCAACTTTGGAATATTCTAGAACTCTGATGAATTAGGAATAAACCATGATTCCAGAGGACTTAAGCTGAATACTAATGACTTCCTTCCAGAAAAGGGAAGGGTTTTAAATGGAGAATTAGACATACTTTTTAAAAATATTGCCATTGTGGCCTTATTGATGGTTTTTTAGCCATGAACATTTTTCTTTTTTTAATTGTTTAATGGGGAAGGAGCTAATGCCAGTTATACTTAGAAAAGAAAAGAAAAAGAAAGCATTGCTTTTCTTTGAGGGTATCAGGGAAGGTTAAAAACATGATTTCTGTGGCAGACCTTGAAAATGAAATCAAATTTTGAGATGTAAATGGGCAAATTTTATACAGAGGGGCATTCTAATCATAAGAAACATAGCAGAGAAGGGGAATGAAGTATGAGTTTGGGGCAACAATAAGTATATTGGAAGATAATTATGTTGTAATATATTGTATATTGTACTTATTATGATAAGTATATTGGTAGATTAGAAGATACAGCAGACACTTTAGGGATATTAAATGAAATAAAACAAGAAAGGGATCTTAGACCCAGATGATAAAAGATCATAATTGAAAAGTAAAAGTCTTTATTCAGTACAAAATGGGAAGACCAAAACATTTTGTAAGCAGAAAAAGATCTGGAACTGAGGAGGCTGGATTGGAAGAGAAATATGGGATTATGGAAGAACAATTAGGAAGCAACTATAGTAATCAACTATTGTTGGGAAACTTAAGGAGAATGTTAAGAAGTGTGGCAATACAGGAAAAGAACAAATATTCCTAATTTCAAGAGAGCTGAAAATGGAAGTGAGCTCTAGGCCAGATAACTTGACACTGAATCCTTGTGAAATTTTTGAACATATGCTGAAAGGCATGAGTCTTTAGAAAAGTAAATAGTGATTACTAAGAGCCATTTTAGGTTCATCAAGCATAATTCCTATGAGATTAACATCATTACTTTCTTGGCAGAGTTGATTCCTATAGATAATATACCTGAATTTTAGCAAGACATTTAACACTCTCATATTGTTGACAACTTAAAGAGGTGTGGGAGAGGAAGAACTGATTTAATGAGTTGCCCCACAGAGTAGTGATTAATGAAATGAAATCAATTTACAAGAGGTCTCTAATGAAGTCTCCCAAGGATGTTACGTGTGTAAAGCATTTAGCAAGCCTAAAAGTGCTATATAAATGCTAGTTGTTAGTGTACTATTCAACATTTTTATGAAACATTTGGAAGAAAGCATGGATTTAATGATCCAAAGGATACTGACAATCTAGAAGATAGATTCTTAATCTTTTTGTGTCATGGTCCCTTGTGATATTCTGGTGAAGCCTATGTTTCCAGACTTCTTAGAACATTTTAGATGCATAGGATAAAACATACAGAATTGCAAAAGAAACCAAAGGTTAGCAAAAATACAAAATGTTTCCTATCCTTGTAAGTGAACTCCATGAAATTTGCAATTGCAGGCTGGGGAGAGGTGCTACTGGAAAACAGTTCCTTGGAAAAATATTTGGGGATTTTATGTGACTCAACATGAGTCAAAAGTTGACTATGGCAGCCAAAAAAAGCTTATGTTTTGTTTTGTTTTGTTTTTCAGGGGGAGAATGGACAGGCGAAGATGGGGAGATACAGAACTAAGATTTTTGTCTCAGTGTAGTGAATTGCTGTACAAATATGCAAACTTCTTCCACTGATACATATCACCATCTCTTCTGTGATTTTCCATCTCAGAGCACTGTCTGCGGCACTACAATGTTAAGTGACTTAGTCAGGATCACAGAGTCATTGAATATAAGAGGAAGAACTTGAAACCATTTCTTCCTAACTCTAATGCCAGTCTTCAAACACAATGGCATTCTGCCTTTGCAGTTAAGCTTAGGCAACATTAATAGAGGCAAAGTGTCCAGTATGAAAGAGGTTATCATCCTACTGTACTTGGACTCATTCAGAAAATACACAGAATACTTACTTAGAATTATGGATTTCAGGGGCAGCTAGGTGGCGCAGTGGATAGAGCACCGGCCCTGGAGTCAGGAGGACCTGAGTTCAAATCTGGCCTCAGACACTTGACACTTACTAGCTGTGTGACCCTGGGCAAGTCACTTAACCCCAATTACTTCACAGACACACACAAAAAGAATTATGGACTTCAGAATTTAGGAAGGACGTCATCATACAGCAACATGTCTGGAAAGAACTGGTGACCATGAGGGCATAGTCAAAGAAAACAGGAATAGTTGAGAAGAGAATATTCAGGAAGAGATATAATAGCTATGTTCAATTACTTGATGATAGAAATTGACATTGAAATAATACTAGTGGAGCATTCACTCTTTTTTTTGTTGTTGTTGTTTTTTTTTGTTTGTTTTTTTTGGCGGGGCAATGGGGGTTAAGTGACTTGCCCAGGGTCACACAGCTAGTAAGTGTCAAGTGTCTGAGGGCCGGATTTGAACTCAGGTCCTCCCGAATCCAGGGCCGGTGCTCCATCCACTGCGCCACCTAGCTGCCCCGGGGCATTCACTCTTAACAAAAGCCTTCCTTTTCACCACTCTAATCTCACCTAGTACTTTCCTTGCATCTTTTATTCACTTACAATTTTATATTAAAGTTATCTTAATAGCCTTCATATAACCTACTAGCAGAGGTGTGCTAGTAAATGTCCAACTATCAGCTCTATGAGGGAAAAGTATTCAGCACACACTTTTAAGTTTAATATATATGCATTATTCACTCTTTTCTCTAGCACTTTCTTAAGTTTAGACAATGAACAAAACAATGAATCAAGTCCTTATTCGTAAATTTTGCCAATTTCCAAGGTACAAATACTCATACAGAAAGTGTAACAATCTGTTCTATCAAGATTATCTATTCCATCAATATTTCATTATGTCAACACAACCCTGTTACTAGCAGGAAAGTTCTATGAAGGCAAGAAGTATGATATAAATGTTGTTATCTCCCCTACTATTCTATATGGTATAGTGTTTAATAAGATGTAAATTTGTAATATTATTGAAACATCTTTTACATTGAAATAAAAGATAAGGTCCAATGCCTTTTGAAAATAAACATTTTTAGCTGTGTAAAAAAAAAACAACAAAACTTCTCTAAACTTTATAACAACACATTTTGACAAAGAAGACAATTTTAAGCACATGGAACACATCCATACTCCTTCCTCCCAAAGCTTTATCTCACTGATATTCTCATCAGCAATATTCTTTCCAAGGCCCACCTCTATAGTTCACCATATAATACATCCCATTGTGCTCTCTGGAACACAATCTCAATTTTCAACATTTTTTACATCCCCAAAGTTTTTAGCCAACATAGATTATACCTGCTCACTTTAGTAAAAACCTATTCCCCTCACTCCTAAGGACACTACAGCTCCTCTGATTTTCTTTACTTCTTCATCTGCAGATCCTTAACTTATGAGATCAGAATGGGAGGAGAGACAGAATGGATAATATTCCTTGAGAACTCCCATTTTCAGATCATTGCTTTACAACCAATCTAAAATCACCATTCATTTCTAAGGTCCATAAAATCTGTAAAAAAACCTGTAAAGCTCTTTTTTTCCATTCGTATCATCTATCAAATAATAGCATCCATCCCCAAATTTCTCTATTTTGTGTAAGTATGAACATATTTACATAAACCATATGTAAATATATACACATGTGCATATATGTTGTCTTTCCTCTCTAGATTTCAAGGTTATTCAGATCAGGGACTGTTTCACGCTTGTCTTTCTATCTCCAGTGTATGACACTATATATTGGATAAATGTTGATAGAATTGAATCACATTGAATTATTGTTAGAAGAAACATGGTGATTGTTTCTGTATTTCTTTCCTTTTTCAATGGGTGGAGGTAGGTGGTAGAAAGAAAATGAATGCCTGATAAATAAAAGAAAATAAAATATATAGCATTTGCTTTATAGTGCTAATGTTTTCTAGTTTTAAAATAGCCATTTCCCCCTCCTCTTTTTTTGAATATACTTTGTCTCTTTTGGTAGCACATCTTATTTGAAAAGCCTTCTTTTGCAGGATAAAGGCCACGTTAGTCTTAACATTTATTCACATTCCAGCCCTTTCATGAAATTGACAATATAGATAGATAGAACCAGATTAGGAATCCTGGTTCACCAAGCATGAATTACTTTTAAAATTTGTATAGAACATGTTCACAGGGCAGCTAGGTGGTGCAGTGGATAGAGCACTGGCCCTGGATTCAGGAGAACCTGAGTTCAAATCTGGCCTCAGACACTTTACACACTTACTCTGTGACCCTGGGCAAATCACTTAACCCCAATCGCCTCACCAAAAAAAAAAAAAAAAAGAACATGCTCACATGACCAATGCCATTTCAATGTAGCTGAGTTCTCTTAATAATTAGTCTATATAGCTATTTTAATGTAACTAGGAAGGAAGCGAAGACTGATCATAAATGTGCATAGCAGATCTATATGTGACAGGTCGGAATGCTTTCTGAAATATTCTAGTTCAACAGTTCTATTGCTCTCAAACTTCCATGGAGCTGTGATCTCATGTTATGTAGGTATTACTTTAAATGATGTAGATCACATCCTATACATGCCTACCAATCCTGTGTGAATCTTGTCGATGACCTCCCATAAGTTCTTCATTGGCCTTCATCAAATTTTCCTGAAATTGAACTAATACAAGCTGGTATACAGACTGTCTAGCAGTGATCTCTCACTCTAACCATATGGCCAAGCCAACCTCTGTTTCCTTCGTCGATTTAGTTGAGCCACTTTTTCATTATTCTTTGTTTGTACCATATCAAAGCATGCTCACATTTGCCATGAGCCTGTCCACTTCTCTGTGGCCAATCCTCAACTACTATTCTTGAGAGGCTGTAACATTCCATGAAGCGTAAATGTAGACTATCCCTGGAAATACAGCAATATTAAAAAGATAGACCTTTTTTTCAGGAAGAAGATTAGAGTTAGTAAAGAAACTTTGAAGTTTCCCAAAGATGACCCAGCCTAATTTCTTCCTCTTCTTTTCTGGGTTTAACTCTTTGTTCATCTGTAAGGTCCAGCTGAGATCTACATGTTAATTGGCAAGCTCTGCCCAGTTACATATCATAGTATAGACAAAGGCATTCTTTATCCATGTTATTTTTTTTTCTTGGAAGGATAGTTAAACCAAGTTTTTCTGGCTGATAGTGGATCTCATTTAAGAGTGCTCCAATGTTCTCAAAATTGATACAATCAGCACAATGTTATCAACAAAGAAGTACATCCAGAGGCCTTGCAACGTATAGTAAAAACCTTCTTAGACTCCTAGTCTCTGTTTTTAATATTTTCTTGATATAAATGCACAAAGGGATATTGGGCAAGGTTATCTATTAGATTTTCAAGGAAATTTGTATAATTTTAATATGCTTGGGAGATAACATTGCAAGATGATTTTTAAGATGCAGATTTTCTCTACCAGTTGATATGCTTTTTATAATTGGTAAACAATCAATACAGGGGAATTTATATTCTTTATTTTTAAAAATCTCTTTTATGATGGTAAAGATATTCTAGAAAAAAACCCTTCATGTTCCCTCCCAATATCCTCATCAAGGATGTCCTTGGCTCATTTGTGGATTACTTTTTTAAATAATTTTAGATAAATGAGAAGTATGCATAGAGGGTGGTAGTTATTGGTTTAATCCCCAGTGACTAATACAATGACTTGCACATAAAAGGTAATTAATAAATGATTGATTCAGTTACTTTTTTGTGATCATGAAACAAAAACAATATTTCGTAAAAACAGATTCATTTCATGATAAAAATCAGCATATCCACAAAAAGTAATTGTATTTATATGCTCATGAAAAGTAAAAGATGAGGTGGGAAGAGATATAATTAAACTGAGTGATCTAGATGGCTCTGGGATTAATTTTGAAGGGTATCAAGCAATATGGAAGTAGGGGTAGATTATATCTACAAAGAATTCTCACACTAATAAGAGATTTGGATGGTTTTCTAAAAAAGCATTTTTATTTAAAGTTCTGAATTCCAAATTCTATCCCTCCTTCCCTCCTTCCCCTTCCCACTTCCCCAAGTGGCAAGCAATCAGATATAGGTGAAATCATGTAAAACATTACCATAGTAGTAATTTTGTATAAGAAAACTAGAATATGAGAAAAAATGAAAGAAAGTAAAAAATAGCATGCTTCAGTATGTATTCAATATCAGTTCTTTCTTTGGAGGTGGATAGTATGCTTCATCATTAGTACTTTGGGATTGTCTTAGATCACTGTATTACTGAGAATACTTAAGTCATTCAAAGCTCTTGATAAAACAATATTGCTTTCTCTGTGCACAACGTTCTCGTGATTCTGCTCACTTCACTATACATCAGTTCATGTAAATCTTTCTGTTTTTTCTGAAATAATCCTGCTTGTCGTTTCTCATAACTCAATAATATTCCATCACCATCATACACCACAGCTTGTTCAGCCATTCCCTGAATGATGGGCATCCCTTAGATTTCCAATTCCTATGGGCTCCACTTCTAAAAGTGTATGTTTCAACACAAATCATAGAAGGAACATTCACTTCTGGCAGATGAATCTGGGCAAGAGCTGCTTCAAATGAATCCTGTATTAATGCCTTATGTGTAGTAGTTGAATGTATTCACACCTACAACTGCCTTTTCTGAGAAGCAGCATTGCAAATCTAACAAAAGGTCATTCTCAGAGTCAAGAAGAACCAATTCCAAGTCTTTCCTCTGATATACAAGCTATGGGACCTAGAGTAAGGCACTTGATGTCTCAGTGACCCGGGCAACTTTCTGAGAGGCTAAGTTACAGAAGAAGTGCTAAGATTTCTCCTAGTATTAGTGGAAGGAATATTCCTGATCTATGAAGTCACAAAGTCTCTCCCATTTCCTCAAGCAAAACCACTTTACCTCCCTGGGCCTCAGTTTCCTTATATATAAAAAATTAGGGGATTGGCCCAGATGGCTTCAAAGGATCTGACTAGCTCTGTATCAATAATTCTATGATTCTTCAGGTTGGCATGAACCTATACTATTAAAGGATATTAGACTTTTAAAAAATGTTTGATTATTTCACTGTACCTCATGCTATGCTAAGATTATAGGAACAGGCAGTGATACTAATGTTCTCAAAAGGTTCCACTACACTCAGACTTAAAGTACTACCCTATGTATTTCAAATGCTGCCTCAGAACTTCATCTAATGGGGAAATTTAATTATTCAGGTATATCCTATTTGAATTCAATTACAGAAAAAGGAGATTTAATTTAATTAAAGAGAAGAAACACATTTAAAAGCAGTACAGATAATCTAACAGATATATATATGAACTTCCTCTACTATATTTTCCCTTATATTTACACCACTAATTTATTTCATTTAGAGGAACAAAAATTGAGATTACTAAGCATTCATGTTAATCAAATTTATGCACTGAACCATGAGGGGAATACAGCATAGTAATTCTGTGCACACTTAACTGTAAAATATTGAGAAGGGGATGAATTCAGAAAAGTGATTCCCAGGATTTTTCTCAACATTATTTGAAATACCAACAAATATCTCTTATCTGTTAAAAGGCAGGTTTGGGCTCATCTGAAGATTCACAAATCATGGACTACATGAACCAAAGGAAGAATCAAATTGTTTACATTCTCCTGTTTGTTTAGTTTTCATTCTCCAACAACAACAACAGTAGTTTGAAAGAATTAAAATAGAGTCTTTATTCTTAAAAATGGTCCTCCCAGACAAAACACTGATTATTCTACTATAACCATTAATTATTTCTTATACTTTAATTATCAATGTTCACCAAATGAGAATTGATCTCAAATGTGTATTTTCATGCCTGAAATTAATATACACATATCTGCTGTCAAACAGCATGAATGATTACATAGGAGTATGTATCTATGTATGTTTTTGTCTTTCAGTCAAACTTTATTTAAAGGTACCTGAGCCAGATAGAAAGAAAGCCTACACAATTCACCAAAGCTCCCAAATTCTCTATCATTAATCATATACAATATCCTAATTATTTTATTTTTAGAAAAATAATTAGGGGACAGCTGGAGGTGGTACAGTGGATAAAGAACAGGCTCTGGATTCAGGAGGACCTCAATTCAAATCCAGACTCACACACTTGACACTTACCAGCTCTGAGCTGTGTGACCCTCGGCAACCCTCATTGCCCTACACACCACCACCAATAATAATAATAATAATAATAATAATAATAATAATAAACATTTTAAAAAATACAACTTTAAATTTTTAAATTTTTAACAAATAAAAATGAGAGAGAGAGACAGAGGCAAAGAAACAGAGAGAGGATGACAGTGGAGGCAATCTTCTCAAAAGTATGGAAGAGAATAGGATCAAAGGGGCATGCACATGGGTTGACTATGGCAGGAAGAAAGAGTCACCTCTTTATAAAAGAACAGAAGGAGACAAGAGATGTTCTCTCTCTTCTTAGCACTATCTTGTCTACTTCTACTGTGCCATGAGAGCCAAGTGGGGGAAGAAGCAAATGCATAGGCTGAAACACAAAAGGAGAAAGATGAGGCAGAGGTCCGAGTAATCAGACCATGCTGAGCACTAAGGCCACAGGAGCAGAGATAGAATGACCCTAGGTGACATTCTCGGGAAGGCAGAAACCATCTGGAAACTTCACTCTCCCTTATGATGCACTGTGCTGCTAGCTCTACCATCTAATGAAGGACTCTCACCACCATTTGACCACCTCCCTGACAAAAGGACATGCCACCTCTTAATGCAGATTCCACCTACCTGCTTTTTGATTTTGTGCCATGGGACTCCTGTCATTCTGGACTGATTGTTCGTTGTGGCTTAGTATAGTGCACCTGTACAATAAATCCTCGCTACTTTCTTGTTTGAAAAAAAAAAAAAAAGAACAGAAGGAAGGAGGAGATTCTTGGGAAAGATGCCTGAATTATGTAAGATGAGGAATAAAGGGGAAAGGGGAGCTCGTGACAGATAGAATCAGGGTTGGGTTTTTTGTTTGGGGGGCAAGAGTCTCGATTTAATGATCTGGAGGCTTTTCTCTAGGTGTTTTAATATCTTGTGATTTCCAGAGAACCATCCACAAATTCAGCTAGTCACCCTTCCTAAACAAACAAAAACATCAGTAACCTGAATGGGTTTCTTTGCAACTGGTTCTTTTCCTCTCTTCATCTTTTCTAGGTACAGATATAGTGTATCTATGTTGCCAATGTATGATGATTTTTCTGAAATTCTAATGATCCCATGCAATTTAGGAGGTGAGTTTACCTGAACAAAATATTTCAGAGAAACAAGCAATAGCAATCACTTTGATTACAAAGAAGTCAAGGAATAGTCATTTGGGAATCATTTGGAGAAAGCTGTAGTTACTTTCTGAATGAAGGTGAGAAGGAATATTTCTGCTTGATTTGCACATAGCATAATAAAAATCATTCATCCACTGAGTGCCAGATTGATATCATTGTTAATTGTTTAAATTTCATTTGGTTCCAATAATAAATTTCATACATGTAAATCAGGCTTGTTGCTAATGACTTGCAAAAAGAACTGGTTTTATCACAATCACTTCAATCAATTCATCCACAGACATGATTCCATTTTAAAAAATAAAATTGTCTATATTCTCTGATCACTTTATCAAGTGCAAAGTCTTCTTCAATTCAGTCAAGAAGAGAATAGTGTGATTTACTAATCAAACAAGCTAAACTACATTATTGGTGACTTTATATAGCATGAAAAATTTCCAACAATGGTCCAGTCAAGTGGTAAACAATTCCATAGGTAGAAGGCTCCAGATTTGGAACCTAAGTATTCAAGCCCCTGAAAGGAAATTGCTTCACTGACTGAATCAATAGAGAGAAGAAACTAATAGGAGGCAAGTCACTATCCAAGAGGAGAAAGAGAGAGAGAGAGAGAGAGAGAGAGAGAGAGAGAGAGAGAGAGAGAGAGAGAGAGAGAGAGAGAGAGAGAGAGTTCTAGGACATGCAAAGTCAAACACAGAGAGATGGATTTAAAAAGGAAATCCCCTTGAATGAGGAAGGAGCTTCAAAGAGCAGAGCCCCTTGCACATGAGAGAAACACGGGTGATGGACTCAAACAATGGCATAAAACCTTATGGCCAAGAAGAAAGCTCTACCTTAGAGTAATGCCATATGGAATATCCATAAAGGGAGAAAAGAATTACAAGAAAGGAGCAGCTGTGACATACCCTTTTGTCATGTGTATTCTCTACACATGTGCCTCAGTACTTTGTACTTTAAATTGGAGCCCAGGGACTTCGCATGTACAAGGGGAAAACCATGCCCCCAGTCTGGGGGGAATATTTTATAAGTATTGTTTTTGCAATTATTTTTCAATAATAAATTTTCTGAAAGCTAATTAAAACTGACTGGACAATTGGCAGTGGAAAACATGTACAGGGGGCTTCTGAATGATGGTACTAGAAAGCAAGAGACCCTCAGAGCCATGCCTATGACCCTGAGGGATAGTAGTCAGCCACCCTCTGGATAGCTAGCCCAGCAAATTAAGCAGGAATTAGAAAAAAAGATCACAAAATATGTAAAAGAACATTGATTTTCTATCTCAATCATTCAAGCAATATTTATCAAGAGCCTACTGTGTGCCAAGTACTGTGCTAAGTGTTGGGGATACAAAAAGGGGCAAAAAACAGCCCCTCCCCTAAAGGAGCTTACAATCTAATGGGAAAAGGCAAGAAAACAAATATATACCATGCCAACTCTATAAAGAATAAATTGGAAATATAATTAGGGAAGGCACAAAAATTGATACAGGATAGGGAAGACTTTCAGCAAAAGATAGGATTTAGCCAGTGAGGTCAGTAGTCAGAGTAGAGGAGGGCGGGAGGTAATCTCCATGTTGCTGTGGAACTGTGAAACAAAAATGGAAATGTCAGAACAATTTGCTGCAGAAACTTATTATGTATACAGAATGCCTTTTGAAACAAATCAAAAATTTTCTTAAAAAAATAATTAGCAACTAACCTATTTCCTTCAGCAATAATTACTTTCTACATATTCTGAAATGAATTGAGTCAATAGATCAAATTTTTTTTCAAAAGTAGACCTGAACTAACCCTATCCTGAGTCAGTTTATTTCCCTAAATAAGCTATTTGTACAATGTTTGAAATTACCTTGTTAAAGATTTAGGCAGGTCTTGTTGCTTCCCTTTTACTTTTGGATGAACTTGGGATCCGTCATAGCATCTGTCATGGCCCCAGTTGACAGCAGTGAAGCCTTTGGACCCCTCAGAACAACACACCAACAGATTAGATAGATAGATAGATAGATAGATAGATAGATAGATAGATAGATAGATAGATCAATAGACAGACAGATGGACAGATAGACAAATCAATCTACATCCTTATCTGCAGACCTGGGATTTTAAATGACAATAATTATATTGAAATGATTATTAAAATATTAAAAAATTAAAAAAAACAAATTCAGATATCACAGGTCAAGAAATTCTGTTTCAGGTAAATTCCAACTATTTCCAATGTCTATAGAGTATAAAACTTCATGGATCCATAAAGAGTCAATTGGGAGTCTTCAACTATGTCCGTGATGCAATCTGATTTGAGTACATTCCCAATTGCATGTTATAAACTCGTCAATGCATATCCTTCTTCTGCTTTGTGTTTCCTATGTGGATGCCTAAGCTAGCTTCCTTAGAGGGATACCTTGTGTATTTTTGTAATTTTCTAAGGCTCCATGTCAATAATACTATGTCATCTTCAAACAGAATCTGTTGTTGAACCAATCTCATACACAGGGTACTTCAGAAATCATATAGTCTGCTGTTTTATTGTATTTATGTGAAAATTGAATCCCAGTTATGTTAAAATAACTATAGGACCACTTCCAATGGATGATCTCTCTTCTATCTGGACTTTTCAAAGAACATCCTCCATGCTACCTGCAAACACTTTCAGGATCCCTGTTCTGATTATTTTATGACTTGCTTTATTGTGCCATCAGTCCTAAGTGTCATGGAGACTTGCATGATATTAACATATACTTCTTGTGTGAGAAGAGACTTTAAAACTATATTTTGCTTTACCAACTTAAATGCTATTTTGTAATTATCAAATAAAAGATCACAGCAGGATCAATTTATATTCTTTGCACCTCTTACAACTGATTAGGCAGAAGAGATCAGGTTGAATTGCATTTTGGAAATTACAAGTACTTCAATTATCCCAAGCTATTCACTGCTGCAAAAGATGATCTTTTAATAACCATGTACTCCCTGAAATGTTTTATGTGGGCCATAACTTGAAAGTTTTCATCCTACTGAAAACAGTTGGGAGTGGAGAAGTTGGTGGCATTACAAATGACAGTTGTACTGTGCTGGAGTGACACCAACAGAGGTGCTAATCTGGCCTTGCCTCACAGGTATTGAGAAGGAAGTGGGGACCAAGAAATGGGCACCCCAGCCCATCTATCATGGGGGTAGCAGCTATACTGAGGTGAAGTGGGCCATCAAAGAAATGTGAAGATGGGGTTGAGGTGAGTTACTGGACCATTGTCATTGAGAAAGTACCCCCAAATACTCTAGTACAAAACTCTTTTACCCCAATGCCAGAGCAGCACATTTATGGGGAGTCTCCCAATGTAGTGCTTCACAACTGTCACATTGGCAAGCTATGCACTTTCTTGTCTATTCATGAACATCTGAACCACATGAAGTCTCTTCTTTGTTAATTGCGTGTCTGTTGGTCCTCACTGCTCTTCAGCATACAAATTGCCTTCCCTTCTATTCTCAAACCACCAAAGCATTTATAAGCTCTTCCAATTAACAGTTCCTCTTAAAAGAGCAATGAGGAGGTGTTATGTCTTCATTTCAGTAGCAGTTTGGTCATTTAAATTCCAATATGCAGGAGCAGTAGCCAGCAGGATCTCCACTTTCTGCCATGAGTGTGTTAGAGAAAGAACAATTCACAGACAATTCAAAATAGATGGTAATGGGGCAGCTAGGTGGCATAGTGGATAGAGCACCGGCACTGGAGTCAGGAGGACCTGAGTTCAAATCCGGCCTCAAATACTTAACACGTACTAGCTGTGTGACCCTGGGCAAGTCACTTAACCCCAATTGCCTCACCAAAAAAAAAAAAAAATAGATGGTAAGGCAAGAGAGGACCACAAAAAGGCCAAGATAATGGCAGGTTCCCACCTGCAGAGAATTGTCTTATAGTTTGCAGACCATTATCTCTACCATCATCTGAAGTCCAGGACAATGAGCCATGGGTATTTGGAAGCAGCTACATACACTATATGTGGTGTTGCCATTCTGGGATACCTAACTATTGAGATGTTCAACCTGGCAGGAAATAAATCAAAATATATCAAAAGACTTAAAGGTAAAGCACATTATTCCTTATAACCTGCAGCATGAGTGGTGATAAAGAATTGGACTCTCTTCTTAAAGGAATGATTGTTGGTGGTAGTATAATCTCACACATCAATAATTCTCTGATTCCAAAGAACCAACAACTGCAGACCATTTAAAGGATGGTTGGATTCCATGTTATCCTAGGACTCTAAATACACTAACAACTGCCCAATGTTGGTGGTTTCTAGGGTACTATGTCTCTTTAAAAAAAAATCATGGAGGCAGCTAGGTGGTGCAGTGGATAAAGTACCAGTCCTGGATTCAGGAGGATCCGAGTTCAAATCCAGCCTCAGACACTTGACACTTACTAGCTGTGTGACCCTGTGTGACAAGTCACATAACCCTCATTGCCCCACAAAAAAATAAAGAAAAAAATCGCAATTTTGCCCTTTTGTATTTCCATTTTGATTAAGTTGAACATTTACTTACCTTTCCAGTCAGTGTTTTTTCACTGAAGTCTTAATTGTTTAGATGTTACTGTGGCTGCCAAGTATTATTGGGTTTGACTGAATTGACTTTTAAAAATCTGTTTAGGTTTTAATTGTGATGCAAAGGTGACAATAACAAATGTTTAATTGTGTTTTTGTTTTTTTTTGTTTGTGTGTGTGTGTGTGTGTGTGTGGTTTTTTTTTTAGTGAGGCAATTGGTGTTAAGTGACTTGCCCCGGGTCACACTGCTAGTAAGTGTTAAGTGTCTGAGGCCAGATTTGAACTCAGGTACTCCTGACTCCAGGGCCGGTGCTCTATCCACTGCGCCATCTAGCTGCCCCCAAAAGTTTAATTTTGTAACAACTTATTTTTACTCTAATTAATAAGTTCCAAATAGATAGCAAAACCAGAAAATCCAATGAACTTCAGATCCCACCTGGCTAGCTATCTCTGGGCTAAACATACAAACTAAACCTTCTTCTACTCACCAGGAATTTGCACCAATCAATCAGATTGTAGAAAGTAGCATCTACAGAAAAAGGGCTCAGGTTAAATTTCTGCACAATTTAAACCACTCTAGCCAACTCTTCTTTCCCCAGGATTCTGTGTTGTACAATTAAGTCCCAGCATCCTTTCCTATGGGGCAGCTAGGTAGATACAGCACTGGCCCCAAAGTTGGGAGGACCTAAGTTCAAATCTCACCACAAACACTTACTAGCTGATGACCCTGGGCAAGTCACTTAACCCAAATTGTCTTAAACATCCAAGGCCATCCCCAGTCATCCTGATAGCGTATCTTGCCACTGCACCCAGATGGCTCCAGAGAGAGTGAGGCTGGTGACTTTGCATAGCCCTTCATTCCAATCCAGCGCAAGTCACAAAATCTTTCGTGGTCCTCTTTGAGAAAGAAGGACAAATGACAGTAGCATCTCTTCCTATATATTAAAGCAGGTGTAAAAACCTTCATCCCTTTTTTTCCTTTCCTCTCTGAAAACACAAGGGGCAATAAAGAGCAACAGGTTTAAATGAGAGTTTGCACCAAAGGTATTTTCCCAATAAGCTTCTATCTTTGTTTAGCGAGTTAGGAACTAGCCCACAGACCTTCTCCAATGACTTCCTGTTTCTGGTCTTTTCAAACAGCTCCAACAAAGCTGCTTTTTGACACCCCTCCCCATCCCCAGTCTTTCTTCTCTTGTCAGATCTTTCAATCTCTACCATAACCTCCACCCTCAGACTCTTTAGCCCACTTTCAATAATTTAAATAAGAATTTACTAGTGCTCAGTGTTCACCTTTCACTAGGAGGTAAAAAAATTACCAAATTTCTCCCCAAGAAATCAATAGTCTTTATTTACTCCTCTCTTAGTCTCTAATGAATTATTTTCCATTTTTTGCCTTATCCTCGTAGTTTAATAGTTACATGCAAACGAGCTGATTGACCCATCATGCCCTAGAGCTTTAACGATTAATCAATTCTCAAAAATATCTTCCATCATATTCTGTATCCTTGAAACTATTTCTTCATACTTCTATATTATGAGTTTTTTAAAATAAATTTTCTCTGACCATTTAAATCATAATTCATATACATATATATGTACATACTTTACAAAGTAATTTAAGTATTTATATTTGATGCCACAGTTCATTTTCTGTCCCAAACTGCTCAAATCTCATTAAAATACTGTATTTCTTCAGATACATATTTTAGCAGGTTTTATTAAGTCAAAGTTCTCTTCTTCCTCCCATCAGGCATGTTCATTTATACGAGACAATATTTTACATCCTTTTCTAGTCGATTCAACTCTTTTTTCTTTACACAAAAGTATTTTTGCGTGTGTACACACATACACATGAGCACACACACACACACACACACACACACACACACACACACACACACACACACCAGTCATGACCAAATTGCTCCTTATGACAGAGCAGGAACTTAGATGGCTAGGGCCTTATGTCAATTGAAGCTCTGATTTATTTTTTTTAAACAAGATTATAATTTCACTATTGTAGGGAAGTCCCAGTGAAGAATTTCTCCCAATGAAAACTGGTTCCTTCAATGCAACATTTAGTCTTAAAGAATTTCTTAAGGCATTTTGAAGTTGTGACTTAGCCAGGATTACTTAGTCAATATATGTTATGGGTAGGACTTGAAACCAGGTTTTCCTGATCCCACGATCAGTTCTACCTGCTATCCACAGTGTTATATTAATTTATATCCCAGGTTATGTGTTATAAATCTTGGAACACCATAATATAAATATAAAATAAAATAAAATTGCAAGTATCCTGAAGAAAACTGGAAAAAAACTATGGTGGGGATAAATTAGCCACAGTATACTAACAACAATAACCTGTTCCAAGAAATGAACTAAATATATAAAGGAGATGTATGCCTATGTATCAGAGCAGACTTATAAGGTACCAGGAATGCAACATGGTGGATGGGAATTATGATATGAGGGAAAAACTCAAAGCATTCTCTTCAGTGCATTGAGGAAATTCAACATAAGAGCATTATGAGAAAGAACCAATAAGAATCCCCTTGGACAAGATGTGGATACTTGTAATCTGAACCAGTGAAGGTAGTATGCACACCATTGAGAACCTACATCCATTGTCATGTCAAAATAGGCCAAAGGCAGATCTTTGGGGCAAGAACATTTCCTCAGAGCTGACATCTCACTCTCTTTGGGCTTAATCAATCAGTTTCAAATCCATCCAACTGTTCCATCATACAACCTACTTTTTCTACCAAGATACTGTGAGAGACTTTGTGCCATGACTTGCTGAAATCTTGGTACACCACATCTCTGGGATTCCCCTGTCTGGTAGCTGTCAAAAAGAGAAATTAGTTTAGTGTAGCCTAACCTGTTCTTGATGAAACCATCCTGGCTTTTTGTTGATCTCAGCATTTCAAGGGTTCAAAAACCATCCCTTCCATAGAAGGCTCTAGAATGTTGCCAGGAATTTCAATCAAGCTCCCTGGCCTGTAACTTCAAAAATCCATCTTCACTTTTGGGAAAATGAGAATGTTTGCTAACATCTTATCTAGAAATACTCCTATTTGAAAAAAATTAGCATCACCACCAGCAGTTTGTCAATATCATCTACAAGTTCTTTCAAAACCCTACAATGTAGTGCATTCCTGCCAGAGACACCTGAACTCATTGAGAACAATTAAGATTTCTTTTACTGCCTCCTCATTTGTTCCAGTTCACCTTCACTTTTTGTATTCAGTAAGCAGTTCTGGGTCCTAAAACCCTTATTTTTTCCATTGTCTAAATTGTTGACACTATTTATAATTATAAATATTTACATAGCACTTATATGCACAATGTTTTATCTTCTCCCCCCCTCCCCCCCCAAGTCAGACTGGTCTATATTTTAAATGAGCGCCTGTATCCTAGACTAGGATCATTAGAATTAATTAAACTTCAAGAAAATACAGGGCATGTGCCTGAGGAGTTAAAATTTTTCTGACTAATGCTGTCACATGTTCAAAGCTAGATTTATGTGAAATCTCATTTAGAAATATACCCGTAATCACTGTTTTTCTCCTTTCAAACTGAGCAGAAAGGAGTTTCCAACTTGAAACGACATACAGTATCTTACACCCACACATTACAGCTGCCTTTGGTTTTCCCCATCACATTTTTATTTTCTTCTTACCTTTAATTAAAATGCATTAAAGGAAGAGAGGGTGGAAACAAAGGATTTTTAACCAAACAGCATATAAACATAAACAATTACTCGCAACTTCACTGTTTAGAAAATAGATGCCTAGCAAGGCATTTGGCAAGGCGTCAAGGAGTAGATGAAAGATAACATAAGTAATATTTTTTATGTTGTTGGATAAAGTGAAAAGTGTTCATGTGATTTGAGTTCCAAATGTAGCTTTCTAGAATACTAATTAAGACACCTCCCGATTTCCTTTGTTTGTTTGTTTTTTTTTTTTTCATAAAATGTAAAGGCATATACAATGTTTATGGTGTGACCCAGTGTGTCTGTCACATAATAGTAGAGCTTGGTAAGTGTTGGTTTAATTAAATTAAATTGACTTGTCTTTAATCTTCCCAAAATACAACTGCATAAATGTAGGGGATTTGAGGTCAGCCAAATAAATGAATGAGCATTCTCTCTCAAACTATTGGAGACAGAGACAGAGACAGAGAGGCAGAGAGAGAGAGAGACAGAGAAAGAGACAGACATGCAGAGACAGACACACAGAGAGAGAATCTGTGATTTCATTGATAAGAGGGAATAGGATTGTTGAAATTAAGTTTCTACAAATTAGATCATGTTGTAATTTCATAAGAAGAGATTTTATAGGAATCAAAACAGGTATCATTGACATGAAACTTTAAAAAGGCAGGAAAACTGGAATCCTAGACTCACTTCTTTTACCAGCTATCTGTGTGACTTTGGGCAATTTACTTGGCCTCATAATATCTTACCTTCAAACCGAAAACAGTTGACTAGATAATTTCTAAAGGGCCTTTATTTTTTTTTATTTTTTTTTTTAGTGAGGCAATGGGGGTTAAGTGACTTGCCCAGGGTCACACAGCTAGTAAGTGTTAAGTGTCTGAGGCCAGATTTGAACTCAGGTACTCCTGAATCCAGGGCCAATGCTTTAACCACTGCGCCATCTAGCTGCCCCTAAAGGGCCTTTATTTCTAATATTTTGAAATATAAAAAGACTTTTGCTAAGGAAATAGATAACTAATCATCTTATTTTTTTAATTTTTGCCTTCAGTTTCACAAATTAATTTCAACTAATGTTCAAATATAAATACATATGTGAGTTTTACCATGCACACTTCATGTATAAATATTTATGTTCCTATTTCTGTATGTATAATTTTACATAAAATCATATAGTATACATGCACATATGTGGATTCAGAATCATCTTTATAAAAACAATAATAATAATAAGTATTTATAAAGTTTTTTAAGGTTTGCCAAATGCTTTAAACATGCTACCTCACTTGATCCTTACAACTTTTTGAGTAGGTGCTGTTATTATCTCCATTTTGTATATGGAGAAATTGAGGTTGACAAAGGTTAAGTGACTTTCCTAGAGCCATACAGTCTGAGATAGGATTTGAACTCAGATCTTCTTGATTTAAAGTACAGAAGTATAATTACTGTACCATCTAGGTACCTCACTTGCTGACTATGCATGTGTTCAAGCATATGTGTATGTGTATATATGTTATCTATGCTTATAGATTACATACTTACATTCACACTATATGCATAATCATATAAATATACATTACACATGAAAATATAATTGAATATTATATATTAATAATTACCAACAAATGCTTGTTGGAATTAGCCTGTTATATGTCAGGGTCTATGCTAGACTCTGGGGTTACAAAGATATAGGAAGAAACCATCCCCATTCTCAATAATGCATATTTATATAGCTCTTCAGGATTTCAAGCCATTTGGTGTACACTATCTTATTTGAACTACACAGAAAAAAATAGAAATACTCACATCTCCATTTTGCAAATAGAGTAAACAGGTAACCCCAGAGAGGTTAGCTGACTCTCTAAATGTCACCCAAGTTTTCTAACACTAAGTCTAATGTTCTGTCCACTACATCATACTCCCTCTCTAAAATGTGGGACATTATAATATATAGGTATTCATTTGAATCTGTGACTTCATCAATTTAATTATTCCCTTCTTGATGCATATTGTTAACCCATTATTGCTTTCCCATCCCATGCAACTCTTATCCATGACCTACCCATATTTTCAACATAAAAGTTCTAACATTTGACAAACAACACATTGACAATAAATTAAGGATAGGGCTGAATTTGCAATTTTGTTAGTATAAAGAACTTCAGAATGAGAAAACTACTTTTATCAAGGGCAGGAAATTACCTCTACCAAGAAGATTCTGGTCAGTACCTACTCTGCAACATCTATTCCTATAGAATTGCCTCTATTCATAAAGATAAGTTCTTATTCTTTGTTATTTTATTAATATCATTAATCATTATTTATAATTAATTTTAAATTAATTTAATATATCATATGTTGGCTTTGAAGAAATACCTTATATTTTGACATGAGCTTCTAACTTCCTTATTTTAAGTAAATTTCCATATACATATATGTGCGTGTATCCATGTATCTTGGAAAATAAAACTAAAGATCAAAAAAATTTTAAAGCAACTTTTGTAGAAAATTTGATATAAAAAGTGATATATTATGAAAACTGCCATTAAGAAGAGAGCAACAGGGGCAGCTAGGTGGCGCAGTGGATAGAGCACCGGCCCTGGATTCAGGAGTACCTGAGTTCAAATCCGGCCTCAGACACTTAACACTTACTAGCTGTGTGACCCTGGGCAAGTCACTTAACCCCAATTGCCTCACTAAAAAAAAAAAAAAAAAAAAAAAAAAAAAAAAAAAAAGAAGAGAGCAGCAATATACTAGAAGTGATGGGCATGAAGGGAGGGAGGGAAGAAGAAAAGAAAAAGGAAGGAAGGAATAAAATGAAATGATAGAAAAAGGAGGGAAGGAATGGAGAGAGGGAGAACAGAAATGAGAAAAACAAACAAAAAGAAGGAAGGAAGGGAAGGAAGGGAAGGAAGGAAGGAAGGAAGGAAGGAAGGAAGGAAGGACGGAAGGAAGGAAGGAAGGAAGGAAGGAAGGAAGGAAGAAGGGAAGGAAGGAAAGGAATAAGGTAAAATAGGTAATTTTAATTATACAAAATTTAAAGTTTTTGCACAAGGAAAATCATGCAACCATACAAAGCAAGGCAATTGAGTGGAAAAAAAATTTCATCCAAAAATTTCTGATAAAGGTCTAAATAAAATATAAATAAAAGGAATTGACACAAATATATAAAATGAAGTTGGCCTCATTAGATATATTGGCAAAGTTCTAGGTTATGTACCAATTAAATGTAGGTCTAGATATATTCTCTAATCCTCATTACCTCTCAAACCTCTCTAAAATAGGAATAATGTTCCAGAGATAAAGCAATTTGGCTTGCTCCAAGATCTAGGACACCCAGAAGACAAACAAGATAAAAACTTGAAAACCTAAGAATTTGAAAGATTCCTTAACCTCTAATTCACTCACCTAGTAATCTTCTTCCACAACCCACTATACTCCCCACTTCAGGGCTACATAAGTGTACCAATAGCTTGTAATAGAAGTCAACTCTATATTTCACCTCATCCTACCTCCTACTGTCTTAAACTTCCAAACTCCAAAGCATAGAAATTTGCTGAGGCTGTACCCTCAGTGCCAATAAGCTGGAGATCAAAAGCAATGGGAGGGGCAGCTAGGTGGCACAGTGGATAGAGCACAGGCCCTGGATTCAGGAGGACCTGAGTCCCAAATCTGGCCTCAGACCCTTGACACTTGCTAGCTGTGTGACCCTGGGCGAGTCACTTAACCCCAATTACCTCACCAGAAAAAAAAAAGCAATGGGAGCCAGACAAATGTTTGTATGGGCATGGCAGGGTATACAAGAAGGGATTATTATACTCCACTAAACCTGAGAAAAAGGGCATCCAGCTGGGGTCAGTTCTGCACCCCCAAAATGAATTCACTTTGAGTAGAGACCAGGTCTGATGAATGATTACTTGTACAGAATGATAGGAGGTTGAAACACTTTGAGGTCTAGACACTAGGAAATTTGCCCTAATATCAAAGAAAAGGGAGTCAGAAAGTGAAAAATAGGAGAAAAGAAGCAGATAAGTGGTTCAAAGGATATGGATAGTTTCCAAAAGAAGAAAAAGAGAAGAATATTATTGAGAATAACACCTACAATATGCCAGGCACTAAGCTAAGAGATTTTTAAAATAATTATCTAATTTTATCCTTACAAAATCCCTGGGGAGGTAGACACTGTAAGTACCCCCATTTTCCAGTTGAGGAAACTGAGATTAATATGACTTTCCCAGGGTCACAAAAATAGTAAGTGTATGGGACCAAATTTGAACTCTGGTCTTCCTACTCCAAGCCCAGTGATCTATCCAGTACCCCACTCGCAGCCTTATGAAATGAATTATGAACAGTATAAAAATGTTCTAAATCACATGTAATGAGAACTACAAATTAAAATAACTACACAGTTTTATCTCAAAATGATTGACTTAACAAGGAAGATGGAAATACACAATGTCAGAGGGACTGTGGGAAGATAAGTATACAAACAATACTGGTGGACAAATGAGATTCTGTTTGTCCATTGAGATAAAATTTTGACAAACACTAAAAAAAAATATCTAGTTTCAAAAATAAAGAGGGGGAGTGGATTGAATTTGGGAAAGTCAGAAAAACTTCAGTGACCTCTAATTTACCCTTGAAAAAATCTATTTTTACGATTAACAATATTTTTAATTAATTCTATATGACCGTGAATCATAGAACACTAGAGTTTCCAAAGAGTTTCAAAAATATAGGTCATCCAAAGGGATAGAGAGATCTAAAAGATGGATATCAAGAGGATATAGCATATTACCAATGATGACTTCCATGCAAGTACAGGAATAAAGGATATATGAAAAAGGATAGATAGATAGATAGATAGATAGATAGATAGATAGATAGATAGATAGATAGATAGATAGATAGATAGATAGAGATACACGGAAATGGAGATTGGTCAGTCACGTGGTGAGAGTGAAAAATAACAGGTGGACAGGCTGGGTACAGTGCCCAAGCATTGTTACAAGAACAACAAGTTGCTTGAACTCCCTGTAAAAGATTTGTAGGAGCATATGGGCAAGAGTAGCATAAAATAAGAAGACTTGGATTAGTTTGATTATTTTGATCTGTATTATTGAAGAGAATACCAAAATCAATGAGATGTCCACTGAATTACTGAAGAAATATCTGTCACTGAACTCACATGCCCTATGAACTTCATGTAATTTATCATTCATAAACACACACACACACATACACAAACGCTTGCACACATAACTCCAATATAAGGCAGAACTCTATGTCTTATCCTCTAGTACTACACTGTAAACTTCTAAAAGGAAGGAATCTATCTTTTATTTCTTTACATTTCCCCATAATGCTTAGAAGAGGGAGCTATACATAGTAGATACTAAAAAAAATTTGACAAATGCAAGGATGTCACCACAGTTTCTTAGTTCCAAAGAAATCTTTAGAATTGTAAAGTATTCATAAAATGTGAGAATTACATAGCAGAAAAAAGACTCTAGTTGTCATTTAATCCAATATTTCTCTCCTTCCAATCCACCCATCATACTGTTTTTTCTTGTGCATATATTCAGTCATGTTACTCTTTAAAAAACTTTAGCGGTTTCATTGTCCACCAAGAGAAAAACAAATTCTATTGTTTGGCATCCTATGTCCTCCCTCCACAGTCTGGGACCCCTCTGCCTTTCCAGATGATCTCATTCTACTTTATACTTGCTACACACCATGCACTCCTTGACTCAGTCAACCTAGACTACTCTCTGAGCATATTCTGTGTTTTCTCCACCTCTGTCTTCTTTCCTTAGTCTCTTCACTATGTATAGAATGTCCTTCCTCAATATCTCTGCTTGTAGAAGTGCTCATTATCATTTTTAAGAGCATCCAAAAGTGGCCTCCTCCCTGTACCCTTCTCTCTTCTCTCATTGTTGACAACAAGGACCTTTTCCCTTGGACCTTGCTTAATGCTTTTTGTTTTAATTTCCTTAATGCAGTGATTAGGTGTCATTATATAAAAGTTTTTTGTATATGTCTTGTCCTCTTTTTTGTAGCACTCACCTTCGTAGCATTGTTGTTAGCATCAAATGACATAATTTATTTAAAGTGCTTTTCATACCTTAAAACGATATAGACACATATTGCATTTATGGATGTATATACACATATACATATATGTGTTTTGTGTCTATGCATGCATGCATACATGCACATACATATATACTACACAAATACATACCTGTATTTTTGTGTTTGCACATGCATATCACACAGCACATGAACATACAACTTTGTATATACATTAACATACACATACACATACACATACACATACACATACACATACACATACACATACACATACACAGACACATACACATACACATACACATACACATACACATACACATACACATACACATACACATATGAAGGAGAAGAACTAGGCTGGAGATTAAGAGAAGTGCTGGCTTGGTGGGGGTGGGAGGGTAGGCCAAAAGATTTCAGTAAAGGTCTCCAAAATAGCCTAAAAATATGGCCCATTAATAATAGAACTAGAGAAACTTTTTCAAACTTAACATGGTCTTGATGTATTCATTCCGAAAACTATTTTGTTCAACTATTTCCCTTGAGTATTTTCCCTGCACAGAACATAATTTCAAATTGCTAGTTATGAAACTTCCTCTCTAAATCTGGAACCTCCTGGACTCCTCATTGCCTGGGTGCCTCAGAAGTAAACCTCCACTCCAGGGAATTAACAGAAGATTTAACTTCTGCCAGAAAGACGGGAGAAACTCGTATGCTGAGCAATGCCAAGAACTGAGTCTAATTTGATATTTCCCACGACCCATCAAAATTGTGGGTTTCCCTGACAGCAGATCCATTGCCCCTGCTTTGTCTTTTGTGTTCCCTATAGGGTGTTTTTATTACACTAAATTTGAAATGATCACACAGGTTTTATTTCAAGCTGATCATAAACAGGTGGAAAGAGAGGTGTAAGTAAAGCCAACTGCTTGTCTTTTATCTACTGTGCTGATTTCTTTTGCTAAATTCATACAACTCAATTCCCAGGATGGTTCTAGTGATAGCCCTGAGTTTAAATATCATCTGTGGCTGAAGAAATGAGCATCCATCCATAGAAGCAGGAGTGTCAGTTACGTTGGTTGTTGTTTTAATCTCTCTCTTTGATTCATATTGAAGAACTCAAAGTTGAGTATGTATAACCCCCATTTATACAGGCAACTCATACATACACACATATAAATAAAGATGCTATAGATATACACATAGGCACGCATACACACATATATTACATATGAGCATATACATTTACGTATGCCATCTGGGAATTTATTAAGGAAAACTCCATAAGATCAAATGTAGCATCTGTTACTATTTTCACAATTTGAAATCTCTAAAATTTCCAGCCTGAAGAGCGGGGGTGGGGGGGGGAAAGCATGTCACAAGTCAAACAAAAGCATGGAATGAAAATAACATTGGACTTTTTTCTCTAATTTTAATTATTATTTTTAGAAATCCTTTTAGTGAAAATGCATATTTGTGCCACCCTTTCTTAAGGCTCATGAAGCATTTTCCTTGCAAAATCCTTAGAAAAGGAAAGTAGCCCTCTCATCAATAACTCCAGTTTAGAGATGAGGAAAACTGCAGCTTGCTGATGGTCACAGCTTCTTGATTGATAGCCTGCATGTGATGAGGGCTTGTTTAATTTTGAATTCTTGCATTCTATAATTAAAGGCTGGAGAAACTGATTCTGGAAGATCAAAAAATGGAAGCCCTGGACAACTAAATCCATAGCAAGAGTGAAGCAAAGTCAAGTCCGATTATAAGATTTTTTGGTTGGGGTATGGGTCTTAGGTAAGGGAATGGCATCCCAAGAAGTGTCAAATGGCCTGTAGTTCATGTTGAGGACCAGGGTTATAATCTCAGAATCTTTTTCAACTTGAATACCTATCTATCATCTGAGGTTATTCAAATTGACATCCCTTCCTTTGAGGTTCCCGCTATTCATATCTACCACACAATCAAAGTCCTAGTAGTTGTTTTTAGATGCCAGCACCCTCCCCCACCAGTCATTCCCTTCCTTCTTCTATGAATTCAATACTTGGCTCACAATTTTTCTTTCTTCCTCAACTCCTACTCCCATACTCAGAGATTTCAACATACAGATTGATTCTCCTTGAAATCCCCTAAGCATTCAGTTCCTCAACTGAATGAGATTTTCCTTCACCCAATCTAAGTATACAAATAAAGATGGTCCTGTCATTGACCTTGCCATGATCCACAAGTGTCCATGGGCAAGAATTCTGAAGTCCTTTTATCCTTCTGTAATTTATTGGCTTTTCACCTCTCCCTCTCCCTTCCCTTACAAACACCTACTCTTCATCTGCACCATGACCTCCATCCATTAACCCCTCAATTCTCTCCCAGGTCATGTTCCCTGCACTAACCACTCATCTTTTCTCCATCTTGACCCTTTGGTGAACTAATTCAACTCTACGCTGCCCTCTTCTTTTGAATCACTAGCCCTCTTGTTAGGTTACCAATTACAACCAAGCACGCCTCCGCCTTGGATCACTTCCACCATTCACTGACTTTGCTCCATTGCATGTGCTGCTGAATAAAGGGTTGTGTAACTGTTCTAACAAATTTGTGTTACACAATCTTCTTCTTCTTCTTCTTCTTCTTCTTCTTCTTCTTCTTCTTCTTCTTCTTCTTCTTCTTCTTCTTCTTCTTCTTCTTCTTCTTCTTCGGGCAATGGGGTTTAAGTGACTTGCCCAGGGTCACACAGCTAGTAAATGTCTGAGGCTGGGTTTGAACTCAGGTCCTCCTGAATCCAAGGCTAGTGCCTTATCAACTGCACCACCTAGCTGCCCCCTGTGTTACACAATCTTAACTGTGACCTTACTGCTGTTAGGAAATCCTACTATACTTCATTCACTCTCCTACTCTCCACAGTGCCTCTTCCAAACTTTTTCATCCCTCCTCAAACCTCCCATGGTTTCCTCTACCCTGACTTTTTTCAGCTGAGAATATTGCCTATTTTATTTTATTTTATTTTATTGGTAGTTGCAATTGGAGTTAAGTGACTTGCCCAGGGTCACACAGCTAGTAAGTGTCAAGTGTCTGGGGTCACATTTGAACTCAGGTCCTCCTGAATCCAAGGCTGGTGCTTTATCCACTGCATCACCTAGCTGCCCCAAACGTTGCCTATTTTATAGAAAGAATTGAGGCCATTTGCCATAAGCTCCTTCTTTTCCCTTTTCCTCATCTCTTATCACTCAGATGCCTTGTGCTACTTTCTTCTGCTTTCTTCTCCTTCACCCCATCTCACACAATGAAGTTGTCTTACTTCTTACCAAGACTACCCCCTACTTCTTCAAGTGATCCCATTCCATCTTATCTCCTCCACCAGATTGCTCTCCCTATCATCCCTTCCCTTCAAGTATTATTATTTTTTCTTAGTTTCTTAATATTTTATTTTTCCCAATTACATGTATTCATTTTTGTAAGATTCTGAGTTCTGAATTTTTCTCCCCCCCCCCTCCCTCCCCCCTCTTCTCCCAAAGCCAGCAGGCAATGTGGTATAGGTTATATATTGCATTCATGTTAGACACATTTTCACATTAGTCATGTTGTAAAAGAATAATCAGAACAAAAGGTAAAACAACACAAGAAAGAAGAAACAACTGAAAAAAATAACACACGTGAAAATAGTATATGTCAATCTGTATTCAGATTCCAAAGTTCTTTTTCTGGGTGTGGCGAGCATTTTCCATCATGAGTCTTTTTCCATTGTCTTGGCTCATTGTATGTTGAGAAGAGCTAAGTCTGTCACAGTTTATCATCACACAATGATGTTGATATTATGTACAATGTTCTCTTGGTTCTGCTCATTTCACTCAGCATCAATTTATGTAAGTCTTTCCAGGTTTTACTGAAATCTGCCTGCTTATAATTTCTTTCAGCACAATAATGTTCCATTAAATTCACATACCTCAACTTGTTTTGTCATTCCCCAATCGATTGACATCCCCTCAATTTCCAATCATTTGCCTGCACAAAAAGAATGGCTATAAATATTTTTGTATCTTTTTGGGATATAGACATAGTAGTGGTATTGCTAGATAAAAATGTATGCACAGTTTTATGTCCTTTTGGGCATGGATCCAAATTGCTCTTCAGAATGGTTGGATCAGTTCACAACTGCACCAACAGTACAACAGTGTTCCAATTCCCTTCATGTATTTTCAACCTCTCCCTGTCTACTGGTCCATTCCCTACTGCCTACAAACATATCCACATCTCCCCCATCCTGAAAAACTCTCATTTGATCCTTCCATTCCTGTTGTTCTCCTATATCTCCTTGAAATGATCATCTACAAAGATGCTTTCACTTTCTCTCCTCTCACTCTCTTATTCACACTTTCCAATCTAGATTCCAATCATTCCATTAAAACTGTTCTCTCCAATGACACTAATGATCTCTTAGTTGCCAAAACCAATGACTTTTTCTCAGTCTTAATTCTCCTAGACTTCTTTGTAGCCTCTGATCATTCTCTCCTCCTTGATACTCCTTCATCTCTAATTTTCATTGTATCACACTCTCCTTGTTCTCCTTTAACTTATCTGACTGCTCCTTCTCTCTCTCCTTTGCTGTATCTTCTTCTATATTGTCCCCTCTAAACATAGGTATCCCTCAGGGTTCTTTCCTGTGCCCACATCTCTTCTTTCTCTATAGTACTTCATATGGTGATCTCATCACCTCCCAAGAATTTAATTACCAGCTCTATGGTAATGATTCTCAATGGCCAAACTCTCTGAAGACTTCTTATCTCACATCTCCAACTGACTTTGTGACATCTCAATTTGGATGTTGAATAAACCTCTTAAGCTCAATATATCCAAAAGAGAACTAATTATTATTATTTTACCCTAAACCCTGCTCCACCTCTCCTATTTTCTCTGTTACTGTAGAAGGCAAATTCATTTTCCTCAGACTCAACATAGAAACTATACTGGATTCTTAACCATCTCTCACCACTCCTGTCTAGTCTGTGACCAAGGCCTGTCAATTTCCCTTTTGCATCATCTCTCAAATATTCCCCCTTGTCTCCTCTAACACTTACACCACTCTAGTGACAGACCCATATCCCCTCCCACCCTGGACAATAGCCTACTGTTGGGTCTGCCTGCTTCAAGTCTCTCCCCACTCCAACCCATCCTCCATTCAGCCACTAACGTGATTTTCATGAAGCATAGGTTGGATCATATCACCTGCTATTTAATAAACTCCATTGGCTCCCTATTACCTCCAGGATCAAATACAAAATGACCTGTTTGACATTCAAAGCCTTTCATTACCTAGCCCTCTCCAACTTTTACAGTCTTCTTCCACCTTCCTTTCCACTGTATTCTTTAATCTAGTGACCCTGGTCTCGTGGCCTTACCACTAAAAGATATTCTATCTTTCTTTCAGCTCTGGGTATTTTTTCTGGCTGTCCCACAAGCATTGAATTCTCTGCCTCTTCTGTTCAAAATATTGACAATTAAGCACCAACTAATATCTCACCTTCTACAGGAAGCCTTCCCCAACCTCTAATGACTTCCCTCTATTATTTCTTATTTAACCTATTTTATCAGCCAGATCCAGCAACTCTTTGTCTAAACAGAACCATGGAGATAATCTAGTCCAGCCCATAAATTTTATGGAAAAGGAAACAGAGTCCTAAAAAGAAAAAAGGGACTTGCTCAAGATCACAACAAAGAACTTGTGATAAAGCCATGCCTAAAACCCATATCTCCAGATCCTTTACTGCTCTTTCAACCATCCCACACTGTCTCCATACAGATAGGAGATGAATGAGAAAGTATATTTAAAATTTGTTTTCCTTTCTTGGCCTTCCAAACATAACTCCATCTTTGAAAAGTCAAATCATTTTATATTCAATATCATGCTCAGAGGACAACCCAGAACACACACTTGGACTATTCATCACTGAGCCAAAGCCCCAGTTTCTTCTATGTTCTGTTTGTCTGTCTACTAGTCTGACTGACTGTATTTCTTGGTGGTAAGTTAAAACCCACTTTCTCCCTTTTTTTTCTTGCAATAACTCAGGAGTGAGTCAGAGATGCATATGTCACCTCCCCAAAGTGCAGCTGTCATACTGAAAAGAATTCATTTAATTTCCTAAATCATCATATCTTAAAGAAAACCAAAAAGTTCCAGGTGAGGAGGATGAGAATCAGTCATTCTCTAAGAATGGAAATGCCTACAGGTAGTGGAGTTTCAGCATCTGGAATATAGCAGGGGATAGGATTCTCTCAGGTTGCAGATTCTGACAAAACAAAAGGAGAACTGAAGGGGAAAGGGAACCATAAGTTAAAATATAACACCTTCCATTTAGCAATTGAAATCATTTCTATTTAGAAGGGAAATTGGTGGGGAGCAGCTAGGTGGCACAGTGGATAAAGCACCAGCCCTGGATTCAGAAGGACCTAAGTTCAAATCTGGCCTCAGACACTTGACACTTAGCTGTGTGATACTGAGCAAGTCACTTAACCCTCATTGCTCTGGAAATTAAATAAATAAATAAAATTTTAAAAGAGGGAAATTAACTTTAAACCAATCTACTAATCTAGCAATTCATTATGTGACCTTA
Organism: Dromiciops gliroides; assembly: GCF_019393635.1. Classification (NCBI taxonomy): domain Eukaryota; kingdom Metazoa; phylum Chordata; class Mammalia; order Microbiotheria; family Microbiotheriidae; genus Dromiciops; species Dromiciops gliroides. Next base: position 212,192,471 of record NC_057866.1, on the reverse strand, counting down.
GACAAGTCACCTTATCACTTCTGCTTACTCATCAATAAAATAAAGAGAATGGTGGACTTAGGCACCATGATATAGAGAAGGGAAAGAAGTAATAATAGCTAGCATTTATATAGCACTTAAAGGTTTGCAAAGTGCTGTGCATATGTTATTTTATCTTATTCTCACAATAACTCTCATATTGTTAACCTTATTTTAAAGATGAGAAAACAGAGGTAAAAGAGAAGTTAAGTGAACTTGCCCACTGAGGCTGAATTTGAACTCTTTTCTTAATTCCAAGTCCAGCCTTCTAGCTATCTGCTCTGTCAGGCACCACCTGAAAAAAAAAGTTTTGGTCATGGGAGTTAGGAGAGTCTTGGCTCAGAGATTTATTGGCTGTCTGACTATGGACAGAATAATTAACCTCTCTGAATCTGTTTCCTTAGCTGTCAAATGAACAAATAATTATGCCGATATTACTTACCTTGAAAGGCAATACTACATACTAGAGTGTTATATTTGGATTCAGAATTATAAGACCCCATATTTAGAAGAGAAAGGGACTTTAGAGGTCACATAAACCATTTTACAGAAAAGGAAACTGAGGCCAAGAGTGATTTGATCCATGTCACATAGTTGCAAAGCTGAAATTCCAACTCAGGGCTTCTGACTCCAAAGCCAGCATTCTGACATCTATTATCATGCTCGAGATGTTTAACTTTTCTGACACTTAACTCCTAAGTGACAGATGGGCTGTTATTGATTCCCAGTATTGACCTATTTTATCTCACAAAGTTGTCATGAAGATCAAATGAAATAATGTGCATGCAATGCTTCACAAACTTTAAAGTGACTTCTAGGTGCCAGCTACTATTGTTAGACAGTCTCTAAGGTCTCTTCCAAGCAGGTAAATCTTCTGATTTTATGACTCTTTCTTCCCTGTGACCCAGAAACCTACTTATCTCCTTGTTGGATGAGCCATCCAAAATTCCAATTACAGTTTTATCATCAACTTACTTCATGCTTTTAGGCATGCCATATGACATCAAAATTTCTTCCACTGTACAATAGAATTAGTTACACCTGCTCATTTGATCAGAACATTATACACAATAGCTGACAGACCAGAAAAGGTTCCTGTTCTGTTACAACCACTGACTTTTTTTAATTTTGTATTGATATTTTTTCTATTTATGTCATCTTCATTTTCAAATATATGCCTTCCTCCTTCATCCTCCCCAAAAGTAATCTCTCGTGATGAAGAATAAACAGGAAAGTTGGGTAACTGTTTAGAAAAATAACCAGGATATTAACCTAGTCTCACAGTATACCCAATGTTCCAGAGCCATGGTCTCCTATCTATGCAAAGGGAGAGAGGACCATTTTCCCTCTATTTTAAGGGCCAGGTTTGATCATTATAAATATGAGTGTTCCATTTATTTTTCTTTTTTCTCTTTTCGTTCCTTCCTTATTAGTTGTACTTCTTCCTTTCTCTCCCTTTTCCCTTCCTTTTCTTCCTCCTTTACTTGCTTTTTAATTTCTTTTCCTTTTTTCTCCTTTCTTCTCCCTTTCCTTCCTTCCTTTTTTCCTTCTTTTGCTTCTTTCTTTCTTCCTTCCTTCCTCCTCTTTCTTTCATTCTTCCTTTCTTCCTTTCTCCCTCACTCTCTTTCTTTATTTTCTTCAACCATTGCATTTTAAATTCAAAGATAATGTAGAGAACATCCAGTTCCATGTATTTATTTTGGAGATAAGGAGATTGAGATTCCAAAGTATGAGTGACTTTCCCAATATTCCTCTTCGAATTAAGACAGAAATAGAAATAGAACCCTTGGCCCCTGATCCTCAGTCCTCCACTCCTTTCCCTGTGCTGTACTTCCTCATAATAGGAATAAGTCAAAATAATGCAATCTCTGCCAATCAAATTAAAAAGAATATTGGGAGATATCCTAAAACGTACACCCAGCAATGGCTTTCAGGCCTAAGGCAACAGCTCCAACTCAGAATTTCTTTTCTGAGTTTATTTTTAATGTCTTAGCATACTTTAAATTCTCTCCTTGTTTCAGTTGCTTTCTTTAAGTATGAATTTCATTGTTTATATTTGTTGGATGCCAGGTATCCTATTTTTGAAGGATGTATATTATTGTTATTATTATCATTGAAAAGGAAAGCCTAATACATTTGTACAGAAATCATTTTGCCATAGAACACATACCACAGTAGGTTCCACCCCTGGGAAATCTCTTTTATCTATAGTGTAATAGGTTCTACTTCAAAATCTCATAATAGAGCAGATAGCAAATTGAATGATAGAACAAGAAATCTCAGAAGTGGCTGGGAAGCAAAGACCTTTTAGGAGCCTGATTAGCAGAGGGAGTGACCAGGAAAAAGTGAAGCGGTGAGGAGTGAAAGAAGACAAGTGCAGTTTTAGCTTCCCCAAGCAAGGGAAGGAGAAAACTTTCACTCTGTTCACTCTTGCTTTGGAGAGAGGCTTCCACTAATACACAAGAATGGCTTCCAGACACAGGCAGTGAGCCAGTGGGGACAGAAGCCAAAAGCTTCATCTAAGAGGCTTAAGGGCCAAAGTCATATGCTTAATAGCAATGATGACAGTCCTAATGATTCCCTTTTAATAGTCTTTCTAGTCCCTGGGAAATGATGTGTTCTGACTAGTACCATAAATGAGTATAAAACAAATGAGTGGGATTCTGCTAGACGACATGGCCCTTGATCTGCCTTGAACCGCTCAACTAATTAAAGCTTTCTTTGGCATTTGTCACCATAGCAGCACATCTAGATTCTTAACCTGGAATATTATTTAAAAGCATAAATGTGAGGGAAAGGGCAAGTGACAGAGAATGAATATAAGAACATGGTCCTATAAAAAGAGTGTCCATAGTGATAGCTCCCCTAATAAGCTGAGACTGGCACAGACAGTTAAGCATAACCACAAAGGTTTTCTTAGCTATATTAGGGAAAGGAGGAACTTCAATGAAGGGGTAGGACCACAGCTTCTGGTGAATGGGATGCTAATAACTGACAGAGAGAGAGCAGAGCTGTTCAATGAATGTCGATAGTGCTTCTTTTTGTACTGTTAAGGAGAATGGATTTTGTATTAGAAATGGTAGAATGGACAGGGCTAACAGAAAGTTACATGGTATAATATATAACTTATATACTATATTTTATATGGTGTATATGTGTATATAGTATATGTATTTACATATATTTATTTTATATAGGTATCTATACTTATAATATATAAGTGTATATATGTATATTTAAGTATATATAGTATATAAGTCTATGTATGTGTGTATACACATACACATAAATATACATGTATGTATATAAACACACACACCCATCACCATATAGTAAAGTGATGGTAAGGAAGCATCACTTCTCTTGATGAATTCAAGTCACCTGCTTCAGAGTTAACTATACCCTAAAGGACTGAAAACTATCAGATGTGATTAACAAACCACCGTAAATGATATCGGAAACATCATAGCAAAAGAGGAAGGTGCCACAGGTCTTGAGAAGAACAAATCACATCATCTTGTGGAAAAGATGAAAAGATAGGGAGTGGACAATAAGGCAAATTAAGTTAGTTAATCTAAAGTAAAAGTTATCTAGATCACTAATAATTAAAGAAATGACAATTAAAACAACTCTGAAGCACCGCCTCTCACCCACCAGTTTAGCTAAGATGACAGAAAAGAAAAATTATAAATGCTGAAGAGGGTGTGGAAAATAGGGCCATGAATGCACTGTTGGTGGAGCTATGAACTAAGCCAACCATTCTGGAGAGCAGCTTCACCAAGGAAAGGTGAAATAAGGAGAAAAACTGCCCTCTCTTCACTGTTGCTTTGGGAGTATACCTCCGATAACACAAAAGAAGGTCTTCCAGACACAGGCAGGGAGCCAGTGGGGACAAAAGCCAGGAGTTTCATCAAAGGGGCTTAAGGGCCAAAATTGGTGATGATGACAGTCCTGGACATTCTGGGGAGGTCAAATGACTGGACTCAGAGTTTCCATTAATGGTTCAATATCAACCTGACTAAAGGTCTACAGAGTAATTTCCCAAGGATCTATACTGGGTTTTGTGCTATTTAATAATATATAGTATGCTCATCAAATTTAAGGATGACAATTAACAGAAGGTATAGATAATACAATGAATGGCAGACTCAGAATAAAGGAGATTTTGACAGGTTATAGGGTCTCTTCCTTTTATCTTTTCTTTTTAAATTTAATTTTTATCTCCAATTCTGAATTTTTCCCTCCCTCCACACCTTCCCCCAAAATAAAGAAGGTAATTTATTTTAATCAAATTTCTGCAATACCCATAGCACATATGAAATCATGAAAAACTTTTTCATATTACCCGTGTTCTGACAGGGTGGATAGGATGAAAACAAGAAAAAGAAAGAAATAGAAAAAATGTGTTTCTATCAGCACTGACTCCATGAATTCTCTATCTAGAGGTAGATGGCATTTTTCAATGAAGTCCTTTGAAATATCGGAGGATAATTATATTGATTAGAGTCACCTTGTCTTTCATAATTGGTTATCATCATATCATTGGTGTTACTGTATACTGCTCATTTCACTTTGCAACAAATCAAATAAATTCCCAAGTTTTTATGACACCATCTCCTTCATCCCTTCTTACAGCCAATAGTATACTATGACATTCAAACAGCATACCTAATATAGCCATTCTCCAACTGATAGACCAGTTTCCAATTCTTGGCCATTAAAAAAAAAAGAGAGCTGCTCCAAGTATTTTGTATATATTGAATCCTTTTCTTTTTTTTCTTTGATTTCTTTGGGATATAGACCTAGTACTGGTATTGCTAGGTCAAAGGTAAGTTTTATAGCTTTGGAAACATAGTTCCAAATTGCTCTCCTGAATGGCTAGATTAGTTCACAGCTCCATCCATAGTTCATTAGTGTCCCTATTTCCCACATCACCTCTGGCATTTATCATTTTCTCTTTCTGTCATCTCACCCAAACTACGGGGTAATAGGTGGTATCCCAGAGTTCTTTTAATTTGTGCTTCTTTAATTGGTAATGATTTAGAGCATTTTATATGACCATTGATAGTTTTAAGTTCTTCCGCTGTAAACTGCCTTTCATATCCTTTGACCATTTATTAATTAGGAAATGATTTCCATTTTAACAAATTTGGCTGAGTCTATACATATATTTTTTTTTGCGGGGCAATGGGGGTTAAGTAACTTGCCCAGGGTCACACAGCTAGTAAGTGTCAAGTGTCTGAGGTCAGATTTGAACTCAGGTACTCCTGAATCCAGGGTCGGTGCTCTATTCACTGCGCCACCTAGCTGCCGAGTCTATACATATTTGAGAAATAGGACCCTTATCAAAGAAACTCACTACAATTTTTCCCATGTTCTTGCTTTATTTCTAATTTTGGCTAGATTTCTTTTATTTGTGCAAAAAACTTTTTAAGTTATCAAAAATTTCCATTTTGTCTCCCATGAACTTCTCTATCTCCTGTTTGATCATGAACTCTTCCCCTATCCATACATCTGACAGATAGTTTCTTCAATAATACTTCATTTGCTTATGATATCATCCTTTATGTCTAATTCATGTACCTATGTTGATCTTATCTTAATAAAGTGTGAGATGTTGACTAATGCCCAATTTCTGATAGACTACATTCCAGTTTTGGCGGCAAGTTTCGTTAAGTAGTGAGTTCTTGCCCTGTGATCTTTGGATTTATCAAATAGTAGACTATTGTATTCATTGACATCTGTATATTGTATACCTAATCTACTGCATTAATCAACCATTATATTTTCTATCCAGTACCAAATTGTTTTGATACTATCACTTTATAATATAGTTTGATATCCAGTACTGCTAAGCTTCTTTCATCTACATTTTTTCATTGATTCCCTTCTAATACTTTTTGTTCTTCCAAATGAATTTTGCTATCATTTTAGTTCATTGGTATGACATTGAATAAGTAAATGAATTAAGGTAGCATTGTCATTTTTGTTATATTAGCTCAGCCTTCCCATGATCAATTAATATTTCTCTAATTATTTAGATCTGTCCATTCGCATGAAAAATATTTTGTAATTGTGTTCATATAGTTTCTGTATGTCTTAGTAATTAAGCCCTCAAGTTGTTTTTGGTTTTGGGGGGGGGGGGGTTGCGGGGCAATGAGCGTTAAGTGAGTTGCCCAGGGTCACACAGCTGGTAAGTGTCAAGTGTCTGAGGCCAGATTTGAACTCAGGTTCTCCAGAATCCAGGGTCAGTGTTTTATCCACTGTGCCAACTAACTGCCCCCAAGCCCTCAAGTATTTTATGATGTCTTCAATTATTTTAAATAGAATTTCTCTAATCTTCCTTCTGGATTTTGTTGGTTATATATATATATATATATATATGTGTGTGTGTATATATATATATGTATATATATATATACATATATATATATCCTTGTGTAATTATTCATTTTCTGAACAATTGGTTTTTTTAGTGAATATGTATGCATGTGCTTGCGTGTGTGTGTGTGTGTATGAAGTCTATGAGTATCCTCTTTCAAGTCTGGCTCTTTAATTCTCTCTCCCTCTCTTTATCTCTATCTCTTTCTGTCTCTGTCTCTCTCTCTATCTCTGTCTCTGTCTCTGTGTGTGTCTGTCTCCCTATCTTTCCCTCTTCTCTCCTTTCTCTATATACATATATATGCGTGTATTGTATATGTTATGTTAATATATGCATATATATACTTCTTTGCACCGGATGTAAACAGATTAAAATTCATTAAAAATAAAGGCAAAAATGAGAAAAAAAGCAAAAAAGTAAAGAAAACAAATTAGAGAATTACCCAAATACCACAGTATTTTACCCACTAGTTGCACTTAAAAGCTAGACAATTATTCAAAATACACACAAAAGTAAGTGATCAGAAAATGAATAATCACAAGAACATAAGACATTTGCACAATTTAGGGTATTTTTAAAGGTAAAATAGCATTTTACCTTTATGTGATAATATGTCCATAATCCTTTTTGTTATTTATCAATCAATAGAAATCTCAAATTGAAGAATATGAGGGCTATAGGCCAAAAGGTTGCTTTAGGAAGACCATTGAAAAGCTGAAGGAATTTTTTAAAAAAGCAATTGAGAGGGGCAGCTAAGTGGCACAGTGAATAAAGCACCAGCCCTGGATTCAGGGGTACCTGAGTTCAAATCCGGCCTCAGATACTTACTAGCTGTGTGACCCTGGGCAAGTCACTTAACCCCCATTGCCCTGCAAAAAAAAAAAAAAGCGATTGAGAGACTCTAGAGTGTCCAGTCCTCTCTCTCTCTCTCTCACACACACACACACACATACACACACATGCAAAAAAACTTTCTGTACATACTGAGTGTTTTATATATTCATACATACATATTTATATAGTCTGCCAATAATTTTTCTGATGCCACAGTGTTACTCCATCTTGTTTTTTTGCACACGCTACTATATCCAAGGGTATATGGATTTCAATAGTACATATTGCTTCCAATTAAATACCAAGGCACTACTAAGCTCAGTATGTATAATAAACCTCGCTACACTGAAGTGACTGCAGATACTCTAAGTCTGCAAAGCATAAAGCCCCCTTTATTGATGAGCTTCAGCTAATTCCTGCTACAAAGATTTGTTGTTTCATTTGTGATGCAGTACTTTATTACCCTTTCAATTCCATTGGCTTCTAGGAGTTAAGCTCACTTTCTTTTTAAGGGAACTCATAAAGTTTGGATGAGACAAAGAGAACAGAACAGTGCTCAAAAAGAGATGGCTTAAATAGAAATTCATTCTTTGGTCAAGGTGGCCATGTTTACACTACATTTTCAAATATTCACATTTTTAAGCATGCAAAAAGTCAATCAATTCAAGCCCAGACACATAGATATACTGAAGTGATAGGATGTCAGGTTCAGAAACCTACAACTGGAAGAAGACTCAGAAGTCATCGAGTCCTATTCCCTTCATTTTTCAGGTGACGAATGAGAAAGCATGCATTAAGCACTTGTGTGACCTCGGGAAAGGCACTTTACCCTCTTTGCCTCAGTTCCTCATCAATGAGGTAGAGCGGGAAATATAAACCACTCCAGTATCTTTGCCAAGAAAACCCCAAATGGGGTCAGGACAACTGAACTGATATTCTAGGTCCTATGCTAAGCTTTCAGAATACAAACACAAGCAAGATAGTGACTATGCTCAAGGAGTTTTCATTCCAATGGACCAAACCAACACATAAGAAAAATAGGAGGGGAAAGGGCATAGTAAGGAGAGGCAGGTATTCCTGGTGGCATGTTTTGGAAATGGCCAGGAACTGAAATGATGAACTGAGAAAACAGACACCCTGGAGCAGAATCCAAGTGGTTCTGTTGAAATGACATTTAGAAGAATGTCTATAAAGGAGGCAATCTGATCTGGAAATGCCAGGAAGTGACATGAAATAAACTGGACTTCAGGGAGAGTAAATGACATGTCTAATGTCCCATCAATAGTAAATTATCAAAGGCAGGATCTGAGCTTGTCGTCTGACTCAAATATTACTGTTCTTTTTATTGTAGACACTTCACAGCTAGATATATTTACATCTTTATCAGTATCCACATCTACATCTAGCTATATGAATCTATTATATGTTATATATGAGGGAAATAATACTTCCTTGTTCTTTGGTATTAATATATTAAAGATAGTTTCATTTTAATAATATAATGGTTTTTTTATGTATGAGGTATTTTATTTTTTCCATTACATGTAAAGATAGTTCTCAAATTTTGTTTATACATGCTTTACAATTTCAGATTTTTCTCCCTCCCACCCCTCCCTCCCCCCTCCCCTAGATAGCAGGTAATCTGATATAGGTTATATCTATATAACTCTATACATATACATATAGATATATATATACACACACACACATATATATATATATACACATAATAACATTAATCCTATTTCTGCATTAATCCTGTTACAAGAGAAAGAATCAGAGCAGTGATGCAAAACCTCAAAATAGAAAGAAAAAAAAACAACAGCACCCAAAACAAAAGAAATAATATGGTTCAATCAGCATCTATACTCCACAGTTCTTTCTTTCTTTTTTTTTCTTGGATTTGGAGATCCTCTTCTATCATGAGTTCCCTGGACCTCTTCTGTACCATTGCATTGGTGAGAAGAATATAGTCCATCACAGTAGGTCAACACTCAATGTTGATGATACTGTGTACAATGTTCTTCTGGTTCTGCTCATCTCACTCATCATCAGCTCACGTAAGACCCTCCAGGTTTCTCTGAACTCTTCCTGCTCATCATTTCTTACAGCACAATAGTATTCCATTGTATTCATATACCACAACTTGTCCAGCCATTCCCCAATTGATGGGCACCCCCTCAACTTCCAATTCCTTGCTACCACGTAAAGAGCAGCTATAAATATTTTTGTACATGTGGGTCCCTTTCCCCCTTCCATGATTTCTTTGGGCAAAAGACCTAAAAGTGGGATTGCTGGGTCAAAGGGTATGCACAGCTTTATTGCCCTTTGGGCATAATAATATAATGTTTTAATGCTAAAGTCAATGTCATAGCAATGCAATTGCCAAATGTCTCTAATCTTTCTTATATCATCTAGTCTCCATTACTCAAAGAAAAAAAAACCTTCATCTATATCTATGCATGTATATGTATATATATACATATATACATCCACATATCTATATACACACACATCTATACCTATATCTATATCTATATCTATCTATATCTATCTATCTATCTATCTATCTATCTATCTATCTATCTATCTATCTACATATATATATATATATATATATATATATATAATCTTGACCATCTACTTAAGAGCACAGCTTGGTTTTATTCCTTTTTGAACAAGTATAACTATACTAAACTTGGCAAATTGTGCCTCTTGTATGTCAGGTACATTGAATATAAGAATTTCATTTTTCTCTTGCTATTCTTGCTATTACCAGTGAACTCTCAATGGAAAAGTAGCCTTGAGGGTAGATGTCCAAATTGATATGTTTGTAGAAGTCCTATCGATGATCTGCAGTGTCTAAAATATTTATTAAGTGGTTTCTCTAAACTCTGTTCACCTCCTCATGACCTTTGCTCAGCCAATATACAACAGCTGTCTGCCCTGGGGCCTAAGAAGTTAAGGAAGTTCATTTCTGTGAAGGGGAAAACAAGTTATGGAACTCTTCACCCTTCGTTATCCACTATCCCAGTCTGACCCAACAATATTTAGGAGGCAATGAGAAATACAATTTTAACCACAAGACAGCCCAAACAGGGGTTATAACAAGAACTTTTAATCAAAGAAACACTGCAGTATAATTAGGAAAAGTTCTGAGGTGGCTGGGTAGCATAAACTGCTTCCCCAAAGCCAAATTTTGCCTTGCTTTTACTGTTCCTGCTAATGGGGCAGGGAAATGGAAGTACACAAAAAGACTTGTTTTCCATTCCGTGCAGCCCCCAAGGCAGAATGTTTCTAGGCCAGACATCTTGCCCATAAGTCCTGCTGCATACAAGTCAAAGAAACTCTGGTCCAACATATATAACAGAAAGAGCAAGCAGGTTGTTTTTGTCACCTCATTCCACAATACCAAAGCACACATCTGAGTAGAGCACACTAACAACCTGTTTTCACACTCATTTTTAATTATTTTAGTTGAATCTCATTTGATCCTTGAAATGTCACAGTTTTAGGTGATATACAACTTTAGGATTGCAAGTTTCTTTTACAGATTAGAAAACTTGCTATATCTGTTGGCACAAATATATCACTCAGGAACTCGCGTTGTTGTTCAGTCGTGTTGACTTTTCATGACCCCATTGTGTGGGTTTTCTTGGAAAAGATATTGGAGTGGTTTGCCATTTCTTTCTCCAGCTCATTTGACAGATAAGGAAACTGAGGCAAATAGGGATAAGTAACTTGGCCAGGGTCACACAGCTAGTAAGTATCTGAAGCCAGATTATACTCAGGAAGATGAGTCTTCCTGGTTCCAGGCCCAACACTCTATCTACTGCACCACCTAGTTAGTTGCCCCTTAGGCTTCATAAAAAATCACTAAATGCACAACTTTCCTATCTTCACTAAGAATCCTCAATGAATAAGCATGTCACCACAGAGAGAAAGAGTAGTCAAATTAGGGGAACAGGAAGACCCAATAACCCAAATGAAAGTATTTTTTTTTTCTCTCACTCTGAGCTTACCTCTGTAGGCCTCCATCAGTCACAGACGACCATGGATCAGCGCCTTGGAGAGCCACAGGCCACGGTGTGGCTGTGCAGTCCGATACGGAAGCCACAGCTCCTGAGTGACTGCCGCATCCCGTGTTGTATCTACCCCATGAGGAATAGCTAGAGTGTCCTCTCCTCTGGTTGCTGATAAACTAAAAAAGACCTAGAACTTCTGAAGGAGGTTCTGGAAAATTGCCCTTATACTGTGGCTGAAAAGTGTACTTATCTTAACTGAGGGAGAACAAAAGTGTCAAAGGAAACTTCTTCATAGTAGATCAGAGTATCCAAGGACAATATGGGCTGAAGGAGAGTTGTGTTTCTTGGGTGTCATTATCTGTTTGTCTTTGTCTATGTGGAAGTCTTGTGCATCAGTCTGTGCTGTAAGATGCCTGAAGTTTTAGCTGTAGAGGCTTCATAATGCTAAAAGCAAAAGGCTCACTAATGGTAACTATTCATAGGCCTTTCTCCCCATTTTTTATCTGTTAGTTCATACTTAAAAACTACCAGGTTAAATTAAATTGGACTTCACTTGAAACATTTTGTAAACCTCCCTCTCTACTATTTCCTATTTTTAAAAAAGGTAATAATGCTCATTATTTTCTAATTCAATAACATTTTACAAATAAGTTTATATTCTAAACTGGTATTCCCCTTGACATAGCTATCCTTTGTAAGGTCAAGTGTTTTCATGCTAAGGTATTTTCAAGGTTCCTTTGATCTCCTTGTTGTCAACTGCCTTACCTTAACTGAAATTGCATGGGAAATGATAATAATTTATGTGGTATGTTTCCTTGGATGTGTATTTTTAATCCTTTTTTCCACCTTTCAGAAACAACTATTATTTAAATGTCAGGTTTGAATCACCTCAATTATATGCCATATTTTCTCATTTTTATTCTTCTAACTTAGTATTGATTTTGATCTTTGATCTTCTAATTTTTCTAACAAGTCAATTATTAGGCTACACAATGAACCAATTCAGAACTAAATCCCCTATAAGTAATCATGTTAGAACATAATAAATTTCTTTTTTTTTTACAATATTATTTGGTACTCACCATGCCCAGCACCTCACTTATCTCTTCTTGGAGAAAAAAATAACATATACATATACATATTCATATACATACACACATACATATACATACATATACACATACATGTGTACACATACATATATATGGTTTCAAAAATAGTTTATAATTTCTTCAGTTTCTTGTTCCTGATCCAGTTTTCCAACATATTTTTGCCACCAAAATATATGTTGTTATACTTTTGGAGAGACATAAACTTCTTCACAGAATTTTCCTACGTTGCCATGTCCTGCAATAACTGCAATTATCTTCACTTCTGTGTAAATGATCTTTATGAACACTGAAATACAAGATCAAGTATCCCGTGAAATGACATTTCATATTTGTTTTGAATGGATAATAAATGTAGCTTTGTCCACTCTCAGGCTATTAAAGGAGAATTTATGAGTCATCCTTTCATTTGGCTACAATTTCCTTTATCTCCTGTTTGTTGTGTTGGCTTCTTTTAGCAAAAATACTAAGGATTAATTTCCTCTGACAATATATCTACTCATTGATCATGAGTCGAGTATTTCACACTTACATTATAATGTCTGAGTTCAGGTACACAGGTGGTTCAAAAAATGTTCTTTTTCTACCAGTCTGCTATTCTCACTGCAGAAGTAAAAGTAAACACCAAAGACTGAGAGCCATTTTTAATTTATCTTTGCTCTATGGATTTCCCTAGCCAAAGATTGTTGGTGATGAGGTTCTCCATCCTAAGACAGCAAAGTCTGATGCTGGAACAATGATTCAACCTAACCATGCAAAAAACAAACAAACAAAAAATCACAGTGGATGAGGAATACCCATTACTTAGTTGTAATTGGATGTACAACCCTTAAAGATGGCTCATTATTGAATATATATTGAAAAAAATAAGTGGACAACGAATCAGGCTTAGCTAACACTTAGATAGGTAATTCTTGGAAAGCATAGTCTGTTGTTCTGACTATACTCAAAGCCTTTCCAACATAGTAGAACTTTCTGGAACTTGTGCTTCTCTGACATACCCTTCAAGCACCCAGGATCATTTCAACACCATGAGAGGGAATTGGAACAGGACTTTGCAGAGGAGTTCATTAAATTCAAAATTAAAGTTAAAAAACAACAACAACACAGCATTCATTTTATTACATGTAGTTTGCTGAAGAAAAGTTTGAAAAAATCAAGTAGAACTTTAAAAAGTGTAATAGTATTTTATTTATAAACACAAATGGGGCTTGAAAAATCAACAGAGGTAAAGAGGGCATTTTTTTTTGCTATTCATATTCTTATAGAATATATTAAGCATTTTTATCAGAAGAATTAAATATTCATGTGTTTTTAAGATTGCAAGTATTTAGAAAATTTGAAATTCTCATGGTATTAATGATTCAAGAAATAAAAGATCATTGACTGCTCTCATTGGATAGGAATGTGTTGTCAGTAATAAGAATGCTTCCATGAAGTCATAAAGCCTGATTGACGGTCTGATCATAGGTACTTCATGGAGGTTTGGGGAAGTAATTCACACATACATCTATTGCCACAAGAATATAAGTGACAATAGAAATGCATATTTAGGACATTTGTATTATAATGCACCTGCTAATGTCAAGATTTTTACAAAGCTTTAGTGACTTGTTGATGTTGATTAATGGCTCTCTATAGTGTTTGCAATACTCCTCCTTATAATTACCAAGAACATGCTTTAATTGATGTGAAGTATCTGACACAATTGAATGATCTAGAACAGAGGTACTAAATTTTTGTTGGATAATAGACCCCTTTGGCAATCTAATAAAGAATATGGATCCCTTGTCAGAATATAATTAAATGCAAAAAAAAAACAAAGTACATAGAATTATAAAGCAAACCAGTTGTATTAAAGTACAGATATCAAAATATGAGAAAAATTCAGAGACCCAAGCTTTAAACTCCTGATCTAGAATTTCTATTTCTCTTTGGATACTTACAAGTCTTCACCACCATTTTCTTCTTTGCCATGTAAGAAGTTCCATGGATAGACTAGTTAGTGTAATGAAATGTTTGGTTTATTAATTAATCTTAAGTAATTTAGCCATCAGAGACCTATGCTCCTCTAGTCTTTTGTATAAAATTTGTAATGAGTTTCAGTATAAATCAGTTTTGAAAATAAGGCACAGTAAACATTACAATATATAGATATACATATACATAAACACACATGCATATATAAGTATGTGTGTATATATGTGTATATGTATGTGTGTATATATATGAAAGAGCTGGTTAAAAACAAATCACATGTAGCATGATCACAAAGAAAGAAATTTCAGGTCAATCCCTAATTATGAACAAACTAGCATTTAATGAAATCTAAGTATGATTTCTTTAAAAATACCAGTAAGCATTTCATGTTTTTTTCCCAGTAAGAATTCCTAATGTCTATCAGTCCATAATGTTCTGGGGCTTTTCAAAATTGAAATGAAATGTATTTGGTTTAAATTAAACCATTTTCCATTTGTTCCCAAAGGAATAATAGTTGATTGCCATCTTTGACAACCCTGCAGAAGGTATTCTAGGAAAAAAGATTGTTTGCAGAAAAGAATTGGGTTAGGAAGAATGTGGTAATGGTCATGTCTATATGTAGCTACTGAATTTATCTGCACTAATGCACTGTTTATCTGCCTTATTAAAAAACAATCATGACATAATCGATCAGAGCCATCATGCACCAATATGACAGCAGAAAAATCAGCTGGACTGTGCTATAATCCAGGGTTGGGTTTTTTTGGGGGGGTTCTATAAACAAAAAATAATGCATTAATTTATAGTTCTTCCAGTTCCTACTACAAACATTGTCACTAGTAGAAAATTACAGATTAGGGGGCAGCTAGGTGGCACAGTGGATAAAGTGCCAGCCCTGGATTCAGAAGGACCTGAGTTCAGATCTGGCCTAAGACACTTGACACTTACTAGCTGTGTGATCCTGGGCAAGTCACTTAACCCTCATTGCCCCCCTTAAAAAAAAAAGGAAAGAAAAAAGAAAATTACAGAGTATCTGTGTAGCTCTTAAAAATCATACAGCCTTAAAAATGGAAGAAACCTCCAAAGTCATTTAATCCAAGTCATGCCCAAATAGGACTCTGTTCTACAAAATCCTTAACAAGTGACCATTCAGCCTCCACTTAAAAGAATTTCAATGGAGGGGAACTGGAGACCTCCTAAGGTAGTTCTTTCCACTTCTGTTCAGTAGCAGTTGTTAGGAAGTCCTTCCTCATAAAATTTTTATCTTTATTACTTCCACACATTGCTCAAAATTCTAATTTCAGGGGCAAGGAGGGGAATTATTATTCCAATTCCAAATGGCAATCTTTCAAATACTTTAAGATTTCATTGTACCGGGCGGCTAGGTGGCGCAGTGGATAAAGCACTGGCCCTGGATTCAGGAGTACCTGAGTCAAATCTGACCTCAACTTGACACTTACTAGCTGTGTGACCCTGGGCAAGTCACTTAACCCCCATTGCCCTGCAAAAATATATATATATATTTCATTGTACCCTAATATATTAGACATGATTTCCCATATGGCATGTTTTCAAGTCTTCTCTTCATCTCTATCACCCTGCCATGATCATGATACAATTTGTAAATATCTTTCCTAAAACACGATGTGCAGAACAACATAGAATACTCCAGATGTGGAATGAACAAATCAGAATAGAGCAAGACTGTATCTTCTCTTGTTGTGGATACCATGCCTCTCAATGCAGTCTAAAATATCAGCTTTCTGGATGCTATGTTACAATGTTAATTCATAGTGTTTAGTTCTCTAAAAACCCTCTGCTTTGTTGGTTCAGTGGAAAGATTTAGACACAGAGGATTTGGAAATAACTTATGTGATTTTGGGGTCAGTCACTTAACCAGCCTCAATCTCCATTTTGGTTTTTGGTTTTTTTTGTTTTTTGTTTCTTGTTTTCAGCTGTTAAATAAGGGGATTGATATCTAAAGTTCCTTATAAATCGTAATCAACAGTCCTTTGGTGGTTTAAAATAAACCAAAATGTAGCCACATCACTCAATTTTTGTAGGCCATGCCGATGATTTTACTAAACTCAAGTTAAACATCACCTTGTTATATTTGACTCATTTTTCTAGCCTTTCAAAATCTTTATGAATGCTAACCTTCTCATCCAACAATTTACTTATCAAGATCTATTTTTTACTGCAAATCTGATAAGCATTCAGAGTGCTTCTAAAGCATGTAAGTTTGTCCAAGAGCAAGTCATTGATAAAAACTCTGAACAAGTAGCATCCAAAGACAGATCCCTGAGGGACTCCCATGGAGACTTTCATCCATGTTGACATTAATCACTTCCCTTTGTATACAATAATCCATCCAGTTCTAAATCTACCTACCTTTGATATCAATAAGCCCACATGTATCTATATTATATACAAGCATAACATAGGAGACTTTGTCAAATGACTTACTTTATTTCAGATATACCCTAGGATTTTCCTGACCTATCAGTCCAACCTTATTATAAAAAGAAATAAGATAGGTTTAGCATAAACTGTTCTTTATGTGTTATACTAAATCTTAGTAATCACTACTTCGTTTTTCAAAATTTTTATAAACAATAAAATTAATAATAAGTTATAGAAGTTTGTCAAGAAATTGTAATATTCCAACATCTTCCCTAATTTCAAAATATGGGCAATATTTGCCCCCCTCCCTGACACTGCTATCACACATTGTCCACTCTCTCTAATCCCTAACATATCACCTATAGAAGTTCAGCAATCATTCCTCTCAGTTTTCTCACCCTAGTAAAAGGTTGGAGTCAATTAATCAATTTTCTCAAACCCACTTAAAGTAAGTAAGATGCTTTGCCCTGATCCGCAGTTTGGTGAGAATAATCAATCAGAGATATAAACTAGGTCTGAGAAAGACCTAAACATTTATATTGAATCAATTAATAATAAGCTTTAGACTAAAGTGAGAAAAATTCTTGGTTAATTTGGAAGCCCTTAAAAGCTACTGGATGAAAGAGAATTATGTTGCACAGGAAGTGTGTCAGTATTGACTGAAGAAATGTAGTCATACCCTGAAGGTGGTCCATAAAATAGTAAGCTAATTCAGAAATCAGAGATTATAATATCTAGTAACTGAGTGGTGAAAACCTTCCAACTAACATCTGAATTGCTTAATGATGAAGAAGAGGGAAGAAAACACATTGCCCTTATAGACTTTTATTTTTGATGGGGAGAATGGGTTTGTACCAATCCTTCTTGTTGTGTTAGTTTACTATTTGCCTCCTTTTTTTTTTTTTTTTTTAGTGAGGCAATGGGGGTTAAGTGACTTGCCCAGGGTCACACAGCTAGTAACTGTCAAGTGTCTGAGGCCGGATTTGAACTCAGGTACTCCTGACTCCAGGGCTGGTGCTCTATACACTGTGCCACCTAACTGCCCCTATTTGCCTCCTTTTAAAAGCTAATTAAGTCTGGCTGCCTGATAGCAAATGAAATCATGAGAGGAAACCCAGTGGTGTGGGCACATGAGCCATACTAAATGGATCTGAATTCAAGAATATCTCAAATTATCAAGTTGTGTCAATTGTTACAGTGCATTTGCACATATTAGGGATAGTAGGATGAACATTTTTATTGCAAATGTAGAAATCATAATATCTGTTTGTATTTATTGGTATTTCAATTGATTTTATGGAGATAGGAGACATTATTTAAAATTTATAATAAAGTTATAAATAATTATTTAAAATAGCTTGTATTGATTGGCAGAATTGACATCCCTGGTCCTTGTAGTGTTAAAAAACAAGGATGCCATTTGCTATGCTGAGGAAAGACAAAGTAGCTACAGTCTGAGGATTTGGCCTGACAATACAAATGGAGGCTTAGAAGAGTAGACCTATTTCTTAGCCAGTACCAGATGGTTTTGATAATTACTGCTTTGTAATAGAGTTTAAGATCTGGTACCGCTAAACCTCCTTCCTTTACTTTTTTCATTATTTCCTTTTAGCTTCTTGACTTTTTGTTCTTCCAAATGATTTTGTTATTATTTTGTCTAATTCAACAAAATAAATTTTGGTAAGTTAATTGGGATGGCACCAAATATATAATTAGTTTGTATAAAATTCTCATTTTCTAGATTTGCAGTTTTATGTGGAATCATCTTTTTATTATACTGTGTTATGGAAATGATATGTTTACAGAAATTTATTCCATAAGTTAAAAATAAAATAAATTTTAAAAAAGGAAAAATTGTTGAAAAAATAAAAAATGATTAACCTTGATGAGTCCCAGGTTAGACTTTAAAAAAAATTAGATGAGTAGACCTAGAACCTAGGCTACCTTAAGCAGTTTGTCTATACTCCAATGAAATAAACTCATTGTTAGCAAAGGTGCTTTCTTACCATTTCTTTATTAATACTGAGTAACTCTTTTTTAATTCTTTCTTTTCCTTCAAAAATTTAATCCTTAGAAAGTAAAAAGGGGAGGAGGGAGAGTTAGTAGTTGTTCCATTCTTTCTTCTAAATTTCAGCTGCTATTATTATCCTATCCACATCCATCAACAATGCTTTCTCTTCTATGATTTTCTTCTTTCACCTAACAGGCTTTAAAGAGCCGGGCTTGTGGTCTTTAATATTTGTCACTAGTGGGGGCAGCTAGGTGGCGCAGTGGATAGAGCACCGGCCCTGGAGTCAGGAGTACCTGAGTTCAAATCCGGCCTCAGACACTTAACACTTACTAGCTGTGTGACCCTAGGCAAGTCACTTAACCCCAATTGCCTCACTAAAAAAAAAAAGAAAAAATAAAAGAAAATATTTGTCACTAGCCTAGGCTCATTTTAGGCTTTTAATAACCCTAACACCATTTTTGCAGGACCTTTTTACTCTTTGGCATTCATCTTTTGTTACTTGACCTAAATTCCAACTTCCATTTTTGCCTTTTAAAAATCTGTGTTGGTTTATGAGCTTAGTGAAGCCACATCAATCTCTTTAAATAATCATTTTGTTTTTAGTTTGTTTTTTCCCTAGAATATCACTAGAATCACTTATCGTTATGCTTTTAGAATTTCATTCTTGAGAGCATTCCAACCCCTCTTGAGCTGACATCAAGGCTAATAAATAATTTATTAGATAATCTGCTTTTGGTAGAGTGAGAACTCTAATAGATGTCTGGATAGTCGAAGCACCAACACCCTTTCCCCACAAGCAAGAACCCTATGAAATTTCCAAGTGTTTTCTGATGATTGGTTTCCAAAAAGACACAATTCCTCCTTCTGAGCATGTAATATGTAGTAAACACACATGAAAATCATTTCTATTTCACCATTAACTTCAATAAAACTCTTCTTTACCAGACTTTATCCCTTTGTTCCAGAATGGTCTCAGATGAACATACATTCTTAGGATACAATGTGATTCTACAAACTATTTTATATATTCTGTTCCTTTTGAAAAATCTATATATTGGGGGCAGCTAGGTGGTGCAATGGATAAAGCACTGGCCCTGAATTCAGGAGGACCTGAGTTCAAATCTGGCCTTGGACACTTGACATATACTAGTTGTGTGACTCTGGGCAAGTCACTTAACCCTCTGCCCGAAAGAAAGAAAGAAAGAAAGAAAGAAAGAAAGAAAGAAAGAAAGAAAGAAAGAAAGAAAGAAAAAGTTGTATATTTCCAAAACTATATTCTAGTTACACTTATCATTTCACTATCCTAATGTATTCAACTTTGCTTCTTTGCATTAGGAATTCCTCAGGATGGTCATTTTCTTTATTTAGGGGAAAAGATACATATATTACTTAACTGGAAATATTCAGTGTTTCTTCACCTTTGTTATCCATGATATATTGTTTGCTAAGAGCTAACACTTAGCTAGTACTTTATAATTTGAAAGTGCCCAGTTTACAAATGAAGAAACTGAGACTAAGAGGGTAAATGAGTTGGCCGTGGTCACACAGTCAGGAAGTATCTGAAGCAGGATTCAGACTGAGATTTTCTAGATTACAAATCCAACAATCCATCCACATGCCACCTAGTTACTTGTCACTCTATGACCTCTTGACGCATATTAGGATCTTTCTCTTCTTCAGCAACTTTTTCTTCATTGTTCTCCCCTTTAAATTTTTATTCCACTTTTTTTCAAGAATAACTTCATTTTCCTAGGTAACTTGAAAAATAGAGATGCACCCCTCCTGCCATGCAAGCCTCTTCTAGGAGAGGAAGCAACTTGTACTTTTCACCTTCAGGTCTCCTACTTGCTGCTAGAAAAACACAATCACTCACTGTATAAAAACTATCTTTGCCTTCCATACTTGCTATAAAGTAGACCCTCAGTCCTTTGTTATTCCTGTTTGGTTGTTCTTATGGCTAACCATTATGGTTAAATACTTTTGCAAATGCCTGTATGTATGTGAGCCGGGTTCACTTCACTGTTGGCTGAGTTGCTGAATGATCCTAACTGAGGCATATCTCATTTATAGTTGAATTTACTTCCTTTTTTGTGATAAGATGCTCAATTGCTTTCTTGTGGCTGCCAAAAATAATGATGATGGTGGTGGTGATGATAACAACAATAATAATGAAATGTTGGGCTACATTCATAAAATCATTATGTCTGGAAGAGGGAAGACAATAGTCCTTTTGAGTTCTAACCTTTTAGTTGTATATGTAATTGTAAGAGGAAGTATCTAGGGGAAAATATTTATTGATAAGGAAGAGGTCAGAATGCTAAGATTTGATTTAATTCAACTTACTAAGTGCCTATTAAGTGTCTGATCTGTGATAAGCACTTAGATGGACAATCCTGCTCCCCTTTATAGCTTACTTTCCTATTTATATGAAGGAGATACATGACAACAAAATCCCTTGCCAGAGAACATAGTTCATTTCTACATTACTATTTCAATGAGTGATTTTTGTGAGTAGTCTCTTTTGTGCGTTTGTGTGTGAAAACCAGGAGAGATGTATTTTTCTCTTTCTTGAAGCATATTCTTTGTGGAGCACAAACATTGACTGTCTAAAATAGCAATACTTTTGCCTATAATGCATAGATTAAAGAGTAATCCAGTTTCTTCTACAACATAAAAGAGAAAATTCCAGTTCATTAATTCTCATTGCCTGTGCCATGGGCCACACTTACTTTGGTTATTATTTTGTTATATACAATATTCTAACAGGGTAAAACAATGAATGTATATGATAATTTAAGTATCTTTTTTATGTGTTGCATCAACACTTATTAACTTTTTATGATCATCTCACATATTTTTGGAATGGATCTGTTATACATCAGTTTTCAATTTATGTTCTATTTTCCTAAAATGATAGTTCATTGTCCTGGTAAGGTAATCCATTAAACAGCAATATTTCAACTTCAAATAACTACTTCTGAGCATTTATTAGCTTCTTTGGCATCTATCCAATATTCAATGTATTGTATGAATTGATTTTTCTACCGCATTCACTGTTTCTTCCCATTTCATTTTTTAGAACTAGCTATTCCTTCTAGCAAATAAGTTAGAGTAAAAAAGAAGTTTATAGGGGGCGGCTAGGTGGTGCAGTGGATAAAGCACCGGCCCTGGATTCAGGAGTACCTGAGTTCAAATCCGGCCTCAGACACTTGACACTTGCTAGCTGTGTGACCCTGGGCAAGTCACTTAACACCCATTGCCCTGCAAAAAAAAAAAAAAGAAGAAGAAGAAGTTTATAAACCAAATAAATGCATGACTAACCCAAGTCAGTCAAAAAGCGTTTAGGATGTACCTACTATGTGCCAGGCAATGCACAGGGTATTTTCTGTCATGTGAAATCTTCATGAAAAAAAAACTTTTTAAAGATTATTCTCTAATAAAATATTTCATTGTAAACTGAAAAAGGGCAAGACCAGAAAATATCTCCTGTTGGAGCTGAAACATTCATTTAAAAATCTCCTTCAATGACCAACCACCTTAAAAAAATTTTTAGAAAATACTAGCTCTAAAGATAGATAAGTCCCACACTCATCCAACTGGCTAACCAGCCCAGCCCAATGAGCTATTCATTCACTTCGATGCTGTACTGTACAATCAGAATGAAGCACACAGAAACAGATGGAGAACTGTGGGCTAAATGAAAGTGCAATTAAATGAACTCATAAATTGTGGTTAAATGGACCCAAAATAATAGTTATTAATGGTTGTTCATCAGTTTGGAAAGTGGTCTCTAATGGAATGCCTCAGGAGGGATCTGTTATTGGCCTTCTGTTGCATCATCATCATCATTTCAATTCCTTGGATAATAACACAGTTTTGTTTGTTTCAATTTACTTGATTCAGAACCAAAGTGGATTTACTTAAGTCAACCCTGAAGAATGTCTCTAGAAGTCAGCCTCCATCTTCTTTGTTTTTTTTTTAATTTATTAAAGCCTTAGAAGAAAGTAGATATCATTCTTATTATATATGCAGATGGAATGAAACCAGAACATATTAATAACTAGATGACAAAAGTTATATCCCAAAGTATCTTAACAAGTTAGAATGGTAGATTGCTATCATTAAAATAGAAATAAATGAGGAGAAATGAAAATTCAAAGATTGAGTTAAAATATCAACTATATAAGGACAGACTGGGGGTGGCCTAGCTAGAAAATAGTTTCAGGGGAGTACAATGTGATTCTGTAGTGTAATATGGCCCCCCAAAATGCTTATTATTTTAGGATTTATATTATATCATATGTATACTAAGACAGAAAAAGAAAGATGATTCTCATATTTACTCAGTCACAGTCAGATCACATCTGGAGCACTGTTTTCAGTCTGGCATAGATTTTATAAAGGATATCGATAGATTGGAAGATACATATCCCAGAGAAGGATTGGAGAGAACTGAAGGAAGAGGTGCTATTTTGCCTTGAGTGTTGTCTTAGTTGGAATTCAAATCCAGTTCTTTCACACTGTAAGGCTAATACTCAATCCACACAATGATTCCTTTTGTAATAAGTGGAAGTTACCTTCAGGCATTTGGGACTCCATGTAAACAAATATTTCATAATAATTAAGGCAGCTAAGAAGTAGAAAGATATTCCACAAAAGGTATGAATTTAACTATCTCTGTAGATCTTACAGCAGATGCAGGGATAACTTTTTCAGAAAGGTTATAAATTGAGATTCATAGTTTGGGGTGGGTATTGAGTCAGTCAGTCAATCAGTTAGCAAACATTTATTAAATACCTACTATATTCCAGTCAGTGAGTTCAGTTCTGGGTATACGACAATCCTAGGAAGTACAAGTTATCATTATCCACCTTTTGAATTTAAATTTTTTTTAATATAATGCCAGATTCCCAGTAAATATTTTCTTACCAATCATCATTAGGT
Organism: Dromiciops gliroides; assembly: GCF_019393635.1. NCBI lineage: Eukaryota > Metazoa > Chordata > Mammalia > Microbiotheria > Microbiotheriidae > Dromiciops > Dromiciops gliroides. Next base: position 212,168,765 of record NC_057866.1, on the reverse strand, counting down.
ATGCTCTATTCCTCTTTAGAGGGCTCATAGTCTTATATTTTCAGATATAATCCCCAAATATAAATCCTATTCTCTGAAGCCATCTTCTTAATCAGTTTTTCATTTTCTGTATGAGTTACTATCTTTAGCCTTTGACAGCCATGAAAACAACACCCATGTCCCTAAGGTTACAGAATCATAGTTCTAGGGCTTGATGGAATCTTAGACATCTTCTCATCATATAGATGAGAAAAATGGGACTCTGGAAATATAATATTATGTATCCAAAGATACATAGGAGATAAGCATCAAGAGGGATTTGGAACCAGGTCATCTCACTCCCTCAAATAATACAGATTGAAACTCATCCAAATCTTATTCATGCTTTGTTATATATCCACACTGACAGGACAGGCACCCTTCATCTTGGGAGACTTCTAGAATTCTTGTTGCAGTTTGGACCACAGTGGACAACATATGCTATACAACAGTTATTCATGGCACTCACCATATGACCTGCCCACTTCCTTTTCTACTCATACCTCTAAAGATATTTTTCATCCTGCTTCTTTCTTTTACACAACCCTTTACTGATAATATGCTGCTATCTACTCAAGCTTACCATATGGCCCCCAGTTATCCTGTGACTCTCAATTTTAATCCTATGGCATCTGTTTTGCTGTATCACAAAAAAACCATGATGTATCACTGAAAAAGCATTAATGATTCATTCATTTATTTATTTATTTAGCTATCTGTTTAATTCATTCATCTATTCATTTGTTTTTATTCAATCATGCATTCATTTATCATTCATTTCTTTCTTTCTTCTGTCATTCTTTCTTTCTTTTGCAGGGCAATAAGGGTTTAAATAACTTGCCCAGGGTCACACAACTAGTAAGTGTCAAGTGTCTGAGGTCAGATCCTGAACACAGGTCCTCCTGAATCCAGGGCTGGTGTTTTATCCACTGCACCACCTAGCTACCCCCATGATTTTAATTTTTTAATTCTTAATTTTTTTAATTTTAAAATTAAATACAAGAGAAGAGAAAAAATGTTGCCATGTACACATTAGAACATAGGGGAGAATTCAACATAAAACAATAAATTTCATGTCAAGAAAAGCTATATAAGAAATACTACACACCATTTTCAAATCTTCCCAGATTTTCTTTGCATCCTTGTTGGTTTTAGCTTTATTTTCCCCACCATCTCTCCACTCTAAAGAAGGCTACAATTAAGCATTATGTGTGTATATTTATATATGTGTGTGTGTGTTTGTATATGTGTATATATGCATATATATAGCTATCTACACCCATATACATATATACACTCATACACATATATGTATAAGACCATAGTGTACTTATTTCCACTCATCGGTTTCTCTTCCTTCACAAATCCAAGTCTTTCCAAGATTTTCCAAGTCAACCAGTTCCTCATCTCCTATACCATAGCAATATTCCAACCCAATTACATCCTATCTGAGATATTGTCCATGAAATTTTTCCCGTTTTCTGCATCCCAAAAATATTAGTGATAAAATTGTGTATTTATCATCTTTTACCTATTCAATATGGGGATTTGTCTTTCTTTATGCATATTTGTTATAACATTTTTTCTTTTTTTCTTTGGTTACCCATAGTGAGAAAAGAGGGAGAAAAATAAATACTTGATAATTTTTTTAAATTAACAAAAATACTATGCAGATTTAATTATCTAAAAATGTAGTCAATTGGTGTGTGTGTGTGTGTGTGTGTGTGTGTGTGTGTGTGTCTATTATGTGTGCCACTGAAGTGGTAGTTTTCAGGTATTTACGTTTCCAGTTCCTCCTGAGTTTCTCTTTGAATAATATAATAATAATAAAGAATTGCGAAGCTTGAAAAAAATTGAAAATAAAATTATTTGCTTTTGTTTTATAGAACATTTGAAATCAAGAAAGGTACTATGTAATTTCCTATAGACAATCTAGGCCATACATTTTTCTCCTCTTTAATTCCGGTCACAGTTAACTGCCCATTTGCAATATCTGTCCAAGCTAGATATACTGATGAACTAGCATTGTATCCAATTTCATATCATAATTAGAAAAAATAGTAATTCTCCCTCGAATTTTTCTGTGTTAAAGTCTCTTGAGTGAATTTGAATGTCATTTAGGAAGTGTTACATTGCTGATTCTACTACAGTCATCATCAAACTGAAGCATTTGGAGGACCTCCCCATCCTCAGGAAATCCCTCCCTCCATTTGCAGTCTGGGAATGTAATGCATTTATTCCATCATACTAGCAAAGACTTTTGGTAAGTAGATATAACCATGATTTATTCCTCACTTAATAATAATCAAAGGGTTATTGAACAACTCAATTTCTGCAGTTATATCTTCTAAGGAATCCTGAATGATTTTAACATATGCAAGACATATGTCTTTCTTTTGGGAAAACAGTCTTTAAGGTGACACCTTACTCTATCAAATCAAATGCTTTGCTTGTAGTCAACAAACAGTAAGCCAAATATAATTTTGTGTTTTCTTTACCTTTCAGTTAATTGCATGACTGTCAAGATGCAGACTGCTATGCTTTGGCAAAATCATTTTTACTCCTTGAAACTTTGATGCCAATGGAGATTGCCTTTCTTAAGATATTGCAGATATTTTCTGGTAGTTATTTATATTTTAGTTGCCTTTTATTGTCAATAATAAGGCCCAAGAGCAGTGAATGAGCATTACAATAATCAGAGTTGGCTCAAAGACCTTAATCTTATCAGAGTTGGCTGATAAGGAGGGAATAACATACACATTCAATTGGGTAGACTAATCTATCTAACCCTGCAGGAAAAGAGGAGGGGAAGGGGATAAGGTGGGAGGGGTGAAAGAAGGGAGGGCAAATTGGGGGAGAGGGCAATCAGAAGCAAATCACTCTTGAGGAGGATTAGTGTGAAAGAAGATATATAATAGAGTAAATATCATGGGGAAGGCAATAGGATGAAGAGAAACGGTTAACAACAGTAATTGTGAAAAATAGAAAAGGAAAAAACATTGTACAAAAAATATTTATAGCAACTCTTTGTGGTGGCTAAGAGTTGGAAATTGAAGGAATACCCATGAATTGGAGAATGACTAAACAAGCTGTGGTACAAGATGGTAATGGAATACTTTTGTGCTATAGGAAATGACAAGCAGGATGATTTCAGAAAATCCTGGAAAGATTTACACGAACTGATTTTAATGAAGTGAGCAGAACCAGGAGAATATTGTGCACAGTGATAGCATTATTCTTCTATGAGCTATTGTGAATGACTTAACTACTCTCAGCAATACAATGATTCAAGGTAATCCCAAAGGACTAATGATGAAGCATATTCTCCACCTCCACAGAAAGAACTGATATTGATTGAACACAGACTGAAGCATGCTATTTTGTGCTTTCTTTTTTTTTTTACTTGAGTCGTTTTATATAAAATGACTAATGTGGTAATGTTTTACATAACTGTACATTTAGAACATATATCTGATTCCTTACCACCTCAGGGAAGGGGGAGGGTAGGGAGAAAGGGAATGAAAGAGGGAATATACACATCACTTGCAGTATTTGTCATTTTTCCTTTTCTGTCATCTTAACTAATTTGATGAGTGTAAGGGAGTACCACACAGTTATTTTAATTTGTGTTTTTCTATTAATGATTTAGAGCATTTTTCACATGACTACTTATAGCTTTGAATTCTTCCTCTGAAAATTGCCTGTTCATATCCATTGTTTGTATAATTTATCAAATGGGGATGGCTCTTATTTTTATACATCTGATTCACTTCCCTATATATTTGAGAAATGAGGTTTTTATCAGAAAAAATATTGATGCAAAAATTATTTTTCCAGTTGCCTGTTTTTCTCTTAATTTTGGCTACATCATTTTATGTATACATACTATCCATTTTACCTCCCATGAATCTTTTTACTCTCTTGTTTGGTCATGTACATTTCACTTATTGATAGATCAGTTTGTAAGTTGTTGTTGTTTTTCATACTGTACTAATTTGTTTATATCATCCTTTATGTCTCAATCATATACCCATTTTGAGGTTATATTGATATATAATGTGAGGTGTTGGTCTATGCCTAATTTCTGCCAGACTACTTTGTAGTTTGCCCAGCAGTTTTCGTCAAACAGTGAGTTCTTGCCCTAATAGCTAAGATATTTGTTTGAGTTTATCAAACTCTAAATTATTATGTTTATTTGCTTCTGTATATCATATACTTAATCTATTTCATTAATAAACTGCTCTATATCTTAACCAGTACCAAATTGTTTTGATAATTACCATACTGTAATATACTAGTCTGAGATCTGATACTGCTAGGTTCCCTTTACATTTTTTCATTGATTTCCTTGATATACTTTATCTTTTATTTTTCCAAATAAAAGGTTATTTTTTTCTAACTATGAAAAAATCTTAATAGTTTGATTGGTGTGGCACTGAATAAGCAAATTAATCTAGGCAGTGTTATCATTTTCATTATATTGGCTCAGCCCAAACATGGGCAATTAATATTTCTCCAGTTATTTAGATCTGTCTTTATTTGTGTAAAGTGTGTTTTGTAATTGTGCTCATATAGTTCCTGGATATGTTTTGGCAGGTAGACTCCCAAATATTTTATACTGTCTGCGGTTATTTTAAATGGAATTACTCTTTCTATCTCTTCCAGCTGGTTTTTATTGGTACCTTATTTAAATGCTGATGATTTTATATGTGGGTTTATTTTATATCCTACAATTTTGCTGATGTTATTAATTGTTTTGACTGGCTTTTTTATTAATAGACTCTCTAGGGTTCTCAAAGTAAACCATCATATCATTTTCAAAACGTGAAAAACTGATATTTCTGTTTCCTCATGCCCTATGTTCATTCCTTCATTTTCTTTTTCTTACCTTGTTGTTATAGCTGGTATTTTAATACATTCAAAAATTATTTATATATAATACATACACATATATACACAAACACACATATGTATATATATATATATATGAGACTTGCCATTTTAAGAAAAACTTTTATTCCCATGCTTTCTAGTGTTTTTACTAGGAATGAGTGGTTTTTTTTTTCAAAAACTTTTTTCTGCTTCTATTGACTTAATACTGTGGTTTGGTTATTTTTGTTATTTATATGGTCATTTATGCTTATAGTTTTCTTAATATTAAACTAGCCCTGCATTCCTGGTATAAATCCAGCCTGGTCACATTTTATGATTGTCTTGATACATTGTTATAATTTATTTGCTAGTGTTTTGTTTAAAAATTTTACATTAATATTCATTGAAGAAATTGGCCTATAATTTTCTTTCTCTGTTTTTCTTTCTCTCTAGATTAGTTATCAAAACCATATTTGTGTCATAGAAGGAATTTGGTGAGACTCCTTTATCTATTTTTTTCCAAGTTTACATCACATAGGAATTAATTGCTCTTTAAATGATGGATAGAATTTCCTTTTAAATCCATCTAGTCCTGGGTTATTGTTTGTCCCCCCCGCACCCCCCACCTTGGGAAGCTCAAATATGACTTCTTCAAATTCTTTTTTCTAAGATAGGTTAAGTAGTATATTTTCTCAGTTAATCTGGACAATTGATTCTTTGAAATATTTCTCCATTTAATTTAGATTGTCAGTTTTATTGTAATATAGTTTTGAGACAGGATGGAATTTGTCCATCCATTCTGGAATGTGATTTGGAACAATGAGACAAAGGTTGCCTAAACTATTCCTACCCTTTGCCCCAGAAATCTTACTGCTGGGCATATATGCCAAGTGAATTGAAAGACAGAAAAGAAAGGTCCTATACATATCAAAATATTCATAGCAGTCCTCTTTTGTAGGGGCAAAAACCTGGAATCAAAATGAGTTCCCATGTACCATGTAATGGGTGACAAATTTACAAATACAAATATGATGAAATCACTATTGCTCTTTTAAAAATGAATATGAAAATTTCAGAGATATTTGGGAATGCATATAAACTGATGGAATTTGAATTTAACAGTAACAGGAGACAAAACACAAGATGTCCACAATAATGCAATGACAAGTAAACAAAAATGAAACTAAACACTGTACTGTACTGATTTTGACCCTAGAAAAGACATTTCTCCTCTTTTCTTGGTATAGGCCCATAGTATTGCTTAGGTTGTCCTTATGAGGGAGCTGTGCTAGTTGTTTTGTTATGTTTTGCTATGAGGTTATAGAGGATGACTCTTGAGTGAAGGGATATGTGAGAAAGAGAGAGAGAGAGCATGATATACAGTTTTTCATTTTTTTTTTAAGAACTTCATGCTATCTTGAGGCTCTAGCAAATAGCAGTGTAGTATATTGTGAGAATAGCAGGCAACTCCCACAATCCAAAATCTGACTACAGTTTTCAGAAATGGATATTCACTGAAAAGAGAAATGAAGATGTTTTTTATATTTCTTATATAATGATTCTTGGGTAAATGATGGCAAAGTGAAACAAAGCACACCTGGCAACTTGGTGGTACAGTGGATAATAGAAATGGATTTGAAGACAGGAAAGCCTGAGTTTCAAATCCCTGCTTCATGCTCTTACTAGCTCTATGCCTAAGCAAGTTACTTGGACCTTTGTCCTCTCTTAATTGGTTTATCTTTCATTTTCAAAAGGACCAATTATATCACAAGGTGCTGTCTTGACTTGTGCATGAATTGTATTTAAGTGAGAAAGAGTTGCACAAAGTCCTCAGCCTCATTTTTTCTTCCGAGTCATTGAAGTCCAGTGGCAAGACAAAAGTCAAAATGAGTGGTAATGGCAAAGGATACAGGATCATCATGGCATCTTTGATTTCTGACTGTGGTCTAAAGAGCTCCACAGCATCTGCTTCAGCTGTCTTCATGGCCCCCACCTGTTCTGCCAGGGGAAGTCTTCACACATACTTGGAATAGACATCTCCCCTAACTCCACCAATGGGTTTCAGACTTACCAACTTAGCAGTTACCCTCAACCTGGTTTAGTTCATCTAATGAGACAGTTTTACCAGGGGTGTGGCTGCTATAGATATACAACTTCTTGGAGTCACAGATTAGAGCTGGGTAATAGGTGGACACCAAAGCTGGATGAGCATCCCTGAAAAGGCCTCAGCAAGCCCTCACATCAGAGGTGCTAGTCCTTTCTGTCCACCAAACACCACAACTCAACTGCCTCATGTATAAAACGGGGATACTAACATCTATCTCAAGGGCTGTTGTGAGGAACAAATACGATAATATGTATAATTATTATTATTACCTTGATAATGTGACAATGAAATTTATATTCCTTCAGTTTTATATTCATATTTGGAGTGACAGAGACAGGTCCAAGACCCACAATTTCATTGGTAAAAGGAATCTGTCTGAGTATATTCCTTCTACAATACAGATTAACATGTGCTCTGTGATTCATAATCTTAGAGAGCTGGCTGAGGAACTAAGATTTTATGTGACTTGCCCAGGGTCACACAGCCCATATGTGTTGAACATAGGACTGAACCCAGTTCCCTCCTGACCTTAACTTTATTCCCTACACCTCATTCCCCTTATTTTTAATTTTTTAAGTCAATGCCATTTATTTTTACATTGCATTCATTTCCAATATATCTTTCCCTTGATCCACTACCCAGCAAGCTTTGCCACATGACAAAGATTTAAAAAAACAAACAGTTCAGCAAAACCAAACCTTGCATCTTTGTCTGACTGTGTAATGTAGCATTCCACACATATCCTCTCTTTCTACCATGAAAAGGAAGAAAGGACTGTCTTCCTTTTTTTTTATATAATTACTAAAAAATTCCGCCAGTTATCAGCCTTGAATATAATATTTAAATCCAAAAGTAACAAGCAAGAAGAAAGATTGCAGAAAAGGCACTGATTTCAAATCAGAGCATCTGATTGGAATCTTGTGTCTGCCACTTACTCACTTAAAGAATCATGAACAAGTCACAACCTTTCTGGTCCCTAGTTGACTCGTCTCTGAAATTGAGTAATTAGGCTAGATGGCTTCTTGAGTTCCCTTACAGCTCTGTAAATCTATGATTAAACTATCGTCTCAATGAAGAGTGATTGATTACTGTGGCTGAATTGAGCCATGTGGCAATTCCTGTCTATTGTTGATGGTCAAAGCTTGTGCATCAGCTGTATAGCAGACTATTCATACTTTTCTGAAGAGGCAGCAATTGTTCAATAAATGGCAAATAACACAAATGAGGTAATCAAAAATGAAAGCCATTCCCCAAGTTTACACAGAAAGAAAACCATTAGAAAAGAACTCAGAAACTCTCTAAGCAACCTAAAAAGGTTATAATAGAAATACCTTATCCATGTTTGATCCGCTACAATGAATTTATTTGATAACAAGTAACGTATTTCTTAAGGAGAGAGCCCCAAATTCAATTTATATCACACAGTACAAGTAAACAAGCAAAAGGCTGACAGATCTCCCTCCATAAATCCCAACAATTTCATGTTCCCTTTGGACATATTGGAGGGAAAGCAGAGGAGAAAATGAGGTTTTTGTCCTGCTAATGGCCACATAAGTAGAAAGTTTGTCTTCTGTAGTATGTTTGGGGAGTACTGTTTTGAAGAGATAGGTATGACATAGAATAATTAATGCCTATTTTTGAAAAAGTCAAAGGATAGAAATGGAAAAAATAATAAATGTAAGTTAATAAAATATAAATGAAAAATTGGCACCCTAGGCACTAGCAAATATATGAGCATATATTTGCTTAAAACATATTTTAGTTTAAATGAGGAAAGAAAAGTATATGTGGAAGTGTTCTATATTATTTATCTACAAAGGAAAACTGATGGTCTTCATTCTTCAATTTCCTTGTAACATCTATTTATCAGCTCAGTGTGCTTATGGGAGCTAGGAGGGATACGACTCTCATATCCACATATTTGGAGACTTAAGTTGTTAAAACTATATTAGGTACTTATGGGAACAAGTTGAGGATATCTGTCACTACCAGTTAATGGGGGCTCAAGGGTGTTGCCTTTGCACCTTTATTCATGTTCTAAAAGGCCTCACAATGTAAGTAAAATAACATTGAATGTCCTTGCCCAGAGAAACCTTCACCCTAGCAACAAGGTTTAGACCATACTGAAAGGATGCTCTGGGGCACACTGCTGGGGAAAAAGACAAAGGAAAGGGTGGGAAGCTTTGCAGGCAAAAACTTTTGATATTACAGTAGTACCATGTGACATATATTTGAAAAACTGTTGCTCTGTTGATTAAAAAGCAGGTGGGTCATTTATAGCTGCTCTTTACGTGGTAGCACGGAATTGAAGTTGAGGGGGAGCCCATCAATTGGGGAATGGCTGGACAAGTTGTGGTATATGAATACAATGGAATACATTGTGCTGTAAGAAATGATGAGGGACAAGGAAGAGTTCAGAGAAACCTGGAGGGTCTTACGTGAGCTATGATGAGTGAGATGAGCAGAACCAGAAGAACATTGTACACAGTATCATCAACATTGAGTGTTGACCCTACTGTGATGGACTATATCTTCTCACCAATGCAATGGTACAGAAGAGTTCCAGGGAACTCATGATAGAAGAGGATCTCCAAATCCAAGAAAAAAAAAAAAGAAAGAAAGAACTGTGGATTATAGATGCTGATTGAACCATATTATTTCTTTTTTTTGGGTGCTGTTGTGTTTTTTTTTCTATTTTGAGGTTTTGCATCAACTGCTCTGATTCTTTCTCTTGTAACAGGATTAATGCAGAATAGGAATAATGTTATTATGTGTATATATATGTGTGTGCTATATATATCTATATGTATATGTATAGAGATATATAGCTATAACCTATATCAGATTACCTGCTGTCCTAGGGGAGGGGGAGGGAGGGGAGGGAGGGAGAAAAAATCTGAAATAGTAAAGCATGTATAAACAAAAGTTGAGAACTATCTTTACATGTAACGAAAAAATAAAATATCTCATAAGAAAAAAAAAAAAAAAAAGATGACACCTACAAAAAAAAAAAAAAAAAAAGCAGGTGGGTCAGCTAAGTAGCACAGTGGATAGAGCACCGGCCCTGGTGTCGGAAGACCTGAGTTCAGACAATGACACTTATGAGCTGTGTGACCCTGGCAAGTCACTTAACCCCAATTGCCTCAAAAAATAAATAAATAAATAAAAAGCAGGTCTGAAGCAGGGACCACTGGGAATTTCAGGTCTGATACTGGAATGGAAGAGTCACTTAGGTTATTTAATAGTTAAAGGAAGTTAACTTTGCCATAGCATAGAAAGGTTACTCAACTTCTGTGATATAGAAACTTAGCTCAGATAGACATACTGCCTCCCTCCTTGTCCCTAGTTTCAAACAGAAATAATGTCTGGTCAATGTGATGGGGTCTGTTCATTCCCACAGCCTGAAGACATTTGCAGGCCTGGAAGGGTACAGACTCATTGTGAGTGGGCCTCTTAATGTCCTTAAGAACAAAACTGTGGGCAGCTAGGGTGGAGGAGTGGATAAAGCACTGGCCCTTGGATACAGAAGGACCTCAGTTCAATCCAGCCACCGACACTTGACACTTAAATAGCTGCGTGACCCAGGGCAAAACACTTAACCCTCATTGCCCTGAAAAAAACAAGAACAAAATTGTGACTAGGAAGTCACACCAACATGGCCTGAGGCTAAAGGAAGTACTAAATGTTGTCTTTAGCCTTAACCCCTGAGTCATTCAAGTCTTGAGAACAAACTTTCCAAAAGAGAAGTGTTTGCTCATTATTAAATCAATCAGAAAATACTTGGCAGAAAAGATGATACCTGCAATGAGTCCTCAAAGGAAGATAGGGATTTCTGAGAAGTAGAGATGAGGAAGGACCAAATAAGATAAAAATGTACCATACTTTGCAGACCTTAAAATTCTAGGTAGTATTAGTTATAGTATTATCATTATTATTGTTACTATTAGTATTATATGACAGGCATAGAGATAGCTTTGTGAACTTAGAGGGAAAAGATGGAGGGGCTAAGAATTTCATTTTGTCCTCTCCTACTTCTATTACTTCCTTTTGCCATCACATCATCATTTATTGAAACTTTCTTCCCTCAAGGCAAAATTCATGATTGCCCTAGAAAGAAGTGGGGCAGTTACCATCCCACTTCTGGGCACTTAACTATGATTCATTTTAGAATTATTTAAGTAATATTATTACATTATAATTATTTAACTCTCACACCCCATACTAGATTTATTAAATGAGATGTTTCCAGAAGGGGTTTCCATTGTAAGGAGGATAAAAATGATGCTCTATGAGAATCACTTCTAGGAATTTGGGGTGTTTAGCCTGGAGAAGAAAAGGCAGGGTTGGGCATAGTTCTCTTTACGTTTTAAGGACTGTCATGTGGATGAGGTATTTAATTGATCTTACTCATCCCTGCAAAGAACAAAAGTAGAAATAACTTTGTGGAAATTGCAGAGGGGCAGATTCCAGATGAATACAAGGTAAATATCCATGACTATTAGAGAAGTCCCAAATCTAAATGGGGTGCCTCAAGAGGAAGTGATTTCCCCATTCCTGGAAATATTCAAATAAAGGCTGCATGTCCACTTGCCAGGAATGTTCTACACACACTTCCTGCTGAGTTGTGGGTTAGCTGAAATGATGTCTGAAATTCTGAATCTCAAATTCTATATGCTCTTGAGGAGAGGGACTGTATTGTTTTACATTGTTATAATCCCAGTGCCTAGCACAGTGCAAAGTATAGCACAATTATGCTTAAACATATTTATTTAATTGAATTAGACTCAACTGCTTTATTCTTTTTTCCCCTTAATTTATTTCTCTTTATTAATGGATGGTACTTTTTGTTAATCAACACTTGAGAAAGAACATTTTCAAATGGTTTAACAAGGCCATTTTTAGTACTGTGACATGATCAGTGCCTTAAAGCAATGAACCAATCGTCTCGCTGGAGGAAGTTGAAATCAAATGGCCCTAAAAATCATTCTTTCCTTGTAATCAATATCATAAGCTCCATCATAATCAACTTCTATGCACTTTGCATTTTTCTTCAACTGGACATTAATGCCAGAGAGTTTAGAAGATCTTCTTTTGTTCGTTGAAACAAAGGCTCTTTGGATATTTCTTTCTACCCCCATCATTTGTTATATCCAATAACCTGGAAGGGAATGTTCCTAATAGGTTTGTCTGGATAAAGTTTGATTGTTTGTATACATGTGAGTAGTATGTTTGGAAATATCTCCTTAATCACTCCATCTTTTGACAGCATTTATTTATGAGTGAATACTAATACTAATACTAGGTCTTAGATACATTGTTCACCTCTGGAAGGAGTTTCCTGGTGAATGGAGGACCTCCATCTTCTCTCAAGAATATATTTTGAATACAGTGATGCTTCTTCTTAACATGATGCCAAATGAAGGAAAGAGACTACACAAAGGAAAAACAATGGAATAGAGAGATGACATGAAATACAGAGGTGGTCTATGGGGAATGGGTTGGTATAAGATCTGGAGTACATAGATTGTAAAAAATGTGTAGATTTTACTTCAAAGCAAAGAAACAATGGCCCTGTCTAATGATGGATAATATTGTATCATAAGAAAGGAGATGACAGCTATCAAGTGAACTAAAGCAAATCTCCCAACCTTCAAATAATTGAAGATTAAATAATAAAAACTCAAAGGGCAGAGATGCATACAGATGCAGAAAAGGGGAAAGAAAGGACACCACTTTTAGGCTAGTAAATTTTATGGTATTTTCCTGGCAATCATCCCAGAGGCCCTCTAGAAGAAGAAGAATTCCACATTGTTCTTGCTGTGAGGGATGAGATCTTCTTGCTCATACTATTTCTTTTCAGCCTAAAGTGTATTTAATGGGGAAGGATTCCTTTTCATTATATGCTACCTTTAGAGACAATGTTTTGAAACCATTAAATGTCAGAATAGGAGAGAAAACAGATAAGGATTCAAGAGATTCTCTTGAAATGACTGGATGCCCATGAACTGCTAAAGAGGTGACAAATGGAACAGACACCTATGCCAGGGTATCTAAGGAAGTCAAATAGAGAAAGGAGGGCTTGGATTGAGAAAGGGCTATGCATAGTGGTAAGAAAGAAGGGGATGGGGATGGTGAGTGGAATGAGTACAGAGTAAAGGTCAGTCAAGATAGTAAGAACAAATGTAGATTGAATGTCCATGACATTTAGTTGTAGTGTATTTCACTCTTCTCAGGTCAACAATAAGCATCAATTTCATAAGTGCCTACAATGCATCAGGCTGTGTGGGGATACCAAAAATGCAAAAACGACAACAACAACAAAAATAAACAGTCCCTGCTATCAAGGAGCTCATAGTCTAATATGAGAAAAAACAAAAATATACCAACAAGATAGGGCATAGTTTTAGATATCAATATAGGATAATTTGTAGAAAATCTCAGTAGGAAAGCTCAAGCATTAAGCCTTATAGGGAAAGGCTTCTTGTAGATGGTGGAATTCTAGCTGGGACCTGAAGGAAACCCAGGAGATGAAGATGAGGAGGGAGAAGACGCTAGACATGAGGGACAGGTGTCTGTATCAAATCTGCCTTTGCCACTTGTTTGCTAGAGAATCACGTACAAAATTTGGCAAAGTAAATGAAAGCAAAGCCCAAAGTCACATAAAATTTAAATTCACTTAATAAGTGCTTATTTTGTGTCAGTCACTATGATAGGCCCTAGTGATACAAATATTTTTTTAACAAAATGAAATAGAGCCTCTGTCTTCAAGGAGTTTATATTCACTGACGTTACTCTTCATTTTCCTTTTCTAGAAAAAGAGCTTGGTGGCAGGATTCAGGAACATGGTACAAAAAAAAAAAGGCATAATCTGAGGCAGAGTATAAGAGGGAGGTGTGGCAAGAGCTTTTTTTTTTCCCCCAAGCCATACGCACAAAATTAATCACATTATCATTCCCAATGAAACTTTTGATCAAATATCATTGATCCCCATGGTCATAGAATTCTAGCATCAGAGCTTTAGGGCTGAGATCACTGAATCGGACCTCATCAAGAATCAGAGAGAAGTGACTTGTCCCAGATGCCAAGTGGAAGAGCTCATTTTGGAAACCATGTCCTCTCTCGTTCTCAGTGAGACACCAATACTCTTTCCCCTATGCCATGGCTGACTTTAAATCCATTCCCATAGGAAAATAACAATTGGACACTCTAAGATCTTAGTCTATTTCCTAACATCACTGTGGCAGAGAAAATTTTGAATGATTTATGCAACCCAAGGTCCTTTCAGAATTGTTCTTGGAGCCATTCCACCACCAAAAGGGAGAAGAAAGGGAAACATCTGAGAAAGTCTATTTGAGTTCTATAATATTCATGCTTTGGGACAAAGCAATAAAGAGCAGAATAGAGTGAGCATTTGGAACATATTTGAATCCACAAAAGTTTCATCTACCATCAAACTGCCAACATTTGGTTTCCTAGCACCTAAGGACACAGCAACACTGCTTCCCTTCTACGAGTGGAATTTTCCCATCAGTGAAAGCATGAGCCCAATTGTTTCTGTTCCATCAGCCAACTACTTTGAGCCAACATAATATAGCTTGCAAAAGTAATGTATTGTTGCCTGACTTCCCCCAAACTTTCGGTGGTCAGATACCCTCAGCTGGGCTTTCTAACCACCAAATCTGTTAGCTGGAGAGGCTGCTACTTACCAAGCTACTGGGTTCAAGAAATTCTGATTATCAAGACCCCATAACCCAAGACATAGGCATATCTTAGAAAATGGAGGAAGACCTCATAATGTCTTGTCAAGCCATCACTCACTTTGTGATACAGAGTAATCTTTGGCTAACTCTTTAATGTATTCTGTGGTTGGGATTCCAAGGGCATTACAGCATAAGAGGAACACGCACCACAGAGGGAAACAAAAACAAGGACAAAAAGGGAAAGCCGCCAAGAAGAGATATGACCTGGCACTTCTGCTCCTTCTGACAAGCTTTACAGTCATGGTATAAAATCAGAGGCATTGAGGCAGCCAAGAGGATAAAGTGCTGTACTTGGAGTCAGGAAGACCTGAATTCTAATTTGGCCTCAGATACTTCCCTAGAAAAATTCATTTAACCTCCCTCTCTCTCAACCTCAGTCTTCTCCTCATAGAGCTGTAGTGAGTGAAGATCAATATGATAATGTACATAAGGCATTGTGGAAAGCTTAAAGCACTATATAAATGATGGCAGTTACTGATATCACATTTTAGGAATACCAACACAGAGGACTGGGCTTTCTATGCTTTTATGAGTTGCTTTTGGAAAGCCACAAAGAAGACAGACTGGTGTCGACCTCAGGGCTACTTTGGTCCCTAAAGTCTAGATGTCTGCCTTCTTGATACCACAGTTGCATTGCTTTGCCTTCCTCACTGTGCTAACACCCACGAGTTACTCTAAAGATGCATGTACCAGAAAAGATTCAAATTCATTTATAGTATTATATACTTTATATTATTATTATATATTATACATTTTGCTTAGACCATAGAGAGAAAAAAAAGATAAACATGAAAGAGAACCTGTGCTCAAGAAGCTTACATTCACTGAACCTACTACTGATTTTCCATTGCTAGAGAAGGGTATTGAGGGGCAGGATTCAGGAATATGGAGAAAAAGACCTAATTTGGGGTAGAGTATATGAGGAAGGTGTTATAAGAGTTGGTATTCTCAGATGAGTATAACCCCAACCAGAAGTGATCTAGCCAGAAGTCTATGAAAAAAGGACCAAGGAATAAGAGTAGTATAGGCTAGACAAGCATGGCAAAAAAGAGCAGCTTTTATGAATGAACCCTTTGTCCTAGAAGTCAACAATGACATTCTCTCTTCTTGAGATTCTTTGATGAGAAATTCTGCCTTTTATCATCAACAGTTTATTTTTTTTAACATACTTATCGGGGGCAGCTAGGTGGTGTAATAGATAGAGCACTGGCCCTGGATTCGTGGAGGACCTGAGTTCAAATCTGGTCTCAGACACTTGACACTTACTAGCTGTGTGACCTGGGGTAAGTCACTTAACCCTCATTGCCCCACAAAAATAAAATTTACTAATCAAGTGTTCTTATGTATATCATGGAACCTTTGGTAGTCAGGTAAAGCCTGTGGATCCTTCTCTGAGTAATCATGCAAATGTATAAAATAAAATACATAAAATTACAAAGGAAACCAACTAAACTGAAATAGAGTTCTCATTTTTTAAGGTCACAGACCACAGGTTAAGAATCCCTGGAGCACTAGCTGAAAAGAACCTTTAAGGTTATATAAGCACAGAATCAAAAGTTGCAAAGAACTTCAAGACATCTCTTCTAACCCTAATGTAGTGGGGGAATTGATGATCCCTTATGAATGAACTTTACCCTGCCAGGACAGTTGATGAAATCCCAAAATGTAAGGGAAATATCTTTAAAAAATAAATAAAAATACAATCAAATAATAATAGCATTATTTTTTGAAGCTAAGTCAATATGTGGGCTGTAGCAATCATAATTAATGACCCCATTTCTATTTAAGTCTGACACTACTTATCTAGAATGTTCCCCTGGTATGCCAGTTGATTAACCTTATCAAGAAAGGAGATGATATTCATCAAGATAAATTCTTGATGGAGCATTCTGGCCCTTGGGGATCAAAGTTTACTTTTATCTATATTCACTAACCATCCTTTTGGTGATAGGGCTCAACATTCCACAAAGAATTGAAATTAAGCTCACTTTTCTGCAGGATGAATCCTCT
This sequence comes from Dromiciops gliroides, assembly GCF_019393635.1. Classification (NCBI taxonomy): domain Eukaryota; kingdom Metazoa; phylum Chordata; class Mammalia; order Microbiotheria; family Microbiotheriidae; genus Dromiciops; species Dromiciops gliroides. Next base: position 212,151,998 of record NC_057866.1, on the reverse strand, counting down.
ACATCTTTCCATTTTCAAAACATCAGTACATTGGCATTGATGTTTCATTCATTATATTTGTAGTTCCAAAGCTTAGCACATGATATGTGCTTAATAAATGTTTATTGATTGTTTTCCATTATCCAATCCTTTGGGGGTCCTTCCCACTTTCTGCAGTCATTTGTTGTTTGTTTTTTGAGGGTTTTTAAGTTACAATCAAGCTATTTTATTAATAACTTTTTAACTGAAACAGGATTGTGGTTGTAATAGGTTTTTCCCATTATTAACAGTTTATAAAAGCATGTAACAAAATATCTCACTCCAGAGTTCAGTTATTTTAGAACTTCAACATTGACTAAGGAATCCCATCAACCATTTATTCCAGTTTCCTGTGGACTTGAACTCATCTTGGGCAGTTAGATGCTTTTATCATCTCTCTACCCATGTTAGCTACTAACACCCTGTTAATCATGTCTGTTATATCCTTTCTAGGTCAAAGAACATCCTCACTGGCAGAGAAAAGAGAAGCAAAATTAGAGTTGAATAGGTCTGCCTTATCTTTGTCATCCATTAACCTCATCCCACAAACCCATAGCAACAATCTGATCCCTTATTTGAACCTCTTCTTTTCTCCACTGTAGCTCAAAAGTGTTTGTATGGCTCTTAGCCATCCTTGCTAGCCTTAGCTCATTCTGATCTTTAGCACTATTCTTACAAGATCAAGCCCCACTTTTGTGGTGATCCTCCATTATAGACCCTTGCTTTCATCTTCTGTACATGTACTTCCGACCCACTCATCTTGTAGATAAAGATACCGAGATTCCAAGAAGCTATGTTGCTTTCATCCATTCATCCATTTAATCACTCAGGGTCAAAGATCCCTGGTAAAGGGTAATCTTCACAATACTTATTCCAATAGACAGGTCCAATTTTAGGGAGAACTTAGCCAGAAAGAGCTAGCAAATTAAACTGATCCCATCAGTGATTTGTGCCTGAGGTTTCAAGGACAACTTGAACTTTTTGTTGCCTTATTTATTCTGTGCTTTACAATTTACCCAGCATCCTACTACTCCAGAGAACAATTAGGCATATACCCAGTAAGCTGTAGGGGAGGCTATATATACTTTTTAAGCTCTGACTTTTTATCCTCTGACATCAAGGATCAGGATGATCTGTTACCTCTGAACATTCCATTCGGTTCTATGGCTCCCAGGAATGTGCTGTATCTATCTGTTTTGAAATGGCAATTCCACCCACTTAATAGTTAAAATGATATCTTCTTTTATCATCAAAAGGCATTAATTCAGTCTGCAATTGAACAGAAGAACCCTTTATGCACAGGTCTTTAAAATATCTTTAAATTATGTTGTTGTACATCTATCTTTTTTTTAAAAAGAGAGTCAATAACATTAATGTTTTCCATTCCAAATAAAGTAAACTTCATTTTTAAAAGAATGAACAGAAGGGAATATAAGTTATGACTCTTTATTTGAACAGGGTCTTATTGACCCCTACAAATTTATATACATATCTATACATATATTCATATATACACACATATACATCCATACATATGTATATGTGTGGATGGGTATTGTGCATGTGTGTATATATGGATATATGTGTGTATATAGGTATAGGTATAAAACGAATGTTCCAGTTTATTAAAAATAAATTCAAATGTGAATAAAAATGAAGATTATTTAAATAAAATAAACACATCACACATAAGTAGGCATAGCCTTGAAAATATGTACATTATATATATTATAATAAAAATGTATTATATAAAATATAAATTATAATAAATATATATATAATATATACAATGGCTACTATAATGTAAATCTAAAAAAAAACCGTTAAAATGAAGACCTGTGCTGTGCAGCTATTATGACTGGAAGATGAATAAATACACCACCACCCCTCTTTTTTGGTGGAGAGGTGGGAAAGAATGGGTTTGGGATGTCGTTTGTATCACCTGGGGTTGTTGATGATTCAATTGGTTTTGTGTAACATTTTTTTCTTTATTAAAAGGTAAAGTTAACTTAGAAGGGGGAGTTTAATTATGCAGAAATGATAGATATAAAAACAAAAGAAATTAGTAAAACTTTAAAAAGGCAGAAGGAAGAAAGGAAAAATATGAAAAAAGAAGGAAGGGAGAAAGAGAAGGAGAAAGGAAGGAAGAGAGGAAAGGAGAAAAGAAGGAAGCAAGAAAAGAAGGAAGGAAGCAAGAAAGCAAGGAAGGAAGGAAGGAAAGAGGAAAGGAAGAAAGGATGGAAGGAAGGAAAGAGGTTGGAGGAAAGTTGGCAGGCAAGCAGAAAAAGGATGACATTTTGTATAGTCCAAAGTGTGAGTGGCCTCTTTTCAACCATATGTAATTTAAACTGATTCCTTCCTTTTCAACTATACTAACACCTCCCCACCTTAAAACAAAACAAAAACAAAACAAAAAACAGGAAAAGAAAGCCATAAGGGACCTCAAAGTCATCAAAGAATAGCCTCATTTTACAGAAGAGGAAACTGAGTCTCAGATATATAGAGTGGTTTGCCTAAAATCACACAGGTAAATGACATTGACATGATTTAAACCAAGGTTCTTTTAACTCCAAACCCAGCACTGTAATATGATACTTTGGTGTCATCTTTCATTTAAACCAGAGGGTTGAAAAAATAAGATAACTTAAAAGAGGGAGCAGCTTAACTTAAAAGAGTGCACAGTGTTTAAAGCACCGGTCCTGGATTCAGGAGAACCAGAGTTCAAATCCAGCCTCCCAACACTGACACTTATGAGCTGTGTGACCCTGGGCAAGTCACTTAAACCTCATTGCCCCACAAAAAAAAAGTAACTTAAAAAGAAGCATTTTTTTTAAATCAGGCAGTCTATTTTAGGAAGTAATATTGGTCCTAATCATTTTGCAGAGGTAGAATTTCTATTGTATTTCACATATGTAAGATAATTATTGAATGCTGCATTGTATCTAGTTGTTGATTTTGGTTTTGCTTTTTGTTCCTCATGGGAATTAGGTCAGTATTATTTGCATGACAGAGGAGAAAGGAGCAAATAACAGCAGAATATATTAAAAAAATTCTCATTTTAGATGTTAGTTTTCAAGTCTGCCCCTACCAAATCTTTAATAGCAATTAACAAATAGAATTCTTTTCTCTGATTTTTTTTTCTTTTACCAGATACCCATGCAGTGGAGGCTAAAAGGTAGGTAAGAGAGGAGAACCAATGCCACCCCATAATTCCTACCCTCGGTAACCATTCCAGAATAATGTATATTGGCCTAATTTCCATTTTTCTAAAGGACAGAGCCACATCAGGGAGGCTGACTCTAAGTGATGCAGGTTTGCCACATTCCCTCATACACAGCTGGAATTAAATCTGAGTCAAGTCCCTACGGCAATAGTTTGGCTACCTCCCTCTGAAACACATGGTCCCTCTGGCTCATGTTGTAATTAGGGTGACACCTCAATAAATGAGTATCCTAGAACACAGGTGCTCTGTAGCCTTTGGCAGCTGGTAAAATGAAGACATATTCTATCCCAGCTCCACAACAATTATTGTCTTTTTTCATCTCCTGCTGGAAATGTCTAGGTTTCAGTTTTGCTAGGGAGTGGAGAGTGGGCGTTTCTTTGAGAGCTTGAAACTCTAGAACTTGTCTCTTCAGCAGGGCTGAGTCACAAAGCTTCAAGGCGTTGACCTTTAGGCCTCCTGTGAAAGGCCCCATCCATTTCAAAGGGGTTGGAAACACAAGGATAGATGAGAGGCTGTCCCATGGCCCAGCAGCATCATTGTTCCAAGCATAGACTTGTTCTTCCATGGGAACAATGAGTTCAATTATCAAATGAAAAAAATAAGAAAGGAAAGAAATCACTTACAAAATAATGAGGATAAAAATACTGATGCTTCTTTACCGACAGGTGAAATGAAGCAAAAATGATGAAGTGCAATGCTATAGGCCACACAGTGAGCAACAGACCCAAACTTCAAAAAGTTTCCAATCTTAAGTCCCCATCGACATTCATTCTACACACATAGCTTTTCTTTTTTTCTCACACATTTATCTTAGGTACAACAATGAGAGATTTTAGCTTTCTGAGGATGCAAGCTTTTGAAGATGGGAGAATTTCCTCGAATATTATTCTTGCTTTTAAAAAATACATTTAATTCTAAAATAATGAGAACTTCCACGAAAGCCTGACAGAAGATGAAAAATTATCAATTAAACATGTAAGCAAACACAAGAATTCTGCAACAATGTTAATGTTGTAATAACCATCAGGAATGATTTATGAAACTAAAAGGTTTACACAGTAGATTTACAAATAAACCACAAGAACAGCTTCTTTTGAAATGATTATGATCCATTAAAAGCAAATAAATTTTAAATACTGTAGTAAAGAATAGAGATCTCTGCTCACTTCTTTCATCTCAAAATCCTTTTAAAATTCAAACATATGCCAGTTGGACAGGCAACTTCTTTTATATAGTTCTTTATAGTTTTTCAAAGGATCTTCCTCATATGTTCCTCCTCTTCCTCCTCATCATATTGCTATCTTTATGTCTAACCCAGGATGGTGGAGGTTTTTGAATTGTTAAGATTTCAACATTGGTGAGGATGTGCTATGAAAGCATTAAGGGAGAGACTTTATGTTTTTATTTGTGTTCCTTCATTCTACTCCCCTAGAATTTACCACATGGATTATTTCTATCCTCTGTGTATACCTAATTGCAAATTCCACTTCATTTTATGTCGTGTGAGATCAAGCCAATGTGTAAAAAAAAAAAAAAGTAACCTTGGATCAAAATGTAGTCAAGTGACATTCATTTCAATAGAGGGTGGACCAAATATATTAAGATCCCAAATCTCCTAATTTCATCTATGAAGCTAATAGGCTTTATTAATGAATTTCACAGGAGCCTGACCTTTCAGTGAAGCCAAGCTCTGTGGATATGCAGGGCTGTGTATCCCACAATACATATTTCTTCTGCTTAACTCTCCTGGCCTTACCCCAAGTGGGCACATGTTTCTATTTCCCAGAATTCTCAAGCTTTGGGTAGCATGGGTTTCTATCACCATGGCAGACAGCCATGCTTCCTTTGACTGAAATAGACTTTGGCTGTTCATGCTTCTTAGAGTTGCAGGTCCAAGTGGTAAAGCCAAAGGGAGTTTTGTCTGAGCAAGAGCTTTCAAATTAGACCCCATGTGATTGTTATGTTTTTGGATGTTGACTGTATCTGTTCATTGCCATTAACTATGCTGTACAGTTAGGACAGGTTGGACAGATTGTTGGAAGGAGAAAAGATTTATCATTTTATTAGTGAGATCCTAGCCATAATTCTTTTTTAAATTCTTCAAACAACTTCACTCTGGTACTCTCGAAGACTAATGGGAGGTAAATAATATATTAGAAGCATTTGGGAAAATTAAAAAGTAGATTCAAGTAGATAATAATTCTTGATATGTTCAACTCAATGCCTCCAAGACATTTGCTGGATGCTTAATCAGGCAGTTTTAATCAGTATGCTTAATATACTGGGCTATACAACATATTCTTAAGGATTAATATCTTGTAATGATTGGAATGATGCCACCTGCTGGAGACTTACTGTAGAAAAACTCCACCATGAGGAGAAGGTCTCTGAGGGCAAGCCCATGCGATCAAGGTCCTTGCTTCAGGAAGTGACGTTTGCTCCTGGATACTGTCTATCAAGGCTACCAGCCAACCAACTTGAAGAGCCTCCCATTCCTGGAGGAGGACATGAAGTAGAAGTGGATGCCTGGCAGAGGGGTTTCTCTCTCTTTTGGTTCCTGTCCTTGCCATGGTGGGTCAGATGATGGGGTCTCTTAGAAATAGTTAGATTTATACCTTTCTCTCTGATCCTAATGCTCTGTTATAAATACTTAAAACACTTAAATAGTCTTGCTAAAGCTTATAATTTATTGGCGACCACTCATTAGATTTTTAGATAGTATAGCTAGAATTTTAGCCCCCTTACAGCCTATACTACATAATTCATTTAAATGTATACTACTTACAATACATGCCATACACCACACACAAATATATGTATATTTGATATATAACATATATAATGTAAAAATTTGTAGATATTTCACAGAGTTTATGACATCCCCCCCTTTGGAATTCATGTTTCAACTTGCCCAAACTTTTCCATATGAATCCCCAATCTCCCAGGATATGGAACCCTTCTCGCATTGCTATTAACAGGAAAGAACAAGAAATCTGTTCTGGCATTGGATGGATGTTTGTATGCTTACTAAAATTCTCCAGATGAAATGGTCAACTGAAAGTGTAGGGAATTCAATACACGGGACAGAGACACTAAACCTTAAAGATAGGTTTTTTTTTCTGTTTTCCAGTTAATGAATGTCATTTTATTGGTTATTTTATTAGGCAGGATTTGTACAATTACTGTCCATACTGTGGATGGGCTCTCAGCTAACAGCCAATAGAACATTTTGAAATAGAAAAAAATGCAAATTTTAACATGCAGAATATCCGTGGATAATCAATTAAGATTGTCCCCCTCAGAATAATTAAGGCAATAGGAATAAAATTACTGAAAGGCAATAAGTGCTATTCTGAGAGTAAGGAAAACTTTATTTTGAAACCCACTTCTGTGCCTATAGGCAAGGTCTTTAACTTTTCCAAACCTCAGTTTCCTCCTGTGTAAAATACCAATAATAAAATCTGTAATAGCTAGCTCACAGAATTGTTGTGAAGTTCAAAAAAGATAATGTATGTAAATTGCTTTGAATATCTTCAAGGGCTATATAAATCTCTGCTATTATTAACTGAAAATAATTATATTTAGGGATATAAATGGCAGCTAGGCCTGATAGTTTCTTGTAAAGAAAAATAATTTGCTTCAATGTATGTCTTTTTGACAGTATAATACTGGCTTACATTCATATAGTGCTTCATAGTTAACAAAGTATTTTCCCCCACAAAGTAAGCCTGTGAAGTAAACAGTGTTCCATTATTTTCATTTTATAGAGAAGAAAACTGAGGCTCAAAAAGAATTCACTTATCCAAGGTTACATATGGCTCTACCATAAACGATAAGTGGTGAAATTGATTTTTGAAACCACATTAGGAAATGTCATGTCTGATATTTGTTTTACATAATAATGCTTTGTCTAAGTACATTTAGTTAGACCATTTTGAATGAGTGGCATTGAATGTTCAAGAAATATAACTATGTTAATATTGCATAACGTGCCAAAGAGGGGAAAATACAACTACATAGAGAAATCACCTTTTTGGTTCTTTAATAAATATTAATTGATGATGACAGTAGTTAAGTGTCTTCCATTTAATTTTATAAATGAATAGATTTAATGCTCTTGAGTAAACCTTTGTGAATTCTTTTTGCATCATTGTGGGAACTCCTAATATAGAATCTTCTTACAAAAATGTGAGTCAGAACATGTCTATAACTTTAAAGTCAGAGAGTTTCCTGGAGGAAACCAAGTGGTTTGGTCGCACAATTTATGTATCAAAGGCAAAATTTGAAGCCAGGGTTTCTGGGATCCAAGATCTTCCTTCTCTTCATTATGTGAACTTAACATCATCACTTAACTCATGCCACCTGTTACTACGTCCTTTTCAGATCTCCTTAGTAATTAGTTCTTTCCACCCCCAAAATTACTCTCTGTATATTTTATATTGATTTTCATGGTTTGTTTGAGTTTTGTCCCAATTATTTCACCTAACAAAATGTAAGCTCTTTGAAGTAAGGGAATACTTTTTTTTATTTAGATCCTTGTGCCTCTCACAGTGCCTGGCACATAGCAGCTACAATTAATGACTTGAACTCAATTGAATTAACTCATATCTAAGGAAATGTTGCTGTTGAGTCATTTCCATTGTGTCCAACTCTTCGTGACTCCATTTGGGGCTTTCTTTGCAAAGATACTGGAGTGATTTGCCACTTCCTTCCCAAATCATTTTACAGTTGAGGAAACTGTAAAACAGTTTTAGTGACTTGCCTGGCAGTACACAGCTAATAAGTGTCTGAGGCAGGATTTGAACTCATGAAGATGAGTCTTTCTGATTTCAAGTCTGAAACTCTATCCACTTCACCACCTAGCTGCCCCATAGAAATGAAACAAAACCTATTTTATGAATTTTGAGATGCTTAAAAAGGAAGATAATCAATCTATACGATACAACTTTTTTCTTGTTAAATGTTTTGTTGATGTTCTTTTTTTTTCTTTTGTACAATGTTGTCACTCTCTTATAATTTCCTGGCTGCTAATAGAATCCTCGTATATAACAAATAAGTATGGCAAAATCATCATGCTCCACCTATAGTTCACAATCTTTTGCTTCTCTTTTGAAGTCTTGATAGTTCACTATATCCAGAGCTCTAAAATTTTTCCTTGTTGTTTTCCTTTACATTATTGTAGTCATTGTGTAACTTGTTCCTGGTTCTGATTCCTTCACTATGGATTAGTTCAAATAGTCTTCCAAGTTTTTCTTTACATTTGTCATTCTTATAGTCAATAATATCCATTGTTTCATATGCTACATGCAGTTTTAGCCATTCCCCCAAAAGATCAGCTCTCACTTTCCTTTCATTTATATGGTCCTACAAAAAAGTACATATATATATATATATATATATATATATATATATATATATATATATATATATATATATATATTTGTTTATACATATATACAAGATCTTTCCCCTGTCTTTGACCTTCTAGAAGATATTCCTAGTGTCTTGAATCAAATGACATGCACAATTAGTGGCTTTGCAAAATATAGAAAATTTCATGTATATTTGGACAATCCATAGCACCAATGAATAATCCTCCCTGTCTTCCAACATTTAACATTTTTTCTATTTGTAATCTTTGGCACTCAGAGGCAATATAGTTAAACTTTTGAATTACTTCAATTTGCATTACTCTTCATATTAGTGATTTTGGAGCATCCTTTCATTTGGTTGTTGATAGCATGCATTTCTTCTCTTGAAAACCATCTATATTCAAATACTTTGACCCTTTCTTTATTTGGCAATAGTTATTATTATTTGCATGCAATTTTTCATGTAAATGACAATGTAATTCCAAATTCAGGGAAATTAACTATGTCACTTTGGCAGAATATAGTGCATGAAGTAATGTCCAGTAAGTTTACAAAGATAGGCTTTCAATTAGATTGTATGGATTTTTAAATGCAAAACAGGAGAATTTTTATTTTAGCCTAGACATCTCTCAGATATAGGATTTGAAATTTCTGGTTGTTATATGGGACTGAAATTCAGGGAAGAAAAGTAGATCAGTTATATAGACCTGTGAATCATTAGCATAAAGATGGTAATTAATGCATGGGGTCTGGTTAAGTGAGAGAGGACCCAACAGACAGACAGACAGTCAGAGAGAAGAAGGGAGAGAAAGATGCAGAGGTGGGGGGTGGGAGAGAAAGGGAGAGGAGAGAGAGGGGGAGAGGGGGAGGGAAAGGAGAGATATGGAGAGGAAGGAAGGAAGGAAGGAAGGAAGGAAGGAAGGAAGGAAGGAAGGAAGGAAGGAAGGAAGGAAGGAAGGAAGGAAGGAAGGAAGGAAGGAAGGAAGGAAGGAAGGGAGAGAGAGGGAGGGGAGAGGGAGAGAGAATGTGGGTGAAAGATAAGACAGAGAGAGACAGAGGAGGAAGAAGGGAGAAAGGGAGAGGAGAGAGACAAAGAGAAAGAGGACGGGAAAGGAGAGACAGAGATGGAGGGAGGGAGAGGAGAGACAGAAAAAACAGAGAGAGAAAGAGAGTGAGAAAAGAGGAGGAGAGGGGAGAGAAGAACGCTCAAATGGAGTTTTTAGTAAGCCACAGCTAAGGGACATAATATGGATTAGGACCAGAAAGAAAAAGAAAAAAATTAAGAAGCATCATATAGAAAAGATGAGAAAAAAGATAGAATAATCTTATGAAAACCCAATGAGGAAAGGGTATCTAAGAGTAGAATGATCAGTATTAAAGGTAGCAGAAAATTCAAGAAGAATGAGGATTGAGAAGACAGTAAGATATGGGCAGGTTTGGTAACTCTAAAAAGAGCTGTTTCAGTTAAATGATGACATCAGGAGCCAAATAGAAAGGGAATAAAGAATAAGAAGAAAGGAGAGAAGAAAGTGGAGGCAGTCAGTGTAGACATCTTTTTCTATATATTTGACTGAGAAAGGGAGCAGAGATATAGGATGACAATTTGAGCATCTAATGAAGGGTTGGGTTTGGTGGGTTTTTTTGGGGGGGGTTGTTTTTAAGGATGAGAGAGAAAGGCATATTGTAAGGCAGGAAAGAAGGAATCAATACTGAGGAAAAGGTTGAAGATTAGAGAAATTAAATACTTCTCTGCCTACCTCCAGTCAGTGATGATTCTCCCTAATATTTCTAATATTTTATTTATATCATATTTGGTTTATACCTGCCTCATTCAATTATCTATTTTTCTATCCTATCCTATCCTATCCTATCCTATCCTATCCTATCCTATCCTATCCTATTCTATTCTATTCTATTCTATTCTATTCTATTCTATTCTATTCTATTCTATTCTATTCTATTCTATTCTATTCTATTCGGCTAGGTTCTGTTCTACATTATTCTATTCTGCAGCACAGTTGTAGGGTGCTGAGCCTGGAGTCAGGAAGATTTATCTTACTGAGTTCAAATCTGGCCTCAGACACTTATCAGCTGTCCGATTCTGGCAAGTCATCTTAATCCTATTTGCCGCAGTTTCTCTTTCTATAAATGATTTGGAGAAGGAAATAGCTAACCACTCCAGTATTTTGCTATGAAAACCCCAAATGGAGTAATGAAGAGTTGGACACAACTGAAAAACAACACAGCATACCCTGTGTATGTGTTATATCCTCTCCTCATTTCTTCTTCTTCTTCTTCTTCTTCTTCTTCTTCTTCTTCTTCTTTCTTTCTTCTTCTTCTTCTTCTTCTTCTTCTTCTTCATCTATTACTACTACTACTACAATAATAATAATAATAATAATAATAATACCTAGCATTTACTTAGTACTTTGAAGTTTGCAAAGCACTTCACAAATATTATACATATTATGCACACACACCACACATATATATATATATTTATATATACATATATTCACTAAAAAGTAAGCATTATCAGAGGAGGTATAGAGATTTGTTTCAACATGCATAATTTTGATTCAATGAATAGTCATGGAATACATAAGAATTTTACATTTTGCCTAACACTATGATGAACTTGGCGTGAGGCTTACTGAGGTCAGTTAGGGGAGGTGGGCTACGATAAGGAGGAGGATGACAGGATTTGCAGTTTAGGGGCTTCAAATCAAACTGGAGGAAGGAATTTGAGAATCAATTAGAGAATAATTTAATTTGGTGAATAGCAAAGTGCCTGAATTAAACGTGATCAACTGACAGAAAATATGGTACAGAAGTAAAAACTATGAAAAGTCACCAGGATCATGATTATAATTATCTAAAAATGTTTATTAAATATCTAATTATGTGTACCAAGATACTAGTATTTTTTAGTTGTCTTTGTTGGGTATGATTCATAACTGGTCCTAGGGACCTACAGACCATCTAGCAGCTAGGAGGCACTAGTGGATAAAGTGCCTACCTGGAATTGGAAAGACCTGAGTCAAATCTGGGCTCAGACACTAAATGTGTGACCCTGTACAAGTCATTTGAACCTATTTTGTCTCAGTTTCCTCCATCTGTAAAATAAGCTGGAGAAAGACCATGGCAAACCATTCCAATGTTTTAGTCAAGAAAACCTTAAAGGGGTCATGAAGAGTCATGTTGACTGAACAACAACAGAGACCAAAAATAATAATACATGTCATGTACTTTTTTTTTTGCAGGGGGGAGGGGAGCAATGAGGGTTAAGTGACTTGCTCAAGGTCACACAGCTAGTAAGTATCAAGTGTCTGAGGTCGGATTTGAACTCAGGTCCTCCTGAATCCAGGACTGGTGCTCTATCCACTGTGCCACCTAGCTGCCCCTCATGTCATGTACTTTTTAAAGGTCAAGAGATTGGGGAGTGGGGGAGACTTATAACAAGTAACACAGGAGGGGGAAATCAGAAATGCAACAATTTGAAAAGCTAAGAATATATTAAAAATAGTAGCAACAAATTTCATTAATATCCAGAAGACATGATTGAAAGGAAACACAGAAACATGAAAGATAGTATTATTTTGCTAAAAACAATTTTTGTTTTCTCCTTTTTATTTTGATGGTTTTAAGGGTATCAAATTTATAAGAAAGTAATTTTTTAAAAGATTACTATCAAAGAATTCTAAAATCATAGTGCTTTTGAATACATAATATTTGGACTTATTGTTGAAAATCATTTGTAATTGTAGGCAATTTTTATTCATTAAACACACAACTGTGCTCATACCTCTCCATGAACTGTGCTTAAGAGACCTAATAAAACAATATCCTAACAAACATTATTCATAACTTCAATTTTAAAGTTATTTGTCAAGTACTACTTTAAATGGCTCCTTTCTGTTCAAAGGTGGGGGGAGCCTTTGGTTGAGCTGAATGGGTGCTGAGATGAGGGAGTTGCTATTACTCAGCTGAAGACAATTTCCCATGGGGCTGGATTAACACAGCCCTGTATATCAGGTTATTCTTTGAAGGTTGAATCCTTACAGAGGAAAGAAACAGAAACATTGGAGGCAAGAAATGAAAGAAAGGTTTGTCTACTGAAATTGCAGAATCAGAAAAAAAATTGCAAGTACTTTGAGCTTTAAAAGCTATTCCTTTTTTCTCACTATACACAATGTTCTCTTGTTCCTAATAGTAAAGCACTCTTTCAGAGTATTTCTCCAAGTGTCCTTTTGTATTTACAATTCTTTTCTAACAAAGACCCCTGCCTAACAAGGAGAATGTGCTCTGCTTTTTCTATGAGTCTTTAAAGAAGAAACTTTCATGATTCTCTGGAAAAATCTTCAAAAAATACCCAACTGGTGAAAGAAAGAACACTGGATTGAGGAGACCTCGATTTGCTCACTACCTCACTCACTGTGTAACCTTAGAAAGGTCACTGGCCCACTCTAGACCTACAGTTGTCCTGATCTGTAGAATGAGGGGGTTTGATTTAGATGAACTCTGAGGAGTCTGTTGTGGCTATAAGATTCTGATTCTGTAACCTAAGCTTATATTGGACAAAATTTCATGGAATCTTAGCCTTGCCTGGCTTTCCATATTAAAACATAAGACCTTGGAGGGAAAGTATTCTTGGTAGACCATGAGACCTTGTTGAAGCCATATCTCCTTAAAGAAAAAGAAAAAAAGGTTATCTGTTATAGAAGAGAGATCACCAGTCGTGAAACCTTGGTTTAGGTGAAATAGCCACTAAATAGTTGTACAACTTGGATATAAAGTCTTTCCCTAAGTCTCACTTTCTTTATCTGTAAAATAATGGGGTTGGCTAACCTGATGTCTCAGATTTTTTTTCAGCTCTAATATTCTCATTGTAAAGTTCTTTTAAGGACTTTAGTCCTTAAGCCAAAAGATTTTTTTCCCCCAATCCCTATTAGACCTTGTCTAATTTTGGCAAAAGAATTGAATTTACATCACAGAGCAGATCATTGTGTTTATCTTCAAAATCAATACAAGTGGCTGGAGTCAAATCCATTGTGCAGCCATCCCCATCCATCATTAGGGCCACTGAAGTGATCAGATCAGCAGTGCTGAGTAGTGATCATTTCATGCATGTACAGTCAACCATAATTTGGTGGGGGTTTTTTTCTCAAACTTCTCCAACCTTAAATCAAATGTCCCTATCTTCTGTAATATGGGATTTCTTTTACATTATTTCAGCAACTAATATTATAGCCTGGAAACATTCTGGGCTATTTGCATAGTAGGAAGTGCTGCAAAAAACTGAACCAAGTCTAGCAATATGAAACTGAAAAGGGGAAATGTAAATTCCTGTAGGTGTTCAAATAATCAATTTGCATTAGTACAAAATGGAGATTATGTGGCTAGATAGCAAGTTCTTATGGAAAAGTTTAGATAGCAGGAGTGCTTCAGACTACAAGATCAACCTGTCATCATTGGTATGGCAAGCCAAAGCACAGATGAAAAGGTAGGTGGCATTCAAATAGGAAGGCATCATGGCCAGGATAATGGACATTAATTATCATCTCACTGTACTCTGCTCTGATTATACCTTATCTAGTTTTAGATATGAGAAACTAGATTATTTTTAAATAAATTTATTGTCACCTTATATTCTTTTTTTTTTTTTTTTGGTGAGGCAATTGGGGTTAAGTGACTTGCCCAGGGTCACACTAGCCAGTAAGTGTTAAGTGTCTGAGGCCAGATTTGAACTCAGGTACTCCTGACTCCAGGGCTTGGTTCTCTCTCCACTGCGCCAATCTAGCTGCCCCCACCCTATAATCTTATAATGCAATATTAACCCTTCCTTGTAGCAAATTGTAAAACATTTAAGAAGAGCCAACTGACCCAAGACTACATGTTAGCAGTGAAGACGCTCCCAGTCTCTCAACTGAGGAGGAAGGTTTGTTTCTCTACTAGTTCTTCAGTAACTTATCTAGACCTTAAGCTCATTTAAAGGTCATTGTCATTCAACTTCTTTTTACTGTTGTTATTACTTATATTGTTGTAGTCTGTTTATTTTTCTCTCCTGCTTTCTTCATTTGGCAACACTTCAAATGAATTCTCCTATTTATCTTATCCTCATTTGTCATTTCTTTTATTTTATTTTTTTTGGGGGGGGTGAGGCAATTGGGGTTAAGTGACTTGCCTAAGGTCACACAGCTAGTAAGTCTCAAGTGTCTGGGGTTGGATTTGAACTCAGGACCTCCTGAATCCAGGGCTGGTGCTCTATCCACTGTACCACCTAGCTGCTCCCCTCATTTGTCATTTCTAATGGCACAATTATATACTATTACATTCATGTGCCACAATTTTTTCATTTATTTTCTCATCAATGGGTACCCATTTTATTTCTAGGATTTGTTTTGTTTATTTTAGATTTTTCTGCAACCATGATGCATGCTACTGGTCATGTTTTGTTATATGTTACACTTTTCTTTTTGTTATTGTCTTTCTTGTAGTATATTGTAGGAAGGACATTGACAAACTATGGCACATCTATATAAAGGATAAAGAGGGCCAACCAGAGACTATGCTCAGGAGGAAGAAAAGAAAGAATTTGAGGTGTTTAAACCTAGAGCAGAAATTACTTTGGAGGGACTTAATCTTCAAGTGTCTGAAGGAATGTCACATGCAGAGTTTAACCTGTTTTCCCTGACCCCTGATAAGCCAATGAAGACTAGTCAAATGAGGAACCATCACTCATATACATTTCTTTTACAGATACTTTCTCTCTCTGACACTGAAGCATCCTTATATAGATCCTTATTACATTGTATCTGAAGAATTACAATCCCCTGTAGCCTGCTGGTTGGTCTCCATGAATCAAGTCTCTCCCTGCTCTAGTTTATTTTCCAGTCAGCTGTCAAATTAAACTTCCTTCCTATTGCACAAGTCTGACCATGTCCCCGCCTTATTCGATCAATCCAAAATGGTTCCCTATTACCACACAGATGAAATGTAAAATCCTGTTTTGCCTATGAAGCCCACTATAATCTGACCCTTCCTACCTATTCATTGTGATACATCTTACACTCCCTCCATTTCCACACCCCTATGTACTCTGGGAGCCAACAACACAGGCCTCCTCACTGTTCCTCATACGAGACACTCTATATCTCCTGACTCCAAGACTTTTCACTTGCTAGATCCACAATTCCTGGAATTTATTGTCTCCTCATCTCTAACTTCTAATTTCCTTGGCTCATTTTAAGTCTCAGCTAAAACCTCACCTTCTGGGGTTGAGCCAAGACAGTGAAGAGTAACCAGCAAATCTCATGAGCTCTCCTTATGTTCCCTCAAAAAGAACATTAAATCAAGCTTCTAAATGGATTCTGAAACTACAGAACCTGCAAAGAGACAGAGAAACACAGTCTTCCAACCACAGATAATTTAGAAAACTTCAGGAAAGGTCAGTCTCATTCTGGCAAAAGGGAGGCTCAGGTCACTGCAGCGTAGCATGCAGGACAGGGTGGGACAAGTCAGCAGGAAGCTGTGGTACACAGCTGAGCAACTGAGGCCCTTGGATCCTGGCACAACAAGCCAGTGGCACAGCAGTACAGTGGTGAAACCCACCTGCACCAGTCAAGAGGGGCAGGTTGCCAGCTGGAGGGATACCCACAGGACAGGTGCCAGAAGGCCTACTGATCCCAGTGCGCTCAGACAGGAAGCCCAGGGTGACATTTCCTGATCTCAGTGCACTTGGGCAGGAAGCCCAGGGCAGTGAAAAATCAACAAGTCATAGAGGCCTCAGTGTAGAGAGGCAGTGACACAGGCCCTATATCCCAGCACAAGAAGCTTGAAACAGGGACCCTGGTGCCCCCAGAAGAGACCTCAACTTTAAAAAAAAATAAAAAATAAAATAAGCTGCATTATGAGGCAAAAAACAAAAAAGAACTCTCACCATTGAGAGCTTCTTTGTTGACAGGGAAGAGGCAAACTGTGTGCATATGCACTCACATTTAATCATTGGTCTAGATAGCACTCTGATAAGTCCTTTGTGCCTTTCTCAGGTTAGGTTTCACTTGCTCCATGATACTATTCTTTTTTTTTTTTTGGTGAGGCAACTGGGATTAAGTGACTTGCCTCAGGGGCACCACAGCTAGTAAGTGTTAAGTGTCTGAGGCTGGATTTGAAACTCAGGTACTCTGAATCCAGGGCCAGCGCTTTAACCACTGCACCATCTAGCTGCCCCTGCATAATCTCTTGAAGAAAACAATGCCTTAAAAATTAAAATTGGACAGTTGGAAGATAAGGAATCCATGAGACACCAGGAATCAGTCAAGCAGAATCAAAAGAATGAAAAAATAGAAGAAAATGTGAAATATCTCATTGAAAAGACAACTGATCTGGAAAACAGATCCAGAAGAAATAATTTGAGAATCACTGGACTGCCTGAAAGCCATGATCAGAAAAAGAATCTAGACACCATGTTCCAGGAAATTATTAAGGAGAACTGACCTGATATCATAGAATCAGAGGATAAAATCATCTTTGAAAGAATCCACCGATCACCTCCTGAAAGAGACCCCAAAAGGAAAACTCCAAGGAATATTGTAGCCAAATTCCAGGAATTATTAGTGAAGGAGAAAATACTCCAAGAGAAGCCAGAAAGAAGCAATTAAATATCATGGAGCCACAGTCAGGATTGTCTCAGGACCTGGCAGAGCTTCAACATTAAAGGACCACAAGGCTTGGAATATGATATTCTGGAATGCAAAGGAAGCTTGGATTGCAGCCAAGAATCTATTACTCAGCAAAACTGATCATTCTCTTTCAGGGAAAAGATGGACATTCAATGACATTGAGGACTTTCAATGTTTCCTGATGAAAAAGACCCAGAACTGAATAGAAAATTCGATCTAACATACAAGATTCAATAGAAGTTGGTAAAAAGGTAAACAGAGGGGGGAAAAAGTTACTCAGTTAGGTTAAACTGTTTACATCCCTACACGGAAGATAATACTCATAACTCTTAAGAATTGTAAACTGTATTTGGGCAGAGAGAAGGACTACACACAGAAGGTATAAATATAAATTGTCTTTTGATGTGATGATATAAAGAAAACTAAGGATTAAAAAGGGAGTATATGGGGAGGAGAGGTAAGGGGAGGTGGAATGGGGTGAATTACATCATATGAAGAGGTGAAAAAAAAAAACCTATTACAATAGAGGGAAAGAAAGGAGGAGTGAACATTGTTTCAACCCTACCCTCATCAGATTTGATTCAAAGAAGGAATAACATACACGTTCATTGGGATAAAGAAACTTAGATCATTCTTTAGGGAACGTAAAAGGGAAAGGGAAAGGGGGAACTGATAGAAGGGAGGACAAAAGCAAGGGAGAAAAGGGTAAAGAAAAGGGAGGGGGTTGATAAAAAGAGAGAGCAGATTGGGGGAAGCAGGGGTAAGAAGCAAAACATTGGTGAGGAGGAATAGGGGGAAAGAAGGAGGGGAAAGTACAAAGGGGGTAAATAGAATGGGGGGAATAGACAGTTAGTAATAATAACTGTGAATGTGAATGGGATGAACTCTGCTATAAAACGGAAACAAATTGCAGAGTGGATTAAAAAACAGAATGCTACAATATGCTGTTTGAAAGAAACACATCTAAAGCAGCAAGATACACACAGAGTAAAGGTAAAAGGCTGGAGCAGAATATATTATGCTTCAGCTAAAGTAAAAAAAGCAGGGGTAGCAATCCTTACTTCAGGCAAAGCACAGGCAAAAATAGATCTCGTTAAAAGAGATAAGGAAGGAAACTACATCTTGCTAAAAGGCACTATAGATAATGAAGTAATATCAATATTAAATATGTATGCGCCAAGTGGCATAGCATCCAAATTCTTAGAGAAGTTAAATGAGTTACAAGAGGAATTAGACAGTAATACTATAATAGTGGGGGATCTGAATCTCCCCCTCTCAGAATTAGATAAATCTAGCCAAAAAATAAATAAGAAAGAAGTGAAAGAGGTGAATAGATTACTAGAAAAGTTAGACATGATACATGCTGGAGAAAATGAATGGGGATAGAAAGGAATATACCTTTTTCACAGCAGTATATGGCACATTTTCAAAAATTGACCATGTATAGGGCACAAAAATATCATAGTCAATGTAGATAGGCAGAAAATAGTAAATGCATCTTTCTCAGATCATGATGCAATAAAAATTACATGTAGGAAAGAGCCAGGGAAAATAGACTGAAAATCAATGGAAGGAACTAAATAATTTCATTCTAAAGAATGAATGGGTCAAACAACCAAAATCATAGAAACAAGAAATAACTATACCCAAGAGAATGACAATAATGAGACAACATACCAAAATCTATGGGATGCAGCCACAGCAGTGCTTAGGGAAAAATTTATAGCTCTAAATGCTTACATGAATAAAAAGAAAATGAGAGATTAATAAATTGGACACACAACTTAAAAAGCTAGAAAAAGAACAAATTAGAAATCCCTAATTATATACTAAACTAGAGATCCTGAAAATAAAAGGAGAAATTAATAAGACTGAAAGCAAGAATACTATAGAATTAATCAATAAAACTAAGAGGTGGTTTTATGAAAAAAAAACAATAAAATAGATAAAATATTAGTTAATTTGATTTAAAAAATAGAAAAAGAAAACCAAATCACCAGTATCAAAAATGAAAAGGGTGATGTTACCACCAATGAAGTGGAAATTAAAATCAATAATTAGGAATTATTTTGCCCAACTGTAGGCAATAAATTTGACAATCTAAATGAAATGGATGGAAATTTACAAAATACAAACTCCTCTGGTTACCTGAAGAGGAAATAAAATCCTTAAATAAGCCCATATTAGAAAAAGAAATTGAACAAGCCATTAATGAACTCCCTAAGAAAAAATCTCCAGGGTCAAATGGGTTTACAGGTAAATGTTACCAAACATTTAAACAACAATTAATTCCAATATTATACAAATTATTTGGAAAAATAGGTGAAGAAGGGGGGCAGCTAGATGGCGCAGTGGTTAAAGCGTTGGCCCTGGATTCAGGAGGACCTGAGTTCAAATCCGGCCTCAGACACTTGACACTTACTAGCTGTGTGACCCTGGGCAAGTCGCTTAACCCCCATTGCCTCACTTAAAAAAAAATAGGTGAAGAAGGAGTTCTACCAAATTTGTTTTATGATACAAATATGGTGGTGATACTAAAACCAGGCAAAGCAAAAACAGAGAAAGAAAATTGTAGACCAATTTCCCTAATGAATATTGATACTAACATCTTAAATAAGATATTAGCAAGGAGATTACAGCAAATGATCACCAGAATAATACACTATGACCAGGTGGGATTTATACCAGGAATGCAGGTCTAGTTCAACATTAGGAAAACTCTCAAATAATCAACCACATCAATAAGAAAACTAACCAAAATCATATGATTATCTCAATAGATGCAGAGAAAGCTTTTGACAAAATATAGCACCCATTCCTAATAAAAACACTAGGGAGCTTAGGAATAGATGGAACTTTCCTTAAAATAATAAGCAGTATCTACCTAAAACCATCAGCAAGCATTATAGGCAATGGAGATAAATTAGAGTCCTTCCCAATAAGATCAGGGGTAAAACAGGAATGTCCATTATCACCCCTATTATTTATTAATGTACTAGAAATGTTACCTTTAACAGAGAAGAAAAAGGAATTAAAGGAATTAGAATAGGCAAGGAGGAAACAAAACTATCACTCTTTGCAGATGATATGAGGGTATACTTAAAGAATCCTAGAGAATCAACTCAAAAACTACTTGAAACAATAACTTTAGCAAAGTAGCAGGATATAAAATAAATCCACATAAATCATCAGCATTTCTATACATGACCAACAAAGTCCAGCAGCAAGAGAAATTCCATTCAAAGTAACAGTAGATAATATAAAATACTTGGGAGTCTACTTGCCAAGACAAACCCAGGAACTCTATGAACACAATTGCCAAACACTCCACACAAATCATATCAGATCGAAATAATTGGAAAGATATCAATTGCTCATGGATAGGCAGAACTAATATAGTAAAAATGATGATTCTACCTAAATTAATTTACTTATTCAGTGCCATACCAATCAGACTACCTAAAAATTATTTTATAGAACTAGAAAAAATAATAACAAAATTCATCTGGAAAAACAAAAAGTCAAGAATATCCTGGGAAATAATGAAAAAAAAATGCACAGGAAGGTGCGTTATCTGTACCAAACCTGGAGCTTTACTATAAAGCGGCAGTCATCAAAACTATCTGGTACTGGCAAAGAAATAGAGTGGTAGTTCAATGGAATAGGCTAGGCACAAGAAACACTTTAGTAAATGACACTAGTAATGTAGTGTTTGATAAACCCAAGGACTCCAGCTTCTGGGATAGCAACTCAGTATTTGACAAAAATTGCTGGGAAAACTGGAAGAGAGTATGGCAGAAATTAGGCATAGACCAACATCTTACACCTTGTACTAAAATAAGGTCAAAATGGATACATGATTTAGACATAAGACTTGATACCATAGGTAAATTAGGAGAGAAAGGAATATTCTATCTTTCAGATCTTTGGAAAATAAAACAGTTTATGACCAAACAAGAGATAGAGAATATCATAAAATGCAAAATGGATGATTCTGACTACATTAAATTAAAAACTTTTTGTACAAACAGAAGAAATGCATCTGGGATAGGAACTCAGTATTTGACAAAAATTGCTGGGAAAACTGGAAGATAGTATGGCAGAAATTAGGCATAGACCAACATCTTACACCTTGTACTAAAATATGGTCAAAATGGATACATGATTTAGACATAAAAGGTGATACCATAGGTCAATTAGGAGAGAAAGGAATAGGCTACCTTTCAGATCTTTGGAAAGGAGAACAGTTTATGATCAAACAAGAGATAGTGAATATTATAAAATGCAAAATTGATGATTTTGATTACATTAAATTAAAAAGGTTTTGTACAAACAGAAGCAATGCATCCAAAATTAGAAGGGAGGCAGAAAGCTGGGAACAATTTTTTATGGCCAGCACTTCTGAGAAAAGCCTAATTTCTAAAATATATAGGGAACCAAATCAAATATATAAGAATCCAAGTCATTCCCCAATTGAGAAATGGTCAAAGAATATGAACAGGCAGTTTCTGATGAAGAAATCAAAGCTATCTATTCCCATTTAAAAAATGTTCTAAATCACTAATGATTAGAGAGATGCAAATTTAAAACACTCTGAGGTACCACCTGACAACTATCAGATTGGCTAAAATGACAAAAAAAGAAGATAATAAATGTTGGAAAAGCTGTGGAAAAATTGGAACACTAATGCATTGTTGGTGGAGCTGTGAACTGATCCAACCATTCTGGAGTGCAATTTGGAATTGTGCCCAAAGGGCTATCAAGCTGTGCATACCCTTTGACCCAGAAATACCACTTTTGGGTCTTTTTCCCAAAGAGATCATGGAAAAGGGAAAAGGACCCATAGCTGCTCTTTATGTGATGGCAAGGAATTGGAATTTGAGGGGATGCCCATCAATTCGGGAATGGCTGGACAAGTTGTGATATATGAATGTAATGGAATACTATTGTGCTGTAAAAAAACAATGAGCAGGAGGAGTTCAGAGAAACCTGGAGGGTCTTGTGTGGGCTGATGATGAGTGAGATGAGCAGAACCAGAAGAACATTGTACACAGTATCATCAACATTTGTGTATTGATCTACTGGGATGGACTATATTCTTCTCACTAATGTAATGGTATAGAAGAGTTCCAGGGGACTCCTGATGGAAGAGGATCTCCAAATCCAGGGGGAAAAAAAATGAACTGTGGAGTATAGATGCTGATTGAACCATACTATTTCTTTTGTTTTGGGTGCTGTTTTTCTATTTCGAGGTTTTTCCTCATTGCTCTGATTTTTCTCTTATAACATGACTAATGCAGAAATATGTTTAATGTTATTATATATATATGTATGTATGTATGTGTATATATATATATATATATATATATATATATATATATATAACCTATATCAGATTACCTGCTCTCTAGGGGAGGGGGGAAGGAGGGGAGGGAGGGAGAAAATCTGAAATTGGAAAGCTTGTATAAACAAAAGTTGAGAATATCTTTACATGTAACTGGAAAAAATATTTTATTAAAATATTTTATTAAAAACTCACCTTCTACAAGAAGCCTTTTTAAACACCCCACCATCTGCCTTGATGCTAGACTTTTCCCAATATTGGTTATCTCAAATTATACTGTATAAATCTTTGATATAGAGTTATATACATAATTCTCTCCCCATTAGACTGTAAGCAAGAACCTGTACTTTGGCCTCTTGGTATCCCCAAAGCTTAGCACAGTAGCTTAAACATAAGCACTTAATAAATGCTGATTGACTGATGACTAGTTGACTTATGGAAGGGCAAACTCCTATCAATCCTAAAGTGAAATGGGCTGCCTCCGGAAATAATGCATTCAGAGCCATTGCGAAAGGAAGGAGGGAATAAACACTTAATAAAGCATCTACTATGTGCTAGGAACTGTTCTAAAGATAAATAACTATTATCTTATTGATTCTTACAACAATCCTGGAAGTAGGAGCTATTATGAGCTCCACTTTACATTGGAGGAAATTGAAACAGAAAGAGGTTAATCAATTTTTCCCAGAGTCACAAACTAATGCCAACAACAGTATGCCTGTGGTCAGATTTGAACTCAGATCGATCCATTGTCCCACCTAACTGCCCTGAAAGTTTAGATAATCACCTTATTTTATTTTTTTTTGGCAGGGCAATGAGGGTTAAGTGACTTGCCCCAGAGTTACACAGCTAGTAAGTGTTAACTGTCTGAGGTTGGATTTGAACTCAGGTCCTTCTGAATCAAGGGCCAGTGATTTATCCACTGTACCACCTAGCTGCTACTAGATTATCACTTCTTAAAGGAAGTACTAAGGGAAGTATTAAGGATTTCTCTTCAGATTCAAGTTGTACTTGATGGACTATGAGGTCCCTTCTAATTCTGATATTCTTGGATTTTGAAATAATAGAAGTATTCTAATGTGAGAATTAGAATGATACCCCCTGCTGGGAGAGATATTGCAGGGAAGCTCTGCCATGAGGAGAAAGCATGTGACTTGGAATCCATGTGACTTTAGCATCCAGAAGTTAATCAGCATCCAGGAGTTGCCTAGTGTCCGGAAGTTACATCTATAGAACCACCTGTGGAACCTGTCAATCAGAGCTACCAGCCAATTAGCTTGGAGCTGTGTGTGTGGACAGCTCTATTTCCAGTTTCTTAGGAGGCTTCTGGGAAAAGCTGAGGAGTGAGCAGGCCATTTTGTGAGAGACTTAGGGGAGCAAGAGACAGGCAGGATAGGGAAAGCAAGCAAATTTCATACTTGATTCACATGTTTCTCTTTACTTACCCCTAATATACTTTAATAAATACTTAATGCCCAATGATTGGGGCTATACATTTTCTAACATAAGGCAACCACTCATTAGATTTTAGATATCACAGCTAGAATTTTAGACCCCTTACACTAGCATCACCCAATTTCAAAGGTCAACTTCAGGTAAGTAATTCTAATTTTCAGTGAGAAGTAAAGAATACAGTAGTTACTTTTTAAAAAATGACTTATGTATACCAAGTGAAACTTTGAGAGACTGGTAGATGTCTCTGATCTCCTGGAGATAGTTGACCCATGGTACTTTAAGTATTTATAGGAATCTGGGATTTAGGACCTGAAGACATCAGAAAGTCCTGTAAAATTAACCACATCCTTTCTTTCCTTTCCCTGACCCAACATTGCCCAGATGCCTTGCATATAATAGGTATTTAATAAATGATTCCTGAATTCAGTTGAATAAAAAGTGTCAGGTATTGAACTAGTAATTTGAAGTTGCCACAGTCAAGACCTATGGGTGTTACAACCCATTATTTTCAAACAAGAAAAATAATTTTTCCCTTCATTTTCCTATGACACACCGCCAACTTTTCTGACTAGAGCCAAGATTAAATTTAGCTTCAACACAAAAGAAGGAATATTTGAGAACATTGTGAGGATAACTACAGGAATTATCCTAACTACCTTATTGATTGTTTTTGTTCCCATGGAGGAAAAAAATGCTTTTGTTTAATAAATTGAATTTGGTTTTGCTTTGAGAAATGTGCTGCTTGAAGTTTTACAGGACGAATTTTCAAAAAGCAAAGTTCTATAAATGGGAGAATGACTCAAAATTCACCAATGTATGAATGACTAATCCAATACAATGACAACTTACTGACCCTAGAAAATCAACACTTTAAAGAAATCTACTCCCAAAGAAGGTTTGCATGTTAGAAGAATGTAGCTCATTGCTTTGCTTTTAGAATTATTGATTAACTGGGCAGTAACAGCTGGAAATAAAAATCTTCTAGTGTACTAGAGTATCTAACGTCAAACACAGAGAAACAGGTCCTGTACACAGATCCTCCTTTATTATGAGGATTGATAAGTATATCTAAATCTTAGTTGTCCCCTAGGCAGCAAGGAGTTCTTTTTTTCTTTTCCCTCCCGTTTAACAAAAGTGTATTCAGATGAATCAGATGAATCAATTCTCCCAAGGGAAGAGATTCTTACAAGAGAGGAGAAATTGTTTTCTCAAAAACATGCCATTCTTAAACTGGGTTGCAAACCATTTTAATGGTTGATGGACTAATATGGGTTAGAATTGAGGATGTCTATATTCTTTTCTCTGTGTTGCGCTTCTATCATTAGCTCTGCCTCGATTCAAGAACTCTATTAATTCAACAAATTCAGCAAGATTAAATGCCTACTACAAACGACTGTGTTGTATCTTGAAGAAAGTCAATAGGAATATGTCAGGCTACCAGGTCATCAGATATATGAATATTTGATGATGAATATATGAATATTTATCAGGAAATACGGTATATGGTCAGATAAGTGAATAATTAAAATTCAAAATTTTACAAGATAAACAGATGGGAAAGACCACTTCAGTCAATCAGAAAGTATTTATTAAGGACTTACTATGTTCCAAGCTCTGTGTTAGGTGTTTGAGGTAAAAGTGCAAAGAATGAAACAATCCTCACAAGGAACAGTAAGAGCTTCATAGAGAAGTCAAAATCTGTAATAGACTTTAGGGAATGAATCCCACATCAATATTTTAAGGTGAAGACATCATAGACATGGGGACAAGCATGAAGAAGGAATAGAAATGGAAAAGCATGGTGTCCATGGATGGAGATCATAAATTGTTCTGTTTGGCTAGAATGGAGAACATGAAGGGGAGAAAGATTTACATGATTTCTATAATTTTAGCACTGTAAAAAAAACTTAAAGATCATTTAATACCCTTTTATACCCCCAGATGAAAGATTTTCTGCCTTCCTTAAATTTTCCCAGAGCACTTCCTCATGATCTCTTCTTCGCCATCATAATATTCTACCTGGCATTATATATGTGTATGTGCGTGTGTGTGTGTGTGTGTGTGTGGTGTGTGTGTGTGTATATACATATATAATATATATATAAATGTATGGATGAATGTTTTTCTCCTATCAGCTGAAATCTCCATATGGGCAAGGACTATGTCATATTTTTTTTAGCCTTGGATTTCAAGCACCTAGCATAAAACCTTCCACAATAAATAAATGGCTTAATAATAATAATAATACAATAAACAAAAAAGCACAGTAAATTCTTAATAAATGTGAATTATTAAATGTGAATAAACACAGTAAATTCTTAATGAATGTGAATGAGATAACTGAAGCTCAGAGAGGGAAATAATATGATGAGGATTGTATAGCTGAATAGTAACAGAAAGGAACTAGAAACCAGGGTTGTCTGACCTTCCAGGCCACTACCCAAAGCACAGACTGGCTACAGTCCAAATTGAAACAGAATGTAAAACACAAAGTATCTTTGAACAAAAAGCTATGAAACAGCAAATTTATTCATGTATATTTTATTAGTTTGGGCCTCTCAACCAATGAGAGTCAAAATATGGACAGTAATAATTATCACCTAGCTCTACCTTCTTCGAGAATGAGCTCTTCAAATTTAAGGACATAATTGTGGAACTGAAATAACTCTCCTCTATTGAGACAGATGTGGCTTTGAGTGCATCCAAAGCATGAGTAATTTTCCACCATCACATGATACATTTGATTGTTGGTACATGAATATCACAATCAATTCGACAATTGGCATTTTTCAAAACAAAAGATGACTTATCAGTTGGAACAGTCACATTTTCTTTCAGCAGTGAGCCCCTGGACAATTCCTTATTTAACTGCTTTGATGCCTTTCCTAAGGCTTAATGATCAAGTATGAGCATGATAACAACAAAAGAATCAATTAAACCTTTCAGACATTCTGACATTCTCACCCAAACAAGAAGATTTGCCCTCTGTATTAAAACCTTTCCATGAAGAAGACAATAACATGGTTTTTTTTTCGTTTTTTAACTAATAATAATGTAAATGACATTTACATGGCATTCTTAATTCTACATAGTTAAGTATGTAGTGAAAAGTTTGCTAATGTCCAGCCATCAATAAAATGTAATCTTCCATTTATAAGAATTGATTGCGATCTACAGACACTATCTTTAGCTAAAATTAGAAAGCCTCGGGCATGCCCCAGCTCCCTCCACCCAGCAGGGGTATGCATGGAAAATCCATGCCCCAGCTGGCCTTGGCCGCCATCCCTACGGGTGCCAACAAATTACCTTGGGGTGTGTGGGTGGTTGTCCCAGGTTTCCTGTGAGAGAAGGCGATCTTTTTTTTTTTATTCTGGAGTCGGGGTAGAGGAAAAAAAGGGGAGTAGACAAGAAGAAGAGAGAGAGAGAGAAGAGTTCACAGCAGCAGGCAATAGAGTTAGACTCAGACATGCAAGGGAATAGAAACAGTTAAACGCAAAGCATCTGAGTCCGGTGGTCAAGTTTACAGGTCGTATTTCCTGCTTTCCTTTGTCATTATTTTTTCACATCAATAAACCCTGTTTCTTTTGGGTTTTTTTTCTGAAAAAAGGCTTTTTAATCTTGTTTCTTATCAGTCTGGGAGAAACAGTTGGGTAGGGGACAGTGTGGAAGAGAGGAGGCTCCAGACCTAGAGGTCCCAGGTTGTTTTCTGAGTCCCGATATTGCAGCGAGCCTCCCAATTAACTCTTCCCATATTAAATTTGGACCTTATAGATTGGTGGCCCATATGGGGACTAACAAACCTGGGGAATCTTTTAAAAAACCCCCCTTACACATTCAAGTCACACTCCAATTTCTGGTTAGAATGGACCTGGACAGGGGCAGCTAGATGGCATAGTGGATAAAGCACTGGGCCTGGATTCAGGAGGACCAGAGTTCAAATCTAGCCTCAGACACTTGACACTTACTAGCTGTGTGACCCTGGTCAAGTCACTTAACCCTCATTATCCCCCCCCCCCCCGGAAAAAAAAAAAAAAAGAATTGGACTGGACCTCAATGACTATCTAGTCCCATTCCTATGCATATCGATAACACAATTTAATGGTCCTCCAGACTCTGTATAAAGGCCTAAAGGGAAGAGAAACCTACTTTTCCTCTAAGGCAGTCCATTTCATATTGGAACTAGTCTCATCGGAATTTTTATTTCCTTATATCAAGCCTAGATTTTCCTCTTTGCTGAAGATACTTTCTAGCTGTGCAATAATGGACAAGGCACTTAACATTTCTCAGCCTGTTTTCTCATCTATATAATGGGAATAAAAATAGCACCTACCTCACAGGGTTGCTGTGAAAATTAAATAAAATAATATATGCAAAACACTTTGCAAACCTTACAACTCTATATAAATGCTAACTCAGATTACACACAGAACTGCACAGGACTCGCTCATTTTACAAATGAGGAAAAAGATTCTCTAACTGGTTCCACCCACTTAGAAAGGCCTGGTGACACTAACCCCAGTGACACTGATCATCAGATATTTGGTCAAGAAGTGATGTGTATTGGGGGTCGCTAGATGGTGCAGTGGATAGAGCACTGACCCCAGAATCAGGAAAAGAAGGGTCAATCTATGAAGCAAATTTCATTGTTGTCTTATTTTAAGAATTTGTCACAGCCACCCTGACCTTCAGCATCCACCTCCCTGATTGGTCAGCAGCCATCAACATCAAAGCAAAATCCTCTGCCAGCAAAAAAGATTACAGGGGGCAGCTAGGTGGCACAGTGGATAGAGTATCTGCCCTGGATTCAGGAGTACCTGAGTTCAAATCTGGCCTCAGACACTTGACACTTACTAGCTGTGTGACCCAGGCCAAGTCATTTAACCCTCATTGCCTGCCCCGCCCCCCCCCAAAAAAGAAGTAATAGGTATTTTTTTGACCACTACCCCTCATGGAGTTTATTTACTAATACATGGAGAAATGAAGTTGCAATCAGCATTAGTGTAGAGCACGGTTTTTAACACTGTCTGAGAACTTAAAGAAATATTTGATAACTGTATTTCAACATAATTGGTTTTTTCTACCCTTATACTTTTTTTTTTTTTTTAGTGAGGCAATTGGGGTTAAGTGACTTGCCTAGGGTCACACAGCTAATAAGTGTTAAGTGTCTGAGGCCGGATTTGAACTCAGGTACTCCCCTACCCTTATACATTTGATTTTGTTCATTTAAAAACATTATTCTTTTATGTATGGGGTACATAAATTTCACCAAAATGTCAAAGTGTCCAGGACACAAAAAAAGGTTAGAAAATAAAGTCAAAGAAGAAATAGCCTCTCACAGATGAAATTAGAAATCTTTTAAAGCACTGGAGATGTATAAAGAATAAACAGAACAAAAGATCATTCTACCTGGTCACCAAGATATTTTACACACTGCAAAGGAATTAGATGAAGATTACGGGTCCTAATTATGGTCTAATAAAGTACCTCTACGGTATTAGCACTTTTCATACCCCAACTGTTTATTTTACCTTTCCCATTATTGGAAAAGCTGTAAGTTGAGTTTCTTTGAGATTTGAAAATCAAAGAGAAAAATCCATTCAGTTCTTAGAACAATTAGCCAGATAAGTGTCTCTAGAGCACTATTAGCTTTGACTAAATGTTCCCCCTTGCCTGGTAACTATATGTAGCTGTCATTGAAAGAGGAAGGGTCTCCTTCACTGGTCCACGTAAGAATTATAGACGCAGCGGACACTAGACATGAGTTGTGAGGGACAATCGCAAAGCCCTTGTCAAGAGCACTAATGGCAATTATCTCTCTTCATGGTAGCTGAAGCCAGAAAACCAAACATGTCAACAAGTTATTTTTAAAACCGAAGCAACTCCAAGTAGGGAAAAGAAAGTCTATTTAAATAATGCACATGACCCCGGGTTTGCAGATAGGGTCAAAAAATCCATCCATCCATCAAAATTTTTATAAATCTTAACATTCTCTTTCAGAAGCTAAGAACTTTAAAATAATATATCTGATGAAAATGGCTTTCTGTAAGCCTGGAGAAGCATAATTTTCCCTTTTTGTGTTTTGGCTTCCATCTCTACAAAACCTTTATCTTGCTACTAACCTGCTTTTTTTTTTTCTGGTCCACTCATATAAAATTAATTTGAAAACTTGACATATGCCAGCAAATTCAACCTTGTTGATTTAAACAAACTTCTAAAAATGAAAGCAGATAAAGATATGGTATCAAAAACATATATTCCAATCAATATTATTATTTCCAATAAGAACTTAACCAATAGAAAACAGATACCACAATGAGGAGCCTGAGAGTTCAGACAATGCCTTTGTCAGTAAGCACTCAACCTCTTTGCCAAACAGAAAGAAATGAGAGCCAGGAACAGTACTAGTTTGTAGTATAAGCTATCTTAAAAATCTCCATGGAGGAAGATAATGGGAATTTATGCTAAGTATCAGCTCACAAATATATCATTATTATAATATTTGTGACTGTTCATTTATTTTCATAAATTCTTTACAGAAGATCTACCCAATGGACTGGAGGTCTTCCCTTGATTCTTTTAAACACCTAATGAAATAGTAAAAAGTGCTTGAAGAAAATAAGATCTTGGAGAGGTAGCTCAACACCTGATTCCAATAAGCCAAGATGCACAAGATGTATAATGGAAAGAGCAATAACTTTAGAGATGGAAGATCTGAGTTAAAATCTTGCCCTCCTCACTAACTACTTGTGTAATCTTAAGAAAGTCACTTAACCTCTTTCTTCCTCTGTTTCCTTGTCCGCTAAGTGGAATCGTATTAGATGACCTTTAAGGTCCCTATAAACTCTTAGTCTGTGATCCTTATGAAGTCATATTATTCC
Organism: Dromiciops gliroides; assembly: GCF_019393635.1. Classification (NCBI taxonomy): domain Eukaryota; kingdom Metazoa; phylum Chordata; class Mammalia; order Microbiotheria; family Microbiotheriidae; genus Dromiciops; species Dromiciops gliroides. Next base: position 212,121,027 of record NC_057866.1, on the reverse strand, counting down.
AAAAGTGTTTACAGGCGCATGTCATAGATATTGTAGATTCTGTTCCAGACTACTGCAATAAAGCAAATATCATTATAAATTGAGTTACACAATTTTTTTTTGTTTTCCTAGTGCATATAAAAGTTATGTTTACTCTATACTGTAGTCTACTAAGTGTACAATAGTATGATGTCTAATTATACACACACACACACACATATAGATATATACCTTAATTTAAAATACTTTATTGCTACATGCTTCCCAACAGATCATCCCCCACTATTGCTGTTATTTTGTATACAGTACATTTCACTCTGCTTCAGTTCATGTAGGTCTTTCCAGGTTTTTCTGATAGTATCCTATTTTGGAAAATAAAATTCTATTCAAAGCAAAAAATAAATAAAAATAAATAAAATAAAATACTTTATTACTAAAAAAAAAAAAAGCTAACCTTTATCTGAGCCTTAAGCAAGTTGTAATTTTTTTGTTTGTTTGTTTTTGTTTTGCGGGGCAATGAGGGTTAAGTGACTTGCCCAGGGTCACACAGCTAGTAAGTGTCAAGTGTCTGAGACCAGATTTGAACTCAGGTACTCCTGAATCCAGGGCAGATACTTTATCCACTGCGCCACCTAGCTGCCCCCTGTAATCTTTTTTGCTGGCAGAGGATTTTGCTTTGATGTTGATGGCTGCTGACCAATCAGGGTGGTGGATGCTGAAGGTCAGGGTGGCTGTGACAAATTCTCAAAATAAGACAACAATGAAATTTGCTTCATAGATTGACCCTTCTTTTCAAACATGAACACTTAAGGGCCATTGTAGGGTTATTAATTCAACTAATTTCAATGTCATTGTGCCTCAAAGAATAGGGACTTCTGTGAAGAAGGAGAGAGACAAGTCAGTGGAACAGTCAAACACCCACAACATTTATCTGTTAAGTTGGCAGTTAGTGGCATCTCAAAACAATTACAATGGTAACATCAAAGATCACTGATCACAGATCACCATAACAGATATAATAATAATGAATAAGTTTGAAATACTGCAAGAGTTACCAAAATGTGACACAGGGACATGATGTGAGCACATGGTGTTGGAAAAATGGCACTGATAGACTTGTTCAACATAGAATTACCACAAACCTTCAACTTGAAAAAAAAATTCAACATCTGCAAAGCACAATAAAATCAGGTATAAATGTATTGATGAAGTTAACAGTCAAGAAGGCAGTAGCTATTGCCAATCACCCTAATCAATTCACCAGGTCTGTCACTTTGAGACCATACTACAGAATATTACTGAATGTTCTGTTAACAGCAGAATTACATGTTTCCGAATACACATTGGTATTTCTAAATAGATCCTCACACTGCAGAGCCAACTATTTTGCCAGGAGAAAAGGCAATAGAACTGGGGAAGAGCTCTGTGTAAACAGAGAAGTATAGATCAGAAGGTTCTGGTTACCTGGGTGGGTTTTCCTATGTGCGTGTTTATCTTCTCTTCTGTTGTGTTGTTTGTATTCTTGGGAATACTGAACAATAACATGTATTTTCATCACCACAAAAACATAGGGAAGGCCTCCAATATGTTAGATAGATTCTCTGAAGAAATTATGTAAAATAATAGACAGCATCCACAAAAATATAATGCCATACAATAAACTTACTAAACAATTACCTATGTTAGGCATTAGAGATACAACTAAGAAAAAGCAGTGCCCTGCCTTCAGGGAGCTTACAGGCTTAACAGGAAGACGAATAAGAGAAAGTCAAAGGGAGGGAGCAGGAGCGAAGGTTACAGAGCTAAAGAACATGATTATCAAGGACTGAAATCCCAAGAGTGCAGCTAGTGGGAAATGAAGTTTTCTAGACTTCTGCAATGTCTTTCTATAGAGATTTGAGGAGGGTGTCATGTTTTGGTTTTGATTTTGTTTGTTTTGGTTTATTTTTTTCCTTTGCCCTCACAACAATAGGACAGAGGGTAGTGAGGGTTCTGATAAGATGTGGATACCAAAGCTGATGAATTTTCTGGTGATGAGCGTTCCCTGGAAAAGTGAAGGTTGTGGGGGAAAGGGGATGGGTGTAAGAGGGATGATGATGAGTAGAGTAAATTCAAAGAGTGTAGCTGCAAGGATAAAATAATAGAGAAAGGACAAAATTATGAAGACATGGAAGATTTTGATCCATAGTGGAAGAAGGTATCCTTGCAATCTTTCCCATATCAGTAACATTCTGAAAATATTGAACATACTTGTTAGGTGATACTAATCTTATATTTCATTATCTTTTTTTCAGAGTGTCTTGCAAGAAAGCTTTTACTCCAAACTAGGGCTCTCCCTCACTGTCATCACTCTGCTTGGCAATGGGATTGAATGTTTTTATCTGGCAAAAACAGTTGAATTCTCAGACATTTTGCAGGAGACTAAATGGCAAGGTACTTGGAGTCTTTGGGTGCAGCATACACCAAAGGACTTGAATAGAGATGATACTATTTTCAAGAGCTCAGTGACAGCGACAAGCTAAACAACACCTGCTAAGGCCTTCCCTGTTTTCTCAGGTACGTATGTGCCAGAGGTCCCAAGCCCCTGACAGATGGAGCCTACATGGAACAGATCCACTAGTATTTTTAATTGATCTCTTCTCATCAACAATAATGGTCTAGTATCACATTTAGATGTTTTAGTTCACAATGTTCTTTGTGGGGGGAAAAATTATAATAACATTTAAGATGTGAAGAAGAGCCAAATGTATATAGGAGAAAATAATACAGAAGACCACATAGCTCTAAAGGCATTCTGGGATAGTATTTTGAAGGTATATCACCAAAAAAGGACAATTTGAAACAGACAGGTTTTTAATGTTGCTTTTCCTGAATAAGAAAAAAAGAAGCTAGCGCAGCAGATATGTGCTGCCTTTTTTGCATGCCAAGTCTGTCAGGCACCAGTACTCCCAGATTTTGTAGGCACTAGCCATGAGACTGCCTGAAAGCTGCATCCCACAAAATAACAATTCTTTTTTTAGTTTGACCAAGTTTTTCATAGGAATCATAAAGCAATTGGACTATGAGGAGACATTTTTAGTTCAGCAAAAATATATAAATCAGTCCAAAAATACCACCTGAATGTAGCCCCGGGTTGTAACAACCCAGGATCACAGGGACTTTGAAAAACCTCTTTAAGATGATGAAAACTGGTCGTGGGCATTCACGAAAGTTTGTGTTGGGATTTTTGTGACCTTGAGGAAGGGTTTTGGGATGTCAGATGGGAGATTGAGAGGATAAACTAAGAAGAATGCAATAAATTGATAGACCAGGAATAAAATGAGTATTTGTTAGGATTGGGATGGATCTGGGATTGGGCTGAATTAGAAGATATAACAATTCATTGGTGAGAGGGAAGGAGAGTCAAAGGCTTCTTTCTTGCCCTTTTCACTCCCAGAACACAATACTGGGGTAATTTCCTCCATCATCTAAATCCCAGTCCCCTTCTTCAGCATATAATTCCAGGCAACCATCTTAGACTATTAGCTACTCATATTGCACACTAGAAAGGTTTCCCCACCAATTAAGTGACTTATGGCACTGGGGATACAAATAGAGAAGAAAAATAGTCCTTGATATCAAAGGGGACATGTAAGTAATCCCTAAGAGGTGCGAGAAAATGACAACCAATAACCCATAAACACCACCATCCCCTCTGTGCTACTCTCTGTTGTGGACATATCTCCTCTTTCTCTCTAGGATCAAAGACATCTAGAATATTCTTATGAATTTCCAGAATTAAGTTCTCTTTTTGATTGCCTTAATCCCAACTCCAGGATAAAACTGTGAAAATCTCTTCTCCCTTTAGAAAAAACTTTTTTTTCTTTCAATCTCAAGCTACAAATTTGTAGACTTAGCTAAAATTGTTATAAATGGCCATGAAATGTATTGGTAGTATTGAGTAACATAAAATGCAAATAAACATTCAAACAAAGTACAGACACCTACATTGGTGTTCTCAGGTGACATCACTTTCCCCCCAGTTGGGCTGAGAGGGGTCACCCTTCACAGTCTGGTTTTAGCCTTGCTTTTCTGGCCTATTTTCCCCTCACGTGTTCTATATTACTGCCAACTGGTCTACTTGCTGTTCCTTATATAAAATATTCCATTTCTTGTTTCTGTGTCTTTGAAAAAGGCCTAGAACACTCTTCCTTTTGGAAATTCCTAACTTCCTTCAAGTCTCTGCTTCATAACTACCTGTGTATCCAAACCTCCCCACCCCCCACAGTAAAAGCAGGGGCAGTATCATTTTTATATTTATATGCCTCACTCCCGGCATGGTGCCTGATACACAGTAGGCATTAATGATTTGTTGTTGTTGTTTTTGTTGATTCAGGGAAGAAACAAAGTATTACGTGCCCCTTAATTAAAGCGTTAGTTGGTTAACTATGATATGTTAGGCAAGGATGGTTGAACCAAGGAGACTGTGTATGTAACACATTCACAAGCAGCATCTGTCTGGTCTCACGGGTGTCCTATGTGGTAAAGTGGATAGGATATTGGAACTTAACTCAAGAAAACCTGAGTCTGAATTATTTTAGAGCACTTTTTAGCTGTATGACTCTGTGTATTAACATCTCTCAGCCTCAGAATCCTGATCTATAAAATGAAATGATAACAATTACAACTCACAGGTTGTTGTGAGGATCAGATGAGATAAAGTATGCACTCTGGAAACCTTAAAGTACTATATAAATACTAGGTATTGTAATTATAAAATCTTTATAGAAATGGTATATGAGGACACTAAGGGAATCCTTCATAAAAACTTGATATTTCTTTATTTTTTCCTTACAAGACACCTCATCTTAATGTCACAAATTAATTGAGTTGTAGGGAATACAGGCTTCCTCTGGATGTGTTGTGGATTTGAAGCATTGAGTACTCCTTCTCTCATGTCTTCTCTGTGTGTTTCTGTCTGTCTCTGTCTTTTCCTGTCTCTCTTACTCTCTATATAAATGTTTATATATCTATACCCATATTTCTGTGTATGTAGACAGACAGATAGATAGACAGAGAGAGAAGCAGGAACTATTTTTGCTTTCTTTGTCATTTTAATCACTTAGCATGGTGCCTGGCCAAAAAAAAAAAAAAAGTAAGCACTTAATAAATGATTGCTGATTTATTGATTGACTGGTGTCATATTTAAAATCTAAATGTGCGACTAAAATTGAACATGTGGTTGCCTTAAATTAGAAGCTTATAGCACCAGTCTTTGGGCATTAAGCATTTATTAAAGTATATTAGAAGTTAGCAAGAGAGGAAGAACACATGGAGTTCAGAAAGAAAAAGCCTAGCTACCCTGGCCCAGCCACCACCACCGAGACCTCCAACTGAAAGAAGGATTCCCTATCTCCTAGAGTGGAAGCTCCCTGCGGACCACAAGAGGGGCAGTCCCCACACATAGCTCCAAGCTAATTGGCTGGTAGCATTGATTGGCATGACTTACAGGCAGTTCTATGAATAGATGTAACTTCTGGACACCAGGCAGCAGCAGAGGGGTGGCATCCTAATACTCACACTCGTAGCAGGATGATTAGCCCCTCTAAATAATTCACGTCATCGAGTGGTAAGAAATGCACAGAAGAGAACAAGAAGAAACTGAACTAGATTGTCTTCGAATAGTGACAGCTCAGGGCTTTCAATGATTCTAAATTTTATGTCACTATATAAAACCTTATCTTTAACACCATCTTCCCCAGAGATGCTATATGTGCATGAATTCTGAAGCACTTGGTCCCATAAGATTAAAATTTACAAATTGCAAATAAAATTATAGTTAATCCAAAGGGAAATGTAATGCCCCTGAAAGACCATAAACAGGAAATAGCAGGTTACCAAGAAGAAGCTATATTCAGAAACTGTTAAAAAGGATATGATGGCAGGTTTGTGAGAAGCTTTTCATGATGCCTCTAGCTATTCCTGCAATCCTCCTCGCTAAAGTTCCTTTGATTTCCTATGAGTTTACATGTTACCATGCAGGCAATAAAGCACTAGACCTGAGTTCAATTCCTGACTCAGTGGTGTGACCATGTGCAAGTCACTTAACCTGTCAGCCTCAGCTTCTTCATTTGCAAAATGGTAATAATGAAAGTGTGTACCTCACAGAATTGTTGTGAGGACCCTATAAGATAGCATATGCAAAGTGCATTGCAGACTACAAAGTACTATGTAAATGCGAGTTATTATCATAATTATTATGATTATTATTACTATCTCCAAGTAGAATATATGTGCCATGGGGGTAGGAACTTTTTTCTCATGTTTGCCTTTATATTTTCTGATGCCAAGCATAATTTCTTGCATTAATTAATAAATATTCATAGCACTGGATTGGAAATGAAAATATATTCTTGATTCGAACTGGATCTATGATTTCATTGGTATGGGACTTCTCACTTATGAGGACTTCCCTCTACCTGTACATAAGGACACATTTTCTGCCACAATTGTGTCTAAGAGGGGCATCTGCAGTTCTGAGAGATACTGCTTCTTCTAGGTTCATGCAACACTTGTATGTAGCAGCAATAGGGTATGAAACCTAGCCTACAATACTAGGATGTTCTGCCTTGAGAAAATATATATGAAGCCTGAAAAGAAGGCAAGCTGAGAGATAAGAGACAACTCTGTGAAAGAGTGATAAGAAGCCTCTGGCATGTTCAATAGAACCTCCATGGAACTTTTATGAGAAAGCATAGAAGAGAAGGTCATACAAAACAAGAATGTTTGGAAACGTTGGGATGTTTATTGGTGAAGGTAATGTCCACACCTAAGAAACCCTTCAAAATCCCAAAGCAAATTTTAGCTTTGATTGGACACAGAGGCAGGTTAGGTCAGTCCATTTTGAGCATCATACATAAACACCCAGGGATGTTTCTTTCCTGGTGAACAAATTGTTTTTCATACTATGAGATTTAAAATTGGATATTAGATCATAAATCTACCCTACTTAACCTTTCCCTTAATTTATCTCCCAGACTAGTAAATGGAAGAAGCTTCTGGTTTTCTAGATAGACCATTTATTGTATGGTAGTCACAAGGTGATGTTGATTAGAAGGATAGGAAAGTAGAAACACAATACAAATCGTCTTAAGTCTAAGCTTAGTCTATATTCCGTATAAAACTCACCAAAAGAGAAAGCCACCTTTGGGGAGAGAGACCGTCTGTGCAGCGCAGTCAGGAGACCAGCAGAGCAGGAAAAAACTCCCACTTCCGTTCTCTCCTTGCCTTTTAAGCTCACACCCCAGAAGTGGAGTGCTAGCAGGCAGTCTGACGTGCGAAGCAGGCGGACTGGTGTGCGTAGCTCATGCCATTGGTCTCCTCCTCAAAAGGGTGGTCCTTAAAAAACTGGCGTCTTTCAGTTATCCTAACCGACTGTTAAAAAACTTTCATATTTTTTACTACAATACTGAGTCACATAGCATTGTTTTCAATCAATTTACTTTAGCAGTCTGACTGATGCCATTTTGGCTTAAATTTGTGTTAGGAAATTGGCAATAAAATTTCCACTTTGAAATAATTGTATATCAAATGGTCATAACACTCCATGCTTAAAACTAATTTCTCTCTGACTCTTCCCCCAGCATTTGGAAATCTGAAGGAAAATCCATTCTTACAATAAGTTTATACCAAAAGAACAACAACTGAAAATTAAGTGAATGACAAATGAAAGATGCCCCAGGCCATCCAAACCACACCATAATTGAATATCCCCTAAAAGCTTTGCGCAGTTCTGATTTATTCTCATACAGAAGTTCTATTAGGGTTCCTCATTGTTTACAACTTTATGAATATCACAAAAGTGTCATACAATTCAAGGTATATATATATATATATACACATTTTAAAAAATGGATTGCCTTGTTATCATTCCATCCTGAGACAACTGGAGATTATACAGATCAGGAAGGGGGAAATAGTAGGAGAAGAAGAAAAAAACAACAAGGACACATTTCCATTTATCTACTCTATATTCAGAAGAAAAAGTGATTTCTATGTCTGAACTGAATAAAAGCCATCAAAGCTTAAAAGTATTTAGGAGATGATTTGATACTGAGATATGTGCTGCATTAGACTCAATGAAATTATTTCTCTGAATGTACAGCACACAACCTGGATCTCTCCTCCATGCTTAACACATTCTAATTTGCCTTAGAGTTATTTATATGCCCGTATTATCTCCCTGACTAGATTATAAGCTCCTTGAGGTAGGAGACTGCATTATTCATCATTGTATCCCCAGTAGCTAACTCAGTGTCTTGTGCATAGTAAGTGGTTAATAAAAGCTGTTTTGAATTGAATGGAGTATGAAGATAGACATCCTACTACTTCATATTCAAAACTGACACTTTGGGGTGGGGTGAGAATAGTGACAGCTCACTTTGATAAAGCACTTTAAGGTTTACAGCATACTTGGCTCATCCTTGTGAAGTCAGCAGCATAAGGTTTATTATCCCCATTTTATGGGTAAGGAAACCGAAAATAAAGGAGGTTATTTGACTTGCTCTGGATTACACAGGTAACAAATAAATATATAGGCATTCATTTATTTATCCATCCATTCATTCATTCATTTATTCAAGTATCAATTTATTTTTTATTTATTTATTTATTAATTCGTTCCTTTGTTTATTCATGAATTTGTTCGTTTGTTTGTTGATTGAATGACTGATTCAAAACAAGGTTTTAACCTAGGTCTTCTGACTTCAGCAACACCAATCCTTCCACACTACCTTAGCATGGGTGGCAATTCTTTCATCCAATGTATCAGCTTCCCCTCTTAGCTTTAAGTCACTCCCAAATTTAGTATGCATTTCATTTATGTCTTCATTGGAGTACCATGGTTCACATTCCAACCAGCAAGCTCTCCCAATTATCAGAGAACTTTTGATGCCCTGCTTCTCCTTCTACTAGCCTGAACCAACACACACACACACACACACACACACACACACAGAGCAAACACAGAGCAGTATTATTCATTGGAATGATGAGCTCAGAGCAAGAATTTTTTTTTAATTTTTTTTTAGTGAGGCAATTGGGGTTAAGTGACTTGCCCAGGGTCACACAGCTATTAAGTGTTAAGTGTCTGAGGCCGGATTTGAACTCAGGTACTCCTGAATCCAGGGCCAGTGCTTTATCCACTGCGCCCCCCAGAGCAACAATTTAAAAGCAGATGTATCTGTTTAGGGGAGGGGGAAAATATGCAGTTGGATGGCAAAATGACTGGAATGGTTGGCTATATGGGATCTGGAATAGGGTCTAGTCTGATGTTCTCAGTCAACTAGATAGATACTATGGGCTACTTGAGTTGGTGCTCACTGATACTCACCAAGATAGCTCAGCCCTCAGGTGGTAAGTTCCAAAACTGAGTGGATTAATTCTCCCAGTTTTGCCATAATACCATTGTTCCTGTTAAGGTTTGTCAATTGATTGCCTTCTAACAGCTCTCATTTCTTGTGATCCCCTTCCTTGACCACCACTGTCTTTGATGTATTATCTGTCCCTTTTAGAATTAAGCCCTTGGAAGGAAAGGAATATTTCACTTTTATGTTTGTGTCTATAATGCGTAATATAGTTCCTGGCACATAGCACTGAACTGAGTTTGATTTTATTTGTTGTTTTTTCTGTTTGATTGTTTTAATTCAATCAAGTAAAAAGAAGCAGTTTATAAAAACTAGGCTAAGGACAGAGGTCTGATTCACTTAGAGATTTTTCTATTTCAGTTCAATTCTTTCAGTCGTGTCCTACCCTTTGTGACCCCATTTGGGATTTTCTTGGCAAAGATACTTGAGTATTTTCTAGTTCATTTTACATATAAGGAAAATGAGGCAAACTGGGTTAAGTTGTTTTTTGTTTTTTGTGGTTTTTTTTTTTTGCGGGGCAATGGGGGTTAAGTGACTTGCCCAGGGTCACACAGCTAGTAAGTGTCAAGTGTTTGAGGCCGGATTTGAACTCAGGAACTCCTGAATCTAGGGCCGGTGCTTTATCCACTGCGCCACCTAGCTGCCCCCAAAACTGGGTTAAGTTTTAAGATTTGCCCAGGGTCAAACAGCCAGTAAGTTTCTGAGGCCAGATTTGAACTCATGAAGAATAATCTTCCTGACTCCAGGTCTGGCACTCTAGCTACTGTGCCACCTAGCTGCTCTATAGATTCTTATCAATTGATTCATCACTAGTCCCTGAGTCTAGTATTTCAGCTATGTATGAATATAATAATAATTATTCATAATAACTATAATTGGTGTAATGGTTTATTTTGCATAGCAATTTACATGTGTCATTCCCTTTTAGCCTCAGCACATTATTAGGCAGGTTCTCTAGCTACTTTGTGCCAAACTTGTGATCCCATCATTGTAGGGAGCATCCATTTTGGAAATCCTTGCCATTGGTGCAGTTTAGCAGCTCACTGGTCATTTATAGTCTGAGGTGATCGATTGTGGAAAAAAGAAGGACTTTAACCCAGGCCTTTCTAGCAGCAAGGCCGGTTCTCTACCCACTATGTAATGCTGTTTCCCGTGTATGAATATCAGCTTGTGATGGATGAGGAAATTTGAAGCTCAGAGAGATCAAGTGATTTGAACAGTCACACAGCTAGCTAGTAAGGGTATAGCTAGCTAACCCTGACAACAAGGTATGGTATTCCTGACACAGCAAGATCTACAACATCAAAATATTGTCATCGGTGCCATATCTTTGCATCAAAGTTTGTCAGAAGCCTGGATAAAAATCCAGATTATCAATCCTATGTCTATAGAACTTTCCTTACCTTCTGATCAAGTAAGCCTATCCAAAAGTGAAATAAGGTTAAGATGGTATAATCTTTTCATGATAAGCCCATGTTTACTAGTGGTGGTCAACACTGTTCTTTCTGGGTGCTGCTTAAACCATTTATTCTAGATTTTTTTCCATGATTTGATATCAACATAATTAGTTGATGGCTTGAAGAATCCACTCCTTACCCTTCCTCCCACCCTGCCTCAGTTTGGTAAAATCAACATGTTTCCCTCCAGGCTGGCACCCAATCTCTGATGTGCCACAATAGATAGATATTGTAAAATCATACTATGCATACTTCTATTTATCAGTTCTTTCTTTATCACTTATCAATGTTTGCCATTTTCCAAGTTATAAGTGCTCATATTGAAAATGAGATCTAGGGGCAGCTAGGTGGTGCAGTGGATAAAGCACTGGCCTTGGATTCAGGAGGACCCGAGTTCAAATCTGGCCTTGGACACTTGACACTTATTAGCTGTGTGACTCTGGGCAAGTCACTTAACCCCAACTGCTTCAAAAAAAAGAAAGAAAAGAAAAGAAAATGAAAGCTGATACAAGTGGGCTGTAGCACACACTTTTATGTACCTGTGCATATATATATATATATATATACATATATATATATATATATATATATATATATATATATACATTCCCTTTTAGAATGTAAACTCCTTGAAGGCAAGAAATTTTTTTTTTACTTTTTAAAAAAAAATATATTCCCTAGTGCTTAGCACAGTGTCTAGAAAATAGTGAGCATTTAATAAGTGCTTTGTAGATGATTGATTGATTGATTGAAAAGCATTCTTGAAAATGAAAATTACCACAACAAATGAGAACTTCCTAGAAACAAGTTGGAAATTGTATGGGATTTTCAGGGCCAAATTGCTCCTCAAATCCTATTCCAATGCCACTGCATGGCATGGCTATGACCCTGAGAGGCTCAGTCTCTGAGGGTAATTCAAGCCCTTGTTCAGTGTCAGAGTAAGAATAGGTAGGCTGCTAATACATATATCAATTTCTACATCTTCATCCTCACCACTTGTTCTGGTCCCTTCGAGCAACCTGACACTGCTCTCCAGACATTTGATTCATTTCTTTAGCAAGAATGTGTAATGTGCCTGAAGCAGAGAGGCCACCTGGGCTCTCCCAGGTCCTTCAGATCTGGAAAATCTTCCAGTATGTATCTTGGGAAAGACTCTATGTCTCTCGCCTGAAGACCAGCCAAACCAAGCTCAAAAAATAGATGGAAAGTTTTAGCAACAAGAAATCAGGCCTGCGTCTATTAAGGATTCCAGAGGGTAGATCTGGAAGTATTAAAGGTCGAAGCCATTAGTACTTTGATTAATGAGTAATTTTAATAAAATGGAAGTGATTTCAATGGCACTTTCTTTTTTTTTTTTTTTTTAAACAAATCAAGTTCAGGATGTTCCCAGCTTCAAGCTGGCAATGCTCTCACTCCATGCAGCCCATAAAATTCATAGTTCGTATTTAATCTGATTAGCACGCTTTAATAACTATCTTTCTGTCTGGGACTATTTTACACTAATTAAAGCTAGTAAATTCCCCAGTGCCAATTTAATTAACAATGTAACTCATCCTTGTCAGACATCATGTTTCTTGTTACATACTTGTAGAGTACTTTGGGAGGGCAGGTGACTCCCTCAAAGATCTGTTTTAGTAAGGCTACAAGTGTTTCTTTTCTGACATTACAGGAGACTAAAAAAAGGTTTCCTTGCTGTTCTTATTGTTGTGCTTGTAGTTTCTCCAGTGAACCCCCCCCCCCCCACCAAAGGGCAGGCCTGTGTGTACATACTATTTCTGAAACTTGAAAGTGAGAGGCAAGAAGTGAAACAACTAACAAGAATTGATTAGGCAATTACTATGTGCTCTGATGGAAATGGAAAGAAAGGTAAAAGCAGGCCCTGACTTCAAGGAGCTTGCATTATAATGAGAGAAACATATAAATAACTAAGTACATCTGAAAGACATGCAGAATAAATGTAAGGTAATCAGAGAGGAGAAGATATCAGCACCTAGGGAGAACTGGAAAGGCTCCTGCAGAAGGTAGGGTTTGAACTGAATCTTTAAAGAAGTTAGGGAGTCCTTAGTATATGTGGGAGGAGGGAAGCAAGGAAGGAAGGAAGGAAGCAAGCAAGGAATGAAGGAAGCAAAGGAGGGAGGGAGGAAGGGAGGGAGGGGAAGGAGTCTGTACATCTTACCCAAGTGTTTCTGTACCATAATTGACCATAGTTATAAAGATAGGGAACTTTTCAGATCATGGGATGCAATGTGATGCCATAGAAATGACCTGAATTTAGATCCAGGCTCTTTCTTTTTATAGTCAACTGTGTGACCTTAAACAAGTCACTTAACCTCACTATGCCTTGGCTTTCTCATGCATGAAGTAGAGGTATTGAATTAGATAACTTTTAAGGTCGCTTCCACTTCTAGTTCTGTGAAACGTGGACACTAAATGATTTTTACTGGGTTATGTATCACTGGTTTTGTTGATATATAGACATAAGTTAGCAAGGCATCAACCAATTAACAAGCAAGTACTAACTATATAATAGGTACATGGCATGAAAACCAGAGTCACGAAATTTGGAAGTTGGAAGGGACATCAGTGGACATCTAATCCAGCAGTATATGAGAAAACCCCCACTATAATGTGCCCAACAAGTGGCTTCCAGCCTCCAAGGAAGGCAAACCTGCTACCTCTGGATACAGACCATTCAACTTTTGGACATCCTCCTTGTTACTTTTCCAATTCTGGCTCCCACATACCTGAAAGTCAGATGTGTTACATCTCATCCCTCCCCCAGTGCTCTCTAATACCCTTAGGGAGGATTGAGGACTATCTGGGTTTACTGCCATGTGCTCTAGCCCGAAATGGTGATATTTCCCCAAGTTTAAGAGGTGGTCCCCTGTATCCTGGGTACATTTAACCACTTATAGATTAGATTTCACAGACTACTGTTTATTTTAAAAGTCCATTAATCGGGGCAGCTAGGTGGCGCAGTGGATAGAGCACTGGCTCTGGAGTCAGGAGGACCTGAGTTCAAATCTGGCCTCAGACACTTAACACTTACTAGGCCACATATCAAAGTATACCCAGTTTTCCTCTGTTTCCCTATTATAAACTCTTGGATGAAATGGTCACTTCGCCCAAAGGTTCTTTCCATTTCCAGCCTACCAATCATTTTCTCTCTATTAGTGAGAACTGAGTTTAGAATAGAATTTTCCTTTGTTAATTTATCTACTTTTTGAAGGATGAGGTGAATGAATAGGTGACAAAACTATTTATAACAGCTCTTTTAGTGGTAGCAAAGAATTGGAAACTGAGGGGATGCTTATCAATTGGGGAATGTTTAAACAAATTATGGTATATGAATGTGATATAATACTATTGTGCTCTTAGGATTTAAAGGGGATATTTTTCAGAAAAACCTGGGAAGACTTGTATAAAGTAATGCAAAGTGAAATGAGCAGACCCATGAGAACAATTTATATAGTAACAACAATATTATAAAGAAAGTCAATTCTGAAAGGTTTGGAAATTCTCATCAACACAATGTCTAAACACAATTCCAAAGAACTCATGATGACATGCCATGCACCTCCAAAAAAAAAGCTGATGGAAACAGAGTACTAATTGAAGCATATTTTCTTTTCTTTCTTTCTTTTCCTTCCTTCTATCTTTCCTCCCTTCCTTCCTTTCCCTCTTTATTTCATTAGATTTGCAAGGCATCTAGCAAATACAGTGTGTCCCAAAAGTCTTAATGCAATCATAAACTATTAAACTAGGCAGAGATGGAGCAAAACAAACAAAAATTGATTTTTTAAAAAGTACAGTTTATACTTAGAGAATCCTAAAGAATCAACTAAAAAAATAGTTTACTTGTTAGAACTATGGAGAGGGGAAGAATTTATTACCAAAGATGAGATAGAGAACATTATGAAATGCAGAGTGGATCATTTTGACTACATTAAATTAAAAAGTTTTTGCACAAATAAAACCAATGCAAACAAGAATAGAAGAAAAGCAGACAGCTGGGAAGCAATTTTTATAGACACTTTCTGTTAAAGATCTAAAATATGTAGAGAACTGAATCAAATATATAGGAGTACAAACCATTTTCCAATTGAAAAATGGTCAAAGGATATGAACAGGCAATTTTTAGATGATGAAATTAAAGCTATCTACAGCCATATTAAAAATGTTCTCAATAACTACTGATTAGAGAAATGAAAATTAAAACTATTCTGAAGTACAACCTCACACCTATCCAATTAGCTAATATGACAAAAAAGGAAAATGATAAATGTTGGACAAGATGTGGGAAAATTGAAACAGTAACACACTGTTGGTGGACCTGTGAACTGATCCAACCATTCTAGAGAGCAATCTGGAACCATGCCCAAAAGACTCTAAAACCGTGCATACTCTTTGACCCTGCAATACCACTACTAGGTCTATATCCCAAACAGATGATAAAATAGCAAAAAAGACTCACATGTATAAAAGTATTTATAGCTGTTCTTTTTTTGTAGTAGCAAAGAATTGGAAATTGAGGGAATGCCCATCAATTGGGTACTGGCTAAACAAGTTATGGTATATAAATGTAATGGAATACTATTGTGCTGTAAGAAATCAGCAGATGGATTTCATAAAAACCTGGAAAGATTTATGTGAATTGATACTGAGTCAAATGAGCAGAACCAAGAAAACATTGTACACAATATCAACAACATTGTGGGATGATCAACTGTGACTATGAAGTCTGAATGCAGACTGAAGTATGCTATTTTCACTTTTGCTGTTGCATTTTTCCCTTTTGTTCTGATTAATGTGGAAATATGCTTAACATGATAGTAATATATAACCTATATCAAATTCCTTGCTGACCTCAGGAGGGTGGAAGGAAAGGAGGGGGGGAGAAAAATTTGGAACTCAAAAAATATCTTTACATGTAATTGAGAAAAATTTAAAATGAAAATGAAAACAAAACAAAACCAAAAAAAAGTAATTTGCCCTAAAATAATGCAGTTTTAAGCTATTAAAACTTTAAACCATAACCCAGATATCTGAGTCTGTTTCTCAGATACTACCTCTTAGCCAGTTATTCAGTGTCTAAATTATTTATTCCACTCCATATACTTTGCCATTAATAGATAATGATGAGGAAACCACAATCTGTGCCCTGCTGGTCTTCTTTTATGGCTTTCTTCTGGTTGTTTCTCTTGTGACACATGAATCACCAAAACTTGGTGGTTGTCATTCCTTTCTATAAGCCTTGGTAGTTTCTCAATGGGATATATATTCCAACAACAATCCTCTATTGCCAAATAGCACAGAATAAGGAACTACTACTACTCTTTTCTTCCTCTACCCCTAGTAGCTTTTGTTACTCTATCATGATATTCTGCAGAGAACATCCAGCCTCTCCTCATCATGAAGAATCTCAGATTTGTTTTTAAGCAGTCCTTTTCCTTCATACTCTGTGTAATGTTCTTCATTTATTCATCATCCCGACCAGGGTCATCCGTTTCCTCCACCTCAGATCCCTCCCTTCGCACCCCAGGGAAACCATGCATCTCTTTCTCCCGTAACAGTATGGAGGGGCATTCTTTGAGTCTCTTCACCTTCTCCTCTAAGAAGGAGAAGAGCCTATATAATAAGTCACTGCCTAGCCAATTTCCCCAATTTTCCATAATGGTTGAGATTTCCAGCCTTATTTATTAAAACTACTTGTAGATGAGTACACCTCCACACTAAGCACATAGTTAAAACTGTTTATAGCCAATTATCACTTCATCATAACTCAATTACTTCATTCAAATCTCTTTCCTTTTTGTTAATAACAAGTTCATGGCTACAGCAATACCTCATTCCCCTTTAGTCTTTTTTTTTTTTTCAAAGAACCGATCTCTATATTGTACCTTGACAAGAAGTACAGGGACTGCTTGGGGCCAATCTCACTAATCTTTGACCTGTTCTGTGTCCAACCTGAGCTAGTTTGACCCTCCTTAGGCAAGCTGGTGATTTGGTCCCAGAAGCACCCCCATGTTAATGCCAAATTCAATGTAGAAAACACATCAGCTGATCCTGCTGCAACTCAGAGATCAAGAGATCCCTCTGGTTTCATTTTCCAAGGCAGCTGGAATGATGAGTGTAAGCCTAAATTCCCTTAGTTTTTCACCAATCTCAAATCTGTTTCCCTCCACTCCCTTCTACTCACTGATTCACTTGATCAATATGCTAAACCTGCATTTAACTTATCTCACTCTCCTTGCCTTGTCTGCCCACCAAACTTGCTTTTCTTTCTTCAGTTGACCTCTTTTGGTTGTAGTCCCTGTTCCTCCTTCTTTGATCTGTCTTAATTATACTGGATTCTGATCCCCTAACACAATATCTGAAGCCATATTTGGATCTGAAGATTGTTCTTCATATTTCTTCCAAATTTTGCCATATTTCTCTCTCCCAAATTCCATCTCTGATTTATTCCACCAGTCCACGACCGTCTATGTTAACTAGATAAGTTTTGTCTCATATTTGGTTTAAATCTTTTGGTTTTCTGCTACTGCTCCCACAACTGTCTGTCATAGAAACCAGAATTGGGGGAAATGAAATAGTCTATTCCTTTAAGGAACTTATATTCCTGAACACATACGTATATATGCAAATTTATACAAAATATATTACACATAATTTAAGTGGAAGTTGGCACTAGCACCTGGGACAACCTTTACCTATTTGGCTTCATGCAGAATGTGGTGTTTGAGCTAAACTTTGAAGGAAGCTATGCCTTCTGAGAGACAGCAAGGCAAAGGGAGTGTATTCTGGGGGGGGGGGAAGCCTGTACAAAGATATGGAAATAGGACATAGAATATTATGTGTGAGAAACAGCAAGAAAACCAGTTTAACTGGACTATTGGGCTTGTGAAGGAGAGTAACATATAATAAGATAAGACTGAAAAAAAATAGGTTGGAGTCAGGTTAAAAAGAGTTGTAAATGCCAGAAGAGCATGTATTGGATCCTGTTGTGGTTCATTCTTCATGTTTAAAGAGAAGCAATGACATCACAGGGTGATGTCTTGACTTGCACATGAATTAGATTTAAGTGAGGTAGAATTATACCAAGTCATCAATCTCATTCTCTCTTCTGAAGCTAGCTAGGTCCAGTGGTAAAACAAAAGTCAGGACCACTGGCAATGGCCCAGTTTCTGTCTACCATGTCTGAAAAAGCTCTAAACGATCCACACAGTGTCTGCTTCAGCGGCCTTCCTGGCCATTAGAACAAACTGTTCTCATCTACCTTTTGGATTCTAGAGATAATATGAAGTCATTAGAGTTTCTTGAATATAGTGACATGGTCAGACTAATGCTTTAGGAATATTCCTTTGGCACCTGTGTAGAATATGAATAAGAATGGAGAGAGACTTAGGGTAGAAAGTTACAAATCTGAAGATATAGTTTGCCCATTTTCTCTGCTGTGTTACCTTGGGCAAATTGTTTTCTTCACTGTAGAGTGGAGACAATATTACTAGTAATAGACTTTTCAAGTGAAAGCAAGCAGAGACATCATGTAGTCCAATTCAATCATTTTGAGAATTTCAGGCTTGAGAGCAGAAGAGACTTTTGAGATCCTTTCATTTAAGTCCTTCCTTTTACAAACAAGGATGCTGAGGCTCAAAGAGGTTAAATGACTCTCCTAATGTCTTATAAGGGGAACTATAACCCATATGTCCTGGTTCCCAATTCAATGGACTTCCCACTATATCATGATAATGGATATCAACTGAGATAATAAATTAAAAATACTTTGAAAACTATAAAGTGTTCTTTCTCCATGTCATTATTATGAGTCTCTATAGCATCTTACTCTCTTTCAGTAATAGTTGGGGAGATGGGGGTAGGAAACTATATGTACCAAATTTAATTGTAGATTTTCAGATCTGTAAATAAAAAGTCACACTGACAAAAATGGATCATACCAAAAGTATTTCATTCTTTTAATAAGAAAATATTTGATTAAGATGAAATTAAAATTGAGGAGGAATAAGAAAGCATTTCTAAGCTAATTGAAGCTAAGGGAACCTCTCAGGAACTTCTAGCAGAGTTTGCATCAACTAGCTCTAACACTAACTCTGTCTCTGTCTCTATCTCTCTATCTCTCTGTCTTTGTCTCTCTCCCACATATCACACACAAACATACATTCATTATCTCTCACATACATCTACTTGCTCACAAAAAAGCAAGCTTTTTCAGGGATGATTATCCTGGAAATTTTTTTTTTGTCTTTTGAAAGATTGAATCTGAGGGGTAGCTAGATGGTGCAGTGGATAGAGCACCGGCCCTGGAGTCAGGAGGACCTGAGTTCAAATCCGGCCTCAGACACTTAAAACTTACTAGCTGTGTGACCCTGGGCAAGTCACTTAACCCCAATTGCCTCACTAAAAAAAAAAAAAAAAGATTGCATCTGTCTGTGTTCCATTTTTTTTTAATACCTCCTCTCCAAATTGGCAAACCAATGCAATATACTCTTTTTTTTTTGTTCATTCTGAAGTGCAAAGGAGAAAATGGAAGATAAAATTCATGTACTGTGTCTGCTGTGTTACTGATTAATGAAACAGGCCTTTATATTTTATTAAGGTTAAGTAAGCAAGGCAAGCCAAGAAGCTCAACTTTTTGCATTTTAATTCATGGACATTCAACACTACTAAAGCTTTTGAATACAAAGGAGTTGGGAGCAAGATACCATTCTCACCAGGATTCCACCATGCCTTTTCTTCTCCAGGACAGTGGATAGATTGTAGTCTGGTGGGTGAACAGCCTTCTTATAAGGGAGAGCTGTCTAAATTAGCACTTATGGGGCTTTTCAAATTATTATTTAAGAATTGAGACCATCTCCCTGCTGAATTGAAGAGCCTGTTGAATAACTATTTAAAATTAGAGTGCTTGAATAACAACGAGCTATTTCAATATATAAAATTAAATGAGCTCTGCTGAAAATTTTTAATTAAAGTGAAATCAATACTTTTTTCTGAAATAATTTTAATAGCCCAAATTGCACCTTAGGCATTATGGACTGAGCCTCATCTTTCTTTTTTAATCAACTATGATCATTTGCTTAATTGTGTCTTTTACTCTGTGTAATGTGTGCAACTTGACTTTGGGAAGGAAATCAACTCTCTCCCCCTTGGAAGCACAACACACACACACACACACACACACACACACACACACACACACTCACACACTGGCAGCCCCCAATCCCTGCATAAATGTACTGTTTTCCCTGATATTTATTGGCCATAAGTATCAACAACTATTTCTGGGATTATATATAGTCCATGTGAGTTTACGTGGGCAAGCAGAAAGGCTCTGGGGAGGAAGCATGCCCCACCACAAACAGGACTGACCTGGTTAAAGATCCTACCCTAGTCATGGTGTCTCTGGGTTCTAGCCATTCAGAATCATAAAAATCCTGGAATCTCAGAAGGGACCGTAGAGGTAATGTCTGTTAACAGAAATCTCTACAATGTCCCTTACAAGTGCTTATGTAGCTTACTCTGAAAGATCTCCAGTAATGGGAAACCCATTAACAACTACACTTTAAGATATATCACTAATTTATGTAGCATTTGAGGATACCATCTTCCCATTCATAACTTGGGTCTTCCAGGGAAGGCTGATGCAGATTCAAGTTACCCTTTGGATCCTTATCAACTCCATAGTCTAGCTCATAAGCCCCCATCCATGTGTTCACATTTAATGGCCAATCAAAGGAAGCAAAAAGTCCCAAGCAAGGTCATTTAATGAATAGCATAATAGGAAAATTAGCTATAAAACATTTCCCTTACAAACATGAAGTACACTCTTCTACATAAGTGAGAAGAGTAAACACATGTGGGGAACACATATGAAGAGGAAAATATGTAGGGAGTTGCTAAGGCATAGAATATTGACAACATGAACAAGATGAACACATAGAGGGGCAATTCTACTTAGATGAGTGGTTTATGCTAGTTGGTACTTCACTAGTCAGAGCAACTAGGTGGCACTGGCCCTGAAGTTGGAAGGGTCTGAGTTCAAATCTCACTTCAGACTGCATGACCCTGGACAAGTCATTTAATCCCAATTGCCTTAAACATCTGGGGGTCATTTCCAGTCGATCTGATATGTATCTTGCCCCTGAACCCAGATGGCTCTGGAGGAGAGAGTGAGGTTGGTAACCTTGCACAGACCTCCTTCACTTAAATCTAATTCACTGCAAGTCATTACATCACCCCATGGTCATGGTCCTCTTTGAGAATGAAGAACAAACAACAACAAATCTTCACTGGTTAAATAGTCTGTAATTGCAAGGCATGGTTCCACTCGACACTTGCTAGTGATGCATCTGTCTGTTTCCAGCTTCTGACTTGAGCTGAAATCCTTGATTATAGTACCAGTTTTCCCTCATGAGAAGAGTAGATGCCACCATGTTCTTTCAGCACAAAGTCCTGAGCCTTTTCTTTTTTTTCTTTTTATTGGGTCTTTTAGAAAAGCTACAATGTTTACCTCAGCCACAGAAGCAGTAAAAGTTCTCTGGCTAGGGAGGAAGAAGAATCCTCCTAGTTTTTTGTCTTTATGTTTGTTTTGTTTTGTTTTTTCCTTAGGAGTTCCTTCTAATTTCTAACAGGAGAGTCTCTGCTCAAGCACCAAGCTCTTTAAAACATGCCCTTTAAAACAAAGAGAGGAGACACACCTAATTAAATCTGGAATCAGTCAGTCAGTACGCACTTATTAAATGTGCCTGGCACTGCACTATTCACTGAAGATACAAATCGTAAGAAAACCAGTCCCTAAAATCAAGGGTTGGGTTTGTGGAGAGAAGGGTTTATAAGATATCCATCACTAGATGTATACAAGATGTTATTGTTGTTTGTCCTTTGTTCTCAAAGAGGACTGTGACAATGGCTGATGTCATGGCTTTCAATTAATTGGATTTAAGTGAGGGAGGACTGTGCAAGGTCACCAACCTCACTCTTCCCTCCAGAGTCATCTGGGTCCAGTGGCAAGAATAGATCAAGATGACTAGAGATGGCCCTGGATATTTAAGGAAATTGGGGTTAAGTGACTTGCCCAGGGTCACAAAGCTAGTAAGTGTCTGAAGTGAGATTTGAACTTAGATTCTTTCAACTTCAGGGCCAGGGCACTGTGCCACCTAGATGCCTATGCAGAGTATATGGAAGAGTGAAGAAACCAGTAGCTTCTGGGGAATCAGGAAAGGCCTCCTACAGAAGGCAGGATTTGAGCTGAGTCTTGAAGAGATAGCAGTGAAGAGGAAAAATATTCTAAGCATTGGAGAGATAGCCAGTGCAAAAACCTGAAGGCTGGAAATGGAGAAGTGGAACAGGAGGAGGCCAGTGCTGCTAGATCATCAACTGCATAGAGGGTAATAAATAATCCTTGAGAAAGAAGGCAAAAAACATAGAAAAATAGAAAGGGGCTGGGTTATTAAGTGTCTTTGACCTCAAATCATATTTTTGAAATTTAGCTTCCTGGTTCAGAGCCTTGGGTCTCCAGTATAAAGGCATGATGGTGGCTCATCATGGGCATCCCCAATGCCTCCTGGTTCCTTCCGTGAAACCCACTATAGCCAGTCAATAGGAAGGCTAGTTACACAGTAGCTTGCCAATGCTTCCAATTTCCCTCAGTACCTTCAGTCCAAACCCTTTCTGCCCTCCCAGTGGATGAGCTAATAGACCAAGAACAAAGTTAAACCCAGAGGGCAAGATCACAGTGGCCTCTACTAGCCTAGCAGCATTCCTATCTTTTCATATGTATACACAGGCCTAAAGAAGCTTTGGGTAATAAAGTTTTGTTTTGTTTTTTCTGAGCTGAAATCTGTCTTCCTCTCCATTTCCATCCACTGCTTCTATCTCTGGACTCTGGGCCAAACAGAATATGTCTATTTCTACTACATGAAAACCCAGGGGGCCATCTCCAGTCATCCAGATGTATATCAGGCCACTGGACCCAGATGGCTCTGGAGGAGAGAGTGAGGCTGGTGACTTTGCACAGCCCTTCCTCAATTAAATCCAATTCACTGCAAGTCATGACATCACCTCCCTGATGTAATAGCCCTCTTCAAGAATAGCTAAGTGGCACAGTGGCTTAAACACTAGCCCTGGATTCAGGAGGACCTGATTCAAATGTGACCTCAGACACTTGACACTTACTAGCTGTGTGACCCTGGGCAAGTCATTTAACCCTCATTGCCCCACCAAAAAAAAAAAAAAAAAGAAAAGAAAAGAAAAAGAGAAGAACAGAGGACCACCACAACCACCACTACTACCACCACCAACAACAGTATATGCTTGAAGACATGTAATTCAATGCTCCCTTGCCAAGTTATGTAACTTGCCCAGGGTCTCACAGCTAGTAAGCATCTAAAGCTAAAAATGAACCCAGGTCTTCCTGATTCTCTTCATTAACTCTATCTGCCTAACTCTATCTTCTCCACCACCCAGCTTCTTGAGGAGACAAAAAGCTTTCCCCAGAGCTTTGATATCTGATGGAGGACTAAGGGAAATGGAAACATGCTTCCTATCTTCAAGGAACTTACATGGGGCAGGCTGCAGCAGGGGATAGTTGGGGGCACTTTCTCTCCAAAAACAATAAAGAGAAGAGGTGACCCAGGGGACTGAGATGAATGAAGAAGCATCATAGGAAGAAATTGAATTCCCTTGCCCTTTCCCAGTCATTCTTGTCCCACAGCCCGCTCTCAGGGTCCCCAGTATTAGTCAAAACCTTTCCCAGGGCTACATCCCCCCATCACAATGCTGGATTAACAGTACCCAATTGGAGTAAATTGCCCAGGTATCCTCTGACCTGGCCACCCATACAAGTGGTATGTTCAAAATCAGAAACAAAGGCATGATGGGTCTCTAGCTATCTGTCTTCTTCCCTTCACCTCCATCCAACCAAATATTCTCCAGGGCATCAGAATTTTTCCTTAGATTTCTGAAAATAAGAAAGACTGGTGAATATACCCTTCAGGAAGGATAGAATAGTTGTGAGCACAAGCATCATGAGAGTGAATGAAACTAGCATATGCTGATTTGACATGAAAACCCGGAGGCTGTGTTGGCTGTCCAACTTCTGCATCCAAGACATTCAGAAAAGGCTGCTGAAAAACACTGTGTCTCCTGGCACAAGCCCCACACTGGGGCACAGAACCAAGTGATTCTGCCAGGTCAAATCTTAAAATACAGTAAAGGAAACTACAGGGTCCTGAAGTAGACTGAGAAAATCAGGTGTGGGCACAAGTCAGCTTCATTATATTTGATCCTTCCAGTTAAGAGCCCAGCTAGCTGTAAAGACCAAGGTGGTCTAGGGAGGAGTGTTGATCTTCACAAGAGCTTTCATTAAGCACATTTTGACTTTCTGGGTCACAGGGAGCCTGCCAAGAAGAGATGAAAAGGATCACTTTGGTTTTTTTTAAGAGTTTGGATAATTTACTAAGGAGAGTTTGAAATGAAATTTCATGGGACTGCACCATATAAATATATATGTATATGTGTATGTATGTCTAAATATATAGACATACATATGTAAATAAGCTAAATCCACTGCTTTTGCCAACATTCCCTCTTCCTCTTTAAAATCAAGTCACTCTCACATGTCTATATATGTGTGTGTGTGTGTGTGTATTTATGTACTTGTAGATATGAATCACATACTTGTTGAAAGGTGCATAAGTATGTACAAATATAAACTCATATTCTAAATATAGATGCATAAATACATGTGCATTTTTTTAAATATACTACACAGAGAGAATTCCTGTTCACAGTGAAACACAGTAGTGAAATAGTAGTGAAAAATCCATAGTGAAAAATAGTAGTGCAAAATACCCAGAGGAATGGTTCAAAGGGCCCGGAAATGGATATCAGAAGGTCTCGTTCCATTTCTGCCAATTACTGCCTTGTCATTTGACACATGTCACTTAACTTGTATGAACCTCTATTCTATATCAAATAAGGAGATTAGATCAAAGACTCACCAATCTAGAGCTAGAGCTAGAGGCAATGGCCTCTGATCCTCTCATTTTACAAATAAAGAAACTGAGGTCCAGGAAGTTTAAGGGATGCATACAAAGTCATACGAGGTTGTAAGTAGCAGAGGCATGATTTGAACCGGATTGTCTCTGACTCCATAATTACCATAATAACTGAAATAAATGTTCTCTAAGATCCTTTTTGAGTTCTAGTGATTCCAAGATAGGAAGAAGAATTTCTGGAATTGTGGAGAAAGACTAATTCGGACTAATGGGCCTACCCTGGAAATAGTAATCGTTGTGCAGACCGAACATTTTATTGTGGAAATAGTAACCATTGTGGAGACTGAAAATTATTCTAAAAGATTTAATTAAGTTATACATGTAAGACAGACAAACAAACAGACAAAAAGGATAAAATGACTTATGGCCACAGTGATAAATAGTGGAAGTTTCCTATTCTAGGAGTCGAAGGCCTTTAATTCTAATGTAGGTTGTCACTATCTACCTTCTCTCTATTATATTGTTCTTCTGTGGGCAAATTAAAGAATATATCATCACCTCCCATTAGAATCTAAATTCCTTGAGAACAAGATCTGGTTTTATTTTGTTTGTTTTTTTATACCACCAGCATTTAGAGTTGTTTGCTTGTTACCTCTCCCTATGAGACTGTGAGCTCCTTGAGGGAATGACTGTGTTTTGTTGTTGTTGTTGTTGGGATTTTTTGCCTTTATTGGATTCCCAGAGTTTAGTACAGTCTCTGATACATAGTAGGTGCTTAATAAATGTTTAACTGACTTAGTAAGCACCTAACAAATGATTGTTGCTTGATTGATTTAATTCTTTGTAATTATTTTTTGTAAATCTTATATTCTCTCCATGTAATAGTCTAAGAAGACATTAAAATGAAGGTCTTGGAAGAAAGTTCAAGATAGTATCTGATCTAGGCCAGGGCTTCTTAAACTTTTTCCACTTGCTACCCTTTTCACCTGAGAAATTTTTACACTGCCCCAGGTATATAGGTATATAAAATAGGAATACATAACCTTTTAATGTTGCCAATTTTTTCACTACTCCCACATTCAGTTATATGACCCCTTTTAGGATCACAACCCACAGCTTAAGAATCTTTGGTCTAGGCTACCATGTCTTAGAAATAGGTCAGAGGGGCAAGGAGCTGACAGTGACCTCATCTACTCCCTAAATTACTATAAATTTCTTTCCTGAATGTTTCACCTCAGTATCCTCCAAATTATTATGCTAGGCTAGACTTTACATTGAACTTCAGTTGCAATGGCTTCCTGTAGGTGTCTTAACATGAAAGATTCAGAATTGCCTACTGGCATCACAATTAAAAGCATAAGAATCCCACACTCCAGCAAGCATCTCTTAGCATATGCTATTGAACCAGTGCCCACACTCCTTCCTTCTTGTCCCACCTCTGCTCCTGACTATCTAAACTTCTCTACAATACCCCAATAGTTTTCTTACACTAGAAAATGAAGACTTTGCAGCTTTATAACACTAGAATATTTTTCTGCCCTTGCTGCCCCATTCTCCAATTGTGGTCCAATTCTTTACAACCTTCATTTGAGGAAATGCCTAAGCCAACCATACTCAATCCTGCACTCCTTACCTGACTTCATTCCTGACTCTCAGTAATTCTATAATTGGCTTCCAGTTTCCTTTTTTATGTGTTGTCTTCCCTTCATTATAATTTTGAGGGTAGTGGTATCTTTTTCTTTGTTTTTATATTACCAGCATTTAGTACAATTCTTACCATGTTGATGTTGATTTTCAGTCATTGCCAACTCTTCACGACCCCCATTTGGAATTTTGTTGGCAAAGATACTGGAGTGGTTTGCCATTTCCTTTAGCAGCTCATTTTGAAGATGAAGAAATTGAGGCAAACAGGGTTAAGTGACTTGTGCAGTGTCACACAGCTGGTAGGTATCTGAGAACAGATTTGAACTCAGGAAGATGAGTGCCCCTAACTTCAGGCCTGTCACTCTATCCATTCTACCACCTCTCAACCCTTCTTGATTACTTAGTAAGTACCTAATAACTGTTTTATCTAGACAGCTTTATGTATAATAACCACAGGGGGCAGCTAGGTGTCACAATGAATAAAGCACTGGCCCTGGATTCAGGAGGACCTGAGTTCAAAGCCGCTCTCAGACACTTAACGCTTACTAGTTGTGTGACTCTGGGCAAGTCACTTAACCCCCATTGCCTTTAGAAAGAAAGAAAGAAAGAAAGAAAGAAAGAAAGAAAGAAAGAAAGAAAGAAAGAAAGAAAGAAAGAAAGAAAGAAAGAAAGAAAGAAAGAAAGAAAGGATATAATAACCATTGCCTCTAGTACAAAGAGAAAGTTTCCTTCCTAGGGGCAACAAAAATAGTTATGAGGCATAGATAATGAATGAAAGTTGTTTGTCATTCGCAAAGAGGATCAATGACATTAGGAAGGTGATGTCTTGACTTGCAAGAATTGGATTTAAGTGACACAGGGCCAGGCAAAGTCGCTAACCTCACTCTCTCCTCCAGAGTCATCTGGGTCTGGTGACAAGATATAAACCAGAATGACTAAAGATGGCCCTGAATGCAGTGTATGATATTGACCTTTTTAAGCTGAGCTCTTTCCCAGGAATGAATCAAAACAGGAAGATGGGAAAGGAGTTTAGTAAATTTAGGTTATGTATAATCAAATGCTTCCCAATAATAAAAGCTTCATGAAAAAAATCATAAGTGGACTGGGCTGCCTTTGGAAGTAGTAAATCCTATCTTCACTAGAGATTTCCAACCAGAAGCTGAATGACCACTTGTCAGACATGTTATAGAAATAATTCTTGGTTAGGAATAGGCATATTAAGGGGCCACTAGGCTCCCCTCCAACCATGAAATTCTGCATTTCTGTTAAATGGAAAAAAATAGATGAATCGCCCTCCATTACTTAAATGAAAACTGGAAACTTTCTACAAAGGAAAAAAAATGAAAAGAAAGACAACAAAGTAAACTGACTGAAACCGTTAACCTTTTTTCTAGTGCAATAGACATCACTTTCCTGATTGGCACATTCCTCATTCCCATGGAAAATTGTCCCGGACTTCAAAACCTCTCCTTAAGTGCTTAAAAAATATAACTGCTTCCTTCTTGAAGTGAACACAAGATATTTGTTGCCTCAGTTCCATAATATGCATCAACAGCATTATTTTGTTTGGGGTTTGGAGAAGGCTCTCAGAAAGGGCTGCCCTCTTTCAGCAGTGAAGGCACATCAGCCAGAGTGTTTATTCTGCTTCCTGGAGAATAAATGATTTCATTTCTTCCCTCCCAGAATGCCAGAGGTTCACCCTTACTCCCACTCTGGGCAGAAGCTCAGGATTTCTTTCTGGAGATAAGAGGAAGGAGAACAATTTTTAACAATGTAACCACCAAGAAAGTGAACCCTTTTCTTCCAAGCTTTTAGAGGTGGATTTCTTTCTCTTTGAGTTACTTAGAAACAAGATCTTGGGCTCATATTATGCTTGATCAGGTTGTGGTTAATGGAGGATGGGTCCCAAATGGAGCATTATAGGAGTGTAGATTTAAAGCTGGGAGAGGCCATCAGAAGCCAGCTAATCCAACCCTCTCATTTTACAGGCAAGAAAATGGAGATCCAGAAAAGTGGTGACTTGCCCAAGTTCGCTCATCAGAAATGGGCTGGGAACTCATTACTCCT
Organism: Dromiciops gliroides; assembly: GCF_019393635.1. Taxonomy (NCBI): domain Eukaryota; kingdom Metazoa; phylum Chordata; class Mammalia; order Microbiotheria; family Microbiotheriidae; genus Dromiciops; species Dromiciops gliroides. The sequence continues at coordinate 212,092,464 of NC_057866.1, read as the reverse complement.
CACTCAAGTCCATCCTCTTTACCATAATGAGAACAATGGGTATAGAGAATTTTCAATACAGAAACTCCTATCAATGTGGATTGGCAACTCATCTGTAGTCTATAATATGTCAACTAATCAATCAACAAACATTTATGAAATATATTAAGTATCTAATATGTGCTACTTATAATTCTAGACAGAAATAGAAAAGTGAGGCTGGCTCTTCCCTCGACAAGCTTTCATTCTCCTGGGAGGATGAGAACATGTCACACGTATCAGAAGAAATGACCCAGGAAGGATGCTATTCTCTAGGTCAAGGGCTCTTCACTTGGGGGAGTCCATAAACTTACTTTTTAACATCTTGATAACTGTATTTCAATTAGATTGATTTGCTTTACATTCCTATGAGTTTTATTTTATGCATTTAAAATATTATTCTAAGGAGTCTATAGCTTTCCCCAGAGTGCCAAAGAGGCTCATGATATGAAAAAGTTAAGACTACCTGCTCTAAGAAATCACAGGAATTTAGTAAAGCCCTAGTAGATTCTCCTGCCCTTTTCAGTTATAAAGGATCACTGTCTTATAAAGATGTCTAAGGTATTGAAAAGCTTTTGTGGGGGGCAATGAGGGTTAAGTCACTTGCCCAGGGTCACACAACAAGTAAGTGTCAAGTGTCTGAGGCCAGATTTGAACTCAGGTCCTCCTGAATCCAGGGCCAGTGCTTTATCCACTGTACCACCTAACTGGCCCTCTAAGGCATTGAGATGTTAAATGAATTGTATGTATTCTTGCAGCTAGTATCCTTCAGAAGTAGGACTTAAACATGTCTTTCTGACTGTAAAACCAGTGCTCTATCAACAATGTATTATTATTGTTGATAACAATAGTAGTGGTAATGACTGGTGTTATTATTATAGCACTCAATAATAATAATATTATTATTGTCACTATTGTAACTAACATTTATATAGCTATGTGCCAGGCTCCATGCTAAGTGCTTTACAATTATTATCTCATTTGATTCTTGCGACAACAGAAGGTAGGTGCTATTATTATCCTGATTTTACAGATGAGGAAATGGAGGCAAATAGAGGTTAAGTGACTTGCCCAAAGTCATACAGCTAGTAAATATCTGAGGCTAGATTTGAACTGACAAAGTTGAATATTCCTGAAATCCAGGTGCAGCACTTTATCCACTGTGCCATCTAGTGAAAAGAAAAAAAATGTCCCTTCCAACTTAGGTTTTACAGTAGCTACTGATATGTGGACATTTTTAGAAATGAAGACTTCTTTCACATGTAATCCCAAGGGAATGATAGGCACAGTCAGAAAGAAGACAAGACATGGCTTTAGATCTGAGCTACTTTGTTATTTGATCTTTGTGAACCATGGAAGAATATTGAGATATTGATATGAAATAGTTAACTGCAAATTATTCTTACATAGATAGGACATTTTTTAAAATCACAGATTAGATGCCCTAGGACAAGGAAATATCTGAGCTACATTGAGAACAGTGAATTCATTTTTATCATTAAGTAAAATGTAACAAGGAATATGAATTGAGAAGAAGGGGAAAGAATGCCTAGCTGAATAAATTCTAATCAGCAGTCCCATACATTGAGAGCACTCAAGGAACACAGATATGATTACTACCTCGCTATCAGGATCTTTCTAAATTAATGGAAAACAGGAAAGACCAGTCTTACCAAATTCTCTACCTAGGGATATCTTCAACCAGGTGGCTACTCATTGAGGATGTTATAAAGGGAATTCCAATTTCAGGTGTGGATTGAACTAGATGTCTTCTGATGCACTGAAAATTTCTGAAATTCCATAATTTTACAATTCAGTGAATCTGTTTTACTAAATATAAGATTGTGTATTCTATTTGAATGAGAAGGGTCCTTAGTGGCTTCTTGGTCTAGTCTCTCATTTCATAAATGATGAAACTGAGTATGTCTGTAACTATAACTCCGACATATGACTATCACTTGACTATGATCAGATAATAGCTAGCCACCAAGTCAATGTTCTTTCTACTAGGCCCTACTGCCTACATCTGACAGGGATCAAAGAGATTATTTCATCAACCCTTCCTTGTTTTACATATGAGAGAAGTAAAATGACTTGCCTGGATCACACATCTCTGTTGCTGACTTGGACTGGAATACAATTTTCCTCAGTGTGTCAGGAAAATCACTTCTATTTAGCATTCTTGGAGGTCTTTGAAGTTCAAAATCAGCATAAAATAGCTTGTGTGTGTGTGTGTATGTGTGTGTGTGTGTGTGCGTGTGTGCGTGTGTGTGTGTTTTCCTTTCCAAAGCACATAGGATGATTACAAATGTAAAATAAACATTTGGTCAACTATGCTCTTTTTCACTTTCACAGATCACTGAAAGTTCACTGTCCAAAATGGGGCTTGGTTGATGGCGGGAGAGGCTGAATTGGGAGCATTACAGAAAAGCAATATAACAAAGGCAGACCAGTATGCCAGTACCATTAAGGAAGAAGGCCCAGAAGACATAGAGACAATGGGAAATGGAGAAGATTCTAGTACCAGGAAATATAAAGAAGTCTGAGACAAGACCTTAGCTACAAAGCAACTGAAGTATCTTGGAGGAAACAGAAACATTTAGTCAGGCACAAGAAGTAAATATAGAAAAGTAATTATTAGAAGCAAGATACAAGATCAGATTGGGATGGGCAGGAAGTGAGACTTGAAGATAGATTAATGGCCTAAGCAAAGGTCTTCATGGACCAGGATGTGCCCAGAGTCTGGGGTTAGGCTGAATCCACATCTTCAAAAGATAAAGGGTAACAGGAAGTTCTATTTACAAGGTCATTTGATCTTTTTTTTTTGTTTCGTTTTGTTTTTTTGGTGAGGCAATTGGGGTTATGTGACTTGCCCAGGGTCACACACAGCTAGTAAGTGTCAAGTGTCTGAAGTTGGATTTGAACTCAGGTCCTCTTGAATCAAGGGCCGGTGCTCTATCCACTGTGCCACCTAGCTGCCCCTTGATCTTTTTAACCATTTCCATTATAAGAGCTTAGAATTGGAAGTCTAGTCCTCTGATTCTACAAATTGAGATTCAGAGAGATTAATTACTTTGACCATTTCTATGGTGCACTTAAGAGCATGAGTGATCATCTAAGCATGAGAAGGCATGGATGATTCTCCATCTGCATCATCAGAGGGAATGCTCACATCAATTAAATAATAGATTTGAGTATTCAACTTGAGCACTGTCATTGAGTTATCTTCTAGCTATTTTCCCAAATACAGAAATACCCGTTCTTTTAACCATGCTTTATAGTTATTTTCTAATAATTCAGTCACTTTGATTACTCTCCTCTGGGTCCTCTTCCTTCTCCTAAAGGCCCTAATTTTGATCCTTTGATGGCCTATTATGCCCTCCAAGGAGTTTTCAAACCATCTAAATTATGTCCTTAATTTTTAGGATCTTGTGTTTATCAAGGGAAATATAGTCCATGTGTTTCTATCTAATTTAAACTGAAATCTGCAAAATACTGACTTTTGAGTGCTATTTGATGTCAGCAAACTCCTTGGGGCCTCTTTAATAGGCTTTTAAAGAACGTTTTCGTTCTTAGAAAGAGGAAGCTATGTTTTGCTAAGGGCATCCTGGCACATGGGCACATACACCAAAAAGATTAGAATTCCAATCCCAGAATTCTAAATTGGTTTTAAATTAGACCAAATTCTCTAGTTTCTAATTAAGAAGGTTTTAATCATGAGCAAAGAGTTATACTCACAAGAGCCTGTGAATCTAGGAAAGAAATCATCATTATTTAGATGAGAGGAAGCTATATTGGCAAAAATCTGTTCATAACTTATCAGCCCTTCCAGGCACAATTTCAGAGAGAAACAGAATTCCCTTTCATTCCATACCAACCTGACTAGCTCAGGCTTCAGCTCCTCAAGTGCCTCTGTCAAGTGATTTAGACAGGGACTGCCAGACTTTAAGACCATGTCTATGCAATGAGATTTGAGAAGAAATAAGATGGTAGGCATACCTAGCAACATGTTCACTTGAGAAAACTGTCGATCCAAGAAATAGCTTTATCAAAACATTTTGGCAAAATCGTCAACTTCCCATGAAAAGTGTTCAGCCAACAAGCTGAATGATTTCATTCAACAAGCTCATAACTGCTTGCTGAGCAACCAACCTCACTGATATCAAAGCATAATAATAATAATAATAATAATAATAATAATTCCTATTTCTATAAAATTCAAAGGTTTGCAAAATGTTTCCCTTCCAACAACCCTGTGAGGGAAGCAGTACAAGTATTATTATTCCTACTTCCCAGATGAAGAAACTGACGTCTCTTAGAAGTTAAGTGACTGGGGGCAGCTAGGTGGTACAGTGGATAAAGCACCAGCCTTGGATTTAGGAGAACCTGAGTTCAAATTCGGCCTCAGACACTAGATACTTATTAGCTGTGTGTGACCCTCGGAAAGTCACTTAACCCTCATTGCCCTGCAAAAAAAAAAAAAAAAAAGAGGAGTTAAGTGAATTCTCGGGTTTATACATCAAAGTTAGTACCGAGGCAGGATTTTAAGCCAGGTTTCCTGACTCAGACCTAGTACTCCTGCCATTTTGTCAAGCTGGTTGAGTCCAGGCATGTTTGATTGACAGGCGTATCCACTTCTATTATTCCTGTGATCCTATATGGTATGTGGCAGGTTCTTGCCACCTACTTCAGTCGGTAGCTATATGAGCCATCCCTATACAACCTCCAAGTTAGGTAGGTATGAGGGGATAGTGAAGGAAAATTAAAAGTTAAAGTGAGGAGAAAGGAGCAGAGAGGCAGGAAGAGAATGGTAATAATAGCTCACCATTCCTGAAGCAATTTTCATGTTCCAGCTCCATGAGACAGACAGTCTTAGGTGACTTCCTAATTGTTTACTTCAAAGTACCCAGAATACTGTCAGTAGAATATATTAGATTACCTTATTACCTTCTATAACAATAGCATCACAGGATTTTTTTTTTGGGGGGGGGGTGAGGCAACTGGGGCTAAGTGACTTGCCCAGGGTCACACAGCTAGTAAGTGTTAAGTGTCTGAGGCTGGATTTGAACTCAGGTCCTTCTGAATCCAGGGCCAGTGTTTTATCCACGGTAACACCTAGCTGCCCCTAGCATCACAGGATTTTAAGTCTCTTGGGAATCTGCAGAATCACTTCTTCTGGACCCCTCCTTTGACCCATCCCATTTTACGTTGTACTACCCCACCATGGACATGGTCTATTCCCTCATTAATCTATATGTTCCTTGAGGAGAGATAGATTTTCATCATTGCATTCCCATTATGTTTGAAGTATAACAGGGGACCAAATATTTGTTGAATTATATTTGGTTTTGAACCATCAAGCTCAACTCTGATTTTAGAGATGAGGAAAACAAGGCCCAAAGAATGGATGTAGTTCTCATGATTGCATGGCAATTTAGTGGCAGGGCTAAAAGGAGAATTCAAATCACTGGTTCCAGTGCTCTTTCTGATAAACCACATTGCCCAAACCTCTTAGATCCGAGACTCATTTCAGGTGTCCCTTCTCTGAGATCCCCCTATGAACCTGACCTGCTAACAAAATAAGATATTGAACAAGAGCAGCCAAATTCACTGAGATGGAAATGTGATTGTGACAATTTGGACATTCCCTCCAATGGTACAGATGTTGACTCATGTATTTCTATCCATCTCATGAGACACTTGTCTGTGTCTTCTCAGAAATTCCCACTAAGGGTCAGCCAAACATGTTGGAGACCTTCCTCCATTTTCCTCCATTGTAAGGCCAATGTAACACTGTGGCTGTCCACTCAACATGCCTCATCCTCACCATTTGACCAGCTCATGTTACTTACTTTTCCTCTTCACCAAAGTTCCCCATTGGTTACTTGCTACAGCTTGTTCAAACCCTCCCAGTGCTTCTCCTTTGACCTCTTTGTGATAATCATTTCTAATTCTTTGAAGAGGACACTTAGGTGGTGCAGTTGATAGAGTGTTGGGCCTGAAATCAGAGAGACTCATATTCCAGAGTTCAAATGTGACTTCAGACATTTACTAGATGTGCGACCCTGGACAAGTCACTTTACCCTGTTTGCCTCAGTTCCTTAATCTGTCAAATGAGCTGGAGAAGGAAATGGCAAACCTCTCCAGTATCTTTGCCAATAAAATCTCAAAAGGGGGTCACAAAGACTCAGACACAACTGAACAACAACAAAAAATTCTTTGAAGACTGTTACATTTCATATCCCATGTCCATAAAACCTGTAGATTATCTGTATTTTTTAAATGAGCCTTTGTTCCTCTGAGAAACTTGAGAGCTTTCAACTTCCTGAAAGTAATTCAGCCTATTCCCCTCTTCCTGTTTAATTCTAGTCCCATCTTACTGTTCATTTTTATTGCCTAGCATATATATACATATACACACAAATATATATATATATGTATATATATACACAAACACATACATTGATAACTCTCTCTCTCTCTCTATATATATATATATATGTGTGTGTGTGTATTTGTGTGTATACATATACACAGATACATATACACACTGATCAGTGAGCTCTGCAAATTGTTCATTCAATTGTATATTCTATTCTGAGCAACACACACACTTTTTATCTATTTGGTATGTGGTGTTTTTTTCCTGGTCAGGCCAATTTTCTGTTTCATCAATAAAAATCTATAAAATGGAGATTATCATTTTTGTCTGATCTTTCTCATGGGGTTATTGTGAAGCAAACACTTTGTAACCTTTAAACATTACATGCGTGGGTTACTATTATTATCTAGATAATGTATAGACCTTTTCCAAGAAATTCTAGAATAGTGAAATTCCTGATGTAGCCAGTTCAATAAAAAGGAACATCTGGAAGATGCCAATATCCATGAGGAACCACTCTTCTACTTGCCCTCTCAATTAGTTCTCCTCCTCCATGACAGTGACAAACACATTGGATGAGACGTGTGATGCATACTAAACAGGAAAGGTCTGAAAGCTTGCAGGATAAAAGAATGATCAGAGGCATAGGTTTTTACCTCTATGTAAATTTTAGCTTTTTAAGTTCTTTAGATTTTAACACCCTCTGGGCCATTGAAAAATGTGAGACAGAAGCTGAATTTCTGCTTTGTCATCTTTGAACCTTTCCACTGTGAACGTACTGCCATCCTAATATTTGATTCCTCATCCGTAATCTCTTTTCTAGCTTGCCATTTGATAAATTTAACAGTGTGGCACCAAGAAAACTACACGTTAAAAACTGACAGTATTATACTAGAAATTCCTTTTTTCATCAATTCAGGCTTCTTCCATGTTTCTAATAGAACAGGATCCAAAGAGCTCAATGCTACTATATATCAGATTCCTTCTATTTGGATTTTCTTTGCTTTTCTTCTGGCTAGGCACACACTGATCAAATAAATGCACCTGAGAATTTCCCTCATTTTGTTGGATTGTTTCACAGGGTGATGTTCCCTTAACTAACAGTTCATTTGTCTACCTGCTCCCATACAGAAACAACTCCAACACACATAAACTGGGTATAGGCACTGGACCAAGACCCATCCTGAATCCTACAATCTCTGTGCACAGACCACTGAAAAATCAAAGGAATAGTATGTTCAGGGGCAAATTCACTGGTGTTTCATTCAGTCTGGGGAGTGATATTTTAGCAGGGATGTGGTATTTAATAAGTCCAAAACAAGATGAGCAGGAGATTGAGGACTGGAAACTTTACCATGGATAAAGTTACTGTTTAGCCTGTGAAGGGAAGATTTAGAAGAAAATAATATCTGTCTTCAAATATTTGAGGGACTCACCTTACTTGAGTCTAAAAGATAGAATTAGGAATCATGGGTAGAAATTGCAGAGAAGTAGAATAGGAAGTAATGCTTCATTAAATTAGAGTTATCCAAAAATCTAATAAGTCTTGAGAGGTAGAGTTCCCATCACAGAAGGTCTTTGAGTAAAGGATAACTGAGCACTCGTTGAGAATATACAGTCATATATGAACTGGACTGGGTAAATTCTGAAAACCTTTCCCAAATCTGAAGCTCTATGATTTCCCCCACCTCAGAGGTCAGAATTCAAACACTTCCTTAAAGGTCAGGTTATTCCATTGGGAATAAAGGCCATCGTTGTTCCTTGAAAGGGAAATAATCTCTCCATTCTCCAAAGATAATAGACACTGAATTAGAGAGTAGATATGAGAAAATATGGAATGGATTATATTCCATAAAGTAACTGCAGTTTATTTTCAAAGATGGGTTCCAAGAATAGCTCAAGCTCTGAGGGCAGAGAGTAGGGTCAAAGTGATAATGATAATGATAATAATAATAAATACTTATATAGGACTTCAAGGTCTACAAAAAATTAAATTGTGACACTTTGAAAAACACATACATCACATTAAGAAGAGTACTAAAGTTGGACACAATATACTTGGGTTCAGCTGACTAGAGCAAGGTATTTCCCTTCTCAGCTTCAACTTCCTAATTTGTAAGGTAGGGATAAGTCATTTTTGAAGTACCCATCTTATAGGGAATATTGGGAGGAATATACTTTGGAAATATTATGGGCATCCACTCCACTGATACAACTATCTATCCTTCTATGGCTTTGTAGATAGTCATGGAGAGATGTTATGACCAAAAGAGTTTATCTCTGCCCTCCACCCCGTAGCCAATCTGGTGATGACTTTCTATAAACTTAACTAAGCTTCTAGGTTGGTAGGACCTCTCAGAACTTCTACTCCATTTGCATAGGCTTCAAGGACCTATGGTTACCTCCATAACACAATAAGAAATTAGGCCCACTGTCGTGTGGTTATATGAATCATTATAATTATAAGATGTGCCTCTTATTGTGCAGTGGTTCATGAGGTCATATGATTGAGAGCTTCTGAGTCCTTTTCCCAAGATATTAATCTCAACCACTTTAATGGACTTAAATATGAGTATGGAAAGTAAATTGAGGACACAAAAAATAGGAAGAACCTATGGATAGAATCCCCTGAAGTAAAAACGAATCCCATGAAAACTCAGAGAGAACTCCTTCCTTCCCCTAATTCTCTGCCCTAAAGGAAAATGGACTGATATTTATGGCTATTGCCAAAATGTCCTTTAGAATTATGGTGTCCCAACTGATTAATGAAATTGTTTGAATCTGAATGCAACATACAATTTAAGTATCTCAAAGGGTAAACCTAATTAAGTCAGTTCATCTAAATGTCTCTTACAAAGTGAGGTAGATCAGCCCAATTGCAGTTGGAGCAGATTAGTCCTGAATTATTAAAATCTAAATGAACATGTGGCAATTGGCTTCTGTTATGCTAAATATATAATTCATAAGGCATCTAGGTTTTTTTTGAGGGGTGGGCATGTTTAAGGGGAAAAAAGCAAAAATGAGGAGGCATTAAATACAGATAGGGAATTCTTTCACATCACACAATACCTACCATTGGTTCAACAAAGTCAGGCAGCAGTACCAAGTGGAAAATGGGAGGTCAAAATTGAGAATGCAGAATATTTTTATACATTTGTGTCAGTGGAGAGCATGAGTCAACTTGATACAACCAAGCTAATCAAGGAACATATAATTGAGATTTTTTCTGTATTACATTTTGAAGAGCTAGGGCATGGAGCCTATTAGGAATTGATAGAGACCTTAAAAAACATTTTGTCTCCTTAATCCAATCTAACTGTAAATGCCACTAGTAAATGGTATTCAAAAACTTCAAGAAACCAAGGATAACAGAATGCTGATCAAAATCTGAGCTCCATTATAAATATTAAATATTTAAGTAATGTCACAGTATCTAAAACATTTTTGTTGTTGTTCTCGAGGTTGGGATCTCCAAATTAGGATTTCATTAGTGTAGGAAACTCCTGTTGGGGAAGCTCCCTCTACCAATGCAAGTCTTCATTTTGGAGTATTGGGAGATTGTCTGGGACACTGAGAGGTTAATGGTCTTTAGTATGCACAGCTAATATGTTTAAGAAAGGGAACTTGAATTCAGGTTTTCTTGACTTGTTCCCTATCTACAATACCATAATACCACTCAATTTAGTGCATACCAAAACCTTAGTGCATTGATAAAAGTTAACAAATACAGCAAAAACTGACCTAACTTCTGTGGCTTTGCCTACCAGCAACTTCCTAACACCTGCAAATAATTATGATTATTTTGGTTGGTCATAATGGTGGAATTTATGAATACAATACAGAGAAATGCCAACTTTCAAAAATTAAACTGGGTGATCCAGGAAGCTGCATTAGATACAAACTTTGTGAAATTTCTGACGTCTTATCCGTCAACATCACCAATTTAGGAACCATCTAATGTGTTCCAATATATGAGTGGCGAAAATTCTGGAGGGATGACAGGAAGGTATCCATAATTGGACCCTTTAATTGAATGAGTTAAAAATAATTGCACATTATAATTAAATCCATGGATAATTTTAAAGTAGAGAAAGTTGAATAGCAACAGAACTCTATAAACATTGATTCAAGGGAGAGTTTAATCTATTAAGAAAGATTCATGTGGAAAATATTACAACTCTTAAAATAGCCTTTCAAGTAAGAGAAATATAAAAACAGTTTGGGGGGTAAAGCATCTTAATTTTATAGTCTATCTGTGAGTCACTGTGTGATATTTGGAACATCTCTTACCGTCTCTGAAAGTCAGGAGTTTCATTTTTAGAGAAAAGATAATAATGTAATATTAGTCAAATACTCTAAGATTTTCAAAGAACCCTTGATTGTGCCTTTTAGGGATAATACAAAAAAATGGGAATGTCAAAATATAAATTCCATTCATTAGTTCAACAAACATAAAGTGGAACATTTGTTATCTGCCATAAGGAGGCAAAATATGATAGAATCAAGAAACTTTTTCATCTAGCTACTGGCTTTCAAGAATGAATATATTTAAACCATTGGAAATAAAGGGTTTCTAAACTATTCTTAAAGATTGTTCTAATTTATGGCTTAATTTTCCCCTACAGTTTATAACTTGTTCACCTGTATCCTGATTTCTATTGGCCAATATCTTTATGATAGCAAATAATTTTAATATAATAATAATAATAATAGTACTTGTAAGTACTATTTTTTCTTCTTCAATTCAAGAAACATTTAATAAGTTTCTACTAAGTACTAGGCAGGATGCCAGGATCAATGGATACAAAAATGAAGGAAAGCTTGGTCCCTATCTATAAGGAGGTTATAATATAATGGTAAGACATCACATGCATGTAAATATAATAAAATGTAGCTAGTAATAAGGGCAATGGAATAAGTTAGGAAAAGTATCAAGAGAAATTTGAAAAGAGAGGTCATTCTCTTTTTTTAATTAATTAATTTATTTTAATTTTTCTCAATTACATGAAAAGATATTTTTGAGTTCCAAATTTTTCTTTTGTTCCATATTAATCTTTTATTATTTCAGTTACATTTAGAGATATTTTTCAACATTTGTTTTTATAATATTGCTAGTTTCAAATTTTCCTCCCCCTCCCCAGACCCTCCCCCTCCCCAAGACAGCAAGTAATCTGATATAGGTTACATATGTACAATCACAATAAACATATTTCTGCATTAGACATGTTATGAGAGAAGAAACAGAACAAAAATGATAAACCTCAAAAAAAGAAAAACAACAACAATAACAATAGAAATAGTATGGTATGATCTGCATCCAGATTCAACATTTCTTTTTTTTTTTTTTCTGGATTTCACATTTTCCATCATGAGTCATTTGGAATTATCTTGGAACACTGTATTGCTGAGAAGAATCAAATCTACCACAGTTGATCAACATGCAATGTTATTGATAGTGGGTACAATGTTCTCTTGTGTGTAAGATAATGGAATGTGGTAGATAAGAGGATTTAGCAGATACTCAAAGGCCCACCTGGAGATTAATCTAAACTGATTGAATTAAGTGAGAATGACTGACTGCTGACTAGATTATAAGCACATCTGGCTGGTCCTTAAGAGGGTATTGTTCTTAGAAGCTAAAAATGTTGCACTTTACATTGAGACCACCTTCCAGTCCAGTGAACCAATGAATTTGAATAACGCTAGCCACTCAGCTTGAAGAACCTCCAATTCCTGGGAGGAGAACATGAAAGAGGAAGTTGACACAGACTGAGGAGTTCTTTTTTTGGTTGGAGACATCGGCTTGGTGGAGGACTTCAGGTGGGAGTTTAGGAAAGCTAGGATTTCCATGCTATAAGAAATCTGTTCTCAATCTTTCACTTTCTTTTACTATCTTTTAATAAACCCTTAAAACCTAAACTCGTTTATCAGGGATTTTAGCCAGTTACCCCCACACACACACCCCAAAACTGGGGGGACAGATTAGAACCCACATTTAGAATTTTAAATTACATACCTGGTTCTGCTCATCTCACTCATCATCAGTCCATGCAAGTCCTTCCAGGTTTCTCTGAAATCTGCCTGCTAATAGTTTCTTACAGGACAATAGTATTCCATTATATTCATATACCACAACTTGTTCAACCATTCCCCAATTGATAGGCAATCCCTCAATTTCCAATTCCTTGCCACCACAAAAAAGCAGCTATAAATATTTTTGTACATGTGGGTCATTTTTTCCTTTTTTATGATCTCTTTCGGGAAAAGACCTAATAGTGGTATTTCTGGGCCAAAGGGCATGCAAAGCTTTATAACCCTTTGGGCATAGTTCCAAACTGCTCTCCAGAATGGTTGGATCAGTTCACAGCTCCACCAACAATGCATTAGTGTTCCAATTTTTCCACAGCTTCTCCAACATTTATTATTTTCCTTTTTTGTCATTTTAGTCAATCTGCTAGGTGTCAGGTGCTACCTCAGAGTTGTTTTAATTTGCATCTCTCTAATCAATAGTGATTTAAAGCATTTTTTCATATGGGAATGGATAGCTTTGATTTCTTCATCAGAAAACTGCCTGTTCATATCCTTTGACCATTTCTCAATTGGGGAATGACTTGGATTGTTATAAATTTGATTTAGTTCCCTATATATTTTAGAAATGAGGCCTTTATCAGAAGTGTTGGTCATAATAATTATTTCCCAGTTTTCTGTCTCCCTTCTAAGTTTGGATGCATTGCTTCTGTTTGTACAAAAACTTTTTAATTTAATATAATCAAAATCATCCATTTTGCATTTCATAATATTCTCTATCTCTCATTTGGTCATGAATTGTTCTCCTTTCCAAAGATCTGAGAGGTAAACTATTCCTTCCTCTGCTAATTGATCTATGGTATCACCTTTTATGTCTAAATCATGTACCCATTTTGACCTTATTTTAGTATAAGGTTTAAGATGTTGGTCTATGCCTAGTTTCTGCCATACTCTCTTCCAGTTTCCCTAGCAGTTTTTGTCAAATACTGAGTTCCTATCCGAGAAGCTGGAGTCTTTCAGTTTATCAAACAGTACATTACTGAAGTCATTTACTAGTGTGTCTCCTGTGCCTAGCCTATTTTATTGATCCTCCACTCTATTTCTTAGCCAGTCCCAGATAGTTTTGATGACTGCTGCTTTATATTAAAGCTTCAGATCTGGTACAGCTAGGTCACCTTCCTGTGCATTTTTTTTTATTATTTCCCTGGATGTTCTTGACCTTTTGTTTTTCCAGATGAATTTTGTTATTATTTTTCCTAGCTCTATAAAATAATTTTTAGGTAGTCTGGTATGGCACTGAATAAGCAAATTAATTTAGGTAGAATTGTCATTTTTATTATATTAGCTTGGCCTATCCATGAGCAATTGATATTTTTTCAATTATTTAGATCTGATTTGATTTGTGTGAAAAGTGTTTTGTAATTGTATTCATAGAATTCCTGGGTTTGTCTTGGCAAGTAGACTCCCAAGTATTTTATATTGTCTACCGTTACTTTAAATGGAATTGCACTTTTTCTCTCTTGCTGCTGGACTTTGTTGGTCACGTATAGAAATGCTGATGATTTATGTGGATTTATTTTGTATCCTGCTAATTTGCTGAAGTTCTTAATTATTTCAAGTAATTTTTGAGTTGATTCTCTAGTATTCTCTAAGTATAGCATCACATCATCTTCAGAGTGGTAGTTTAGTTTCCTCCTTGCCTATTCTACTTCCTTTAATTCCTTTTTCTTCTCTGATTGCTAAAGCTAACATTTCTAGTACAATATTAAATAGTAGAGGCGAGTTAGCCTCAGGACAAAGACCTGCAGGATGCTCCCAGCTTCACTACAAAGATGTATGCAAACAAGACTTGAGGGCTCTGGGAATAGACACTGGCAGCTGGGAGGAGATGGGTAAGGATCCTGCCGATGGAGTTCAGTACCCAGGAGCAGCTTGGGTACAGCTGAGATGGGCGTCCAAGCCCTGGAGGAAGAAAAACCAATGAGACGCAGGAACCGATGGGCAACAGAGAGTGCAGTTTTCCGAGGTCCTCATTGTGGCAGGAGCTGCGCCTCCCATATTGGACTGCACAGCCACACTGTGGCCTGTGGCTCTTCAAGGTGCTGATCCATGGTAGTCCGTGACTGGTGGAAGCCTACTACTAGAGGTGATAATGGACATTCCTGTTTCACCCCTGATCTTATTGGGAATGCCTCTAACTTATCTCCATTACATATAATGTTTGCTGATGGTTTTAGGTAGATACTGCTTATTATTTTAAGGAAAGCTCCACCTGTTCCTAAACTCTCTAGTGTTTTTATTAGGAATAGGTGCTGTATTTTGTGAAAAGCTTTCTCTGCATCTATTGAGATAATCATATGATTTTTAGTTAGTTTTCTTATTGATGTGGTTGATTATGTTAATAGTTTTCCTAATGTTGAACCAGCCCTGCATTCCTGGTATAAATCCCACCTGGTCATACTGTATTATTCTGGTGATTGTTTGCTGTAATCTCCTTGCTAATATCTTATTTAAGATTTTTGCATTGGGGCAGCTAGGTGGCGAAGTGGATAAAGAACCGGCCCTGGGTTCAGGAGGACATGAGTTCAAATCCTGCCTTAGACACTTGACACTTACTAGCTGTGTGACCACTTAACCCCAATTGCCTCACCGAAAAAAAAAAAAAGAGAGAGATTTTTGCATCAATATTCATTAGGGAAATTGGTCTATAGTTTTCTTTCTCTGTTTTGGTTCCAGCTGGTTTTGGTATCAACACCATATTTCTGTCATAAAAGGAATTTGGTAGAACTTCTTCACCTATATTTTTTCCAAATAATTTTAATAATATTGGAATTAATTGTTCTTGAAATGTTTGGTAGAATTCACTTGTAAACCCATCTTGCCCTGGAGATTCTTTCTTAGGGAGTTCATTAATGACATGTTCAATTTCTTTTTCTGATATGAGCTTATTTAAGGATTTTATTTCCTCTCCAGTTAACCTCAGCAATTTGTATTTTTGTAAACATTTATCCATTTCATTTAGATTGTCAAATTTATTGGCATACAGCTTGGCAAAATAATCCCTAATTATTGCTTTAATTTCTACTTCACTTGTGGTGAGATCACCCCTTTCATTTTTGATACTGGTAAATTGGTTTTCTTCTTTTTTTTTTGATGAAATTAATTTATTATTATTAATTAATTTTTAATGAAATTAACCAATGGTTTATTTATTTTATTGATTTTTTTTCATAAAGCCAGCTCTTAGTTTTATTGATTACTTCTATGGTTTTCTTGGTTCCAATTTTATTAATTTCTCATTTAATTTTCAGAATTTCTAATTTAGTATTTACTGGAGATTTTTAATTTGTTCTTTTTCTAGCTTTTAAGTTGCATGCCCAATTCATTGATCACCTCTTTCTCTTTTTTATTTATTTATGGATTTAAAGATATAAAATTTCCCCTAAGCACTGCTTTGGCTGCATCCCATAGATTTTGGTATGTTGTTTCATTATTGTCATTATCTTAGATGAAGTTATTGATTGTTTCTATGATTTGTTGTTTGACAAACTCATTCTTTAAAATGAGATTATTTTGTTTCCAATTAAGTTTCAGTCTACCTTTCCTTGGCTCTTTATTACATGTAATTTTTATTGCATCATGATCAATTTTTTAATATCTGCCATGTACTGCTGAGAAAAAGGGATATTCCTTTCTATCCCCGTTCAGTTTTCTCCAGACATCTATCATATCTAACTTTTCTAACATTCTATTCATATCTTTCTAATTTATTTTGTGGCTAGATTTAATTCTGAGAGGGGAAGATTCAGATCCCCCACTAGTATAGTTTTGCTGTCTATTTCCTTTTGTAACTCATTTAACTTCTCCAAGGATTTGAATGCTATACCACTTGGCATATTGGTTTATTATTAATATTACTTCATTATGTGTAGTACCTTTTAGTTTCCTTCCTTATCTCTTTGTTTTGGTTTTATTTTTTGTTTGTGTTTTTTTGTGGGGGGTTTCTTGGTGAGGAAATTGGGATTAAGTGACTTGCCCATGGTCACACAGCTAATGAGAGTCAAGTGTCTGAGTCCAGATTTGAACTCAGGTCCTCCTGAATCCAGGGCCAATGCTCTATCCACTGTGCCATCTAGCTGCCCCCCTTATCTCTTTTCATTAGATCTATTTTTGCCTTTGCTTTGTCTAAGATAAGGATTGCTATCCCTGCTTTTTTGACTTCAGCTGAAGCATAATATATTCTGCTCGAATCTTTTACCTTTACTCTGTGTGTATTTCTCTGCTTCAAATGTGTTTCTTGTAAACAACATATTGTAGGATTCTGGTTTTTAAGCCACTCTGCTAATCACTTCTGTTTTATGGCAGAGTTCATCCCATTCACATTCACAGTTATTATTACTAGCTATCTATTTCCCTCCATTCTATTTACCCCCTTTTTACTTTCCCCCACTTCTTTCGCCCTATTCCTCCTCACCAACCTTTTGCTTCTTACACCTGCCTCCCCCAATGATCCCACCCTTTTATCAGTCCCCCTCCCTTTTCTTTACCCTTTTCTCCCCTGCTTCTGCCCTCCCTTTCAGTCCCCCCTTTTCTATTTTCCCTTTTACTTCCGTAAAGAATATGCTAAGATTCTTTATCCAAATGAACATATATGTTATTCCCTCTTTCAATCAAATCTAGTGAGAGTAAGGTTGAAATAATGTTCACCCCTCCCTTATTTCCCTCTTTTGTAATAGTTTTTTTGTACCTCTTTATATGATGTAATTCACCCCATTCCATCCCCCCTTTCCTCTTCTCCCCATAAACTACCTTTAACCCTTAATTTTCTTTATATCATCACATCAAAGACAATTTATATTTATACCCTCTGTGTATAATTCTTCTGTCTACCCAAATATACATACAGTTCTCAAAAGTTATAAGTATTATTTTCCCATGTAGGGATGTAAACAGTTTAACCTTATTGAATAATCTTTTTTACCCATTTACCATTTTAAACTTCTCTTGAGTCTTGTATGTTAAAATCAAATTTTCTATTCAATTCTGGTCTTTTCATCAGGAAACCTTGAAAGTCCTGTCTTTTGTGGAATGTCCATCTTTTCCCCTGAAAGAGAATGATCAGTTTTGCTGGGTAATAGATTTTTGGCTGCAATCCAAGGTCCTTTGCCTTTTGGAATATCATATTCCAAGCCTTGTGATCCTTTTAATGTTGAAGCTGCCATGTCCTGAGCAATCCTGACTGTGGCTTCATGATATTTAAATTGCTTCTTTCTGGCTGCTTAGAGTATTTTCTCCTTCACCTGGTAATTCTGGAATTTGACTACAATATTCCCTGGAGTTTTCCTTTTGGGGTCTCTTTCAGGAGGTGATCAGTGGATTCTTTCAATGATGATTTTATTCTCTGATTCTATAATATCAGGGCAGTTCTCCTTGATAATTTCCTGGAATATGGTGTTTAGACTCTTTTTTCTGATCATGGCTTTCAGGCAGTCCAATGATTCTCAAATTGTCTCTCCTGGATATATTTTCCAGGTCAGTTGTCTTTCCAATGAGGTATTTTACATTTTCTTCTGTTCTTTCATTCTTTTTATTCTGTTTGACTGATTCCTGGTGTTTCAGGGAGTCCTTAGCTTCCAACTGCCCAGTTTGAATTTTTAAGGCATTGTTTCCTTCAGTCAGATTATGCAGCTCCTTTTCCATTTGGACAAATTAATTTTTTAAGGAATTGTTTTCTTCAGTCAATCTTTGTGCTTCCTTTTCCAAACTGCTGATTCTTTTTTCATAACTTTCTTGTGTTGCTTTCATTTCTCTCCCCATTTTTTCTTCTACCTCTCTCAATTGATTTTTAAAATCCATTTTGAGCTCTTCCAAGAAGGCTTTTTGTTCTTGAGACCAATTCATCTTCCCTCTTGAGGCTTCACATGTAGGCAATTTGAGAGTATTGTCCTCATCTGAGTTTGTGTTTGGCTCTTCCCTGTCCACACAGAAACTCTCAATAGTGAGAGCTTTTTTTGTTTTTCTTACTCATATTTCAGATTACAGATTATTATTATTATTATTATTATTATAAAGTTGAGGTCCACTCCTTGGGCAGCAGGGTCACTGTTTAAAGCTTCTTGTGCTGGAAGATAGGGGTTGTGTGGCTGGCTTTCTACTCTGAAGCCTCTATGGCTTGTGGATTTCTCACTGCCCTGGGCTTGCTCTCTGCGCTTGCTCCCAGTGTTCACTGGGAAGGCCAGGCCTGGTGGCGCCTGTCCTGTGTGTGGCCCCCTAGTTGGCAGCCTGCCAGCTCTCAGCTGGTGCTGGTGGATCTCACCACTGGCTCACTGTGCCACCAGCCTGCTGAGCCAAGATCAAGGGGCCTCAGTTGCTCTGCTGTGGCCTATCGCTTCCCACTGACCTGCCCGATCCCCTCCACATTGTGCTGTGCTGAGGTGCACTGTGCTCCCCGCCCTGCCCAAGTGAGACTGACTTTTCCTGAAGTCTTTTAAATTATCTCAGTCTTTTTGTAGGTTCTGTAGTTTCAGAATCTATTTAGCATCTTGATTTAATGTTCTTTTTGAGGGAACCAAAGGAGAGCTCAAGCAGCATGCTGGATTCTCTATGCCATCTTGGCTCAGTCCCCTAAGCTCCAAATTTTTCTCCCAAATTCCCTTCCATCCCCCCTCCCAAAACCAGTAAGCAATTTGATATATATTATCATTACAATCCTGTTTAACATATTTCCACATTAATCAGAACAAAAGGAAAAATGCATGAAAAAATAAACAAGAACAATAGCATAAAAGCAACAACAAACGTGAAAATAGTATGCTTCAGTTTGCATTCAGACTCCATAGTTTCTGGATGTGGAAAGCATTTTCCACCATAAGATTTTTGACATTTTCTTGAATCACTGAATTGCTGAGAAGAGCCATGTTCATCACAGTTGATCATCACACAATGTTGTTGATACTGTGTACAATGTTCTCTTGGTTCTGCTCATTTCACTCAGCATAAATTCATGTGAGTCTTTCCAGGTTTTTCCGAAATCCAACTGCTTATCATTTCTTACAGCATAATAGTATCTCATTACATTCATATACCACAACTTGTTCAGCCATTCCCCAATTAATGGGCATCCCCTCAATTTCCAATTCTTTGCTACCACAAAAAGAGCAGCTATAAATAATTTTGTACATGTGGTTCCTTTTCCCTTTTCTGATATTTCTTTGGGATACAGAACTAGTAGTGGTATTCCTGGGTCAAAGGGTATGCACTGTTTTAGAGCCCTTTGGGCATAGTTCCAAAATGCTCTCCAAAATGGTTGGATCTTTTCACAACTCCACCAACAGTGCATTAGTGTTCCAATTTTCCCACATCTTCTCCAACATTTATCATTATCCCTTTTTTGTCATATTAGCCAATTGGATAAGTGTGAGGTGATACCTAAGAGTAGTTTTAATTTGCTTTTCAGAAGAGGTCATTTTCAACTGAGAACATTGGGGAACAGACAAGAGATTACCTGAGCTGGACCTTGAATTTTACAAAGAAAGCCTAGTTCCTAGTACACTTAATACTTAATAAATACTTATTTAGGGAGCAGCTGAGTAGAGCACCAGCCCTGGATTCCGGAGGACCTGAGTTCAAATCCAACCTCAGACACTTGACACATACTAGCTGTGTGACCCTGGACAAGTCACTTAACCTTCATTGCCCTACAAAAAATAAAAAATAAAAATTTTCAAAAAAAATTAATTTTTAAAAAGGAAATTTTCCCTATACTTGTTAAAAAAGAATGATATGGAAAGTTGCTTATTTCAATCCTGAAATTGAAAAGATATTAAATAAAACAGCAAGTGATTAAGCTACAGGTAAATGAGAAAAGTTTTTGCATTTCTAAAATCTTGCCCAAATTGTGTCAATTTTATGAATACAGTATCCAGTATTGCTAAGCAGTGTTTATTCTTATTTAGCCTAATAAACACTCTATGGATTTTTTTAAAACTATGATTGAATGGAAATAGCATGCTGTACTCTGTTAATCACACCTGTGGGAAAGCCTGTTTGTTTGGACCATGAGGCCTACAGAAGCCTTAACTACTCATCTAGTGACAGTATAGTTTAATTGCAAAGTTTAGGAGGAAATAAATGGATTCAGGAGTGCAATCTTTGAAAATTCAAACCTATACCATGATTGCAACATCTCAGGAGTTTCATACTAATTCCGTTCCATAGAACCAAAGTTTTCCTATAAAATTAAATACAAAATATTCCATGGATAGATAAAAAGCTTTCTTGAAATAAAAATGAAGCATGATTGTAACATGTATGAACATTTTCTTTTCTCCTCGAGGTGTTTTAAAGCCCTAATAATGCTATATTAAAAGAGCACACAGGATAAAAAAATAAAATAAATGGATAAATCAAGTACAACAGTAAGGCAGATAACACCTAGTCTGACTTGCTAAAATGAATCCCTTATTGTACAATGTTTTGATTTCTATATGGGATGGAGCTTTTAGTTTTACCAGGCTCTATGGACTTAGATTGTAACATTAGCTGAACATTGTTTATCAAAATGAACTTTCAAAAATATATTATCACAGAATACAGTCTCAAAGGGATTTTGTTAAATGCCTGACAATGCATTATTAAATATAGCCATAGAGAATATTTGATTCTACGAGGTAACTTTAAAAGGCATTATATAGAGACAGTCCTGGGAAGTATTCTCTGGTGAATTATAATCAATAATATTCCATTGCCAAAGCATGGTTATAGTTAAACTGAGGACTCTTCTTTCACTAGGGAAATTGATGATCTTCAAGACAAATCATTCAGTGTATTTTCTGAATGAATCTTATATGGGCATTGTGATTGGGGGAAGTTTTATGTTAAGGGCTAAAATTCTAACTAAACTGTCTAAAATATCTAATGAGTGGTCGCCAATAAATTATAAGCTTTAGCAAGAGTTAGACTTTTAAGCATTTATTAAGGAGAATAAGAATTTGGTAAAGAGAGAGAAAAAGGCCTAGATTCCTATCTATTAAAGGGAGAGCACATTTCTAGCTCCGCTCTCCACCAGAGTCCAAAGGAAAGAGTGCGAGTGAGCGCCAGTCTCTTCCTTCCTCCTCCCACTAGTCCGCGTCACTTCCTGATGGCAAAGAAAAAGACTCCTGGTCTTGCCCTCAAAGACCTTCACTTCATGGGCAGAACTCTTCTACAGTAAGTATCCAGCAGGTGGCGTTATTCCAATCGTTACAGTCCCCCCTGTTGTTCCTCAAGAAACAAAATGTTTCCTTGATGGAACAGTAAAAAGAATATAATAACTAATGCTAACTAATAATATATGAACAACAATATAGAAAAGGAAGAGAGGAAAGTTTTGTCCAGAGGGGCGATTTTTTTTTTCCTCATGAACCGACGCTTTGACATTAGTCTTGCAAAGGGAGGGCCTCTGCAGAGAGTACATATTACAGATGGTGTATATTATAACTGAAAAAGAAAAGAGAAAAAAACAAAACAAAACTGTTCATTTAAAGTCTCTGAAAGTCTTTTCTCAGATGTCCACAAGATGTAGTCGTGGAATGGAAGTCTTCTCAGGGGTTGATGTGTGGATGCTGGTAATCAGCCAGGAAAATTTCCTACAAAATTGAGCTTAACACAACTTTAAAATAGCTTTGTCAATAATCAAATCGAACAATGAAAGTTCTCAAAAACATGTCTAAGGAAATTCAGAATCTTAGTTGTTACACATGAAACATATAATAAAACAAAAATGTAAACATTCTTTAAAATTATAATATTACTATAGTCCCCCCTTATGGAGGGTAATTGAGAAGACAATTGATGCGATATTAATTATTAAAAATAATTTTTATCTTTGTTTCATCACTTTTTGCATCATCTGCCTAATTATCCTCATGCCATTATGAGAAATTAAAAAATCTAATATAATTGGTAACAGGTGTCAAGGCCAAATTCAACACTGTATTTATCATGACACCTGAGATAATTATGGGGGTTACCATAAAAGAACAGAGAAATGATGGGATATGAGCATTCCCACACTTGAGCAATATGTACTGCCCATGCAGTATGCCAGGCTTAAAATAGGTGGATGGAATATATGTCCATGCCACCGAACATATTGGAGGAAACTGAGTCAGACTTAATCAGATGCATGGGATTGAGATGTCCATGGCATTAGGCATATAGGAGGGAGCATAGAAGCCAGGTGTAGAAGTGAGATGGGTGGGATCAATACTTCCAGCCATCTGTACAATATTGTGGGGAAAAATAAAATAAAATATGAAACCAAGAGAATCCAACCTCAAAATTTGTCAAAAGCCCTTCCCTCGGCCATACCTTGACTTCATGCATGTCTCCCCTCATGTGACAGTTCAGTGTCTGCTCTTGTATGTATTCCTCTTGTGATTGGATGGCATCTTGGCCAACTGGCATCTGATAACTCAGAATAAAGGCAATTAGTGTCTTAAATGATAAATTCCCATAATCCAAGTCTCATATGGATTTAAAAATTGAGGATAATAAATGATTGCAAAAAATGTGAATACATCTTGACCCAGAACACAATATATAATTATGCAACAGTTTCAAATAATACCCCTTTTTTGTACTTAGTATACAATTACTTTTGTGAAAAATCAGAACATATTTAAATACAAGTTAAAGCACAACAGAATCTCAAAGAAAACTTTTTTTAAAAAAAGAAAACTTTTACAAATGTTCCCCTCTTTTTTGTTTTTTGGAATATGCTTATCAAAAATAATACTTCTAGAATCAATTTACACTTGCCATGGCAACCAATTTGCCAGGGAAATGCTTTAAAGAGTTTGATCAAATAATCAGTTGAGAAAAAATAACAAAAACAAACAACTCAGAATATGGGAGCACAATACTCCTAGAATTAACATTGTATTATGAAATCAAAACCATCTTGAAATTTTTAAAAATTAGATAAATGAATAGAAGAAAATACACATGGAACAATAAAAGACAGTGAAATTCAAACTAAGGAAATCTAAATGAGCATGAACTTAATATTAATGAGTATTATAAAATATAAACTTGATCACATGACTATAAAAAACTTTTACAAATATTCTCCTTGTTTTAAAAACTAAGTATAAGACACAATCTCAAAAGCATTGAAAATCTCTATGAAAATAGACCCATACCATTAATTTCAAAATGTATATGTAATAGCATAGAAATCCTATGTAACCTCTGAACTGACATTAATACTCTGAGTGAATTCAGAACACTTTTGATTCTGATATCTAAAATCCCCAATACTCATATCAATACCTTGCTGCTTACTTCTACATTTCTGTAAAATATATACCCTTCCATGGCAAAAGAAGTGGAGTCTTGAACTATGTTGATGGTTGTCATTCTTATTCAGCTTAAGTTTTTCTTCTTTAACCCCTCTATATTGTCTGTCAGTCTTTTCACCATACAAATGCTTTATAATATTACCAATTAAAGACAAAAGCAGGTTAGCAAAATTATGAACAAAATGGGCATATGTGTAACTTAAAGGGCTTTCTAAGGTTGTCTCAGAAGCACAGCCAGGCTGGGGAAGGGCTGAGCCTGAAGCTGCAAATGTAGTTAGAGAAAGCTGAGCATGCGCATCAGATCTCTGGACTTCCCAGGCAGGGGAAGCAATGGGCTTGGCCATGGGAGGAGTAGAGGGTGGGGTCTGGAGAGGGGAGGGACCAGCACAATTTGAATCAGACTTGATTTTGAACTCAGGCCTGGATTCCTCTTCCCCCACTTGGCCTCCAGGCGCTAGGGGATTAAAAGCTTCTAGAGGGTGGGTCTTTGCCTCCAGCCATGCAAAATTAGAGCAACAATTAGTGTTAGAACTGGGAAAAGCTGCAGGAATCTCTTCAGGTTTCTCTGAAAAAGCATGGTTGGGAGAGGGGGAGATATTTCCTTGTGCTGGCTCTTCTAACAAAAATAAAAAGAAAAATAGAAAATCCACAAAAACAAAGCATTAGCATGATCTTATCTCCCATTTGTCTGGTTAAACAGACTAAAATCAAAAATAGGGTAATTAGAGAGTTTAAAAGGTCCATTTGAAAAAATTTAAAGGGAAAACACAGGGCAATTCAGCAGTACTTCGGATTTAAAGGGTTAGGGTAGGGGAAATTTCTTACCCAACCAGAAGATCAGAAGACTGAGGTTTAGCTTTCCTCTTCGTGGTTGCCATCTGTTAAGGGCTAAAATTCTAACTAAACTATCTAAAATATCTAATGAGTGGTCGCCAATAAATTATAAGCTTTAGCAAGAGTTAGACTTTTAAGCATTTATTAAGGAGAATAAGAATTTGGTAAAGAGAGAGAAAAAGGCCTAGATTCCTATCTATTAAAGGGAGAGCACATTTCTAGCTCCGCTCTCCACCAGAGTCCAAAGGAAAGAGTGCGAGTGAGCGCCAGTCTCTTCCTTCCTCCTCCCACTAGTCCACGTCACTTCCTGATGCCAAAGAAAAAGACTCCTGGTCTTGCCCTCAAAGACCTTCGCTTCATGGGCAGAACTCTTCTGCAGTAAGTATCCAGCAGGTGCCGCTATTCCAATCGTTACATTTATTAGAAAGTAATCATAGGAGCATTATTCAATGTTCCAATTAGCTATTCATAAAGGTTTTCTTTTATTTTAATCATAAAAGTATTTTATTATTTTCTAGTTACATGTAGAGATAGTTTTCAACATTTGTTTTTATAAGATTTCTAGTTTCAAATTTTTCTCCCTCCCTCCCTCCCTTCCCTCCCATCCCTCCCCCCTCCCCAAGACAGCAAGCAATCTGATATAGGTCATATATGTACAATCACATTGAACATATTTCTGCATTGGTCATGCTGTGAAAGAAGAATCAGAGCTAAAGAGAAAAACCTCAAAAAAAAAAGAAAAACAAAAAGAGTAGAAATAATATGGTTTAATCTGCTTCTAGATTCCACAGTTCTTTTTTTTTCTGTATTTGAAGAGCATTTTCCATCATGAGTCTTTTGGGACTATCTTGGACCATTGTATTGCTGAGAAAAGTCAAGTCTATCACAGTTGGTCCACACACAATGTTGTTGATACTGTGTACAATGTTCTACTGGTTCTGCTCATCTCACTCAGCATCAGTTCATGTAAGTCCTTCCAGGTTTCTCTGAAATCTACCTGCTTCTTGTTTCTTACAGAACGATAGTATTCCATTACATTCATATACCACAACTTGTTGAGCCATTCCCCAATTGATAGGTATCCCCTCAATTTCCAATTCCTTGCCACCACAAAAAGAGCAGCCATAAATATTTTTGTACTTGTGGGTCCTTTTTCCCTTGCATAAAGGTTTTCTTGAACTCAGTACATTAGGTAAGACAAAAAACAGCCTTCAGTTGTTTAAAAACTTATCATTTTTGTCAGGTCAAGATTCCCTCTCATGTACTTTAATTATTTTTTTGCATCTCAGTAGATGATGGTCTTTCTAAGTTGTTACAACTATAAAAATCCAACACCCAATGATCAATTCTCAAATGATGAACTCCTAAATATCCTTCTTGGGATATTTAGTATATGCTAATATATAATATATTATATTATATATAATATATTAGCATATATATTTGAGTAATCAAAGCCTTTTAAATTTAGTAGAAGGGATTGACAGGATTTTGATTCTAGCAGGCATAGTTTTCAAGACTTGAGGTTCACCTTTAAATCACCATGAGACATCAGAATATTGAAGAATATATATATATATTTTTTCTTATTAGACATGCAGAGAGCATGGGTTAGGTGTGTCAGCTCAATCTTAGGCAAGTATTAACATTATATCTTCTCTTCAGAGGGACATCCAGCCCACATTCTATGCATAGGCAATTGTCGGGTTCAACAACTCTACTCCTTGTTCTCCCAGAAAGCCCAAGAACATCAATTAAATCAATTAATGAGCATTAGGAAGTTTGAATTTGTGAATAAAATAGTTTATCTCCAATTACCTCTTTACAAGATTTGAGCTTCTTTGTTTGGATCTAGAAAGAAAACAATGTAGCAGCTTAAGAGGACCAGCCAATTCCATCGGGTCTAGTTATAAAAACAGTAATTCGGTCAAGCAATAACCCAGTCTAGTGGTAGAAGAGTTCTGGTTTGAAGGAATCCAATATGGTAGTTGGAGCCAATTCCTTTATAGGGAATTTTGAGGGGAGAGAGAGAGAGAGAGAGAGAGAGAGAGAGAGAGAGAGAGAGAGAGAGAGAGAGAATGAAAGTGTTCCTCTTTCAGCCCCTCCTCATTGACCATATCCTGAAAGACTCAACCCAACAGCAGGCAAAACATGAGGCTGAGATCAGGAAGAATGGTCTAGCAAGACAGTAATAGTGAGAGGAATCTGAAGAAAGACTATTTCAAGGAGAATGACCCTCCAGAGCAGAGATAAGTACTGGCTATGGACTCTTCAAAGGCACTGTCATTGAGATCCAAGAGATCTATACCTAAGGGTGATCTCCATGAGGACCTCATGAAAGGATAAAAAGGCATCCCATAGCTAGGAGCCATAAGTTACTCCTTTACTACATATGTTCCCTATATATGTTCCTAAAGTCCTTTGTTCTTTAAATTTGCTTCTGTTCTCCCTGTGTGTAATGTTGGAAAGTATCCTGTGACCTTCTGAGAGGATTGTTTTTGTATCTTTTGTTTTAGCTATTGCAAAATCTTTGTAAATGCATTTGCTAAAAATGTAACAGTTCTGGCTAATTGTTAGTGGAAAGCACATTAATGGAGGCTTGCAAGTGACTGGGTACTAGAAACCTAAGACCTCTGTGTTACCCCTAGAATCCTGAAAGCAGTTGTCAATCTCCTTCTGTAGATCTAGCCCAACTATATAAGTATAAATTGGGGAAATAACCCTGGAGCAGGGGTGTCCATAAACACCTATGCTTGTAAATTGCATACAAAATGGTGTTATTACTTTACCATTCTCAATTGTAAAATGAGAAAGCTGTATTCCAACATTCTAATTCTATGATCCTATCTACACTATGAAACTAATATATCAGCTAAAGAATCCCTGTGCCATTTATATAATTCAAGTATATTTCTATAAAAGTTCATGTACTCTATCTTTTAACTATAAAGTCTGATTTCTTTTTCAATATTAATATCACTCTTCTCCCCCAAACCATCCTGGGTATCATGTCATACAATTCTTAATATCATGACAATAAATTGGAACATAACTCTTTGTCAAATGTGGTCTTTTCTGCATTGGTCCATTGATTTTAACTCAAGGAATTTTTTCCCTTAAAATACACCTACTGAGCCAGTGGTACCACACTAGGTTTCTATAACATAATCATGGAGGTAATTTTTTTTCAGTCTTGTGAAGCAGGACTTGTGAAGCAGTACATTGATCTGAATATCAAATGGAATTTGCTTTTCATGACATCCCAAAGAAGAAAATATGTTTCAAGAAATCACATAAATTTCAGTAGCAATTTCTATGTGATTTTAATTTTAATTAGTGAGGCTACTATATTCAGCAGTTTTTGTTTTTGAGGGCATAGGAATAGTTCAAAGAGATACATAGGAATCATGGTCAGCCTGTAGTTGAAGTTTTGAATAAACTACTTTCAGGAGAGAAAGAAAAATATGATCATCTGATTGTCTAATATTTTTACTTATTCTTATTTTTTTTGTTTGTTTATCTAAGACTGGGTTTCCCTATCTCTCCCAAGTGGGAAGTGCTGTGGGCACTCACAGACACATGATATTTATGGAGATTTAACATGCTCCATTTTTCCAACTGGGAATAATTCAGCACTTTCTAGGCATCTAGTTGCCTTCCACGCTCAGGGGCTCCCCATATTGGCATTGGACTTGGAATGGAAACCTGATTGGTTTCAGGTCTACTGTAGCTCAGAACTGCCAAGTTCAAACAGTACAGAGAATGTCAGAGAGGATCTGAACTTAGGTCTTCCTGATTCCGAAGTCAGCCTTCAATCCAGGGTTTGAATATAATGCATAAAGCATACTTATTGTGAAATAATATGGGTCAATGCAATCTTAGACAGAATTCTCCTATATAATATGGGATAACTTTCTGACTGTAACCAATAAATTCACAAAAAGTTTACCTTACCTATAAAATGATCAACATTCATCTAATCCTTTCAAGATATCCAAGAATAAATGTTAGTGTGATATCATGAAAATAGCATTAGACCTGAAGTTTGAGTCATGGCTGCAGCACTGACTTGCCACATAACTTTGGGAAATCACAAAATCTATAAGTCTCAGTTTCCTCATCTGTGAAATGGGGATAATAATGCACCATCTTGACCTCACGAGGTTTTTCTGACCATCAGATGAGATAGATGGATGAAAACACTTGGTAAAGAACATAAGGCACTATATCAAAGTAAACTTTATTGGGGAGTGTGAAAGGTCCATATCTGTGATTTCATCAGTGTGAGGAACTCTTTGTATAAAAATTCTCCCCTACAGATGCAGATCAGCAACTTAACTGAAACATAGCTTATCGAGTTGCCCGCAGTCTTGAGAAGTTAAGTGACTCACTCATGTAGCTAAAGGAGAGGGGATGAGGAAGTGAGCACCATAAGTGTAGTGAGACTCTACAGGTAGTGATGAACGGTCCTTGTGTGGGGCTGGAAGGGAGTCCGAATGCGCATCTCTAGTCTTTTCTCCCCCACCCCTTTTTAAGGAAGATTTTCTTCCTTCCAAGAGGGGAAGCAGGAGATTAGGGCCAGGGGCCTCTCCTCTCTTCTCAGAGAGAAGGGGAAACCATGGTAGAAGCATATCTATGTGTTCCCTTAAATATTGTTCATCTAGGAGATAAGATCAGGTTCTATCTAACTTTTGATCACCTAGTCATTTTGTGGGGGAAGGGGGACCCCAAGCTTTATATCCAAGGCTTGACTCCTTCCCCACCTAATACAGTGAACACACATTCATACAATGAGCATATGTTCACACAATGAACACACGTAGAGAATAACAAAGAAATCTATTTATCCAAACCATTAAAAAACAGAAATCAGAGAAGGCATTCTTAGGAGAATATATACCAGACAATACAGAGTAAAGGAGCTTTCTTATTGGGAGCAATGTGCCTCAGCTCAACCAAGACGGAAGGTCCTGGTTTCACTCAAGGAGAAACGCCCAGACGTCTCCAGAGTAGGAGGCTGGGAATAGGGACTGACTTTGCCCCTCATGTCTTCCCAGAGTCTTATCCTTAAGCAACCTAAGGTGAGGTTGGCCTCTTCCATCTTCTTGAGGTTAAGTGACTTGACCAGGGCCACATAGATAGTAAGTGTCAAGTGTCTGAGGCCAGATTTGAACTCAGGTCCTCATGACTCCAAAATCTACTTTCTCAAATCTAGAAGCTTAATACTATTCTTGCTGAATTCCTGTTTACAGAGTCCCAAAGAGGGACTCCTATTTAAAGTGTTCCCGAAGGGGGGATTGACTAAGAACTGAATCTCTTGCCTCTCACCAGTTCTGTCTTGCCCCTTATTTAGGGCAGGGCCTTTATCTCCTTCAATGAGAAGAGAGTCCCATACCAATGGACTTTGGGACAAGGGCTATACCCATGGTAAAAAGTTAACACATACCAGTTGCAAGATTTGAACCCACTTCTTCCTGATTCTAAGATTAGCCATCTATCTACTATACCAAGCTGCAATCATCTAAAAATAATAACATATAGCAGTATGTGATGTAAGCCTTAAGTACAGCCACTGACTGGGCATATTTGCTATTTTCATTGAATAGCTATGACTATTTATCACTTGCTTTTGTTGTTGTTTTGTAAGTAGTGAAGAAATTATTTTTATCCTCAGGCAGACATGTAAGGAAGTGAGATGTCATAGGGAATAATATCAGCTTCATAGCTAGAGAAGCTGGTTTTGAATTCTGGTTCTCTCTGTACTTGCTTGACTTTGTGAAAGACACAAATTCTGTGGGCCTCAGTTTTCCTCATCTGATAAATGAAAAATTAGACCTTGGGGATCTCCAGGGTGCCTTGCCAAATTCTTCATGTTAAAGTGAATTGTTGAACTTACCACTTCAATGGGAAGTTTATGCATTTGGGTACAGGTTCTTTGATTAGTTGGTTACATTGTTTTTATTCTTCAGGCTAGCATTTATGTTCATGGATATAGCTGAAGAATAGGTATCTTCCTGTTATGGTTTGATTTACTTCCTGGCCTTCTAAAAGGCAATGGTTGAGTCACACTCCCCAGCTGCAGAAAAATGGTGTATTATCTGTTTTATGTCTGAAGGTAAAAATATTTACTCACGTTGAGTTTCTCCTGGAAAAGCAAGAGCTGTTTCCTCTATGTGACCCATTTTTATTTGCTACTTTGGAGAATGTAACTACTTTAAAGGCAGTCATCAAAATTTCATATTGAATTCAGCCAATGTCTCATATGGAATTGCATCTGGCTAGCTAGAAAGAAAAAAAAAATCTCCATCCATGCTGGAATGCTCTAAAAGTTAAAAGTCAGCCACTTAGAGGACATCCATCCCAACACCACTGGGCTGAATGGTATTATGTCTTGGGCTTTGCCTTACCCTGTTTCTTCCTATATCCATTGTCATCAGGCCTACTGAGTTTAACTCACAATAAAATCTATTTGCTCCACTAATTTCATTTTTATAAATCTCCTTTGAAATTAATACTTCATGGCATAGAAACAACCCAAGACTGCCTCGTGGTATTCATTACACTGGTTGTAAAGTGATTGGCCATTCACCTAGAATAACTGCTTATTAAAACTAAATGCAATAAATACTAGGAAATGTGTAAGGTAATTTGGCCACTTAGCAAAGCTATGGCCCGTTAAGCTATCAGTGGGCAATGAGCTTTCTGTGAAGCTGTGTTGCGTCGATCTGCAGTATGTCCCTGTGTTGCTGTTGTTGTTTACAAGGTTGTGAGTTGGAATGGTCTCAGTCCAGTTATTAACAAACAGGTGTCTTCATTATACAGCTGCCCCCAATAACATAAAATGACTCCCTTGCTGAAGATCTCATCAAAGAGGCTGGAGACTGAATTCACATGGAGACAGATTTGATCACTGAACTGATCTCCTTAATTTCTGCTTGGGAAGGAAAGGTTAGCCCCATGGTCTAATGGCTACGCCAAAAAAGAGGTTTTACTTAGGAGACTTTCACCAGTAGTAAAGACCAATTTTATGTCTCTGAGTAGCAGGTTTTGGTTGAATTTTTCAAAGACAATTGTGCCGGTTATACTCGAGGATTATAATAAATAAGCAGGAGAACTTGCTATACATAGCTGTAATACAAACAGGGAGGGGGGGGGGGAAACAGTGTATTCCAATAAACAAACAAAACAGGAAAGACACGCTTAGTACTTCAAAGAAAGTTGGCCTCCATATGAGATAAAAAGGAAAACATGCTGGTTAACCATTTATAGAGAAGTCTTAAAAGACACTTTTTAAAAAATCATCCACAGAGGATCATAGATTTAGAACTGGGAGGTATCTTAGAGGCCATTAAATATAACCCCATCATTTTATAGATAAAGAAAGTGATCAATCAATAAACACTAAGTATCTACTATGTGCCAGGTGATGCACTAAGTTCCAGAGATACAAAAATGAGCTAAAGACAGTCTCTGCCCTCAATGAGCTTACAATCTAATGGAGATGGCAACATGGAAACCAATAAATACAAAAAGCTATATAAAAGATAAATGGGAAGTTGTCCTTTGTTCTCGAAGAGGATCATGAAATCAAGGTGATGTCATGACTTACTGTGAAATGGATTTAAATGAAGAAGGGCTATGCAAGGTCACCAACCTCACTCACTCCTCTGAAACCAACCGTGTCCAGGGGCAAGATATAATTAGGGTGACTGGAGATGGCCCCGAATATTTTAAGGCAATTTGGGGTTGCCCAGAGTCACACAGCTAGTAAGTGTCTGAGGGAAGATTTGAACTCAGGTCCTCCTAACTCCAGGGCCAGTGCTCTATCCACTGTGCCACCTAGCTGCCCCTAAATGGGAGGTAATGAACAGAGGGAAGAAATGAAAATTAAGAGTAATTGAATGGGGCAGCTAGGTGGTGCAGTAAACCCCCATTGCCCTGCAAAAAAGAAAAAAAAAGAGTAATTGAAGAAGACTTTGGGTAGAAGATGGAATTTTAGTCAGGGGACTTAAAGGAAGCCCGTGAAAGGTCAGTAATCCCAGAGCAGGAAGGTGGAGAGGCATTCCAAATAAAGCACAGCTAGAAAGAATGCCAAGAGCCCAGAGATGGAGTGTCTTGTTCAGGACCAGCCAGGAGGCCAGTAGTCAGTAGATTCAAAAGACATCCATGGTGGGGAGGTAAGGCATAAGGAAGACTGAAAAAGGTAGGAGGGTGGCTAGGTTATTGAAGTGCTTCTGAGTCATAGAGAGTTTAAGTGACTTGCCTGTGGTCAAAGAGTTAGCAAATATCTGAGGTGGAATTTGAACCCAGGTATCCCTGACTCCAGTCTACTGTTCTATCCACTTCACAGCTGTGATGCTCACTGGACTTGATAACCAAATTAACTGAGTTTTGAGCTCCATTTTTTTTTAAACACAAACTAATCCAGGTCTCTTAAACACTCTTGTCCTTTCTTCCCCTATGAAACTTATATAACAATATTTTGCCCTCACCAACAATGTTGTAAGGATATTCAGGAGGGGTCAGTTATAAGGGAAGTGGAAGAAAGGGCTTGATAAATATTATTTACCATAGGTCTATCATCTCATCCCAGGCTGTTGTCAACCACCGTTATCTAAAAGAGCATAAAAAAATTCAAATATGTTCTGTCACCATCTTGAAGTACATCGGACCTAGTTTGTTTGGACTTGGAATAGTTAAAAGAAGTCATGCAAGAAATGTGAACCTTTTGGGAGATCCACAGCTTTGTGAGCGCCCACAGTAAATATGGAAATAACTTACATCACCAAGTGAAATTTACTGCCATTTTTCCTTTGAAAATTCCATTTGGATAGTTGTTCAGGTGGAATTGTTGTTTTGATGCTGTGCAGAGTAGAAGGGCTTAGAAGAATATCTTACAGGCCACACAAAAGTTACTTTTTTTTCTCTTTTTGGTCCTCTGACAAACAGAACATTCTTCCAGTTATTCATTAAGAAGACATGTATCTCAAACCATACTTTAATTATATTATACAGTGCAATTGATATTGATTTCCTTTGCTCATTACTTCAGAAGCTAAGAAAATGAAATCTTATAGGGATCAATGCAATGTTCTACACTTGGGCACAAAATATTAGACTGAGAAGGTCTGACCAGATGATGTGGAAAAAAAAGCCTAAGCAGTTGCCAATGATATAAGATGACTATGCATTCAAGTATGACTCCGGCAACCAGTAAAGACAGTGCCATCATATTTACAGAATTCTAGCTATAGTAGCATAGATGGTTTTTGTTTTTTCCTACATTTTTGATATGTTAGGCCCTTAAAAAGGCAGAAGTACAGAACTAGCAAGGCCTTGGGGTTACTATAACCTGCCAATCTCAAGGGATCCTGAAATTTCCCATTCTGGTAGGATACATTTTTTGTCTTATTTTTATTTATTTTTTTTGTTTGGGTTTTTTTTCTTGCCCTTAGTAACAAACATACCTTTGACCGCTTGCCCTATTCTGTAAGCATCATCGTAACAAAGATTTAAAAGTAAAGTGGAAAAAATCCAGTTCAACAAAAGCAACAAACATATCAACTGTGTCTGAAGGCATATGCACGAAAAGAAAAGCCGGTCATTGAGGCATCTTTTTAAAAGTGGAAGAAAAGAATCAAAGGGAGGTCAGAAAGGCCAGACAAACAACATGGTGTTGAAAGCCACAAGTTGAATTTATTATATACTTTAAAAAAAGGAAGCTGTACATAATAGAGACCTGTAGTTTCATGTACAGTTTTCTTATTTTTTATGTGCTACAGTGAATTTGCAAATGCCCATTTATGAAGTGAGGAATAAAAGTTAATTTTTTAATGTTTAATTCAAAAATTAATTTCTGAATGTATTGGTAGTATTCCACATCCCTAGTCCTGATCCTAGAAAGGGAGAGAGAGAGGTACATATTTTTCAATTCATCTCTGGGGCCAATTTTGGTCATTATAATGACATGTCATTCAGTTAATTTTTGTTGTTGTTGTTGCTTCTTTTTTTTTCATTATTATAGTAATTTCTGTATATAGTTTCTTGATTTTATCAGGCAAACTTTAATATTTCACTGAAACAAAAAGTGAAGCTATTTTCAAGAGCTCCCCCTCTTCCTCCCCTGATCAGTTTGGGTCATTCAGATGCCCTCTATCATTATCTCTTCCTTCACCCCTATAATCACTTGAAGGAGTGGTCTTTCTCCTTGCTAAGACAAACCCTTCTACATGAACAATCATCTCAAGCAGATTGTCTCCCCTGTCATCCCCACTCTTTCACTATTTTCATCCTCTCTCCCGACTACTCCCTGCCGCCTATGAAAATATGAAAACATCCATGTCTCCCTTATCCTGAAAGTCTTTCACTAGATCTATTCATCCCCAATAGACATCATCCAATACTCTCCTCTCTTTTGTGACTAACCTTCTTAAGAAAGCCATCTATAATCAATGCCTCCACTTCTTTTTGTTTCACTCTGTTCTTAACTCTTTACAATCTGGATTCCCACCTCATCATTCAAATGAAGCCGTTCTTTCCAAATTAATTAATTAATTACTAAATCAACTAGTCTTTTCCTGATCTTCATCAATCTTGATCTCTCTGTAGCCTTTGAACGCTTAATCACCCTCTTCTCCTTAATACTTGCTTCCCTCTAAGTTTCTGTGACATTACTCTATCCTGGCTTTGTGCCTATCTTTTTGATTGCTCCTCTTAGTTTCTTTTGCTGGATCTTCATCCAGGCCACACCTCTTCATTCTGGGCCTCTTCACTTCTCGCTCTATGCTATTTCCCTAGTACTGCCATGGATTCAATTATCATCTCAATGTTGGTGATTCTCAAATCTACTTATCCAGCCCTAACCTCTTTTTTTTTTTTTGAGGCAATTGGGGTTAAGTGACTTGCCCAGGGTCACACAGCTAGTAAGTGTCAAGTGTCTGACGCCAGCTTTGAACTCAGGTGCTCCTGAATCCAGGGCCGGTGTTCTATCCACTGCACCACCTAGCTGCCCCAGCCGTAACCTCCTTCCAAACTTTCTTACTCACATCTCCAGCTTCCTATAGGAGTACTCAAATTGGATGTTCCGTAGACATCTTAAACTCAACATGTACAAAACTGAACTCATTACCTTTTTCCCCAAGTCTTCCTCTCTTCCAAAGTTCTCCATTACAGGGAGGGCACCAACATCAATCAATCAGTCAATATTCATTAAGTGCCTACCATATTCCAGATACTGTGCTAAGCTCTGGGGATACAAAAAGAGGCAAAAGACTGCCCTTGCCCTCAAAGAGCTCACAATATAATGGGGAAAATATTCTTCCAGTCACCCACACTCACAACCCAGATGTCATCCTCACCTCTTCAATTTCACCCTTCATATCAAATCTATTGCCAAATACTGCTTTTACCTTTATAACATTTCCCCTCTCTCCTCTAAAGCTACCACTGGGATGGTACATACCCTCATTATCTTGTGCCTAGACTATTGTAATAGCCTGCTGATTAGCCCATCCTCCACAAATTGATCTTCCCAAAGCACAGGTCTAACCATCCTCTCTCCCACCAACTCCCTATTCAATAAATTCCACTGGCTTCCCATTATTTCTGAAACACAATTGCTTCCTATCATTTCAAGGATTATCCTACTTTATCCCACCCTGGTTAGACCACATATAGAATATTGTATTCAGTTCTGAATGCTTTATTTTCAGAAACACATTAACAAATTGAAGCATATCTAGAAAAAAGGTGACAAGAATGGGAAGAGAACCAGATACCATACCATCTTATTGTCAATAATAATATCTAGAAAAGGTTAGCCTGGAGAAGAGATGCTTAGAGGGTGAGGGCATGGGAGAGGGGAATGATTGCTCTCTTTGAATATTTAAAGAACTATCATATGGAAAAAGCATTAGTAGTGTTTTGCCTCTCCTTAGGGGTCAGAATGAAAGATATTGTTGCTGTTTTTAAAACTACTTGTTGTGATGGTCTCAGTTCTACTATTAACAAACAGGTGTCCTCATTATATGGCTACCCCAAATAGCAACCAGCAAATCCCTTGTTGACAATATCAGCAGAGACCAGAGACTCAATTCACATGATGACAAATTCAATCACTATAGTGATGCCCATAACTCTTGCTTGAAGGCCAAATATACAAATTGCCCAGAGGTAGATTTTTACTCATTGTAAAGGAGGAAAAACTACCAAGTTGTCCAAAAAGTAAACTGGACTTCCTATAAGTTAGTGAGTTCCCTATCCCTAGACATCTATAAGCAGAGTCTAGATGACTTCCTCTCAGGGTTATTGTAGTGGGGATTAGTGTTCATTAGACCAGAGGGCCTCTGGAGCTTGAAATTCTAAGAATAAAGAGGACAAAATGAGTTTTATGTTAAGTGATGCAGAATGTATACCACATGCACATCAAATAACTCTTCTACTTTTAATGAATTAGGATTCTTTATTTTATTTTACTAAGGTTTATTGGTGCTTTATTATATGAAAAGAACCTTCTTCATTGAATTCTCCCTTGAAACAGAAAAAGTTTAGCATAATTGAACAAGGAAAATGTCATATACTGTTCCTTTGGTTCCCCACTTCTCTCTTGAAAAGAGGAGAGAGTTTCTCGATCTCTTCTCTGGATCAAGATTGGTCATTGCAAATCATCTCAGGTCATGGTCACTGTTGCTCATTTACATTAAAGTAGCCACTATGTCTATTGTTCTCCTGGTTCTTCTTCCTTCACTTTTCTTTTCATCAGTTCATATGTCTTCCTTCTACCTTACTTTTTTTTTTAAGTATTTCATTATTTTCCAGTTACATATAAGGATAGTTTTCAACATTTGTTTTCACAGGATTTTTAGTTCCAAATATTTTTTTCTCCCACCCTTCCTTCCCTCCCTCCTCCCCAAGATGGAAAGCAGTCTGATATAGGTTATATATGTACATTCACATTAAGCATATTTCTACATCAATCATCTTGTGAAAGAAGAATCAGAGCACAAGGGAAGAACCTCAGAAAAGAAGGGAAAAAAAACAGTCCAAAAGTAGAAACAGTACGGTACAATATGCATTCATAATTCACAGTTCTGTTTTTCTGGATGTTGAGAACATTTTCTATCATGAGTTCTTTGGAACTGTTTTGGATTGTTGCACTGCTGAGAAGAGCCAAGTCTATCCCCATAGTTCATCACACAATGTTGCTGTTACTGTGTACAATGTTTTCCTGGTTCTGCTCCTCTCAGTCAACATCAGTTTGTGTAAGTCCTTCCAGTTTTCTCTGAACTCCTCCTGCTCATCATTTCTTACAGCACAATAGTATTCCATTAACATTCATGTACCATAACTTGTTTAGCAATTCCCCTATTGATGGGCATTCCCTTGATTTCCAATTCTTTGCCATCACAAAGAGAGCTGCTATAAATATTTTTGTACATGTGGGTCTTTTACCCTTTTCCATGGTCTCTTTGGGATACAGACCTAGCAGTGGTACCACTGGGTCAAATCTACCTTACTTTCAAAGATTAGTTATTCATACTCATCATTTCTTATTGGGCAATCATCTTCAATCACACATATGCTACAATTTGTTCAGTTATCCATTTTACCTCTAGGCTTGTCTTATTTTTATTCTGCTACCACAAAAAAAAAAGAAAGAAAGAAAAGAAAAAGAAAAAATGCTTCTCTGACTATTTTGGAATATAGGGGAACTTTTTTCCCTTCATATAATAAGGATAAATCTTTAATTTTCTATATTTGTGAATAATTTACCACAAATACCTGAGAGAATCAGAGAATGTTAGAACTATAAAGGCTTTTAGATAATATCTACTACAACTTCCTCTTATTAAAGATACCTAGGGACAAAGAGATTAAGTAAGGTGCCCAAAATAACAGCAGCTCTGAGCCCAGAGCTCAGAAAACAGAAGTCTTAGGCAAACTGAGTCCCGTTGGCTAACTTCAGCTTGCTATTTAAATCTCAGTGCAAAGCCTCATGAAACCTTTTCTTTTAAAAAATGGCTTTTATTTTCACATCCTAGTCATTTCCAACCCAATATATCTGGGGGTCTGCTGCACTCAGCTCAGACCAGCTTGAGTCAATTGTTAAATTTTCAATTAACACTTCAGAAATCTGCAAATGCTACAAATCAGTACTTGGTTTATTGTTTTGTTGGCTGTCTAGGCTTAAGAAAGTGATGCAGAAAATGTTAATAATGCAGATTATGCCTTTAAAGGTATGGGACATACCTTTTGTTCTGTTTTCAGAAGGTCAGTTATTGAATATTTAACAACACACATCCAATATATCACTACTGCCGCTAAATAAACCCCTCCTTTGAAATGAAAATAACAGTACATTAAAAATAGCTTCCCATAATGTAAGTAAATGACTATATATGCAATATTCCCAACCCATAGTCTCCCACTTCTCTATTTAAAGAAAGGAGATAATTTCAAGACTTCAGTTTACGAAAGAGGTGAAATATTCCTTAAAGCTATAATCAGCTTTTAAGGGACAACTAGGTGGTGCAGTGGATAAAGTACTGCCCCTGAAGTTGGGAGGTTCAAATCCCACCTCAGACACTTACTAGCTGTGTGACCCTGGGCAAGTCACTTAACCCCAATTGCCTTAAATACCTGTGGCCATCTCTAGTCGTGCTGATATTATATCTTGCCAGTGGACCCAGATGGCTCTGGAGGAGAGAGTGAGGTTAGTGACCTTGCACAGCCCTCCCTCATTTAAATCCAATTCAGTGCAAGGCAAGACATCACCCTGATATCATGGTCCTCTTTGAGAATGAAGGACAAACAACAACAATCAGCTTGTAAGTAATATTTTTTTTTCAAATTTCTTGATGCAGAGAGATAATGGAGCCATGGATTCCAACTACCATTTCTGTCAAGAAAAAAACTTTTAAAATGTGGCTCATATAATTCTGCTTCAATCACCATTTTTGTCAGTGCCCACCCTCCCTCTTTTTAAAAATGTTATTAAGTACTTTAACTAGATCAGATGATTGTGTAATAAAAGCAGAAACATCACTTGAATGTAAGGCAGACTGCATTCCATTCAGTCCTTGGACTCAGCTCCTCCTAAAAGCAGAAACTCTACCCTAACAAAGGATTCTAGATGACAGATACCCTGGAAGTTAGGGTTTATTTTAGACTTGACATCTTCTGGTGAAAAGGAGCTGGAAATAGTTAATTCATAAATCATCGTCTAAGCTGTGGAAGTTTTCATGATTGCGGCTGCAGGGGTATGTAGGAGAGCTGTGTGTTATCTAGTGCCAACGTTCCAGTGACTACTGTACTGAGTTCTGTCCCTATAGCCCCAGAATAGAGTCAGGGTATTGGTCAATTGCCCACCAGGGAATACTTTAAAAAAAGAAATACAGCGGGGCAGCTAGGTGGTGCAATGGATAGGGCACCGGCCCTGGATTCAGGAGGACCTGAGTTCAAATCCGGCCTCAGACACTTAACACTTACTAGCTGTATGACCCTGGGCAAGTCACTTAACCCCAATTGCCTCACTTAGAAAAACAAACAAACAAACAAACAAAAAAGAAATACAGCATTAGTAACTCTGGGGTCCAGTTCTAATAATGAAGTCAGGGTTTTGGCTCTAAGAGATCACGTAAACAGTAGTTCTAAAGGGACACCTCTGCATACGCAAATTCTGGGAGAAGAGATCAGCCAAAATTTTTTAGGTTCTTGAGTACATGTAATAGATTTTGTTTCCTTTCCATAAACAAACATTCTAGCAGCAGCTACATAATATGGTAGACAGAACACTAGACTTTGGGTCAAGAGGAACCTAGTTCAAATCCTCCCTCAGATACTAGCTGAGTCTGAGTAATAACTTAACCTCTTCCAGCCTCAGTTGGGGATAATAATAGCTTCCACACACTAGGATTGGGGCAGCTATGTGGTACATGAGATAGAACACTGGACATTGAATCAGGAAAGAGCTGAGTTCAATACTGGCTGTGTGACCCTGAACAAGTCACTTCACTGCTGTCTGCCTCAGTTTCTTCATCTGAAAAATAGGAATAATACCTACCTCACCTACCTCACAAAAATGTCGTAAGGACAAAATGAGAGAATGTGTGAAGTGCTCTACAAACCTTAAAATCCTACATAAGTGTTACCTGTTACTAGGATTACACCTTCTTAAGACTCACCAGCCAAAAATAATAAGTTACACAGAGCTTTAAGATACTTTTTCTTACAAAACACAAGATCACCATTCAATTTAGAAACTTATCTATAATGCCATCGATGCAAACCATCTAGAATATAGCTAGAAATTATATAAGGCTTTGAGGTTAACAAAGAGGTTTATAAATATCAAGTCATTTCATCTTCACAACAACTCTGCAATGTAGGTGCTGTTATAAGTCCCATTTTATAGATGAGGAAACTGAGACTGAGAAAGACTAAATGACTTGCAAAGAGTCACATAGCGAGGAAGTATCAAGAGGCCAGATTTGAAATCAAGTCATCCTGACTCCAAGTCGATGACTCTATCCAATATGACATCTAACTAACCTACTGAAAGTTAATAGTTCTTCAAGAGTGTTATCATTTAGTCCAACTCTTCATGGCCTGTTTTGGAGTATTCTTGGCAAAGATACTGGAATGGCTTGTCATTTCCTTTACCAGCTCATTTTATAGAGGAGGAATCAGAGGCAAATAGGGTTAAGTGACTTACCCACGGTCACACAGCTATTAAGTGTCTGAGGCCAGATTTAAACATGTCTTCTTGACTCCAGGCCCAGTACACTGTGTCACCTAGCTGCCCACTTCAAGAATAACTAGGGCTAAAAAACAAAACAAAACAAACAAAAAAAAAAAAACCCTAATCACCCTGAGACCAAACTAGTGATGAACCACTATGAATTTACCTCAGGCCACAGAGAGACAGCAATTACTGAACTTCTACATAACACTTTCCGAATTCTAGGACCTGACAAAACTTACACTCTATTGTCATTGCCTCTGAGAACTCAAGGTTACCTCCACACCCCATCTAAAACTCATTAAAAAAAAAAAAGGAGATGAATTATCAAAACAATCTGGTACTGGCTAAGAAATAGAGGGGTGGATCATTGGAATAGAATAGGTACAAATTACGGTATATTAAATAACTATAGTAATCTAGTACATGATAAACCTAAACTCATTTTTGACAAAAACTGCTAGGATAACTGGAAAACAGTATGGGAGAAACTAGGTGTAGACAAACATCTCACACAGTATGCTAAAATAAGGTCAAAATGGGTACATGATTTACACATAAAAGGTGATACCATAAGCAAATTAAGAGAGTATGAAATAGTTGATCTGTCAGGTTTATGGACAGGGCAAGAACTTAGAACCAAAGAAGATATAGAAATGTCTACAAAATGTACAACAGGTAATTCAATTATATAAAATTTAAAATAAATTTGCACAAACAAAAGCAATATTACCAAAATTATATGGACAGCAGAAAACTGGCAAAAAATTTTGCAACAAGTTATCCCTGATAAAGGTCTAATTTCTTAAATATATAAAGAACTAAATCAAATTTATAAAAATACAAGTCATTCCCCAATTGATAAATAGTAAAAGGATATGAAGAGGGAGTTTTCAGACAAAGAAATCAAAGCTATTTATAGTCATATGAAAAAAATGCTCTATATCACTATTGATCTGAGAAATGTAAATTAAAAAAACTCTGAAGTACTACCTCAAACCTATCAGGGTGGCAAATATAACAAAAAAAGAAAAATGTTGGATGTTGAAGGGGATGTGGGGAAACTGGGACACTAATCCACTGTTGGTGGAGTTGTGAACAGATCCAACCATTCTGGAGAGCAATTTGGAACTATACCCCCAAAAAACTATCCAACTGTACATATCCTTTCACCCAGCAATACCACTGCTATGCTTATATACCAATGATGTCCCTAAAAAGAGAAAAAGACTTACTTGTACAAAATTA
The DNA here is from genome assembly GCF_019393635.1 of Dromiciops gliroides. Classification (NCBI taxonomy): domain Eukaryota; kingdom Metazoa; phylum Chordata; class Mammalia; order Microbiotheria; family Microbiotheriidae; genus Dromiciops; species Dromiciops gliroides. Next base: position 212,049,875 of record NC_057866.1, on the reverse strand, counting down.
TTTTTCACCGTTCTTTTTTGTGGTGGCTAAGAAATGGAAATTAAAGGAATGCCCATCAATTGGGGAATGGCTAAACCAGCTGGTATATGATGGTGATGCAATATTATTGTACTGTAAGAAATGACAAGCAGGATGATATCAGAAAGGCCTGGAAAGAATATTATAAATTGATGTATAGTGAAGTGAGCCAAACCAGGAGAATGTTGTGCACAATGACAGCAATATTATTCAATAAAGAACTGTGAATGACTTTAACAATTTTCAGCAATACAAGGATCTAAGACAATCCCAAAGGACTAATGATGAAGCATACTCTCCATCCCCAGAGAAAGAACTGGTATTGATTGAACACAGATTGAAGCATGCTATTTTTTCACTTTATTTTTTATTTTTTCTGTTGAATGTTCTTATACAAAATGAATAATATGGTAATGTTTTACATAATTGCACATATATAACCTATATCTGAATGCTTACCACCTCAGGGAGGGGGTAAAGGAAGGAAAGGAAAGAGGGATAGAATTTGGAACTCAAAACTTTAAATAAAAGTGTTTATTAAAATTTTTAAAAGGAAAAAATGTTTCTTGGTTTAGTTTGCAATTAGGTGCCATTATAAAAATAGTTATGAAATTAATATTAAAATGTGAAAAGTAAATATTCTCTCACCCTTCCCAGAAACTCCAAGCAGTTTACAAAATGACTTATGAGAAACAGGTAGAAAGAGATGTATATTTTATAGATTTTTTTTTTAAACGAGGCACAAAGAATGATGCCTTCCTTATAGTTCATTTGGGGATTCTGGAGGTTAGAGAAGGTAGAATAAAACTTCCCAGGTGTGTTCAAGAATCCCAGGGAAAAGCAGTCAGCATGTGGCTCTGTCAAGTTTGAGGCACTCCCAAAGCACGGGAAAGGAAGTTCCCTACCCTCCAGATGTTCACCTGAGCAAGGCACCTTGTGCGTGTGTCCCTTTCACTGGGGGTCAGAGGTTAAGGAAGTTATTTGCCATAAACTTAGTTTTATGAAAAAATAGCCCTTTAGATCTATGTTTTTAAAAGCATAAAATAAAATATATAGGATTACAAAGGAAAACAATAACAGTGAAATACAGTTATCAAATGTCAAAAATAATTATAAGCCCACAGACCTCAGGTTAAGAACACCTGTCTGGCACTAGCTGTACAATGTTGGTTATTCAATTACATCAGCAGCTCAGCTCCAATCCAGGACTAACTCTTAAGGGATTTTGAGATGGAGCAGAGCAGGGAAGGGAGAAGTTCTAGTCAAAATAACTCTATTTTTCTCATTAAAATATGAAATAAGCTTCTTTGTCAAGAGGTAGAAGGTGGGGTGGTATGGGAAGATTGAGAAAAGGTTTGGAATAATAACTATGGAGAATATGCATATTAATAGGTACAAATGAAGAAGCCAAGGCATTTAAAGAAGCTGAAGAGGGGAGGGAGGGTATTGAGCATTACTGAGCCAGCAAAGTCCCAAAAGATAAAAGAAAGGATGATATCAAGAAAACAGTCATTGATAAAGCTCTGGGGAAAGAGAAGAGACATCTTTTTCTTCCCAGGGAAAGATCAAGAATAGGTGTAAACCCAGATGATAGAGGTTGGAAAGAGTCAAATGTAGACAAAAGGAGGTTAAACAGATTAAAAGAAAAAAGATATGATGGGGAATAGGAGAACTGATAGTTAAAAGTGGCTGTTCTCAGAGATGGGGAAGTATCTAGGAGGAAGATAAGTGTGGTCAAGAAATGTGGTCCCCTGGGGCAGCTAGGTGGCACAGTGGATAAAGCACCGGCCCTGGATTCAGGAGGACCTGAGTTCAAATCCAGCTTCAGACACTTGACACTTACTAACTGTGTGACCCTGGACAAGTCACTTAACCTTTATTGCAACTGCAAAAAGTTAACAAGTAGATGATAGATAGATAGATAGATAGATACATAGATAGATAGATGAATAAATGATAGATTGATAGATAGATAGATAGATGAATAAATAAATTAATAAATTGATGAATGAATGAATGAATGAATGAATGAATGAAAAAATAAATAAACAGAGATGTGGTCTAGAAGATGGCCATTCTGCTAGGTGCATGGCCAAAGTGAGGATAAGGTCATTAGGTCTGAACTTCAGTATTATTCCCAGACCCTGGAAACAGGAGTTTTATGCAATGACCTCTATTTAAACTTGTTTCAAAGAATGTATTAAAAAATAGTCCCCTTCAAAGTCATCGCTCCTGCTTTCAGTGACATCAAATGACCATTTTGTATTAACTTTTGCATATGCTTATTTATTTTGTTTATAGGAGGCTGTGTAGTATAATCTATTGAATACTGGCCTCAGAGCCAGGAAAACCCAGGTTAAATTCTTGCTTGACAAACTGCCTTTGTCCCTAAAGAAAACATCTCCATTCGCTTTCTAAACCTGAGTGTGGATAGATAGATAGATAGATAGATAGATAGATAGATAGATAGATAGATAGATAGATAGATAGATAGATAGATAGATAGATAGATAGATGGATGCATGGATGCATGGATTCATGGATGGATGGATGGATGGATGAAAGATGGAAAAAGAGAAGGATAGATCAGAGATAGAGATTAGAAATAGAAATATATATGTGTGTATATATATATGCATATATATGTGTGTATATTTATAGGCTATATATATATATATATATATATATATATATATATATATATATGCTAGATGACACCATGAATTGAGTGTCAACCTCTAATCAGGAAGACTCATCTTCTTGAGTTCAAATCTGGCCTCAGACACTTAGTAGCTTTGTGACCCTGGACAAGTCACCTAACCCTGTTTGCTTCAGTTTCCTCCTCTGAAAAAAATAAGTTGGAAAAGAAAAAGGCCAAATACTCTAGTATCTTTGCCAACAAAACCCCAAATGAGGTCATGAAGGGTCAGACATGACTGAAACGACTGAATAACAACAAATATCTATATGCACATAGATACATACATATATGTAAACATTTTGATAATTGCATTTCAACATAATTTGTCTCCTTTGGAATCATGTGTATTTTATTTTATACCTTTTAAATGTATATTCTGAAATGGGGTACATAGGCTTCACCAGATTATCAGAGGGATCCAGGACACACACACACACACACACACACACACACACACACACACACACACACAATAAGTTGAGAACTCCCCCTGCTCTAAGACTATAATTTGCAGGGAAGCTGTCAACCTGATGAAGTAAGTCTTCTCATTTAGAAGTTCCCTACATCAAAAAAACAAAAAATAAAGAACAAAAACAGAGATCTTATCCCTATCATATCTATATACAAATTTATACAACTTCTGTCTCTCCCAACAAAATAGAAGCTATTAGAGGATAGAGACTGTCTCATTGTTATTTTTATAGCCTCATCCCCTGATACAGTCCCTGGAATACAATCAATCAATGAATGAATATTTATTAAGCACCTACTATGTGTCAGGCACTATCCTAAGCACTGAGGATATAAAAAGTGGCAAAGGACAGTCCATACCTTCAAGGAGGTCACAATCTAATGGTGGAGAAACTTATGAACAAAAATATACATCATAAGAAATAATTACCAGAGGGAAAGCACTAGAATTAAGAGGGATTTGGCAAAGTTTCCTGTTCAAAGTGGGTTTTGAAGGGCAGCTAGGTGGCACAGTGGATAAAGCACCAGTCCTGGATTCAGGAGGACCTGAATTCAAATCCAGCCTCAGACACTTGATATTTACTAGCTGTGTGACCCTGGGCAAGTCACTTAACCCTCATTACCCCGCCTGCTCCCCCCCCAAAAGAAAGTGGGATTTGAGTTGGTTCTTAAAGGAAGCCAGGGAGTATTCTTAGCAAAGGAGGGAGAACCTTCCAGGCATGGAAGACAGGCAGAATGCCCAGAGCCAAGAGTTGGAGTATCTCAGTAGTGGAACCCAGGAGACCAGTGTCACTGGAGAAGCCTGGACCAATGAGAAGAGGCTGGGTTATAAAGAGCTTTGAATGTGAAACAGATCATTTTGTATTTGCTCCTGGAAACATTAGGGAGCCAGTGGAATTTTTTGAGTAGGAGGTGACAAGATCCAAACCATGCTTTAGGAAAATCGCTTTAGTGGCTGAATGGTTGTTGTTGTTGTTGTTTGTCCTTCATTCCCAAAAAGAACCATGACATCTGGAAGTGATGTCATGACTTGCAGTGAATTGGATTAAAGTGAGGGAGAGCTGTGCTGTCACCGCCCTCACTCTCTCCTCCAGAACTATCTAGGTTCAGTGCCAAGATATATATCAGCATGACTGGAGATGGCCCTGGATATTTAAGGTCACTAGGGCTAAGTGACTTGCCCAGGGTCACACAGCTAGTAAGTGTCTGAAGTGAGATTTGAATTCAGGTCCTCCCAACTTCAGGGCCAGTACTCTATCCACTGCACTACCTAGCTGTCCTCAGCTTAATGGAGGATGAATTGGAGAGGGAGAGACTTGAAGCAGGCAGACCCAACCGGAGGATATTACAACGGTCCAAGTGTGAGGTGATGAGGGTCTTCACTAGGGGTGGTGATGCTAAGGAAGAAAAGGGGAACAAACTTGAGAGATGTTGCAAAGGGGAAATCAACAGGCCTTGGCAACAGCTTGGATATGGGGGTTAAGAGATAGTGAGGAGTTGAGCATAACTCCTAGGTTATGAGCCTAAGGTACAGGGAGGACAGCATCACTGTCTATAGTAATAGGTTATAGTAGGTATTTAATAAATGCTTCTTGATCGATTAAAGTAAGGGAGGTAGCTAGGAGGAGCAGTGGGTAGGTAGGGCACTAGACCTAGAGTCAGAAAGTCCTAAGTTCAAATCCAACCTCAGACATCGATTGGCTGTATAAACCTGGACGAGTCACAACTTCTGCCTGCCTTAATTTCCTCCCTTGTAAAGGGAACATAATAACAATAACACCTCCCCCACAGGATTGTTGTGAGGATCAAATGAGATAATATTTGCAAAGTGTTTAGTACAGTGCCTGGAATGCAGTAGGGACGTGCTTAATAAATGGTTTTCTTTCAGAGAGAGACAGAGAGAGAAAGACAGACAGAAACCCACAAAGACAGAAACAGAGACAGACAGAAAGAGACAGAGACACACAGAGACAGAGAGAGACACAAAGACAGACAGAGAAAAGCAGAGGGAGACAGAGACAAAGAGGGACAGAGACACAGAGACAGACAGAGACAGAGATAATCAGAGAGAGACAGAGTCAGAGAGGCAGAAAGAGACAGAGACAGAGAGGCAGAGACAGAGACAGACAGAGAGGCAGAGAGAGACAGAGACAGAGAGACAGAGACAGAGACAGACAGAGAGGCAGAGAGAGACAGAGATAAAGAGAGACAGAAACAAAGACAGAGACAGAGAGACAAAGAGAGACACACAGAGATAGTCACAGAGACAGAGACAAAGAGAGACAGAAAGACAGAGACAGACAGAGAGATATAGATATAGAGACAGAGAGAGATAGACACAGAGACAGAGACAGAGTCAGAGAGACAAAGACATACAGAGAGACAGCGACAGAGAGAGACAAAGAGAGACACAAACAGATAGAGATAGACAGAGACAGAGACAGACAGAGACATACAGAGAGACAAAGAAAGAGACAGAGAGACAGAGAGATTGAGAGCGAGCATGTGGCAGTTTCTGTGAGTGTAGCATCCCTTCAACAAGGGCAGCCATCAAGACTCATAAATGACATGCTAGCTCTAACTTAGCCAAGAGAGCCCTAGACCTCCCTCAGATCATTTTAAATCAGAAAATTGTCCTTAGAGGGGCGTGAGGTTAACTGAAAGTCAGATGAACCATATCCATAAAAACAGAATGAAGGGAGCAAAGCAAGAGGCCTGTGTGCAGCAGTGACTAAAAACGAAATTTATGCTTCCTACCAGAGACACAGGTCAGAGACTCTCAGAAAGAAATGATAATGTAAGACCTGCTAGAAGCCTTTTAAAAGTAAAGTGTATCAAGAGATTATTTAAAACAGGCATTACACTAGCAATCTGTGAAGGGCTTTATCTATGATGGCCCCAAATATCCCTGTGAGAGAGGTCTCTGTTCTTCTCACCTTAATTTTATTAGCACCTTTATCTCTCAGTGTAGCAAAGGCACCATGAGGGTAAACCAGCTATGCATCAAGAGCACAGCAGAGGAAGATTTAGAGCTGGGGGTCTCTGTGCCCCCCGCTACTAGTGCCAACCCGAGCTTTGCTGCTTCTCCAGAGAGGCAGAGAATTTTCAGTGGGCCTGAAGGGAAAAATGAGCAGAGCCTCCAAATAGCATTTTTTATGGAGTTGGTTAAGGCTCAGTGAAGGTGGTGAACTTTTTAAAAAGAGATCACACTTGCTGGAAAGAGATTCAGGAGCTCTCTCGGTCATAGCCTCGTGAAATATGGTCTTTCAAAGTCAAAGTGATTCGGCGTGGCCGCGGACAGTTACAACCAAGGCCTTCCATCAGCATCAGTGCAATTACACTAGTATTTCCTCTTAACGATACCCATACTATTAAAGGATATTCATTTTATGAACTAGGGGATGCTTTAAAAAAAAAGATTATCGTTCTGTCCATATCAGAAACATAGACTCAGTTTCATCAAGGTGGCAGATCAGCTCATAAATTCAAGAGCAGAATCTCTCCTGCCCTGGTCCCAACTTTAGCCTCCTGGGATCCAACAAGTCATTTACCAGAAGAAAAGAGGAGCCCCTCAGCTGACAAGGCAAAAGGAACTACTTTATACAACACAGAATGAAGAGGTTATGCTCTCCAAAGCAAATCATACAAAGAAAGCCCTGGAAGAACCTGGTTTGTTCTTCCACTTTGATGAAACACATGTCAAGTCCACTGCTGTTGGGGGCTGGACAGGGCATCCAGGCTAATTAAAGATGGGACACTTTTCCTTTCAGGAAAGAAAAAAACCCCATAATTTTCCCTTTTCCTTTTAAAAAAAATGATATAAAAAAGGCAGGGACAGGAAGGATGGGGCTTGACACTATGAAAAAGTTAGCGGGCTTTGAACGAAGAAATAGAGGCTACGAGGTCATAAACTTTTTTAGTTCCTGAAAGCTTTCAACTTAGAAAGCCACTCTATATTAAGTATAATCCTTGTCTTAAATCAGGGGTTCTTAACCTTTGTACGTGTGTGTGTCCCAGACTCCTTTGAAAGTCTAGTGAAACCTATGGACACTTTCCCAGAATAGCTGTTGTTACCTGCATTTGTAATTAAAGGAAACAGTCGATTTCAGGTAGAAGTTAGGGAAAATAAAGATCACTGTTTTTTTTTCCTAATACAAGTTTCACAAATGCCTTGAAATCTCTGTACCCCAGGTTAAGAGCCCCTGCCTTAGGGACTTATAAGACAATGAACTGAGTAACGTTTTAGTGAGTTTCTTTACTTCTTTTGATTGCTCTATGCCCCCAGCCCCAGAAACCTAAAAAAATCCTATACCTGGTACCCGTGAGGATGTCAAGCCATACTTGTTTATGTTTACAAGCATACTTGGCATGCTTATAAGCATGCATTATATTACAGGGAGAAATATTTTAATAAAGTAAAAAGGAAAGAAAAATTCAGGAGTCCTTAAGTAAGTAAACATCAGTACAAGAGATTCTAAGTTTTCCAAATTTCCAGTCTCTTCAAGTTCCACATAGGAAGAAGAGAAGGCCCTCATGGGTACTGTCTTCACACATCACTCCCTCTTTTTGAAAGTAGACATATGGATGGGCAAGGGGACCATTGTTGAAGTTTCATTTACATATGTGTAAAGGTGGGTTGAAACCCACTTGGCCTTTGTGCCTTAACTAGATGCAAACATTTTTTTTTCAACTGAACAATCAGAAATGAGTATGAACAGAGTTTGTACACATTCTTCAATCAACCAATGTCATTGTGTGATACACTGGATCACGCTGGATACAATTTGTATCAAAGGGAGACGCTATCTCAGAATTTTGGGAAAAGAGATTCTGAGCTTGTGGGTTCCATGTTTGAAACAACTGAATTTATCTACATCAATGATCTACAAAGTAGAGATTGTACCATGATCTCAAGCATGAAGAAAAGGGAGAAATGGCAGAAATGGGAGACATTAAAGAGAGTCATTAGTTATATGAGCATCTTAGAGTATAGAGCCCAAACTGAGGAACGTGCAAAGAAAGGCTTAACCCTATCCCTAACAGCCTCCTGATGCCTCTCCATGATGTAATCTGCTGTTTTGTTTCCCAAATGTTTCTAGTAACTAGAATTTTGCCTCAGCAATGATTAAACAGAGATATAAATGTAAGGATAGGCAGAGAATCTAACCTCAGACTTGGTGTTAGGAATTTTACAAACTGGGGACTTGGAGTGATGATGACTAAACTCAAAATTTTTCATAAAAAATAAACTCTCTAAAACGAGAAAAGGCAGAACCAAGTGGACCTTAGGGGCAAGTTTATTGCCCCCACAGGCATGTAACAAGCTAATCATTTTAACAGGGTGCTAACACTAAATACAAAACCTCAACAACAATATCATTTATTTGTGACAGGATTTGTGATTCATAGGTAGGGACAACTACCCCTGTGAGAAATTTCTACCAATGCAGGCTGGTACCTGATCAGCAACTTAAAATCTTAGGTAATTCTAGGATATGAAATGGTTAAAGCTACTTGTCCAAGATCACATAGGCATTATAAGTCAAAGGTGAAATCTGAAGCTAGGTCTTCATGTATGTCGATGTGCACACCTCTGAATCAAGAAGATCTGGCTTATACATACCCACGGATGTATGTGTGTATGAGTATATGTATGTGTGTATATGTGTATGTGTCTGTGTGTATGCATGTATGTATATGTATGCCTCTGTGTCAGGAAAACCAGGATCACACACACACACATAGACACACACACACGCCCTAGAATACAACTGAATTTATCTACATCAATGATCTACAAAGTAGAGATTGTACCATGATCTCAAGGACCTTTTAATCAACAAAGTCAACCCTCTCTGAGTTAGCCATTGTGAACCATGCCTATGTTTTAGCCAGCCCAACCCAGAACTTCCCTTACTTTATTTGCTCACACCATGTCAGAGCTCAACCTTGCCCTTTTTAAGGCCAAGTAGTAGTTCATGGGTCACTGAGAAATCTATACTCCTACACACACACACACACACACACACACACACACACCATTCACCTTTTTTAAAAAAGCAGCCTAAGCAACCACAGATCTAAATGAACATAAATACCAATCAGACTGTAGTAAATGAGTAAGAGAGGATCAAATTAGGTGGTATAAGAGATTAAAATAGAAATATATGACATTCAAAGATGGGAGAGGAGAGGCTGTGACTCCCCCTAGCTCCTGATAAATCTGTCCACTCACTCCCCTATAATGCCATAAGAAAAAAAAAAAAGCAGTATAACTTACATAAGAACAGAATGAGACTATTTTCCAGCCAGAAATGGCCATTGAAATCACCTGTTGATTGTGCTGAAAGAGGAGCTCAGCACGGACCCACCCAGGAACAGATGCCTCTGAGTCTTCAGTGCCAGCAGCATCTTCTGAGGCTCAGCTCACACACCAGTGAGGGGCTTCAGCAGTTGGCTGGGGTAAAGTGGCTGTAGTCTCTGCTGGAGTTGGGGTGAAACATCCTGGTTCTGAACAAGTGGGCCGAATGGAGTGGTGGCTGCCCAGTGGGGGAGGGACACAGGCACACCAAGCTTCTGACCATAGAAAATCAGATTTCAATCAATGAGTCGGCAAAGAAAACAATGGATGATAGAGAGTTTCTTTGAGGGAAAGATAGACCAGAATAGACCCTCAGAAGAAGATAATAACAAAGTCAAAGCTCCAACATCCAAAGCTTCCGAGAAAAATATGAATTGTCTCAGGCCTTGGAAGCACTCAAAAGGGACTTTGAAGAGAAAGTAGGAGAGATAGAGGGAAGATTTAGAGAGAGGGAGGAAAGAATGGAAAGAGAAATGAGAGCAATGCAGGAGAGTCATGAGAAAAAAGTCAACAGCTTGAAAATTCAAATGGGAAAGGAGATAGAAAAACTCTCTGAAGAAAATAATCATTCAAGAATTAGGATTGAACAAATGGAAGCTAGTGAATTTGTGAGAAACCAAAACAGAGTAAAGGAAATCCAATTGAATGAAAAAATAGAAACAGCTGACCTGGAATACAGATCCAGTAGAGATAATTAGAAAATCATTGGTCTACCTGAAAACCATGACCAAAATAAGAGCCTAGACATCATCTTCCAAGAAATTGTAAAGGAAAATTGCCCTGATATTCTAGATGCAGAGGGTAAAATAGAAATTGAAAGAATCCACTGACCACCTACAAAAAGAGATCCCAAAATGAAAACTTCCAGGAGTATTATAGTCACATTCCAGAGATTCCAGGTCAAGGAGAAAACATTACAAGGACCAGAGGGCATGGAATATGATATTCTGGAGGGCAAAGGAACTGGGACTACAACCTAAAATAACCTACCCAGCAAAACTGTGTATAATGTTGCAGGGGAAAAGATGGGACTTCAATGAAAGAGAGAACTTCCAGGCATTTGAGATGAAAAGACCTGAACTGAATAGAAAATTTGACTTTCAAATAAAAGACCCTAGAGAAGCATAAAAAGGTAAACAGGAAAAAGAAGTCATGAGGGACATTAAAAGGTTAAACTGTTTACATTCTTACTTGAGAAAATAATACTTCTGACTCATAAGAACTCTCTGAGTATTTAGGGCAGCTGAAAAGAATATACATAGATAGAGGACATAGGTGTGAATGGAATATGAAGGCATGATATCTGTAAAGCAATTGTCCATGTTTTTGTGGGGCAGGCAGAATGGGGTGGCTTATGTCTGGGACTGGATTTGGGCTTGGGGCCTCCTGGATCCAGTGCTGGTGCTTTGCCACTGTATAGCAGTGTATAGCACTTTAAAATAAAGTTAAGGGTTAAGAGAAATGTACTGGAAGAAAGGGAAAGGGAGAGGTGGAAGGGTGTAAAAATGCTCACATAAAAAAAAAAACAACAAGAAAAAGCTTATGGAGTAGAGGGAGAAATGGGGAAGCATTGGGGGAGTGAGTGAGCCTTACTTTCATCAGAATTGGTTCAAAGAGGGAATATCATAAACTTTGGAGTGTGTATAGTAATATCTTTTGCCCTGAGGGAAAGTGGGGGGGAAGGGGAAAAGGGAGGGAGACTTGAAGGAAGGGAGGGCAGATTGGGTCAGGGGGCACCAAAAATCAAAACACTTTTGAGGAGGAGTAGGGTGAAAGACGATAGAAAATGAAGTAAATATCAAAGGCAGGGAATAGGATGGAGGGTAACACAGTTAGCAATAGTAACTGTGAAAGAAATGATGAGCAGGATGATATTGGAAGGATGTACGAAAAATGTAAACCATCAATAGAGGAAGAACTGAATGGTATTTGAATACAGATTGAAGTATAATTTTATTTGTTAGTTCCACTTTCTAAAGTTATTCTGTCTATTTTCTTTCACAACTTGACTAATGTGAAGATGCTTGGCATAACTGCACATGTATGACTTGAATTGCTTGATTCCAAAGGGAGGGTTGAAGAGGGAGAGAAGAGGAAAATTTAGAACACAAAATTTTAAAAAAATCAATGTGAAGAAATGATGAGCAAGTGGATTTCAGAGAAATCTGGAAGGACTCACATGAACTGATGCTGAGTGAGATGATCAGAACCAGGAGAACATTGTACACAGTATCAACAACATTGTTTGTTGATCAACTGTGAGAGATAGACTTAACTCTTCTCAGCAATACAGTAGTCCAAGATAGTTCCAAAGGACTCATGATGGAAAATGGTCTCCAAATCCAAAAACAAAAAACACACAAACAAAAAACAACCTGTGGAATCTAGATGCAGATTGAACTATACTATTTCTACTTTTTTTTTATTTTCCTTTTTTGAGGTTTTTCCCTTTTTCTTTGATTCTTCTTTCAAAGCATGGCTAATTCGGAGTTTTGTTTAGTGTGATTGTACATAAATAAGCTATATCAGATTGCTTGCTGTCTTGGGGAGGAAAGAGGGAGGAGAGTAAAGGGATGGAGGGAGAAAAATTTGAAACTAGAAATCTTATAAAAACAAATGTTGGAAACTATCTCTACATATAACTAGAAAAAAATTTAAAAATACATAATAAAAAAAAAGAAATATATGACAATCAAATGGGGTTGATCAAGAATAGTATCATGGGAGCAGCTAGGTGGCACAGTGCATAGAGCAGCAGCCCTGAATTCAGGAGGACCTGAGTTCAAATCCAGCCTCAGACACTTGACACTTACTAGCTGTGTGACCCTGGGCAAGTCACTTAACCCCAATTGCCTCACCAAAAAAAAAAAAAAGAATAGTATCATGGAGCAAGTGAAACTTAACCTGAGAAAGGCACAACGGACTTATCAGAGTGCTATCTAGACCAATGATTAAATGTGAGTGCATATACACACATGTGTATGTGTGTATATGTGTATATACATATACATATATACATACACATACTTATTTTGTGTCTCTGTGTATACAGACATCATTTATAATTGTTGGTCTGCATGGCACTTTACTCATTTATTGCATTCTAACTGGTATTTGTGTTCATTTAGAGCAGGGATTTCCTGTTTTGTTTATAGCACCCTCTAATCAGTACACACATATACTTGTATAAACATACACACATTCATCCATGCATATTTCTATCTCTATGTGTGTACTTGTACCTAATAAACTTGTTTGTTTCATATTTTCCCTTAAAATGTCATACATTTATGAAACAATTATGCTTCTTTTGGAAACATTTGGCCTTTGAGAAGTAAAACACAGATCTTTCTTTCTTTAGCATAATCCATAAGAAATTTAACTTTATTAGTCTAAAGTGATTAGTTTTGTGGAAATATTTGCTTATTCAGAAGTCATTTGAAATTGCATAGTGCAATAATCTAAAGGACAGAGTAGTGTTATGCAAAGGAAGGAAGATCACAAGAACAAAATGCCTTAGGAATTACAGATGTCCCTTGAGAGAGAATGAGCTCTATTGTCCTTGTATATTGGCCTGGGGCATCAAAAAACAGTAATTTGTTTACTAGATGAAACCCTGCCCAGTTACTTCATGTTTGGCAGGGCAAAGGAGATTTGATGCCAGATTTTCCATCAATGCCAGATCTGGAGTCCAGAAGACTCATCTTCCTGAGTTCAAAGCTGGCCTCAGACACTTAATAGCTTTGTGATCCTGGGCAAGTCAATTCACCCTATTTGCCTCAGTTTCCTTATCTGCAAAATAAAAAAAATGAGCTAGAGAAGGAAATGGCAAACTACTGTAGTATTTTGTGCCAAGAAAACCCCAAATGGGCTTACAAAGAGTCAGACACAACTGAAATGACTGAACAGCAACAACAACAACAAAGTGAGGGGACTTTTTCCTGATAAATGTTGCAATTATTTCCACATCTAGGACTATGGTTTTTAGGAAGGTTATATAATCAATGTTGCTGGCTATCTGGCTGGCATCAGAAATGGTGTTTTAGTGAATAAGTAAATAGATTAGAAATTTGGGACATCAGTTTTACTTCTCACTTTACCACTACCTTTTAACTGAGATATACATCCAAGTCTCCCCTATCCTTAAATAACCTTCATTTGACCAAGCCAGCCCCTCATCTTAAATCTCTCCTCCCTTTCAAAAGTCAAATTCCTAGGATTTATGAATTGAAGTCTATATGAAATGGACAGTTTCAGAGGAAATTGGGAAGATCTGATGCTGAATATTATGAATAGAACTGGGAAAATAATTAATACAATAACATCATTACAAAAAACAACTTTGAAAGCCTTTAGAACTCAAATCCAAGCATTGACAAACCATGATTGCTCATCCCTGAAGATTAAGCAACTCATCTCATGTATTGAAAATGTAATGAGACCATTTTTGGACGTGGTCAATGTAGGAATTTGTTTTGCATGACAAGGCATATTTCTTATGAGGGTTCTCTATTATTGTTCAGTTATGGTTGGCATAGGAGGAAGAGAAAAGAAATTATTTTAATTGAAAAAAATTTTTCATAAAAGAAAATTTTGTCTATACTTGTTGGCTGTAGATCCTCTGACATTTCCCAAAGGCATTCATCATTCTCCCTGAAGATGGTTTGTTGAAAGTCCAAATGGAAGAAGATTCCATGCAGACTTAGAGGTCTTCTAAATAAACATTTTTGAGGATGACATTTCCAGAATATTACAGAGGCCCCATGGACATTAAAAGGAGTTTGGCCTAATAATTGCACAAGTAAAACCTAGAAAGACAGTACTAATTATCTTATGGCATGCAGTTACTTGGAAATCCCACTGAACTGGTCTATCAGCATATGTGTGTATGCACATACATACATTTATGTTCATTGTAGGATATGTAGATTTGTAGACAGAGAGAGGCTATAGATGAGAGAGATGCGTACACATATGTACATATGCATACTTGCATGCATGCATGCATAATCTAGGACAGTAACTCCTGAAGGACAATGAACTGGACCAGAATGGAAAGAAAGATAGATAAATGAATCCATTGATTTGGGGAAATTATGCAGTTTTTCTCATAAATCCCAAGCTGCTTAATAGCATAAAATACCATTTTTTAAAAGACTAATGTCCTGCCAATGGTGATATGTAACCACAAATTATGGAAAACCATGATTGCTCAACTCCAGAGATGTTTGAGTTGAAAGGAAATTCCCTGTGTGGGGAAAGTAAGGGATGTATGTAGCTGTCTATAGCTGGTAGTTATGCCTACAAATTCCCTGGTTATTTAGACAGTATCAAAACATTCCTTTGATGCTGGTGATGGTGTAAGATGGTAGTAAGTTATTCTCTGCATACATGAAAGAAAGACTGTGGGGCCCTTAGGAGACAGAAATAGAACACTGGTGAGAGAGAAAGAAGATAGTAGTGTGAGCCTTATGTATGGTTAGAGAAAGATGAAAGTAGTTTTATTGTGGCAGCTAAAAGAGGTGATTAGGTCAGAGTGGAAGTGCTTTGGATGCATATGCAGGCATGAATCCCTAGCAATTTATTGTATGGCCTTGGGGAAATCACTTTACAGCTCTGAGCTAAGGTTTCCTCCTCTATAAAACAAAAGGGGTTGGATCAAATGACCTATAAGCTCCCTCCTAGCTCAAAATCTATTAGCCTGTGGCCCTTTGCTATTCTAAGGCAAGAGGTGGACTGGTAGTCAGCAAGCACATCTACCATTTAAATGACCTTCGGTAAGTCAGTCATTTCTTTGGCCTCAGTTTCTTTATCTGTAACATTAAAAGCATAGACAAGATCAGAGGGGTCAAACATGCTACCTGTGGGCTACATGTGCCCCACAACATTCTAAAGTGTAGACCAAAGCAAATTAAAATGTAATTAAGAAATATTTAACAAAATTAATAAACATATGATTATACAAATAATGTTTAAACTAAGTCAATATAGTATATGGGCCCACAGGCATCCGATGAGTTTTCTATTTCTGTTTCTATCTGAGATGGGCATCACTGGACTATATGATAGGAAGAGGGCTCTGAGCTCTGACATTCTGAGATGCTATGATTCTATCTTTCCCAGCACTGAGCTGCAAAACCTCTATTTCCAAACTCAAGGTCCATGCTTCTTAAAATCTTATGAGGTTGCCACCTAGGGCATCATTTTGTTCAGATTTTGAGCCCCTAGATTGTAGTATCCTTCCCCAAGGAAATATGAGAAGAAAAGAGGAAAACACCTTCTCCTTCCTAATAATATCCAAGATAATCAAAATGGCTCTTGAAAAACAAAGGAAAGGCACACAATGGGTGTTAGTAAGGTGAAGAATATGAGCTATGATAATTTGTGCACAAAAAAGAGTAGCTTATTATTATGATTATTAATAAATTAATTTTATCTAGACCTGTGATTTCATTGGCACAGGATACTCCCATTGGGGAAAGCCCCTCTATTACTGCCTATCCACAACTCTTTTGCCATTTTAAATCCTGGAAAATTGCCTTCAAGAGTGGCATAGATGATGTAACCTAGGCAACTGTGGTAAGCCAGGAACTGAATGAAGCCATGAAGAGTTAGACAAGAAACAGTATAGGGAGCATCAGCAAATAAGGAGCTTTTCAAAGGGAGATGACCTAAGGCACAGGCCTTGGGTGAGGACCATCTGATGGAGAGAGGTTACCAAAGGAGTCCATAAGGATTGTCCTGTCTACTTCTCAGTTTGCTTCTCATAGAACCCCTAGCTCCCTGAAGCCTGCCATCAACTGTGGCACTGAACAGGTCTTTGCAGAGGAATAGGACTCCTGGGGACTGGATTCATTATGTATATTCCTACCATACCTAACTTGCTTTATTAAATACATATACACACATGTATATGGGTATGTGTGTGTACATGTATAGCTATAGATAACATATATAACTTGAGCCTTTTAATCTGTGTATCTCAGCAATTTGCATCACAACAATCTTTGTATCACAGTATTACTTACAACACAGTAAGTAACACAATGGTTCCAAAGGTTTGTCATGCCAGGGTGGGAGTGGGGATAAGCTCCCACTCTCTATAAAATGCTCCAATGGCGTGTGTCTCAAATAGCCTCTGACAACCGAAGCCCAACTCCTGGCCTTCTCGTGTAGGAACTGTTTCCACTAACAGGAGAAGGGGCAAAGGCGAGTCACTGGCGCCTTAAAACCAGTCGCTTCGGGCAGGTGGGGCTCGTCAGCCTTGGCAGGCAACCCGCCTAGGGGAAGGAAACCCTGATTTTAAACCTCTGCTGCCTTGTGGCTATACCCATAAAAGGGAAAGGCTTCGGGAGTTAACCCCGAGGAAAAATCAGGAGTTGCAGTCCCTTAGGCAGTTGGATGTTGGACATCACATCCCTCTGGCAACTCCTGCGGTGGCACTGGTGCCAAACTGTATTGGCTCTGCCTCTCCTCTGGATCCACCAGTGTCACGGAGAGGGAAAACCTGCTGCATGGGAACATCTTGTTTTCCATATTGATCCGCCCAGACCAGCACCCTGGAGAGGACACTCCAGCTACTCCTCATGGGGTAGATACAACAGGGGATGTGGCAGTTACTGGTTATAAGTCACTCAGGAGCTGCAGCTCCCACATCCGACTGCACAGCCACACTGTGGCCTGTGGCTCTTCAAGGAGCTGATCCATGGTCGACCAAGACTGATGGAGGCCTACTACTAATAATATTGTTAAGTTCATGAACCACAATTTGTTTAGTTCCCCCAGCCAATTCTTCCTTGGGGATATATGTCACACAGCGAAACCTCTGGTGAAAGAGTATGGTCATAATACCAAATAGTTTTCCAGAATGTTTGTCCCAGTTCATGACTCAACCCATAATGTGTTAATATGCTTGCTTTTCCACTGCTTTCCATTGACTATTCCCATCTTTTGTCATCTTTGCCAGTTTTCTGGATATGGAGTTAAAACTTCTGGGGTTTTGTGGTTGTATATCTCCTATTATTTGTGATTCGGAGCATTCCTTTATATGGTTGTTAATAGGTTATAACTATTTTGAAGTTTGTTTATATCATTTGACCACTTATCTATTGGGAAATGGCTTTTGGACTTATGTATTTTTATTATGTAAAATGGATATCAAACCCTTAAATACACACACACATAAACACACACACACACACACACACACACAACTGCATTGTTCCAGAACTTGGTCTTTGCTGGAAACAGAAAGATATGATCAAAAAAGGAGGTAATTCAGTGGAGCATGTAATAAGAGAGAGGTATCAGATGGACAGCTTAAGATATAGAGGAAGGCTTCCAGTGTGATGGGTGGGTCATCCCTAAAAGATTTCTAGAAACACATGCAAAAAAATCAGATGAGATGAGAATACATAGATAAAAGTATTAAGACATAGAAGGCATGCATGAGGCAGCATTTTAGTTTTTGACAATAATGTAATCAAGGTAAAGAAATAAATGTGTGTGGTCCCACATCTGTAACGTACAATCACACTTTTAACAAGGATAGAGACATTAATATGAAAGGAAAATCATATTCCCACTGGTCAGCTTCAATTTCTATGTTTCATCACTATATATGGTTTGGATATTTCTTTCTCTATCACTAAACAGAATTTCTTAATTTCAAATTGAACTTAATAAGATGTTTTTACTTTTTATTGAATAATATATATATAAATATGTCATATATATATTAGACTACAACTGTAATTTGTTAATGAGCTTCATTTACCAATGTAGATCAATGAAATTTGATATTTTCTCTGCAATTTACATCTTTACATCACTTGTCCAGGGTCATATGGGCAGAACAAGGACTAGGACAAAAGTATTCCTGACTCTGAGGCCAGGATACCTCTCTCTGCCTTTCTGTGCCTGTCTGCCTGTCTGCCTGCCTGTCTGTCTCTGTCAATCTGTCCTTCTATCTGTCTGTCTCCATCTGTATGTATAATTATATGTATATAAATGTGTATATATTTATGTGTGTGTGTGTAAAATAGATATATGTATAAATAGATATAAATACACACAAACACACTCACATATAGGGCAGCTAGGTGGAGCAGTGATGAGTATCTAGGTGACACAATGGATAGAACACTGGACCTGGAGTCAAGAAGACTCATCTTTCTGAGTTCAAATCCAGCCTCAGAAACTTCCTGTGTGACCTTGGGCAAGTCACTTAACCCTGTTTGCCTCAGTTTCTTCATCTGTAAAATGAGCTGCAGAAGGAAATGGCAAACAACTCCAGTATCTTTACCAAGAAAACCCTAATCAGGTCACAAAGTGTCTGATAGAACTGAAAGTAGTGAACAACAACAAATATACAGATATGAGTGTATGTGTATGTTTGTATATTTATATATGTTTATGGATATAGATGTATACAAATGTATGTGTATATGAGTTCACCCTGGCAATGATAAGTATGATTCTATTTTTTTAGTTGCTGATGACCTATGATTGTGTCTATAACAACACATTACCAAAAAAATGGTGAAAAATTCAACTATGCAGGTACCTCTACCACAGGGTAGACACAGCTTAAGATTTTCTGTTCTATACTAAACTTAACATTTTTAAATGTATTCAAAGTGTATTTGTTGTATCTGTTTTGCATTTCATAGTCCCCTTAACATATTTCAGGCCATTAACCGTTTGCTTAACTTTAGCACACCCAGGTCACTTGACTTCAGGACCAGCATTCATTTTTTTTCTTCTTTTTCTTTCTTTTTTTTTTGTTTTTATGCTCAACTCATTTTTTTCCACTTCACCAGTAACTGCACCTGGAAGAAAACATCAAGGGCTGTCTTTGCATGCTCAGCAGTGACACACTTAAGTCCAGTTCTGCAGAGGCCACCAGAGTACAGTGAGCTGGGGGGCCGGTGTGGCCAGCAAGCTGGGAGGTGGCTGGAGCAGTGGCCATGTGGAGCCAACACTCCAAAACTATCATTTTTCAGAAATTATCCCAGGAACCAAAGCTGTAATGAAAGTGGCCTGCTGCTACTTAACCCTCATCACAAGTGAGCAAAAGCCACTTAGAAACCTGACTGCTTTAAATGCAGGCTCACAGCTGAATTCAGCCAAATGCAATTATTTTTGTCCTCAAAGAAACCATCCTTTTGTCCCTGTCCTCAGATAACTCTTTGGATCATGGTCATTGTGCAATAGATTGAGTGAAAAATTTGAAAGTGTATCCTAAAGGTTTAACTGAGAGGTGGCTAGTCTATTCTGGGAACCACATTTTAGGAAAGATATAGAAGAGATGACTGCAAGGCATGCTAGGTTAGGGTCAGGTGAAGGAAGTGGAGATGCTTAGCCTGACTAAGAGAAGACTGGGTGGGGAGGGAAGTTCCTGGGGCTCAAGGGGTGGAGGCAGGCAGATAATAAGCATTTTTACTTACAATGTGCCAGGTACTATATACTAAGTACTCAGGATACAAATACAAGTAGATTTCTACACATGCTTTAAAGGCTATTTGCATAAGACTCTCCCCCTTAATGGAGCTTGATTACTCAAAACTCTGTGCCTATGTGAGAGGGAGAGTGGGTGAGAGCTAGAGAAAAGAAAGATACTAGCCTTCTGGTTTGATTCTTTGAAAGAGATGACACATAGTTCCAACCCCTCTTCACGTCCCTGAAGGGAGAAAAAGATTCTGGGAAGAAGCTGAAAAGACAGTCCTTTCCCTCAAGGATTTTAGTCCTTATTCTAATAGGGGGAGACAACACATAAAACTGGGGGCAGCTAGGTGGTGCAGTGGATAAAGCAACGGTCCTGGATTCAGGAGGACCTGAGTTCAAATCCAGCCTTAGATACTTGACACTTACTAGCTCTGTGACCCTGGGCAAGTCACTTAACCCACAGTGCCCGCACCAAAAAACAAAACAAAAAAGGGAGTTAATAAGAGTGTGGGGGTAGGTACCCATGAAAGGAAATGATGATGATGTCCTTAGAGTCAGAAACACAGGAATACAGCATAACTGGCCCAAGTCGGTCCCCAAAATGGTGGTCCCGGAAAGAGCTTACTAAGGAGAGAAGAAGACCATCTCCATAGAAAGGCCCCACATACTGAGGGAAGTTCCAGGGTAAAAAGACAGCTGAGTCACAATGGCAAAATCCCCAGTCAGACTCAGCCTGGTGGGGAAGTGATGTGAATGTTGCCTTTAAGCATTTGAAAGCCTGCCATGTTTTAGAGGATTAAGGACGATCCCTGGTGAAAGAAGAGGCATTGCTCATGCTTTATACAGCCACTGGTCCCATCCCTTCTGTCATGGGAGGATTATGGGCCCCGGTCACCCCAACAATTCTCTGGGGGGTTCAAGGAACCTTTTCCTTGAAACCTCAGGGGTTTTCCCTTGAAATCAAGTAGGCCTCTCCTTGAACACAATCAAGGACACACACACTCACCTAACGGAGATAAGCGGCACAGATTGAACTGAGCATGCTCCAGGACCATCACCCCACATTCCAGTCCTCCTAAGCATCTGGATGAGGTAATCCAGGAGAAGACCACCTGGAACCGCCCATCAGCAGACTGCTTAGACCCATCAGGACAAAGTTGACACCCACCACCAGATCTCTCACGAGGGATTCTTCCTACCACAGCGCAATGCGGGAAGACCACCAGCCCCTCACCCAATAAGAGACTCTTACCCACCCCCCATCTAAACCCTATAAAATGGCACCCCACAAGTCAGTTGGGGGGGGAAGTGTTTTGTTCTGGCAAAACCTTCCTCCCGGCCGGTTTCTCTTGTACCCCAATAAACCTGTTCTCTTATTCCTGATTAGGTCTTGTGCGAGAGTGTAATTCTTTATGGAGGAATCCTAAGGACCCACGTGCTTTCTCCTATCGGTTTCCCCTTATCACTTCCCAACATCTGCATAATTGTCTTCCTTGGTAACACTAAGTATTTTTGTTTGTCCTTAGTTCTCAAAGAGGACCATGACTCGCAGTTAATTGGATTTAAGTGATGGAGGACTGTGCAGGGTAACCAACTTCACTCTCTCCTCCAGAGTCATCTGCGTCTAGTGGCAAGATCTACATCAGAATGACTGGTGATGGTCCTGGATGTTTAAGGCAGTCGGGGTTAAGTGACTTGCCCAGGGTCACAGACACAGTAAGTGTCTGAGGTGAGATTTGAACTCAGGTCCTCCCAACTTCAGGGCCAGTGCTCTATTCACTGTGCCATCTAGCTGCCCTAGTAACACTAATAGACAAAAACAAACAGAAAGACAAAAACACTAATAGAGGAAGGATGGAGTGGAAGGGAACCGTAGGCAATGAATCCAAACCCACCCCCACCCACCACCACCAACATTACCACCACAACAGAAGGAAAGAAAGCATAACTTGTAGTCACCCACTTTTTAAAAGCTAATATTGGGGCAGCTAGGTGGTGCAGTGGATAAAGCATTGGCCCTGGATTCAGGAGGACCTGAGTTCAACTCCGGCCTCAGACACTTGACACTTACTAGCTGGGTGACCCTGGTCAAGTCACTTAACCCTCATTGCCCTGCAAAAAAAGAAAGCATGAAAGCAAGAAAGCAAGAAAAAAGATAATACTGATTTGTAACATCCCCTGATATTACATCCTACATGTTAATCTCATCTCCTTTAACTAAATGGTTGACTCCTCAGTGACACAGTGAATAGCATGCTGACCTTGGAGTCAGGAAGACTTGAGTTCAAATCCAGCCTCAGACACTTACTGACTCTGTGGTCCTGGACCAGTCAGTTAACCTCTATTTGCCTCCGTTCCCTCATCTGTAAACACCAACAATAGCACCAATGAGACAATACATAAAGTGTTTTGCAAACCTTCTAATGCTCTCTAAGTGCTGGATGTTACTGTTATCTTCTATTTCTCTTGAATCCCCCTAGTATACTTAGATAGAGCTCAGTGGTAAACACCAAGAAGGCATTCAATAAAAGTGATTGATTTTCTCATTTCAGCCTCCTTCCTCCACTTTGCCCAGAGTCAAGTGATTCCTCCCATGTGCAAAAATCTCCTCACTCCACACTTAGTCTCAAAACTTGCCTCTCCTTGACCTGGAAATTTACAGCCCACAAGTCCAGACTAGTTGTCTGAGTATCTGAGTTCCAATCTCGTTTGTGTCACTCACTCCATGACCCTGGGCGACTCACTTAATCTTTCCAGGATTCAATGGTGTGTTTTATTTTTTTAGATCAAGAAGTAAACCTTGATGATCATTAAGGTTCCCGTAGCCCAAAAGCTTGAACGATGCATTTTATGTACCTCTTGGACTGCACATATGAAGAGAGGCTTCTTGGAATGGTGGGGAGACAGCCAACCTCAGAATTAGGAAGACCGAGTTTAGGTTCTGCCTCTGACACAGGCTGTCTATGTGACCCTGGAGCAAATAAGCCCTCAGAGCATCCCTTCCCCCTCACCATTAAGGTCTCAGAGATTTAAGTTGTCAATGGGGTCTTAGGTGGCTTGATAGAAGGGGTCCCTTTACCAAGAATTTCCTTTGTCAATGAAATCACAGGTCTGATTTTTTAAAATCTACATATGTATTTTTTTTTCAAATCTGAGATTTCTAGTGTTGTAAAATGAATAGATCCCTCTTTGGTGATTCTGGAACTTGATGATTTTGTTAAAGGGAAATTATATGTAAGTAACCTATACAGGGTGACCCAAAAGTTATGAGAATTCAAGATATTAAAGTTTCAAATGGCACTAAGATTTTGGGTATTTTCTGTAGAAGCACAAAATGTCCCTAAAGAAACATGGCCCAGTGGATAAAGCACCGGCCCTGGATTCAGGAGTACCTGAGTTCAAATCCGGCCTCAGACACTTGACACTTACTAGCTGTGTGACCCTGGGCAAGTCACTTAACCCTTATTGCCCTGCAAAAAAAAACAAACAAACAACAACAGCAACAAAAAAAAACCCGAGAAACACAAGTGACTTTTTTTAAAAATGTGGAAAATGTAGAGACCATCAAATATCTAGATATCCTTTGATTTTTTTTCCCAAGTCAAAGATTAAATTCTGAAAAGGTGAAGATGACTAGCTCAAAAGTATTGTCATATAGTAGATGTTTAAATACCAAGAGAATTGTTCTAAAGCTCCATTTACAACATCTTTTAAGATAACTTGCATTTATATTGCACTTTAAGGTTTATAAAGCATTTTCCAATACCCCTGTGAGCTATGTAGTGCACATATTATCCCTATTTTAAAAATGAGAAAATTGAGGCTCAGAGAGGGTGATTTGCCCATAGAAACCTGGAAAGGAAGTGATAAGAATGCAAACACAAATCACCTGGCTCCAGGACTGATAATTTTTTTTTATAACACCATATTGCCTCACAAAAAATAGAAAGTATATAGAATTATGTAAAATTGGGTTTGGATTTGCAAGAGTTATTATTTTGAACTGGCTTGAGACATTTGGGGGAGAGCTGGTGACAGTAGTAATTTAAAGAAATTACTAGCAGCTATGTGGCACAAGAGATAGAAATACTGTGTCTGAAGTCAGGAAGAGTCTTCCTGAGTTCAAATTTAACCTCAGATATTTACTAACTGTGTGACCCTGGGCAAGTCATTTAACCTTATTTGCTTTGGTTCCTCATCTGTAAAATGAGTTCAAGAAGGAAATGGCAAACCACTCGAGTATCTTTGCCAAGAAAACTCCAAATAGGGGCATGAAAAGACTGAACAACAACAATGAAATTATTACTTCACAACTGTTTAGAAGTAACACACACACACACACACACACACACACACACACACACATGCTTCCTTCAACCATACTGCTTTACTGCAGACTGAAACACCTTAAATAAGAAATCAAAATCAAAATTTAATTAGATATTGTTAAACACACATAATTAAGTTTTAAAGTCTTCTCTAATCTCTCAGAACATTCTCACAATCTCATAGCTGTGAAGAATGTCATCTTAACCACTATTGCTCTTTTGCTAGGTTATAAAACTTTAAAAGTACTAATGCATCTTTGCTTAATATAATAGTCCTATAGTACCAGAAATAATACCTTGTACTTTTATCAGATGTCAAAGAACTTTGAAAACAGTAATTGACTCATCCTCCAAAAAGGACCTTTCAAAACTAAGTCTTAATGATATCTAGTCCAAAATGAACCTTCTCCCCACATCTGTGACACATTCTCTACCACAGACAATAGAAAAAGAGGATGAATATTTCCTCCGCACTGGGAAAAAAGAAAGAAACCTGGCAAGATGTTCCCTTAAGTACCTGTTGAGAAAATAAACAAGAAGCTTTATGCAGAAAAGATCTGTGATTGCACAAGGAACAGATCCAATAAAATCAGAGACAGAAAATGCTGTTATTTTCCCTAAACCATAACTTTTTCCTGAGGAATATGATGGATCTACTGCCTCTGTGATACTGATAAGATATACTGGCTAAGAAAAAAATAACTATTCTCTAAATCCCCACTTTAAAAAAAAATGACTAGTATTACTGCTAGTAGAAGAAAGACTTTCAGTGGGCCAGCTGGCTACCTTGGGAGTTAGCAGTTGGCATCTTACAACTCTGCACATAACTCTAGACATCAGAGTTACAAGGTCGAGTCTAATCTCTCATGATTACTCCCTTTGTGATGTTAATTAAATCACTTAACCTCCCTGGGACTCAGTTTCCTCATTTGTAAGGTGGAGGTAGGCATGATGGACAAGCTGTTCTCTGAGGTTCCCCACCCCAGCTCTAAAGTTATAATCTTATCCTCATCTGTACTTGAAAATGCCACCAGAGCCCACTGTTAAGTGAAGTACTGTGGACTAAACTATGTTTAATTATAAAATGCCTACTCTGTCCCGAGTCTCACCTTAGGCACTGGGGGAGATACAAAGCTGAGATGATTCAACCTAATATTTACACAGTTCTTTATGGTTTTTTTGTTTGGGTTTTTTTGTGGGGCAATGAGAGTTAATGACTTGCCCAGGGTCACCCAGCTAGTAAGTGCCAAGTGTCTGAGGCCGGATTTGAACTCAGGTTCTCCTGAATCCAGGGCTGGTGCTTTATCTACTGCACTACCTAGCTGCCCCCAGTTCTTTATGTTTTGAAAAGAACTTTCCATCTATCTATGACTTCATCTGATTCTCACAATAATCCTGTGAAGTAGTTGCTATTATTTTTCCCTATTTTAGAACTAAGAGAAGAGAGAATGACAGAGGTTAAGTGACTTACCTAGGGTCACCCCACCCACATTAAGTATCTAAAGGCAGGATTCAAATTCAGGTTTCCTCAAAACTCAGATCACGTAAGCTTTATTCACTCTACTGCCTAACTACCTTAGACAAGTTCTCAGCTCTCATTGAGCTGACAATCTAGGAGGGGGTAGAGCAAACATAAATAACAAAAATACACAATATTACCTGATAAGTACATTAGTGAGCTGTAAAACCAGGTGCTATGTAAGGTCCGGGCCAAAGGAGGAAGGCTGTCTTTCACTCAGCAGAATCAGGAAATCTTCATGCTAGAGAGCTTTATCCTGATGTGGTTGTGGCCTCAGTGAAGCATTAGCATCTGTCTTACCTAATTTAATTTTCTGTTGAGGTAGCCATTTTGCCAAACCAGTTCAAATTTATGAATCCATCTACAGTGGATTCACTTTTGTGATTTATGTCCTACTCTGTATAAGATACAGAGACAGAGAGAGAAAAATTAATATGATACAATAGAAAGAGTCCTGGTCCTGGGGCTCGGTGACCTGGCTTCAAGTTCCACTCAGCTCACTACCTTGGTGACCTTTAGCATGTCATTTAACTTCTCGGGTCATTAGTTAACTCATCTATAAAATGAGAAGGTTGGACTAGAATAAGCCCTGAGGTCCCATCCAGCTGAAGACTTGGTCAAAATCACTAGCATCCATTGGCAGGTAAGATGCTATAACATAGCATGGAATTCACAGAAATACACCATAGCAAAAATTCTAGTTGCATTCTAAATAGGATCTGAGGTTACAGCTTAGAAACTGTTGAAACTACAGAATGTGAAATTTCCCTTTTTCCTGGTCATGATAGGGAAGTTGCCACTGTCAATCAGGAGTCAAGCGTTAATTTGCCTTTAGCCCTCCTTATAACTGGTTCGAAGGGTGTTGATTTCCAATGCCTAAATGATGGGCAGCTCCTATCTAAAGGTTCTTCCATACAGACAAAATAGAATCTTCTGCCATATCCCATTTTCTATTAGCTTCAATAGTAGCTCGTTTCCAAGCATGGCATGAAAATTATCCAGTTATCTGTTCACCTAAGGCTGAATTTCTCATGTGCAAATGAGAATGAGGTTTGGGGTATAGGCAGTACCTCAAAAAATTGGTTGCTTTGATAATTATTTCTATAGCATAGATATGGACCCACTATGAAATGGAAATGAACAGAGAAAGAGGATATGGGGGGAAAGAGCTAGCCAGAAGAACTGGGGTTTTCTTTAACGACTTTTTAAGTCTTCCCCATTCAAAACTAGGCAAGGAGATTAGTTGCCTTATCTAGAGAAAAGTCTTTGTTATTGATCATAAAACGAAACAACAACAAGCAATCCTTTATAGCTCAGAACATATACTGAGGAAAATAACACAAGGTAAATAATAGGATGGAGCACACTTGATAAATGTGTATCTCTCAGCAATTTCACATTGTGAAATGAGATTGAAATCCACAAGAAATGGGATTATTAATCGTACTGCTTCAAAGTTGGCATCTAGTCAAATGTCAGGTGATCATACACAACTACAAAAGTTAGGACATTTGTGGATAAACCCGGGACATGGCAAATTTTGTCTTTTGCCACTAAAATATGGTTATTAAGCAGTTCTGAGTCATTAATATTTTTTAATTATGGCACCATGGTATGTATTTGCAAGAAATAGCTTTGAAGACTGTCTATTGTGAAAGACAGTCCACAATTTTGTTGATAATGACAAGAACCTTATGCTCTCCTCGGATGGTATTAGTTAATGAAACTAATAGAATTAGAACTTTTACTGGAGTTGCATATTTTGGCTCATAAGATCATAGAGCTGGAAGGTTCCTTAATGACCCTGTAGTCCAACTCCCTCATTTTATAGATGAGGAAATGGAGGCCATAAAGTAATAGATTTAGATTTCGAAAGAAGTCCAAATGTCTCCTTTTATAGATAAGGAAACTGAGGCACAGAGATATGAAATCATTTACCCAGGGTCAGACAGCAAGTGCCTGAGGCAGGATATTGAGACCAGGTGTTTTTGACTCCATGGCTAGGACCCTCTCCACTATTGCTCTTCTCTATAACAAAAGGATCAAACCTAAGCAAAATTGAGAAACAAAGTTTGCTTCTAAGCAGTCTCCAGACTCCCCTTTCTGGAACTGTGTTTCCCCATCCTGAGTTTTCTGTCTTCTAAAGCCAACCTAGCTTACACTGTTCCTCCCCAGCTCCACTCCATTAAGGAAGGCTTGTCAATCCCAACCATTATGACTCACTGTGAAACCTTCCCAAACCCTCTCCATCTCCAATCAATTCTATACATCTTATATCTACTTTTTTCACAACCCTACTCAGCTAATAAACAGCTAGCTAACTATTTAAAGTAATTTTGCAAGTGGGATCACAAGTACTAACAGTTTAACACCTCTTCAGTATCCTTTATCTTCCTGGAATCAATACCTTACCTGGAATGATTGACAAATATCTGGGTAAAGTTGTTGTTGTTGTTTGTCCTTTGTTCTCTAAGAGGACCATGACATCAGGGGTGATGTCACAAATTGTATTGAATTGGTATTTAAGTGAAGGAAGGCTATGCAAGATCACCAGGCTAACTCTCTCCTCCAGAGTCATCTGGGTCAGTGAGATCTTTTAATTCCCTTTAGAGTATAGACCACTTCCCAGTGCACTGAGTGACAGGGCCTGCGCTTTTCTAATATTGAGGTTTTCCTACTTGAAGCTTTCCCTAGATGAGGAAGCCCTCAAAGGCAAACAGCTTGGCCCCAGAATGGCATTTGCTGCTGTCAGTCTTACAGGAGCATGTACTTCCTCAAATCCACCCAGTATCCATTATCTCTTGCAGAAAGAGTACTGGTCTTGGAAATCAGAAGATATGAGTTCTAGTAATGTCACCAGTACTTGCAAGCTCTATGAACTTGAGCAAATCACATTATGTTCTCTGAGCTTAGAGCACTTCATACAAATAAAGAGAACAGGGGGCAGCTAGGCGGCGCAGTGGATAAAGCATTCAGGAAGACCTGAATTCAAATCCAGCCTCAGACACTTGACACTTAACTAGCTGTGTGACCCTGGGCAAGTCACTTAACCCTCATTGCCCTGCAAAAACAAATGAAGAGAATAATACAAAGAGAATAATTATAGTGCCCTCCTTACCTCAAATAGTGACAGAGATAGGGACTGAGCCCATGGTTTCTTGAGTGTGGGTAACTCTCCATAACTTCCTCTAAACAAGTGAGAAAAGCCCATCTGCCTCACCACGAAAACTAACCCAAACTCTATTAGCCCAAGACCCAAGAGCTAATAGATCAGTGATATCACCAATGTGGGTACTTCCTCCATTGATCACAACCCATCCAGGCATGCCCAACCTGTGTGACTCTTGCCCATTTCCTTTGAAAGGTTTATTTCACAGGGCACAAAGAACTGAAAGTCTTTCCTTGAATTCCTTGAAATCCCAAGTAAAGCATACAAGTTGTCCATTAGTTATCCCCCATCTTCACCAAAGGACCATCTCTCCTTTTTTGAATCATACATTTACTTGATAACTTTCCTTCCACCACTTCTGCATGATTCCCTGTTTGTAATTTATTGCAGCTTGTTTCTGCCCACCATGTGCCTCCCCATTGCCCACTGTGTGAGTCACAACTTAAATTCTTCTGATTGGCAACCAACCCCCAGACATACTCCATAAAATGTCAAGATGGTGGGGGAGAGGGGAGTGAGTGTACATCTGCTTTGTCTGGTCATTTTTCTTTCCTTTTAAATTCCTACTCTAGGAGAGCAGGAACAGTGCCTTTCATATCACAATGATGATATTCATTATTTCAGCCACATTAGAAATGAGTGTATAGCATCTGGCACACAGTCGGTGATTATTAATGTTAAATAAGAATAATCACTGGCTCTAAGCAGGAGGCTTTCACTCATCAAGTTTTCCTGATGGCTGTTTTCTTGAATATTTTATTAATGCCATTCCAATGGAAATGCTTCCCAACTTTAGCAAAATTAGAGTAAAATACATTATTTCTTTTGAAAAAGCCCAAGTTTCTGTAACTTCTATTTTGGAACATCAAAAAATAAAAATTCTTCATGACCTCTCCAAGAGAATGCATTTGCTCTGTTTTCCAATGGCCATAAAAGCATAATCAATTGATTTGATCATGGGAAAATTCTCCACATGTGACAAGAGAAAAGAAAAGAAAGAGTTACAAAGCACATTTTCCTCCTTTGCTTAGCCATAGGTAAGGAGTCGTCTATTTCAATTACCCTGAATAGCTGAGATGATCCATCAACCGTCACTTTCTGCTTTTACTTCTGAGTCACCCAGCCCACACAATGTCTCTTCCAGGTTCAAATGGCTGACATGAGCTCTGGAACTGGCACTAACAATACCATTTCCAAATAAACAGGATTCCCTCCTTGCAGAAAGAAAGCAGGAGGTGACTCAGCACATGGTCACCATCTTAGAGACTGCAGTCCCAAGACTCAGAAAAAACAAGCCACCTTCCCCTGGAGAAAGCTGGTGCTTGCTTGTTCCATCTTGGAAAGCCTAAGGAAGAATTCAGAATACAATTCTCCTTCCTCCCCCCACCTACCCTTTTCTGACACTCTCCATAGTTATGTAGGGCTTTTTCCTAGCCTCAGGTAAAACTAACCAGTGGAGAGACCTCACCAAAATATTGCATCTTTGAGGTGTCGACTTGCAATTACTTGGCAGGGGTGTGGGGAGGGGGCGGGTAATCAGTGTATTTTCTTGTAGTCATTGCTTTTAATTGTTTTTGTTCTTAACAGTCTGGCATAGTAGAGAGAAAGAGCTGGCCTTAGAGTCAGGAGGCCTGGGTTCAAGTCCCGTTGTGTCTCCAAGACAACAAATTACACAGCAGATGCAGATCTGCACGGAGTGCAATCTAAAGCCAAAAATTTTCATTCATGAACTCAGAATCATTCCAGGGACTTAGAGGTGATATCGACAGTGAGCCACCTGTCTCTCTGTTATTTACCCTGACCACCACAAACTGAATTGAATCAATTATGACATAATAGGCAAGGAGTTATTTGATCATTCAAGTCAAGCAAAGTATATCCTTGTAATAAAAGTATGAGGTTCCTTAGGAGAGATGTTTTTTTTTCAAAATGACAAGATGTAGTGATATACTGGAAGTCAGGTTCTGGCCACAACTGAAACACTATTTCCTCTGACAAGTGGTCTCTGAACCTCAGTTATTTCATCTAAAAAATGGAAGCACTGATACTAGCATTGTCTCTCTCCATCTTTAGTTGTTCAATTGTTTTTCAATCATGTCCAACTCTTCATGACCCTATTTGGGCTTTTCTTGGCAAAGATACTGGTGTGGTTTGCCATTTCCTTCTCCAGCTCATTTTACAGATAAGGAAATCAGGGTCAACAATGTTAAGTGACTCACACAGGGTCACACATCTAGGAAGTATCCGAGGCCAGATATGAACTCAGGAAGATGAGTCTTCCTGACTCTGCCTAGCATTCTATCCACTGTGCCACCTAGCTGCCCCAACTATAATAATACTAGCATTGCTGGTATTTTAACAGAGTTATGAGGGTCAAGTAAGATCAGGTACAATCTCTACAAAGAAAGTAAAATATCTCACAAGTTCAGGAAGGCTTTCTGTTGGTTTGTTTGTTTCATTTTGTCTTTTAAATTGGACCAGTGATTTCATCCGTATAGGGAATTCCTGATAAGGAAAGTCCTATTGGTACAAATCTCTACCTGCCCTTCAGTTTATGGACTTCCTCAGTTACCTGAGACACTGAAAATAGAAATGAGTTGCCCAAGGTCACTCAGGCAGTATTTATAAGAGACATGCACTGAAACCAGGATGCCTGGCTCCAAAGCTAGCTCTCTAACCATTATACCACACTTTCTCATACACTAAGGTAATATTATTAATGTTATTCACTTTAACAAATTCTTATGGCTGCAATGATTAATTAATAAAAATGCTTTATGGACCCTAACTACTTCTCCTCTCCCATAATGCTGCCTGTTGGTTATATGAATTTCCAAGTTATTTTATCTATATTCTAGAATGGAGATCATTTAATTGGTCTTTCCACAAGAAAATTACTTTTGCACTAGTTAAATTATTGCACATCTTATTATTCTACTTTTTCAAATATTTCATAATTAAATGATACTTATTCCCTGGAAATAAACTAAAAAGCTGAGTTCTCATTAAGCTAAGCAACAGAAATAAATAGGTTAAGCAGGTTTTTTGCTACTGAAAAGATCCCTAAGGAACTATGTGTTACCAGCTTAAGTGGTATTAAGTAGAGCTGGGGATCAGGACAAACAGAGGCCTCTAAAAGAGCTGTATAGTCCCGAGTATTTGAAAGCAATAAGGTGAAGTCATCTATTACTTATCTCCTCCTTCTCAAAACTCACCTTTTACCTTCCTCTTTAATTTACCAATCCTACTTCTTCCAGGAAGTGGAATCTAGTCTCTCTATAATTCATTTAGTTAGTTGTTTGTTTGGGTTTTTTTTTTTTATTTATTTGCTTGTGGCAGTTGGGGTTAAGTGACTTGCCCAGGGTCACACAGCTAGTAAGTGTCTGAGGTCATATTTGAACTCAAGTTCTGACTCCAGGACCAATGCTCTATCCATTGTACCACCTAGCTGCCCTACCACCATTTATTTATACAACTTCTTCAGTATCTCCTTCTCTATTGTTTCCTCTCCATCCACCTTCAAATGTCAACAATAAACAATCCCTCACAGGGTTCTACCACTTACTTTTGCTACTGCTCTATTTCTTTCCTTCCTCTTACTATCAAACTTCCCAAACAAGTGACCTACCTCACTTTTTTTTTTGGCAGGGCAGTGAGGGTCAAGTGACTTGCCTAGGGTCATGCAGCTAGTAAGTGTCAAGTGTCTGAGGCTGGATTTGAACTCAGGTCCTTCTGAATCCAGGGCTGATGCTTTACCCACTATGCCACCTAGCTGACCCCAACCTACCTCACATTTCATCACCACTCGTTCAGTCCTTAACCATGGTGAAAGGACCTCTGAATCCATCTTTCTAAAGAACACTCTTTGTCCAAAGTCATCAGATACAATGGCCTTTCCTCAATCATCATTCTCTTCTACCTTTATGCCACATCTGACATTGAACTTGATCATTCCTACTTTTGAAAATTATTTGTTCCCTCTGGTTTCCATGTCTTCATACCCAACAGGTTTTCTGATCCATTCTGACTATACCTCCTTGTCTTGATTTTTTCTATAATCATTTTACATAAATAATTCATAGCATATCAGCTAGATCATAAGTACCTTATGCATGACACATAGTAACTAATTCATAAATGCTCTTGAATGGGATTAAACTACAGAACCCATTATTTGCCTTATGTTCTCTTGAGAGAAGCAGTTCAACATAATGGAAACAGGACTGGCCTTGGGTCAGGAAAATTGGGTTCAAGTCCTGCCTAGCCAGATGTGTGACCATGGGCAAGTCACTTAACCTCCCAGTGCACTTAGGAACTTCCTAGGTCTATAAGTTACAGATCTGCATTTGCAGAGGGAATTTTTACCAAGAGTTCTCAAAACTGACAGAATCACAGGTATGGATTCCTCTCCCCCACCAATACCCCCAAACCACCAAAAACCAGCCAAAAAAACAACACCACTTCACCTATAGAGAAGGGTCAGGACCTATGATTTCACTGATATAAAGAACTCTCTGATAAGGAAGCTACCTCTACCAATTTAGCTCAGACTTTCTCTGCAACTTAGGTTAAAAGGATTGTCAGGGCCAGAGGTGCAACTTGAACCCAGGTCTCCCAGACTCAAAAGGCCATCTCATTATACTATCCATTATGCCATGGTACCATCTATCTCTATCTTTATTTCTGTCTCAAACTCTATCTCTGACTCTGTCTCTCTCTATATTCATCTCTATCTGTATCCATATCTATCTCTATATATGTATTTATAACTATATTCATATCTATATCTACTATGTCTATTTTGTGTATATGTGTATATCTATATACATATATCTACAATTATATCCACATATATCTATATATATTTCTACATCTATCTCAACTATATCCAAATCGAACTCTATCCATATCCATAGCTATATCTATCTGTCTGTCTACCTATCTATACATTCATCTATCTAATCTAATCTATCTCAGAATTATATCTATATGTGCATATTAACTATACCCATGTATATAAATCTCATTCTGTCTGTATCTATATTTCCATATCCATCTCATCTATATCTGTACTGAACTCTATCCATATCTATCACATATATACACATTTACATATGTCTGTGTCTATTTCCATATCTATAGATTCCCAAGTAGATATATCATGTGAAACCTAAACTGATATACATATATGCATATACCAATATATGTGTCATGTTGTGCATATGTATATACAAATGTGCATAAACATATTTATGCATATTAATTTTCTTGTTACATGCATATATGCTTATACTTTTTCTCAGGAGAAGTCAAGGACTTAGTTACTTAGCCTTCAAGCTACACGCTATAAGTTTGAATTTCCTTTAAAGAGAACTAGAACGAGTTTAAAGTAATTAGCACAATTATTTACACAGTTCACTCTCCCAAATCTTGCACATTCCTCTGAAACATTAATGTTTTTCCTATAAAGAGGTTCCTTGTTCCAACCTCCAATTCTACAAGTATGCTGAGAGCTATATTCTCCTTTCTTTCACTGCTCCCCACCCCTCCCCCCCCCAAAAAAAACCCTTTTAAATGCATGGAGAAAATGTTCTATTTGCACAAATTCTATTGTCTTGATGCCAATTTTTCTGTAAAAGTGTCTATTAATGAATTCCACCTCCTTATTAGGCATTCTAATCAGCTCAAAATACCTTGTTATAACTTGTTATAAATTCTCATATACTGTTTGAAATGTCCTGAGGATCTAGCCCTGCTTCATAACTATATAACTACCAGTTAGTTTATTTTCAAAAGTCTTTCTCTGTAGTCAGATAGAGTGTATTATACTTCTTTTTTCTTCTTTAAGCAATATTTTCCCTACCTTTTAACATTTCTCTTTACAAAACAAATGTGAAATTCATCTTTCATTGGCTCAGCATTTTCCCCAGTTCTGGGGCTATGTGAGCCTGTTAAATGGCAAATTAAAGATTAACTCCATTCAGTTGTAACGAAGCGGAAATGCCAGCAACTTCAACCTTCCGGCCTATACAGAGAACCTTCATCTCAGAAACAAGTCAATCTGAAGCTTGCTTTTAAAGTTAACAAATTTTCCCCCTTCTTCTTCTCAGGGTTAGGGAAATAATGATTTATGAATATTGTTATAACTTTTTAAAGTCTTAGCTTGGCTGCTTAAAATGATATGATAGCCAAAATGTTAGATTTTTTTAAATGCTCGATTGATTTGTCATTGTAAAGGAGAGAGATACCAAAATGTGAATAGAACATGAAACAATAAAGAGGTTCAAAGAGCCATAAAAGCAAACTAGAATTGAATGGAGCTGTTATTTGCCACATTTATCCCATCGGATATTACACGTTATGGTAATATTCAATGTGCAGTTTCTTTTTCTTTTGTTGTTTTGATTTATAGCCACCTAAGAATTGGGAGAAGTATGGAGACAGAGGGAAAACCAGAAGAAGCTCAGTGGCCAAAGGAGTGCAAAGAAAGATGAATGGATTTATCATCTGAGGCCCTAGGATCTTAGACAAGTCACTTAATACTGGGCTTTGCTTAACTTAGCTGTAAAATTAAGCTACACTTAGAGCTAAAAAGTGACATTAGAGATCATCTCATCCCATAGACTTATTTTTTTACATGAGGAAGGAAAGTCCCAGAGAAAAAGAGAGCGGCCTGGGGTTAGAGAGGGAGTAAATGACAAAAACATATTTTGAAAAGATCCTCTCACTCCAAATCCCCAATTCTCCATTACTTTGTCTCTCTTGGTTGGATTAAACCAAGGATTCTTAACCAGTGCTCTGTGAACTTGTTTGTATTTTTAAAATTTATTTTTATAACTTTTTTTTTTTTACTATACAGGGTTTCCTTCTAAAGGAATCCTATGCATTTTATTTAACTTATCTAAAAACATTATTCTGAGAATGAGACCATGGGCTTCACCAGACTCCCAAAGTGATCTATGACTTAAGAAAAGTTAA
The DNA here is from genome assembly GCF_019393635.1 of Dromiciops gliroides. Lineage (NCBI taxonomy): Eukaryota > Metazoa > Chordata > Mammalia > Microbiotheria > Microbiotheriidae > Dromiciops > Dromiciops gliroides. The sequence goes on along the minus strand of NC_057866.1, from coordinate 212,013,884 downwards.
GACTAGCTATGTGACCCTGGGGAAGTCATTTAACGCTCATTTCCCAGCAAAAAAAAAAAAAGAAAGAAGGAAAGGAAAGGAAAGGAAAGGAAAGGAAAGGAAAGGAAAGGAAAGGAAAGGAAAGGAAAGGAAAGGAAAGGAAAGGAAAGGAAAGGAAAGGAAAGGAAAGGAAAGGAAAGGAAAGGAAAGGAAAGGAAAGGAAAGGAAAGGAAAGGAAAGGAAAGGAAAGGAAAGGAAAGGAAAGGAAAGGAAAGGAAAGGAAAGGAAAGGAAAGGAAAGGAAAGGAAAGGAAAGGAAAGGAAAGGAAAGGAAAGGAAAGGAAAGGAAAGGAAAGGAAAGGAAAAGGAAGGAAAGTTAAGAATTCCCAAGCTAGATGAATTCTAGAGTCATTTCTAATGCTGAATATACACATTTAACTAAGAAGAGATGGTTTCAATGAAAATTAAAACAATTCTGAGATTTCACTTTGAATTGATTGGATGAACAAAGGTAATGAAAGACAAAAATGACCCGTGTCAAAGCGACTATGAAAAGACAGGCACATTTTAATGCACCATTAGGAAAGTTATGAATTGGTCCAATCATTCTGGAAAACGATTTTAAATTATTCTATAAAAAGACTCTACTCTCTGATCAAGCAATACTACCATTTGATCTAGGAGGTCAAAGACAAAGGGAAAAAATCTGATGTTTATACAAAATATTTATAGTAGTGGTACTTGGTAGCTGGGTGGCTCAGTGGATAGAGCATCAAGCCTGAAGGCAGGAAGACTCATCTTCCTGTGTTCAAATCTGGCCTCAGCCACTTACTAATACATGACCTTGAGCAAGTCACTTAACCTTTTTTGCCTCAGTTTCCTCATATGTAAAATGAGCTGGAGAAGGAAATGGCAAACCACTCCAATATCTTTGCCAAGAAAACACCAAAAAGAGTCAGACATGAACAAGAAAAAAAAATAATCGAACTACAATACTTTTGTGGTAGGGAAATAAAGTGGGTGCTCATCAGAAGAATGGCTGAACAATTTGTTGCATACAAATATACTCTAATAGATTTGTTATCTAATCAATGTAGATAGGGTCTCCAACAGCAAAGATCACAACCCATCCATGCCTATCCATCCTATGCTACTTTCATCCATGTTTTCTCACAAGTTCACCGTGAAGGGATGTTACTTAATGTGCTCTTGGGCCTTCCTCGTGTCCTCTTAACATCACAAGGATGTTTATTGAGCATTCTATCATTAGTTCTCCTTCACAGAATCACAGTATTACAGAACCTGAGATTTCCGCAGCTAGATTAATCTAAACTCTTCATCCATGATCTCGTCCCCACTGCCCCATAGTGGAGGCGTACTTCCTCCTTGCCTTTGCTTTATTCCTCTCCCAACAACCCATTGGACAGCCTGGAAGCAAAAGCAACATGGGTATCCACATCACTTGGATGAGCTGAGAGTCACAAACTATAGGCCTTCTGGTGAGATGGGAGACCACCAAGCTTTACCATCTGCCCTTCAGTAGTACTGCTCCCTTAAATCCTCCAGGCCTTGCCATCTGCATTGCCACTCTACCCTATAGACCACAGGGCCTTATCTTCTGACCTACTTCGAGGCCTGTAAGATTTCTAAACCTTTCCCTCCACCCAGAAACAAAACACCCTTTTATGTGCTATTTCTTTTATTTAAAGAGTTAGCCTTTGAGAACAGAGACTGTCTCATTTCCCGCACACACACACACTATTTTTATCCCTGGTGCTTAGCACAGTGCTTGGTCCAGAGTAAGTATTTAACAAATGCCTTTTCATACATCCTTTCATTAAGAGGAATCCCCACATGCCCAATAAATGGTTATCTAGCTTCTTCTTAAAGACCTCCAATAAGGAAAACCCATTACCTCTTCTATTTTAGTTTCTGAAGCCCCAATTGCTTAGAATTCTTTCCTGACATTAAGTCTGTTTGCCTCTTTGCAGCCCTCACCTACTGTCTTGGGTTCCATCCTCTGGAGCCAAACAAAAGGAAACAAGCCCTCTTCCACTAGACAGCTATATTTGAACAAAACTATGATGCCCCACCCCACAAAAAATCTTCTCTCCTTTAGGCTAAGCATGCCCAGTTCCTTCAACTGGTAGCCATATGACATGGACCCAAAGTCTTCCACCATCTTTCCTCCATCTGCACCACCTCTAGTTTATCAATGTCTTAAACTGTAACACCAAGACTGAAACACAGAGTTTACAATAACATCTAAAGAAGAACATACCCTGATGGAACTATTATCTCCCTATTCCTGGAAGCTGTGACTGTTTTAATGTAACCCCAAATCTTCAACTTTTGCGATTACCACATCACATGCCCAAAGCCAGTCCATCTCTTTTTTTGATAATGAATTCCTTTGAAGACTTTCCTTATATCACAGTTTCTGAACAATTTCTTTTTTAAATAGCAAACCTCACTTTGTGACTGTTGTTCAGTTTCATCCAACTCTCTGTAATTCTGTATAGGATTTCCTTGGCAAAGATACTGAGTGATTTGCCATTTTCTTCTCCAGAGGATTAGGCAAACAGAAATTAAGTCACTTGCCCAGGGTCATACAACTAGTAAGAGTCTGAGGCAGGATTTGAACTGACAAAAACTAATCTCTGACTGCAGGTCTTCCTCACTATTCATGATAGTGCCACCTAGCTGCCCAAATTTCATATACATATTACATACATACGGATACATGTGTATGCACGTGTATATACACAGATGTGTATAGATATATAAATGTGTACATATGTGTGCGTACATGATTGTATGTATGCATGCACACATATGCATTGTATACATGTGTGTGTACATGCATACGTACATATAAGTATATACATGAAGACATAAACTGCTTGGAGTTACGAAAACTCGAGTATCAGTTACGCTTCCATAGACACTACCTTTTGTGACTGTAAGCAAATCACTTAAACCTCTCAATGCCTCAGTTAAGTTGCCCATTTGTATCAATGGGTCACGGTTGTGAACAAAAAAAAACTTTAAAAGACAAAAAGAAGCACCTATTATATTCTTAGATTGTGCTAGGTCCTGTGGGAGATACAGAAGACAAGAAGCTATAACCCAGACCCTGAGAAACTGACAGTCTAGTTATTTCTCCTGAACAGACTGCAATATAGTTCTGGAAGAATAATGAAATAGACCAAAAATCCAGCAGAAGGAAGGGAAAAGAAGCAAAATTCAAGGCTTTGGTTTTAATGAGCAGGATAATCTTATCTTTTAAATATTACTTTTCTGCCAATATTTTAATGAAGAACATTTTTTATTTTCTATGTTTTTTGCTTGTGTGCCAAGCATCCCATAGACCCCTCCTCACCTAGTATAAGAGAATTTAGTGGACAAAATAATCTGAAACCCAAAAGCAACAAAATATATTGAAAACCTGGCTTCAAATCCAGAATCTCATGCTTTATAGGTTGAAAATCCTTAACATTCACTCCCATCTTCTTTTTGAGAGATATTGCACCTGTCCTGATTTTTTTTTTTTGGTGGGGGAAGGAGGGAAGAGAGAAAATACCACCCCAGTTTGCAGTATTTCAAATCGCTAACCTTGAATTATAAAGGAGTAGCAGTCCTTCACTTCCAGATAAATATCATAACTCGCAATGTAAGTCACTTGTAACAAGGGAAAGGAACCTGCTTCCTTTTCTGTCATGCAATCATCCATCATTGACCCATGACACCTCAATAGGTAGCAAGTCTATCAAACTGAGGAAACCCTTCAAACCAACCTAACGAGCAGTTGAAAGAGGACTTTTTTAATTGGTGACAAATGTAGACATGCTTTGACTCTGAAAGTAACTGGAAGAAAGAAGAACCCGTTTTCTTTTTACTAAGGCTCACTCAGGGAGAGAGAATTTCCCCAAGAGGGTAAAGCCTAGTCTCTGCTTAATGGATTTTCTTTCCAAATAGAACATCAGCCAAGCAAACCTACTTAATTTCCCAATCCAGTAAATTATAAGGCACTATACATGTCTCAAACTTCAGTTTGAAAAGTATATACCTAAAGTACCAACTTTCCCATGAAGCCTCTTGGCATTCCTCTCCTCCCATAGGAAAAAAAAAAACTAACTCTAATTCTCTAACACTCTCTCTCTCTCTCTCTCTCTCTCTCTCTCTCTCTCTCTCTCTCTCTCTCTCTCTCACTTTCTGTCTCTGTCTCTCTCACTCTCTGTCTCTGTCTCTCTCTTTGAATTTGTTTCTAGCACTATTTCTAAAATGCTCCTCTGCCCCTGTCAGGGTCCCCCTCTATGCTATCTTTATTTATCTTTATGTCATATAAACGTTAATATATTATACACTCCTTAAAAATCTGGACTATATTGCTTCTCAGCAACACAGAGAAAACCCAATAAGGTGATTCATATGTTCATTGAGATGAATTGAACTCAACTGAGAAGCCAGGAAATTTGATCTTAGAAAGACCATTAGTTCTGGAGTCAGAGAACCTGGATTCAAATTTCACTCTTGACGTTACCTATATGACCTTAGGCAGTCACTGAACTGCTCCTCAATGTGTAACATGAACAACGTGAATTAGAAAGCTTTTGAGATGCCTATAGCTCTAAAGCCATGATCTGAGAGATATTCCACTGAAAAGAAATGTTTCCCCACTCCTGAATTGAGAATTAATGAAATACTATATTTTTTAAAACGTCATTATATTCGAAGACTCAGGGTAATCCAGGAACCATTAGACTGTTGGTATTTCCCACTGGGTCTTTGTGAGGAAGAAAACACCTCAGGGGGCCAAAACCACAACTTAATTTATATTTCTATTTCCTTCACTTTTTTTTTTTCAATTTAGCAGCAAGGGTCTGACCAGAACTACTTCTGGTAACTTCTGCAGAAAAAATACAAAGTCCTTTCATGGGTCATAGATTGTGTTCTACTTTCAGAAAGTCCGTGTCGATGTCATGCTTGACTTATCACTGTTTTAATAGAGCTCCTGCAATTCAGCAGACCACAGAAAATCAGAAGAATGAAGATGATGCCTCTTTAAGGAGAGAACCCAAGGAATGCACATGCTAACTCATCCCACCCTTGTTTAAAGCTTTTGGCTAGAGACCAGATGCCAGTGGTTCTTACCTGCATACTAAAGAAAATGCCTAAACTTGTGCCAGGGGAGATAATGAAGCCAGGAAACAAAAGACAAACTCTCAAACTCAAAGGCCTATTGCCAATGAATTTTCCTTGAAGAAGTGAGAGGCCTTCATTTTTTTTCTTCCCCTATAGTTAGGGGGTGGAAGAGGTTTGGAGGAAGATAGCAAGTGGAGAAGGGGATGGATTTCATATAGAAAAAGATGAATCTTCTTTCATAAATACTTGTTGAAACAAGGGACTTAGGAGATCACAACAGGTAAAAAAAGAAATTTTAATTATGCAAAATTGAAAAGCTTTTGCATGAATAAAATCAACACAACTAGGGTTAGAAAGCTGGAGGAAAACTTTTTTGAGTCAAATGTCTCTTATAAGGGTCTAATATCCAAAAGACAGGTTGTCTCAAAAATCAAAGCAATTCAAACTTAAAACTGCACTAAGATTTTAGGGACACTCTATATCTAAGAAACTAATACAAATATGGAAGGACTTCTCTTCTCTAGTGAATCTATCACTTCTACCCTATCTCTCACCTCTCAATGGAAGATCTTGCTCCATAGTTCATTAAGAAAGCACAGACTATTCACCAGGAGCGCCTTCTTCTTCCCTTTTTCACATTTCAAAAGCCCTGACATCATCTCTCATTCTCTCATTTATTGTAGTCTTTCCTGAAGAGACACCGTCTCTCACATACATTCTTTTCTCTATTCATATTGCCACAACCCTGGTTCCGGCCTTCATTACCTCTCGTCTGAACAACCTTGATGGCATCTTAAGAGGTCTCTCTGCCCCAAATATCACACTATTATAATCCATCAATAACATATTTGCTAAAATACTGATTTTCCTAAAGTACTTTTCTGACCATGTCATTCTCCTACTCAATAAACTCCAATGGCCCCTTGTTATCTTTAGGATGAGGGCTCATTTTAGCTTTCATGGCCTTTCCCAACCAGGCCCCAACCTATCTTCTGACCTTGTTATACATTGCTCCTCTTCTTACATTCTGAGATCCAAGCCTGGCCTTCATGCTGTTCTTGACACATGACACTGGCTCTCCCATTCTATGCTTTCATATCTGATATTTCCCATATCTCACATATGAGCCTGGACAGTTCTCCCTTCCATTCCTCTACCTTTTTAAAATCCCTTGTTATCTTCAAAAGTCAGCTCAAACACTAACTTTTGCACAAATTCTTTCCTGATTTTCCTCGACTGATATTGCCTGCCCCACCCAATTTATATATATATATATATAAGTATATATATATATATATATATATATATACACATACATACACACATACATATATACACATATGTATGTGTATATGTATATGTATATGTGAGAAAATAATGGGGTTCTATAAGACCCAGAGAGTCTAGCCTGACCTTTATTTATTTATTATTTTTTTTTTGTGGGGCAATGAGGGTTAAGTGACTTGCCCAGGATCACACAGCTAGTAAGTGTCAAGTGTCTGAGGCCAGATTTGAACTCAGGTCCTCCTGAATCCAGGGCCAGTGATTTATCCACTGTGCCACCTAGCTGCCCCATGGCCTGACCTTTCTTAAGGCCAGCAGGGAGTCTGGAGAATTCCAAAGGAAATGTAGTTGGACCTCTGACTGTGGACTGAGACAATAGAGTTTAAAACCACACCTACCTGAAAGCCTTGCCCCTCAGAGGGTCTGTCCTCTGGGCTCTGACCTCAGCACGTACTGCTCATGGACCACCCTCAAGTCCTGTGAACCAATAGATTTGAATGATGCTAGCCGATTAGCTTTAAGCAGTGTGTAAGGGCCGCCTCTGCTCCTGACCACAGGAAGCTCACACGCTCTCTTGGCTTTTAACACTCAAGGAGGCAGGACACAGATTATTCTCTCTCCCCTCTTTCCTAGGTAGGCCTTCTGATCTTTCTGAGCAATGTAGTATCTCTTTACTAATATTTAATATGCTTTAATAAATGCTTAATGCCCCAAACTGGTGCAGTAGCCTCTAATTTCTAAGTAGCTACATATTAGAAACCTCAGCTATGTTTCCCTAAAACTTGGGACAGAAATAGGGCAACCCCATATAATTTAAAATGTCATGTATATGCATATGCATATGTATGTGTAATATATATATATATATATGTGTGTGTGTGTATGTACACACATATTTAAAGGTATGTACCTATTGATCTATTATCTCCTCCATCCTCCCTGATAACAGCCTTACCCACAAGTGTAAATGCTTCAACAGCAGAGAGGGTTTTATTTCTATCTTTGCACAGTGTCTGGCGCATAGTAGGTATTTAATCAATGTTTATGGATTGATTGAATGAATGAATACTTCAAAACCGAGAATCATTCCCCAATGGATACAAAGATATGAACAAACAGTTCTCAAATATGAAGCATTATTCGAAATAACTAAAAGCAAAAGAAATCTATCCAGGCATACAAGCTCATTGTCATCTTCTACTCCTCCTTCTAGCGCACCCCTCCCCCATATGCAATCTATCACCAAATCTTATTGCTTTTACCTTCACAACACTCTCACATCTATCTCCTTCATTCCACTCATATAGCCACCTCCTTATAACCTCACACTTGCACTAGTCCAGCAGCCTGCTAATTGGCATTGCAGCCCATTCTAATCTCGCCTGTGATTTTTCTAAAACATTAGTCTGACCATATTATACTCCACCATTCCTACTCAATAAACTCTGTAGGCTTTCTTTTACTTCCAGATCAAATATAAATCCTCTGTTTACTTTTAAAGCTCTTAACTTTGGCCTCTCTTCAACCTTTCCGGTTCTTCTTATACTTCACTTCCTTCCACAAACACTGTGGTCAAGCCACAAAGGCCAATTTGTTATTCCCCATTCACAACATTCTATCTCCCGTCCTGTGCCTTTTCATTGGTTGTCCCCCTGGTCAGGAATTCTCTGTCCCCTAGCCTCTGTATTTCACTTTCCTTGGCTTCCTTCAAGACTCAGTTCAAACCCCAATTTATTCAGAAGGCCTTCCCATCCTCTCTCCTTCAGATGCTAGACTTCCCTTCGCATATTATCTGCCATCTACTCCATATATCTTCCATGTACCTAGCGATTTACCTGTTGTTTCCTCAACTGAAATATAAGCTCCTTGAGTTCAGAGACAGTCTTTGCCTTTCTTTATATCTCCAGAGCTTCACCCAATAATAACTTAATAAACGCTTGTTGTCACACTGACTCCTAATAAAAACAACTATAAGGTTTGATCTCGAACTCATCAAAATGGACAAAGATGGCATAAGATGCAAATAGTCACTGTTGGAGGAAAGACAAGCACACTTACACACTGTTGGTAGAGTTGTGAATTTGTCTAGCCATGTTAGAAGGCACTTGGGGATTATGTTAAGAAAGTGACTACTTTGGTCCAGAAATACCACTTCTAAGTATTTACCCCAAGAAGGTCAAAGACAAAAAGAAAGGTCACATAAGCACCAAAATATTATTAAAAGTATTTTTTAACAATAGCAAAAAACCGAAAACAAAATAGATGCCCTTTGACTGGGGAAAAACTAAACAATGTGTAGTTCATGGGTGTAATAGAATACAGTGAATACAGAGAAGCAATGGAAGAATTATAAGTACTGATGGAGAATGGAATAAGGAAGCAAGGAAATAATATGCACAAAACATACAATTATAAACAGAAAGACAAAAATCAAAACCAAACACTGTGCAATTATAATGGTCAGGCTTGAGCTCAAAGAAAAACAATTGGGAAATCACCTCCTTACCTTCTTTGTAGAGATGTGGGACTACGAATGTAACATCAGTCTACAAGATGGTCAGTTTTGATAAAATGCTTTGATTTTCCATCTTACTTTTGCATTGTTCATTGTATGGGAGAACTCTCTAAGTAGGGGAAAGGAGACGGATATATTGAGGAATTAATGTGACATAAAAACAAAAATATCAAAATGTTTTAAAATGATAAATGCTTGATGAATGAATGAATGGATGGAATGAGCAGCATTTAGAGGAACCTTGAATCTTTTTTTAAAAAACTATAGGGCAGCTAGGTGGCACAGTGGATAGAGCACTGGCCCTGGAGGCAGAAGTACCTGAGTTCAAATCTGGCCTCAGACACTTAATACTTACTAGCTGTGTGACCCTGGGCAAGTCACTTAACCCCAATTGCCTGACCAAAACAAAAAACAAAAAACTATAGCATGTCATCATATATGACAGGGAACATTTAAAGCAAAAGAATAATATATACCCACAACTTGTAGTCTAATTAATAATTAAATATAGCCCATATTTCCACATTTCAGTAGCTTCTGGGTTTTATGGTGGCTAAAAAATTCTACCACTTCCCAGCTGAGTTCACATCACTACCAGAAATAGGATGTATTGAAAACTGTTGGTTCTTTTCCTTCTGGCAAGGCACAGAAAACTTCCATGGAAAAAGTCAAACATGAAAACACAAACCCCAAATTTTAATTATTTTTTTTAATTAGTTGGGCTTCTTTGAAGAGGAAGGCATCATCAAAAAATGGCAGAATGTCTGTTAATTAAATACAAGTTAAAACTTTTCCCAAATATGTCCAATCTTTTAGATGGTTCTTTAAATATAATGGCTATTTGGAAGGAATGAAGCAATGCTGAACACAACCATAGGTATAATTCCTGGAAACCCAAAAGTAGAACAATAAGTCACTGCCTTTTAACCAGCATCCCTTGGGCCTTGTCTCAAATGGAAAATGTGCGTTTATGGGAAGAGCACATGTTTTAAATTTCTTTTCTCTTTCTTCATTCTCATCTCATCTAATTGAAATAAACCAGATCTCAGAAGTTAATATAATCTTTCTGCTTTCTGCAAATTGATGAAATAAGCTCAAAGTAAAGATGAAAGTGATTGATTTTGACTGTGAATTTGTGTTACCAAATTCTCCAGGAGGAGAAAAATTGGTCCAAAGAAAATTACCATTAATAAAAAAGGACAGAATTATTAAGAGAATCCTTGTTTGTAGGACTTGAAAAACTCAAAGAGGTCTAAGGATAACAATGTAATCTATTAAACTGTATTAAAAATACATTGTACTGGGGCAGCTAGGTGGTGCAGTGGATAAAGCACCAGCCCTGGATTCAGGAGGACCTGAGTTTAAATCTGGCCTCAGACACTTAACACTTACTAGCTGTGTGACCCTGGGCAAGTCACTTAACCTCATTGCCCTACAAAAACAAAATACATTGTACTTTAAGTGAAAAAAATTGTTACTGGTGAAAAAGAATAGCACTATGGCTTGATAGTGAATCCTTTTGAGGATCAACACTGAATGACCATGAAAAATTACAGTTATGAAATCTTACTTATAATTAATGAAATAGAATTTAAGTGGGTTATATTGTTTATTGCTGGACATTTCACTTAAAATAAAAAGCCAAAGACTGCAAAGGGAAGTTTAGGGCTTTGACTGAGATCAATTTTAAAAAGAATGATTAGATCCATCAGGGGGAAAGTAAAAAAAAATTCAGAAAAGACAATTGAACCAATCCATATATCCTGCTAACCCCTCATTCATATTGGCATCACTACATCTTTTCATTCAGGATTATATTTACAGAAACTTTTTGGACCTTACAGAAAGGTACATTATTATAGCAACCAAATTATAACATGTTGTTTATAGATAACAGAAAAAGGATGTGTCCTAGAGTACTTGTCTGCAATTATATTTAATGCATTGTTGAAAGTCAAGTTGAAATGTCTTGGACATGTTTAATAAGTCTTCTTGTACTTGAATACTTGAATAATCACACAAAAGTTATCAAATTACCAAACTGGTTTCTTTTTTGTTAGACTTTTGACAAAGTAGAACATAACCTGGGATGAGAGGAGATTTATATCTGGCAACAATTCCATAGAGGAGAGAAAAGTCATTGGTGCAATCAGATTCCAGGAGCATACCTCTTCTTACCATTTCCTTCATGATTACTAGTTTGACCAAAATGACCTCAAAGGACCTTCCACATTCAGTCTATGATTTGAAACTGTGAGATGGTTTCATAACTAAACTGGGAAATTCAGGTTGTAGGAACTCCTTCCTCCACTTGCATGCACCAGTTTTTTTGGATAGGATTGGACAAGCTGTGTTTGACTGAGAGCTAAATGAGGTAAAGGAACACTGTGTGAATGTCAAACAAGCACACTTCAGAAGATTTCATTTAGAAAGTAGAAAGACTAATCAATAAAGAAATTCCTAGATGTCATATTTAGAAATAATTGATCTTCAAAAGATTATCTAGGAACCCATATTTTGTAAATATACCATCGCCATGATTTTTATTAAATCTTTATTATGTGTTTTTTTAATTGTCTTAGGCAGTCTTCCTTTTCCTTGTTTTTTTTTTAATGTTGAACATTAAATTGTTAAACATAATCTGACTATCCATATTCTAGTTGAGATCCGACAATTGGTTCCCTTGATAACTGCATCCATTTTATTTAATTTCAGTTATTCTTATTTCACAACGCCTAGAAAATACAGGTTGGAATGTTTCTTGTGGAAAACCACCCCTGTTGGGTTTGCAAAATGTGCATTTTTGGAGTCCATTGGAAGTGATTCTGCCAAAATTCTAAATGGAATGCTTTGAAATTATAATAATTGAAAGGATATAAATAGTACTGAGTGGAAGGCATCCAAGTTGTCAATAGCTTTTTAAAAAATGTGCTAAATCATTAATAATTATATAAATGCAAATTTAAAAACTGAAGCACCACCTCCCACTTATCAGATAGGCAAAGGTGACCCAAAAAGGACTGAAGGTTGGGGCGGCTAGGTGGCTCAGTGGATAAAGCACTGGCCCTGGATTCAGGAGTGCCTGAGTTCAAATCCGGCCTCAGACACTTGACACTTACTAGCTGTGTGACCCTGGGCAAGTCACTTAACCCCCATTGCCCCACCAAAAAAAAAAAAGGACTGAAGGAGATGTTGAAAAAAAGGCACATTAATGTACTATTAGGGGAACCATGAACCAGTTTAGTCATTCTGGAAAGCAATTTGGAATTATGCCCCCAAAGCTACTAATCTGAACATACCCTTTCACTCAAAGATAAACTACTATAGTGGAGTAGATTCTACTAAGTCTATACCCCTATACTCTGATCAACCTCATTATCAACCATGATTCCAGAGAATTCATGACAAATTGTTCCTCATCTCCAGATAGAGAGATGATGGACTCAGAGTGCAAATTGAGGTATGTAGTTTTGTTTTATTTATTTTATTTTATTTTAAACATGACCAATGCAGGAGTTTATTTTGCTTACTTATACATATTTGTAACAGGTTTTATATTTCTTTCCTTCTCGATGAGTAAGAATAGGAAGGGGAGGTAAGAAGGAGAGAATTCACACCTAAAAATCAAATAAAATATAGTAAAGAGAAAAAAAAAAGAAAAAATTACAATGACCAAGCATTATCCCAAAGAATAGCTAGGAGAAGGCACCTTACCTCTCCCACATCTTCTTTGCAGAAAAGGAGCACTATGGGTATGTAATTTCACATAGAATGTTGAACCTTTTTTATGTTTACTCTGGCCTCAGTGTTTTTCTCCCTTCTTTTTTAGTTTACTTTTTTGATCTGATGACTTTAGCTGAAGTATTTTTCCCCTCTTTTTGAGCATTTATTATAAACCAAGGATTACTGTGGGAGCTGAGGAGAAAGGAATGTATTAGGAAATATAGGTGATATAAAAATAAAACAAATATGTCAATAAGTTTTCAGTTTGTTTTTGTTAAGACAGGATTCTGCAAATAGAATATTGGATGATTCACCAAGTCAGATAAGGAGCAATGAGACAAAGGAAACAGAAATAAAATTCAGGGCAAATGTAAATTGAAGGAAATTGTATTAACATCATAACAAAATGCAACCTATTCCCTGATTGAAAGTGTAAGTTATTAAAAATTAGTAGGAAAGTACATTTTACAAATTGAAATTAAAGCAGGAGACATGAAGGTTAAGTATCGTGTTTTGACATTAAACAACCTCTTGTGATTCAAATAATAATCATCTATGAGCTGCGAAGTCAAAAATGCGTTTGCTAAGTGATTTTTAAATAGCATTCTACTTATTTGTAAACCTAACTTATTTGTCTGCCTAACTAACAGATAGAGGGGAACTTCTTCACTGAATCTCTCAGTCTACTTTTCTCTGGACCCCATTTTAATCATGCTTCTTACTGCACATACGAAGAAAATAAAGTGGTACAATTATTTGGGTAACTAAAACAATTTTTTTCGGTTCAAAGTTTTTTTTCCTCTCAAAGAGATGCAGTAATGCAATGAGGGGACCATTTACTGACCTTAATGCCAGATGACTTGGATTCAAGTCAGAGATGAAACACTTATTAGTTTGCATGAATGTGTAAGCCACTTAACTGCTTTGAATGTCAGTTTCTAGTCTGTAAAATGGAAAAAACAATAAGAGCACTACCTAATTCACAGGATTGTTGGGAGAAAAATGCTTTGTAAATCTTAAAGTGATAAAAAATTCAAATTATTGTATTCCAACACAAAGTAATGTCTCATTGTCTCAATTTGCAACCCTAAATTTACAACTGCAAAGCAAACCTATTGGATTTTCTTTCTTATCTGAAGACTGAAATTCAGAAGAAAAAGATTGTGCACCATAAGGCTGATCCTTTTGAGATGTTTTAAAGTATTATACAAATAATCAATCAGTTTTCCATTCCTCAAACTGCTTCCTTATACTGTGTGACATCTTCCCAGTCTCTAAACTCCTTTTCCAATTCCAAGGTAAATGAAAGGAGCATGACTGTAAGTCTTAACCTCATAGACCTTCTTTGAGCTCTCCATGGAATGAAATCTTTACCCTAGCAGAAAATCTCTTCAAGGTTATTGAGAAGGAAAGAAAAAAAAAAGTGCCACATCTCAATCGATTCCAATAGGCCTGTTAGGATCGCCAAGTTCTGTTGATTGCAATGCCCCAGAGCATCTTTCAACAGGAGACTTGCAGAGTGACAGAAAGTCTCTAATTTTCCCAGGTTGAAATATCTTACTGGTTTCCTATGGATTTGTTTGGAGGAAAAGAACATCATCATCCTAGCCAAATTATCGAGTTAATTGTTGTGTCAGGAAAGCACCTGAATTCCCCATTAGAGCATCAGAAATCCCTAAATGGTTGGTATTGATAGCTTTCATTGTATTTTGTGCTTCCGTACAGATTTGACGTTCTGAGAAAATAGCATTTCCCATGATAGATCAATATTCGTGCTACTAGATCTTGACCAAACCAGGAAATACAGAGCTTTGTGTGCTAAAAACTTTCTAAAGTACGTGAAGTTGACTTTGAATTAGACACAAAGGTTTAGACCCATTCTTACATTATCCCAAATTGAGACAATGACTCCACGTTAATTTTGCGTGGAATGCAATAATTTGAATTTCTTTATCACTTTAAGATTTATATTACCCCAGATCTGGTTAGCCTATCGAGATGGGATTTAAGGTCTGTTTTAAGTAAGGTAAAACAAGGGGCACCTAGGTGGTGCAGTGCATAAAGCACCAGCCCTGGAATCAGGAGAACCTCAGTTCAAATCTTGACCTTTGACACTTACTAGCTGTATGACCCTGGGCAAGTCCCTTAACCCTCATTGTCCTGCCCCCCCAAAAAAAGGTTAAGCAAATGAAATAATATTTTTGTAAAATGTTTAGCTCAGTGGCTGGCATATAGTAGGTGCTTAATAAATGTTCCCTTTCCCTATCTTAATCTTACTCAATAGATGTTCTCTGCATGTATGTAATTCAAGAATGTTACAACACTGATATTCATGAGCAGGATTCCTAAAGAGGTTAATAATAACCTAAAGAGGTTAATCATGATGGTTATCATGTGGCTAGATCCTAGGCCAGTTCCACATCAAGGGGACCAGAAGTCTGTGTAGATATCACAATTAAATCAACCTCTTTCACATATGTTCTGGGAGAAGAGAAGGGGAGTAATTAATAAGTTATCATTACTGTAGTCTTAGAGCTAAAAGGATCATGGCATCACTTATCTAGACCCAGACGGGATTTTAGAGGCTATATCACGTCCTACCTGCCTATTCTACAGATGAGGAACTGAGGCTTGCCTAAGGTCACACAAAGTGGGACAGGTTTAGGATTTTGAATTCATCTCTGATGGCCCAGACAAGCATACTCAGGGTGCTTGTTCACTGAGCAACCTATGGGATCACCCAGGGAAGAATAGTAATTTTTGTAAAGAAATTGCTAAAGAAAAAAACAATTGACTTAGATTGAGAAGATGCAGGTTTAATTACTGACTTTGCTATCTATTACCATTATGACTAAGTTGGTCCTTTGGCATCTCAGAGCCTTAGTTCCTCCTCTATAACTGAGGCAAATAATGCTTTTACAACCAACCCCCACACAGAACTGCTATGAGAAACCAGTGAAATGCTATCTACAAAGTGCTTTGTGAAGCTTAAAGGGTGATCTAAATTATGATTATCAATATCATATTCCCATTTATGGATTATGTCTGATAAGCCATGAGGAATGCCATTGATTATTAGATACCTAGCAATTTTGTAAGAGGGGGAGGGGGAAACAACCTCTAATCAATCAGAAAATAGTTAATTAAATAAAGTTTAGGCCTAGGTGCTAAAATTCAGTGCCATCCATTCACATGGAAAGGATTATCCTTCTAGCCCTGGCCCTCATTCTCATTCCTCTGAATACTCCTGTTCAATGTTTTATTCTGCATTTACCTGGGTTACATTTCCTCCACCAGCGACAAACATAATTGATGTTGCCCTTCTCTTTGGAGACTCATTCTCCAGGCTTTGTTCTCATTAACTGGGTGGTCAGAAGAATGAAACTTTAAAATTCTTTTGGCATAGCTCTTCAAGTTGCCTTATAAATTGCTTTTTTAAAAAATATTTAACTTTTGTGACAAGAACGCAATATCTCTGTATTTGATATGTTAGTTAATTATAGATGCCCGCCACCACCGTAAGCATTATATAACATGAAAATGATGCATTTCTGACTCATGAGGCATTTCCAGTGTATCAGAAATTCGATCGAAAATGATAATAATAATAATAATAACATCTGGTAAGAAGGATGTCTTGGTTTCATAACACAACTGAACTTTGACTTTTTTTAACAACATTCAGCACAATGTCTTTAACAAAGCAGGCTCAATAAATGTGTCTTTAGTGAATAAATGAATTTAAATGGTTTCTTATGGTAGAAGTATCCTTTTACTTGGAGAGGAAGTTTTCAGGAATCAAATGTTTGAAATGAACATTGAGAAATGGGAGGCAAATTATGTGGAAAATGTAGAGCAAAGTATTGTACAGGCATCCAGGGGCACAGTAGATAGTATTGGATTTGGAATCAGGAAATCCTGAGGTCAAATCTGGCCTCTATTCTTCAGTTTGCTCATCTGCAAAATGGGGGTAAAAATGCAACTTACCTCCCAAGGTTGTTTTGTCGGTAAAATGAAATGATATTTGTAAATCACTTTGAAAACCTTAAATTGCTATGTCAATACTCGATATTGTCATTATTTTAATCATAGGGAATGGAATGAGTAATAGAAATAAAAGTCATTAACCCATTAATTTGAAATTATAAAGAGAATTAAGGTACTGCAACACAAATTTATAAATGACAGATCCACAAGATATTAAAGAAAAATTGAAGATACATTTATAAAAGCAGCATAGTCTTTCAGGGACAATGAGAGACTGTGAGTCAGGAATGCATGAGTGCACACCTTTCTTGGATAATTAACTGGGCAAGTCACTTAGCCTCTAGGACTTGCCACTTAGTCATCAGGCATTTAAGTGCCCACTATAAATCAGGAACTGTTGGATTATAGGGATTAAAAGACAAAAATGAAATAGTCCTTTCCCTCAGGGAGTTTACATTGGATGGAACAGACAACATATCCTTTAATTTGTAGACAGGAAGCACAGATCTCAAAGTGAGGAGAGAACTCTGCAAATGAGCAAGTTATCCATCCTACCCTAGAAGATATCCAGAGCTGGAGAAGTCACTATGTTCCAGTACAACAAATTGCACTATAGACAGCTCTAATTGCTAGGAAAGTATTCCTAATGTCAGCAGTGGTCCCCAAGGCAGGACTTGGAGTACATCAAAGAATGGATCAGAACAGTGACTATAGTTCCTGTACATATAAAGCTGAAACCAATTGTCCCCTACTCCGTGACCAAATTCATTCCTCAATTGTCCAGAAAAATTGTTCAACAGCGTATAATTTACATAACACTATGGCTTTATTCTCACTGAGCAATTGAACTTCTAGAAAACAGTGCTCCTAGTGCAAACTATGTTGTAAACCTGCTGTCTGCAACATAGCCTGGTAGCTCTTGGAGACTCAGGGGAAGAATTTTTTTAAAAGTCAAGAAGAAAGACAGAGTTGGAAGAGGAAAGAGGGAAATTCAGGAAAAGAGAAATGTCTTTTCAAAATTTATAGGCTTTAAAACAAAGATTTAGGGTAGTAAACGTTTAGTGATTAAAAAACATTCTGTGAACTGGAAGTTGGAAAACAGGTCTAGAGAATATACTCCAACTCCCTCCAGCCACAATCATTTTGATCAAAGTTTTGGGGTTTTTTTGTTTTCTTTTTTCTTTAAAGAGGGATGTCTAGTTCTCTTTTTGTTTTATGAATGACTCAGAAGATTAGGCACCTTAGGAACTGCATAAATCATTTTGTGCCACTGTAGTCATGGTTATTGAGCCTGTCTCATTCATAGGCTCATAGATCCAGAGCTGGAAGGAATTTCACAGGAGACACATTCAATTTGGTTTGGTATGGGTTGGGATAGAGTAGGTACTGAGATGGCATTGGGCTAAACCACATTCTCACTCCACTAACTATTGACCTGAATGTGAAGAGGTCCAGAATTGACTCAGCCTCCCCAAGGATTCCACATGTTCATTGATTTAAATATATATATATATATATATATATATATATATATATATATATATTTTTTTTAACACAAACAACTCAACCTTCTCATGTGCTGAGTATTGTCTGTGCTATAATTTCTCAAGAATCATTTTTCATGTCCTGTTTCCAATTTACTTCCAGATTTCATCATTTTGCATTAAAATGCTTCAGGGATGAGCCTTTCCTGGGACCAATCTTTTTTTTTTTTTTTTAAGAGGCTCTTTTATCCAAGAATACAGGGATAAACACACTTAGGATGCCTCTTAGACCACCTGGTTCTGAAAATGTCCCTGCTTGGTCGATTATAACAAATCTGCCACCAAAAATCTCCTAAGCCATCTGTTTTACTTGGTTCTTGAAAAAGGCCTGTAGACCAAATTCTTGATTTTCTTTCTTTCTTTCTTTCTTCCTGACTGTAGTATTTGTCAATTTGCTTTTCACATGAATAATGCAAACTTGTTAAAACATCCCCTCTGGTAAGAAACTCTTGTAGCTTTCCCCGAACAAACAGGATTAATCCCGGATGACAATTACAATGGTAAAGTTATTACTCAGAACATCATGTGAGCTCAGTCAAACAAAGTGATATGAACTCCTGGAAACTGGAAGAAGTAAATCAAAGTTAACAGAGAGAAAGGTAAGATGTCTTGGGGAAAGTGAAACATAAAATTCAAGATGGTATAAAGAGCCTGAAACTATATTTAAAAAAAGAAGAAAAACTGGAAAGATAACACTTTACTAGCTATGTGACCTGGGCAAGTCATTTAATCCTGTTTGCCTCAGTTTCCTCATCTGTCAAATGAGCTAGAGAAGGAAATGGCAAACCACTCCAATATTTTTGTGAAGAAAATCCCAAATGGGGTCACAATGAGTCAGATACAACTGAAAACAAGTGAACAGCAACAAAAACTTCTGGGAATACACACACACACACACACAAATTTGTGTGTATGTGTGTATATATGTATATATAAGGGGAATATATCTATATGTATATCAGCAATATATGTATAGATAGATAGATAGATTCTCCATATACACACATACTTACATATATGTGTATGTATGTATATGTGTATGGGGAGTCTATATACATATACATATATACCACACATACACATACACATACATATACATATAGGTTCTGTTTGAAAGACAATGTGGTATAGTGGTATGTCTCCCTGACCTGGAGTCTGAAGGCCAGGGCTTAAATCTTAAGTTTGATGTTTATTAGCCCTATGACCTTAGAAAAATTATTTCACCTCTCTGGGCCTCAATTTCCTCCTTTGGAAAAAGCTGGATTAAATGTTCTCTAAAGTCTCTAAAAATCCTACTCAATTAATTTTTTTTAAATTTTGTTTTGAGGGCAGCTAGGTGGCATAGAGGATAAAGCACCGGCAGTGGATTCAGGAGGACCTGAGTTCAAATGCGGCCTCAGACATGTGACACAGAATAGCTATGTGACCCAGGGCAAGTCACTTAACCCTTGTTGCCCCACCCAAAAATAAATAAATAAATAAATAAATAAAGATAGAGAGATAGATAGATAGATGACTAAATGAATGAATAAATAAATAAAAAGAATTTTTTAAAAATTTGTTTTCAAAGAGGAATTAGACAGTAATACTATACTAGTGGGGGATCTGAATCTCCCCCTCTCAGAATTAGATAAATAAGAAAGAAGTGAAAGAGGTAAATAGATTACTAGAAAAGTTAGACATGATAGATGTCTGGAGAAAATTGAATGGGGATAGAAAGGAATATACCTTTTTCTCAGCAGTACATGGCACATTTTCAAAAATTGACCATGTATTAGGGCACAAAAACATCATAGTTAAATGTAGAAGGGCAGAAATAGTAAATGCATCCTATTCAGATCATGATGCAATAAAAATTACATGTAAGAAAGAGCCAGGGAAAAGTAGAATGAAAATCAATTGGAAACTAAATAATTTCATTCTAAAGAATGAATGGGCCAAACAACAAATCATAGAAACAATCAATAACTATATCCAAGAGAATGACAATAATGAGGCAACATACCAAAATCTATGAGATGCATCCAAAGCAGTGCTTAGGGGAAAATTTATAGCTCTAAACGCTTACATGAATAAAAAAGAGAAAGAGGAGATTAATGAATTGGGCATGCAACTTAAAAAACTAGAAAAAGAACAAATTAGAAATCCCCAATTAGACACTAAATTAGAGATCCTGAAAATTAAAGGAGAAATTAATAAGACTGAAAGCAAAAAAACTATAGAATTAATCAATAAAACTAAGAGCTGGTTTTATGAAAAAATCAATAAAATAGATAAAATATTGGTTAATTTGATTTAAAAAAAGAAAGAAGAAAACCAAATCACCAGTATCAAAAATGAAAAGGGTGATGTTACCACCAATGAAGTGGAAATTAAATCAATAATTAGGAATTATTTTGCCCAACTGTATGCCAATAACTTTGACAATCTAAATGAAATGGATGAATATTTACAAAAATACAAACTGCCCAGGTTCACTGAAGAAGAAATAAAATCCTTAAATAAACCCATATTAGAAAAAGAAATTGAACAAGCCATTAATGAACTCCCTAAGAAAAAATCCCCAGGGCCAGATGGGTTTATGGGTGAATTTTACCAAACATTTAAAGAACAATTAATTCCAATATTGTACAAATTATTTGGAAAAATAGGTGAAGAAAGAGTTCTACCAAATTCGTTTTATGACACAAATATGGTGGTGATACCAAAACCAGGCAAAGCAAAAACAGAGAAAGAAAATTATAGACCAATTTCCCTAATGAATATTGATGCTAAAATCTTAAATAAGATATTAGCAAGGAGATTACAGCAAGTGATCACCAGGATAATACACTATGACCAGGTGGGATTTATACCAGGAATGCAGGACTGGTTCAACATTAGGAAAACCATTAACATAATCAACCATATCAATAAGAAAATCAACCAAAATCATATGATTATCTCAACAGATGCAGAGAAAGCTTTTGACAAAGTACAACACCCATTCCTAATAAAAACACTAGAGAGTTTAGGAATAGGTGGAGTTTTCCTTAGAATAATAAACAGTATCTACCTAAAGCCATCAGCAAGTATTATATGCAATGGAGATAAATTAGAGGCCTTCCCAACAAGATCAGGGGTGAAACAGGGATGTCCATTATCACCCCTATTATTTAATATTGTCCTAGAAATGTTAGCTTTAGCAATCAGAGAAGAGAAAGGAATTAAAGGAATTAGAATAGGCAAGGAGGAAACACAACTACGACTCTTTGCAGATGATATAATGGTATACTTAAAGAATCCTAGAGAATTAACTCAAAAATTACTTGAAACAATGAACAACTTTAGCAAAATAGCAGGATATAAAATAAATCCACATAAATCATCAGCATTTCTATACATGACCAACAAAGTCCAGCAGCAAGAGATAGAAAGAGAAATTCCATTTAAAGTAACGGTAGATAATATAAAATACTTGGGAGTCTACTTGCCAAGACAAACCCAGGAACTCTATGAACACAACTACCAAACACTCTTCACACAAATCAAATCAGATCTAAATAATTGGAAAGATATCCATTGCTCATGGATAGGCAGAGCTAATATAGTAAAAATGACAATACTGCCTAAATTAATTTACTTATTCAGTGCCATACCAATCAGACTACCTAAAATTTATCTTATAGAACTAGAAAAAATAATAACAAAATTCATCTGGAAAAACAAAAAATCAAGAATATCCAGGGAAATAATGAAAAAAAATTCACAGGAAGGTGGGTTATCTGTACCAAACCTGGAGCTTTACTATAAAGCGGCAGTCATCAAAACTATCTGGTACTGGCTAAAAAATAGAGTGGTAGATCAATGGAATAGGCTAGGCTCAGGAAATGCAATAGTAAATGACACTAGTAATGTAATGTTTGATAAACCCAAAGACTCCAGCTTCTGGGATAGGAACTCAGTATTTGACAAAAACTGCTGGGAAAACTGGAAGGTAGTATGGCAGAAATTAGGCATAGACCAACATCTGACACCTTATACTAAAATAAGGTCAAAATGGATACACGATTTAGACATAAGAGGTGATACCATAGGTAAATTAGGAGAGAAAGGAATAGTCTAACTATCAGATCTTTGGAAAGGAAAACAGTTTTTGACCAAACAAGAGATAGTTTATTATAAAATGCAAAATGGATGATTTTGATTATATTAAATTAAAAAAATTTTGTACAAACAGAGGCAATGCATCCAAAATTAGAGGGGAAGCAGAAAGCTGGGAAACAATTTTTGAGGCCAGTACTTCTGATAAAGGCCTCATCTCTAAAATATATAAGGAACTAAATCAAATTTATAAGAATCCAAGTCATTCCCCAATTGAGAAATGGTCAAAGGATATGAATAGGCAGTTTTCTCATGAAGAAACCAAAGCTATCTATTCCCATAAGAAAAAACGCTCTAAATCTCTAATGATTAGAGAGATGCAAATTAAAACAACTCAGAGATACCACCTGACACCTATCAGATTGGCTAAAATGACAAAAAAGGAAAATAATAAATGTTGGAGAAGCTGTGGGAAAATTGGAACACTAATTCATTGTTGGTGGAGCTGTGAACTGATCCAACCATTCTGGAGAGCAATTTGGAATTATGCCCAAAGGGCGATAAAGCTGTGCATACCCTTTGACCCAGCAATACCACTTTTAGGTCTTTTTCCCAAAGAAATCATGAAAAGGGGAAAGGGACCCACATGTACAAAAATATTTATAGCTGCTCTTTACGTGGTAGCAAGGAATTGGAAGTTGAGGGGATGCCCATCAATTGGGGAATGGCTGAACAAGTTGTGGTATATGAATACAATGGAATACTATTGTGCTGTAAGAAATGATGAGCAGGAGGAGTTCAGGGAAACCTGGAGGGTCTTACATGAGCTGATGATGAGTGAGATGAGCAGAACCATAAGAATACTGTGCACAGTATCATCAACATTGAGTGTTGAACTACTGTGATGGACTATATTCTTCTCACCAATGCAATGGTACAGAAGAGTTCCAGGGAGCTCATGATGGAAGAGGATCTCCAAATCCAAGAAAAAAAAAAAAGAAAGAAAGAACTGTGGAGTATAGATGCTGAATGAACCATACTATTTCTTTTGTTTTTGGTGCTGTTGGTTTTTTTTTTCTATTTTGACGTTTTTCATCATTGCTCTGATTTTTTCTCTTATAACAGGACTAATGCAGAAATAGGATTAATGTTATTATGTGTATATATATGTGTGTGTGTATATATCTATATCTATATCTATATAGATATATAGATATAACCTATATCAGATTACCTGCTGTCTAGGGGAGGGAGGGAGAAAAATCTGAAATTGTAAAGCTTGTATAAACAAAAGTTGAGAACTATCTTTACATGTAACAGAAAAAATAAAATACCTTATATGTAAAAATAAAGAATAGACTGTAAAAAAAAAAAGAAAATGATGGTAAACTGAAAAAAAAAATTGTTTTTAACTACGTGCAGAACTGAGCAATGATATCTGGAATTCAAGATTACTAGGCAGACCGCTCTGCCTCAGAAAGGGTTTTGAACCCTTTTATACCATTCCCAACAAGTGGTCATCAATTCCCTGTGAGAGCCAGCATGATGCATCACAATAGGCCTCAAAATATGGGCCACTTGATGCCTGGAAATCCCCAAGACCTTTAAAGGGTGTATATTCATTTATCTGTCAGACTTAGGGGCAGAGGAAGAAATAGAGAGTAAAATAAAATGTAAAATAGATTTTGATTATATGAAATTAAAAAGATTTTGCACGAACAAAGCTAATGTAACCAAGGTTACAAGGGAAGTAGAAAACTGGGAAAGAATTTTTGAAACAAAAATATCTCTGATAAAGGCTTCATTTATCAAATATATGGAGAACTGAGTCAAATTTATAAAAATAGAAGTCATTCTCCAATTGATAAATGGTCAAATGATGTGAACAGGCAGTTCTCAGACAAAGAAATCAAAGCTATCTATAATCATATGGAAAAATACCCTCAATCACTATTGATCAGAGAAATGCAAATTAAAACAACTCTAAGGTATCATTTCACACCTATCAGAGTGGCAAATATAACAAAAATGGAAAATATTGGATGTTGGAGGAGATGTGGGAAAGCTGGGATGCTGATCCATTGTTAATGGAGTTGTAAAAAGATCCAACCATTCTGGAGTGCAATTTGGAACCATGACCAAATGGCTATAGAACTGTGCATACCCTTTGATCTCACAATACTACTGTTAGGTTCATATCCCAAAGACATCCCCAAAAAGAGAAAAAGACCTATTTGTACAAAAATATTTATAGTAGCTCTTTTTGTGGTGGCTACAAATTGGAAATCAAAGGAATGCCCATCAATTGGGGAATGGTTAAACAAACTGTGGTATATGAAGGTGATGGAATATTATTGTGCTATAAGAAATGACAAGCAGGATCACTTCAGAAAAACCTGGAAAGACATGTATGAAATGATGTATAGTGAAGTGAGAAGAACCAAGAGAACGTTGTGCACAGAGACAGCAATATTGTTTGATGAAGAACTGTGAATGATGACTATTCTCAACAATACAATGATCCAAGACAATCCCAAAGAACTATTGATGAAACCTACTATCCACCTCCAAAGAAAGAACTGATATTGATGGAACAGATTGAAGCATACTATTTTCACTATCTTTCATTTTTTCTTTTAATCAAGTTTTCTTGTACAAAATGAAAAATATGGTAATGTTTTACATAATCATACATGTATAACCCATATCTGATTGTCTTCTGCCTCAGTGAGGGGGAGGGGAGGGAGGGAAAGAGGGTAAAAATTGGAACCCAAAACTATAAATAAAAATTTTTATTAAAAAAAGAAAAAAAATAGATACATTAAAATACTATACAGTAAATAGTAATAGATAAAATTGTTTGTTGTTGTTGCTGTTCAGTTGTGTCTGACTCTTCATGACCCTGTTTGGGGTTTTCTTGGCAAAGATACTGAAGTGGTTTTCCATTTCCTTCTCCAGTTCATATTACAGGTGAGGAAACTGAGGTAAACAGAATTAAGTGACTTTCCCAGGATCACAGAGCTAACAAGTGTCTGAAGTCACATTTGAACTCCAGGTACACTTGGGCCTAGAGTCAGGAAAACTGCAGTATCTTTGCCAAGAAAACACCAAATGGGATAACAACGATTCAGACATGACTGAACAACAACAACAAAATGCCTTAGAGAACTAGAATAAAAGTCAGGCAGACCTGGATTCAGATTCTGCTGTGGGTACTTACTTGTAATCCAAATCACTTGAGCTCAGGTCCCCATCTATAAAATGAGGGAGCTGACCTCTCAAGTCTCTTCCAGCTTTAAATCTAGCATCTTTCCCTTAAAGATCTTGAGTGAGAGAGGCTCTATTCCTTCTCCTGAGGCTGCTTCTTCCCCTTCTAGATAGATCTAATGGTTAGGTGCTGTTGCTGGTGGTTTTGTTCTTGTTCCTTAGACTTAGAGCAAGCCTGTCTACAATTCCCATCTGTTGCTCTGCCCTCTGGGGCCAAGCAGATCCTAACACTCAGGTCCCAGAGATATTTGAAGACAGCCATAATTTCCTTAAGCTTTTTTCTTATACAGGTCAAATAATTTCAGTTCCTTCCACCAGTCATTGTATGAGATGCTCTTAGAACCCTTCACAGTCCTAGTCATATCTGTCTGCATTTTCTTCAGTTTTTCCAAATCTTTCCTAAATTATGGTGCCTAGAATTAAATACCATACTTTGGATGGAACTTACTGTATGTGCTGCCTCTCTTAATGCAACCTCAGATTAGTTCAACTTTTTTGGCTACCCTAGCACACTATTAAGCTTTTAGTAAACTAACCTCCCTCATTTAAGGTTTGCCAAATATTTTACAAAAAATATCACATTGGCTCTCAGAACAACCTTTGGAAATATTGTTATTATTTCCATTTTACAGATATAGAACTGAGGCACATAGAGGTTAAATGACTCTCCCAAGGTCACATAATTAGTAAGTATCTGATGCTGTATCTAAAGTCAGTTTTTTCTAGGTTGTGGTCCGGTGCTTTATTCATTCCTCCACCTAGCTAACAACATGATTTCCTGTCTAGCTATGTCTCTACTGTCTTATGTAATGTTGCCCATTCAACATATTTATTGTGTCAACTCAAGAGAATGTAATAGGCACATGACCATACATAGGAGTTAGAAATCATGGGAATTGCACACACTGTGGCAGGCTCTTGATGGTGAGACCTTTTAAAATTCTCTTGGGGTAAATGTCTATGGTTGTTAGATCATATCATGTAAGTGTGGTTGTCTTCTTAGCTTTTATGTAGAGTGAGATCAGATCATTCCAAACAAGTCATGGGGTTCTCATTTAACTTTCCCAATGTGTTGCAGAAACAGTTATTTCTACATTCCTCTCTTTATCTACATTATTTCTTCATTCAATGCCTTCTATTGATTCACAATTGTTTTATAGGTAAAATTCCAATAATTATAATAATACTTTATTTTGAAAGGTGTGCTAGATGGGGAGCCCACACTAAAGTCAAGAAGACCTGGGTTTACATTCTGTCTCTGATTCATAAGAGCTGTGTGACCCTGTGGAAAATCACTTCACATCTCTGTGTTCTGGACAATTCTCTAAATTGATAAATTCCAAAGTACATGCTGATCTGTTTTGGCATAGAAGTTTTTTCACTGAAAATTCCTTATACCAATAAAATTATAAGTATGGTCCTAAAATAATAATAATTCTCAATTTTATGATCCTTTTTTCATATTTTTTTTCACTGCTTCCCACTCCCCAGATGATACCCAACCACTCTGGGCTGTTTGACAGCCATGGCCCATTTGGAGAGTCCTGAACTTTGTCTGGATGTTCCTCCTCTTTGTCCCCACCCATTTATTTACCTGTAGCCAAGGAGACATCCATTATCAAACTACTGATTTAGAAGTCCTTGCTATCACCCTGCATTTCTAGAGCAGAAAAATATAGCTTGTATTATATGACAACTGCCAAGACCAGCTTCTTGGGTTGAGTCAGGGGAGGAGCCCCAGAGGTGGAAGATACCAAAGCATCCTCCAGCAGCATTCTAGTGCCCTTGCTTCCTGCTTGACTGAGCTATCAAACAGTATCAAGTTTCTGTGAATCTATGTAAACCCTCTCAAACCATTGTCATATTTGCCAGAGCACTGAAGCAAAACTGTACAGACACAGCACGGGCAGCTTGATGTAGCAAATAGAAAGATATATCGATTTACCTGGGATTGCTCTGGTTCTCACTGAAAGCCCAGATTTCATGTTAACTGTAGGTCAAGCTGAGCCAAGGGACCCCACTTTCATACAATTCAAAGGTGGAAGAGACCTGAGAGACTGAACTCTCTCATTTTACAGGTAAGAAAAATGAGGCTCCAAGAAGTTTGAATGACTTACATAAGATCATACAGACTGTAAGCAACAGAAAGGGTCTCCAAGTGTTGTTTTTGTAGTAGTGAATCAAATGCCTTTTCCACTATAATATACTCTCTCCACCAACTCTGGAAAATTTCATTTTCCAAAGACTCTTGTTAGACAAGGTCAGTTCTGGACCTGTCTCCCCCGAGTCTAGTCAATGGTTTTATGGTAATGAGTGCAGACCGATCAAAATCTCTTAGATCATCGTTGTGAAGAACTAATACCAAACCAACCTGAGGCACTTCTTCTCAAGGAAAATGGGATCTTAGGAATGAGGCAAGTTGAACAGTCTAACTCCAGTGAACTAAATCATTTTATACAATTCCAAAATGCCTAATTGAAGTTGTGGGTCTGGGGCACAAACAAACTGATTTGAGAACCATAAAATTTTTCCTTATTATGATTTCCAAGGGACTATTGAACCAATGGGAACAAATGCATCCACATCCTTGATGGGATGAAATTCAATCAGCACTCTATATAGTTATTCACATGCGCTAATGTTATTTATTCTCATCTGACTCAGCCATGTTGCTATAGATATGGCCATAATCCTAAGAATAAAGTTGTTATTGTTGTGTCATTTCAGATATGAATGACTCTTTGTAAGCCCATTTGGGGTTTTCTTGGCAAAAATGCTGGAGTGGTTTGCTATTTCCTCCTCCAGCTCGTTTAACAGATGAGGTGAGTGAGGCAAACAGAGGTAAGTAACTTCCCTAGAGGAGGATCTGAAGCTGGATTTGAACTCAAATCTTCCTGATTCCAGGCCTGGAGCTCTATCCACTGTACCACATAACTGCCCAAAAGAATAAAGTACAGTTTGTTAAATACTGCCAGGTGACTCCCTAAGTAACCAAGGGAAAGCTTCCAGGTCAAAGGGTGACCTAGAAACTGGAAAGGACCTTGCAATAGTACACATTATCTCAAAGAAAATAACAATCTGAAAGAACCTGAAAATGACCAGAGGATTCTTAGATATCTTGACTGCCTGCTTGTCGGCCCCAAATATAGCACTTCACATACATATTTACTTGACCAAGACATTTAACTAAGGTAAATAAGCATCTCACTACTGCGTTTATATGTACATAGTATTATCCAAATAAATCAGACATTGAAGTATAAATACAATAGTATTTTAATTCCTAGATATAAATACAAGGTTCTCTTTTGCCCAGTTTTCTGCTTCTTGTAAATACAAGGTAGGTGACCCTCCAGAGATGATCCATAAAGCTCTTTGGAAAGTTGAGTTGAACCATGTAAGATGACCATTGTCATACAGGGGATTTCAGTTATTTAAGAGGAAGATCTCATTGGCCAAACAGTATTTTTTTTGGCAGGGCAATGAGAGTTAAGTGACTTGCCCAGGGTCACACAGCTAGCGAGTGTCAAGTGTCTGAGGCCAGATTTGAACTCAGGTCCTCCTGAATCCAGGGCTGGTGCTCTATCCACTGCACCACCTAGCTGTGCCCGCCCCCCCCCAAAAAAACAGTATTATTAAGGCATTCAAATGGTCAGCATCTTTTCACCAGATGTAATATCTGTGTGAAACTTGACTAAAACACCTATGAAGATGTGGAATGATGTACTGGAAAGGGCATTAGATTAAGAATGGAGGGATTTCTTTACTAAGACCAATTTCACCTTTATTTTACTAACATATGGCCTTTGGCAAATCATTTAACCTCCCCCTCACAATGCAAACACCTTATAGATGAAATGCTTATTAGTCCTATAAAAAGAGAAGATTGAGCCAAATGATCTCTGAGATCCCTGACACTAAGGCCAAAATTCTAAGCTTTAGCCTATCAAGAAATATCTGATATAGCAAAAAGAAAAAAATAGATAGATGGATAGACAGAGAAACATAACAGTCTAATTACACTGAGGAAAGATGATTATAAACTTCATGAAGTGCCAAAACTATTATTAGACTTGAAATGTCAGAAACATAAGCAGCAGAACCTTTTAGGTAATAATCAATTTGGAATGACTGTCTGCAGATGAAAAGCATTTGAAATATAACAAGTAAACAGATGGGGATAAACTAAAAAAGTAATAATAATAATAGATTTTTCACCTGATCTAATTATCAGGACTCCTATCAAGTTACTTAAAATGAGCATCTGGCCAAGAGCCAGGCAGAACTGCTAATGAGTTCAATTAAAGAAATATTTATTAAATGTCTAGCATGAACAAGATTGGTTGTTGTCCTCCATCCTTCTTGAAGAGGGCCAAATGACATCTCGATGTTGGGGTCAAGATAGTGTGTCCAACTGTGGCTGATGAAGCCAATATGAGCTCAGAAGGCTCTACCATAGGTTGTGCCAAATACTCCTTATGAACACGTGGGTGGACATGGCTCTAAATTTGTGTATCACTCATGTCTTTTGAGCTACTGCCATTCAATTCTGCTTCTCTCATAGAGCATAGTAACTTCTTTGGTGGTGGTGCTTCATGCTTGGCAGTTCATGCCCAACATCTCCTATGTCATGAAATTGATTACAAAGTTCTTCAGAGAGACCTTGAGAATGTCCTTGTAATGCTTCTTCTGATCACCATATGAGTGCCTTCTTTGTGTGAGTTCTCTATAAAATAGTCCCTTAGGTAAACATGAGCATGAGCATGAACATGAACATGAATAATCGTATGTGAGATCCAAAGACAAAAACAACAGTGTCTCACCTCAAGAAGTTTACATTCTCCTTGGAAAATATAATGCATTGAAAAGCAAATACACAGAAATTTGAGTAGGGTAAGAGTATCAACAACTGAGAGAAATTAGGCCTGGGTGCATAGATTGGAGAGTATACCAGCCAACTCTTCTAGGATTCTTACACATTACCCTCCTTTATATAATCCATGTTTCAGACAAATTTGACAATTTGCTGCTCTCCATAAACAATATCTTTTTTCCTACAGGCTTTTGCCCAAGTTATGTTTAAATAACTGGAATATGCTTCCTTTTTTACTTCTGCAGCTAGGTGGCCTAGTGGCTCTGCGTCTGGGTAACAGAAGACCTAAGTTCAAATTTAGCCTCAGACACTCACTAGGATTTGACCCTCTATTTTCCTCGGCATCTTCAACTTTAACATGGGAATAATAACACCTCCTTCCCAAGGTTGCTGTAAGGATCGTATGAGATACTATTTGTGAAGTGCTTTGCATGGTACATGGTGCATAGTAAGTGCCAAACAAATGCTTGTTTCCTTCCTTCCTTCTGCCTCTTAGAATCCCTAGCCCCCTTCAAAGCCCAGCTAAAGTGTCCATTCCTATCCCCCCGATGCTAACTGTCCCCCAAATTAGTTTATATTTACTTATATCATCAGTCTACTCTTCAGCAGACACTATATCAAACCTTGAAGATACAAAGAAAAAAATTCTAAAACAGAAAACACTCCCTGTCATCATGGTTATATTCAAATGGGGGAGACAACATCTACATAAATAAACATCTACAATAACTTAGGGTAGAAGGGAAGTATTAGCAACTGAGAGGATGAGGAAGGGTTTCATTCAGGAAGAAGGGCTTGAGATAAGTCTGGAAAGAAGCCAAGGACTTCCAGAGGTGGAGCTGAAGACAAGAGTTCATTCCAGGCCCAAGGAGCAGATTGAACAAAAGCTCAAAGATGGGGGTTGGAGTGTCATCTGTAAGGAACAATAAGAAAGCTGGTTTGACTAGAATATGGAGTATTTGAGGGGAGAAATAAATCTTAAGGCGGGAAGGCATGGGGTTAAGGTGGTATAACCGTAGATCCTTTGACTCGAGAGTCAGTTTTCTTTCCACAGATACTTATTCCTCACAAAAGGTATAAATCTATTTCTAAAACAAATTTTAGTAGGGGAGGAGGCATTTCAAGGAAGCCAGAATATGATGGGATTTATCAAGCAAAGCACAAGGAATCTAGGAAATGATAGTTGATAGATAGATAGATGGACAGATGATACATACATACATAAATACACACATACATAGATGGATAAATGGATGATAGATAGATAGATAGATAGATAGATAGATAGATAGATAGATAGATAGATAGATAGATAGATAGATAGATAGATGATGGATGGATGATAGGAGATGATAGAGATATCCAAGGATATATATCTTTACATATCCTATTTATGTGATTTATCTATCTATCTATCTATCTATCTATCTATCTATCTATCTATCTATCTATGTCAAACAAAGGAGTTTAGATTTGATCCTAGAGGTAATAGGGAGCCACACAAAAGTGTGCTGGTAAATGTTTAACAACCAGCCATCTGGAAGGAAGTACTGTATCTCAGACACACTTTTAAGTTTAATCTGAATAATTAGCATTTTCCATCATTTTCTTAGACAATCAACAAAACAATAAATCAAACCCTGATTTTATAGTCTTTGTCAATCTTCAAGGTACAAACAATCACACTGAAAATTTAATAATCAGCTCTAACTCCAGCACATCCCTAGAACCACTAGACTTTATCGTGTAGGAGGTCACATGGTCAGACTTGGATTTTAGAAAAAAATCACATTGAGAGATGAATTGGAATAGGAAAGCACTTGAGGCAATTTCTACTACACTACCTCCTTCTAACAACTTAAATGCAAAAAAAAAAAAATCAAACTTAAGCTGAAATAAAAGCTTGGTTAGAGATCTGCTCCTTTACAATAAAAGAATATGTACCAATTAGTGCAAATTCAGGAAACACCACATAGATGTGATGCTATTTCTTCAGTTATGAAAAATTATCAGTTATCTAAAATTTTCCGCAAATAATATTTTGTACATATTTTAATTATATTAATTTTGTCAAAATAATTTTAATATAATTATCAGATATATGTTATGCCTCAGAAATAGATATAACAAAAAAAACTTTAATATGGAACTGGATTCCTAGTGCTTTGCTTGATAAATCCCATAATATTCTCACTTCTTTGAACTTCTTCCTCCTACACTAAAATTTGTTTTAGAAATAGATTTGGGGCAGCTAGGTGGTGCAGTGGATAGAGCACCAGCCCTGGAGTCAGGAATACCTGAGTTCAAATCCAGCCTCAGACACTTAACACTTACTAGCTGTGTGACCCTGGGCAAGTCACTTAACTCCAATTGCCTCACTAAAAAATAAAGAAAGAAAGAAATAGATTTGTATGCTCAATGAGGAATAAGTATCTGTGGAAAGAAAACTGACTCTTGGATAAAGCACTGGCCCTGGATTCAGGAGGACCTGAGTTCAATTCTGGCCTCAGACACTTGACACTTACTATCTATGTCACCCTGGGCAAGTGACTTAACCCTCATTGCCCCGCAAAAAAGAAAAGAGAAAAGAAAAGAAAAGAAAAGAAAAGAAAAGAAAAGAAAAGAAAAGAAAAGAAAAGAAAAGAAAAGAAAAGAAAAGAAAAGAAAAGAAAAGAAAAGAAAAGAAAAGAAAAGAAAAGAAGAGAAAAGAAGAGAAAAGAAGAGAAAAGAAAAGAAAAGAAAAGAAAGAAAAGTTGACTCTCAAGTCAGAGGATGTAGGTTTATACCTTACCTCTCCTCCTTATGGGGTGATTTTAGGCAAATCACTTAGCCTCCCTAAGGCCTCAATTTCACCACTGGTAAAATGAAGAGATTGAGCTGAATGACCTCTGAGGACCCTTCTAATTCTAGCTCAGTGATGGGAGCTCACAATGAGATCATAGCCATTGAGTAACTGGGTTCTAGGCATTCTGCCATTTTGGTACTCTTCAGAAATTCCTTTGTCTAGACAGCACTTCTTGGGGATTTTGTCTGAGTACAATGTGAGAATCGATGACACTGTAAGAGGATACAAACAAGGCTAAATCATGGTTTCTGCCCTCAAGGAGTTTCCATCTAGGTAGAGGAACAAAATATCAATGAAAGATGTTACATGATTGTTTCTGTGTACAAATAGGGAGTGGTCCTTGGTAGTCCAAGAGTAATTGCCCAATGAGTTATTTAGACAATAATTACATCTTGGGTTCATAAGAAAGAAAAATTACTTCATGCTTGAGTTGTCACAGAAACCTTTAAAGGGGAAGGAAGACTATGAGCCTCTTCTTGAAGGGTAAACAAGATTTGAAAAGACAGACATGACAAGAAGGGCAAATGGATATATCATGAACAAATGCCTTCAAGTGATACATGGAACTAGGGAAGTGCAAGATATGGTTAGGGGACAGTAAATAAACCAGTATGTCTGGAACAGAGAGTTTATATGGGGGAAGAGTAGATTACAATCCTGGAAATATACATTGGGGCAGATAGCAAGAAGCCTGCAAGTGCTAAGCTAAGGAATTTGGCCTTGCAACCCTCCAGGATGGAAAGCCATTAAAGGCTTGAGCAACAGAAGAAATATATTTTAGAAAAATTCCAATCCGGATTGCTTTTAATAAATTGTGCAGGACTCTCAAGGATTCCAAAATATTTCTTGACACCAAAGCACATATTTTAACACCATTATTTTCCTGGTGATGCTCCATGAGCTGTAAATAATGAAAGAGCAGGTTTTCAGTGGTGTCAAAATCACAGGTGACCCCAAGAGCAGTAAAAAGCCGTATGACACTAAGGCTTCATCCTTCTGATCAAGGAAGTGACCAGTAGTGACTTTAGAGGACTCATGATGAATATGCCTCTTATAGCTCAACAGAAAGGCGGTAGACTATGAGTACAGAATGAGTTCTGCATTTTCACATGTGGTCAGTGCTCTGTAGGCCACACTGCTACACTGTTTGGTAATTCACATGCACCAAGTAAAGCTCCATCAAGGGCATGTGAGACCAGAAAAGGAAGTCAATCAGTTAGTGAGGAAGAATAGCATATGGGCAGCTCAAACTCTGGATTTGGTTGGTTGCACTGATTTGCAAGAAATATTAGGAAATTCAGAAGGCCTCTAACATGTTCCATTGATATGGAAGGCTTATGGGAGGACACAGATAAGAGTCACAGACTCAGAATGGCATCATGTGGTAATAGGAAGAGACCTTAGCAGCCCCCTGGTCCAACCCATGCAGGAAAGGAATGCCCACTATAACACACTTGACAAGTGGTACCCCCGTCTCTGCCGAAGAACTCCAGGAAGGAGAACCACCATCTCTTAAGGTGGGCCATTCCCCTTGGGCCATCCCTAATTCATGCAGCCACACAGTGTAAGAAGGGAAGCGGGCCTGAAATCTGGCCCAGTGAAGGGGGTTAGCCTTGCAGGTGAGAACAGAGATCCACATATCTATGTTGCTTTAAGGTTTCAGGAGCTCTTTGTAGATATGATCTCTTTTAAATCTTCACAATGACACTTTGCAGTATGAAGTAGAATCTGATAACCCAATTACACAGATGAGCAAACCAAAGCTATAAGATAACCTCTCACAGTGGCTTGTCCATGCTCACAAAACTAGTACTTGTGTCAGAATTTGAACCTGAGTCATCCTAAATCCAAGTCCAACATGTTGAAATACCAAAGTGGCCTCCAGGGTAGGGACAGATGGGAGACAGACTCAAGGTATGGAGGCCAGTTTGGAGGCTCCCAAAATAGTCCAATGAGAGGTTCAAACTAGGCTGATGATAGTGTGAATGGTTGGGGCGGGGCACAGTGTGAAGGGAAGGGGCAAGTGGGATAGATAGTAGAAAATCCTCCCCTAAAATAGGGACAGAATGCCAATTGATAAACCTACATTTTCCAAAACCAAATAAATCTGACCCAACCCTTCTCTGACATTTCTCCTATTTCTAAAACAAGGCCAACATTTCCAGC
Source organism: Dromiciops gliroides (assembly GCF_019393635.1). Classification (NCBI taxonomy): domain Eukaryota; kingdom Metazoa; phylum Chordata; class Mammalia; order Microbiotheria; family Microbiotheriidae; genus Dromiciops; species Dromiciops gliroides. The sequence continues at coordinate 211,978,474 of NC_057866.1, read as the reverse complement.
ATCTTAGTAACTATATAAAAAGGAATTAATTTGATTCACACTTCCAGATTTTAAAGATGTCTACTATTATACCGGAAACCCTATAATTCTCATTAATTCAAAGTAGGGAAAATCACTCATAAGTTCTCTCAAAATAGTATGTCTTTGATAATCTCATATAAGTATATGCATATAGATATATGATGTGTGTGAATATGTATACATATTTTGTGTGCATATGCATATAATACATGTTTACATATACATACATGCATGTGTGCATGCATACACATTTCTCCCTGAACATCTTCTTCATATAATTGTCTTTGGCAATGAGAAAAGAACATTGAAAGGTGTGGTGATAAACTTCCCTTCCTTCCTTCCTTCCTTCCTTCCTTCCTTCCTTCCTTCCTTCCTTCCTTCCTTCCTTCCTTCCTTCCTTCCCCAATACCTGGTCAGCTTAGTGGCCTAGTAGAGAGAATACTGGGCTTAGAATCAATAAGATAATTTCCAGTCCTACTTCAGACACCCATAAGCTGCATGACTTTGAGCAGGTATTTCAACCTCAGTCAGCCTTGGCTTTTTCAACTGTAAAATGAGGGTGATAAGAACACCAGCCTCTTGGGGTTCTTCTGACAATCAAATGAGAAAACATGTGAAGCACTTTGCATTTTTAAAGTGCTACATAAGTAGTAGCTATAAAGTGGCATCCCTGATTTCCCAGCACTGGGAAAACCCAGTATCCCAGCTGCATCCCCTTGGGTTCTAGATAAGCCTGTGGTAAGGGGGCTTTCTTCTTGCATTCCCAGGAAACAGAGCAGTTCACTGCCCTTCATCAGGGTGATTTAAAGGATTTTATAACTAAGCACACAAGAGGTTATGATATGATCCAAAATAAAAGTTACAGGACCATTGACAGAGTTTTTAATCAATATTCCAGGGCTTTCCATGAACCCTTTGAGGGAGCTTCCTCATTAAGGGCAATGACAGGCTCTGAATCAAGAGCGTGCCTGAGAAGGAAAGGGTGTGGTCCCAACAGGATTGCCCTGGAGGAAGGGAGTACCCAGGATTGGGTGAAGGAGCGGTCAAGACAAAGCTAGTAATATTGTCAAAAAAAAAAAGCTCAAGAGTTAAAGGAGAATTCTGTAGTGGAGATGGGAGCAAGAGTCCAATGGGAGGGGTTCCTGGATGGTGAGTCAGGCAGGTAACACTACCAAGAAGACCTCCCAAGGGATTCAACTTCACACAACATTCTTTTATTGTATCATACTAGTTAGGGCAAGGAGAGGGAGGGAAAGGGGAAGGAAGGAATATTGGGAAACAGCTACGATGTGTGTGTTGGGGGGTGGGGGGAAGGGAAGACATTAACACCCAATTTTTAAAACTTAAAGAAACAGTAAATAGCTCCTTCCCCCTTTTCAGCCACACCTAGTTTCCTCATATTTGTGTGGATCCCTCCTCTGGTCCAATCCATAGCTCCAAGCCCCCATCTCAGGAATCGCTGAGCCAGAAGAGATGTGAGGTCATTACTAGGAAGGGAATCTAGTAGCAATCATTCTCTGAGCTTATATGCATATGGTGGTCACCTCCCACACTTCCAAGGAAGATTGTGAGTCAAATATTTGTTCACTTCTCCTGATCCCTAAGAAAGCAGATGAAGGATTCAACTCATTGAAACTCACAGCTGGGAGCTGGGCTTTGCTTAGCCTCTGCCACTCAATCTCCTCATGGAAAGTAGAGAGGGTTGTCTTCTTCAGAATCATAGCCTCAGGACTATGCCTGCCCAGGTTTCCCTCCATATCACTTTCTTTTCCACAAGTGGGCCAGAGCAGCTTGCCTCTTGAAGTCTACATCTGTACCTTTACTATGGTCTTGATACAGTCATTATTAAAGGTACTGTGGCATAATGGACAGAAAACAGTATTTGGACTCAGAAAGACCTGGGTTCAAATCTAGCTTCTGATACTTATCATGAACAAACTAATTGCCCTCCCTCAGCCTCAGTTTCCCTATTGGTAAAATGAGACTAACAAAGGAGGATCTGTCATATAGAGTTGTCTGTTGCGTGACTCAAAATAAATGCGCTCATATATGAAAAATGCTTTGAAAACTTTAAATAGCTAGAAAAATGTCAGTGGCTACAATTATTATTATTTTGTCAGTTATTATTTTGTAAGCCCACATTGGCCACCACCACAAGACTACCATCCTATTTTTAAACCTGAACACATGAAGAGCATACCTACCTAATAGGAGTACATACTGGATAACATTGTGATTCTGTGGGCTCCTTCACGGTGTTGAACATGAAGAATTTTCATGAGCAAGGCTCACCTATATCCAAGTTCTCTGGGAACGTAGTCCACAGTATGTTCCCTACAAATATTTTCTTATGCTAACCACATCTGAGTCCCGAATCAGCTATATTAGCTACCCTCTTGGCCCAGACACAGCAGATCCTGGGTCCTTTTTCTATCAAATTTAAGCCCCATTTCAATGAAGTTATGGCCTTAGAGCCAGTTGGACCTCAGAATGTGTCTAGGCTAGACGTGAGCTCATTCCTCAATAACGGATTTGATTTGGCAAAGCTATACATGGCTCATTCTACTTCCTCACTCCTAAATTCTGTATATGGAAGCCCTAGTTCATGACAGATACAGGCTTTTCAATTCCCTCCTACCTCATTCCTTTCTTGGTATACCCCTTTAATATTCTTGTTTTGCCTGGAATTTAGGTCCATCTTTGACCCTGTATCTCTGAATAAAAATGACCCCCTGGCCCCTGCCTCCTGATTTCTTCCACTGGGCCATAAGAAGTTTGTTATTGCCTTGAATTAACAGTTTTAGTGATCTTAATGCTCTAGTCTGAGAAATACCTTTCCTTTCGACTACCCTCTCTATCCTGGCTGATTTAAAATAATTCTGTTAGCTGCTTTTAAGTGGCTGACTTCATTCATGAAGCTATCTTCTCTAACCTATGAACTTAGATTGAAATGTGGACCCAGGATGTTACAGTCTGGGATACTAATAATAACTCATATATTTATGTGAATGAAGGGGAAAAAAAATCACTTACTAAGCACTTACTATAGGCAAAGTGTCAGAAATGCAAAGAGAAAACAGCAAGAGAACCTCTGCTCTCAAAGACCTCATACTCTAATGGGGATTGCAAGGGGTGAGAGGGTCTGTAGAAGAGGTACTAAAACTTGATTTCATTGATTTTAGGGAATTCCTGGTAAAGAATTACTTCCACCAACACAACTCGTCACCTTCTCTGAAACTTATAGTTATAGGGGGTTGCATAGAGACCTTCCCCAAGTCACATAGCCACTCCATGTCAGAGGTAAAACTGCCTCTAAGGCCAGCTCTCTATCCCCAGCTCATGTTGTCTCTTTCTTTTTTCTTTTCTTTTCTTTTTTTTTTTTTTTGGTGAGGCAATTGGGGTTAAGTGACTTGCCCAGGGTCACACAGCTAGTAAGTGTCAAGTGTCTGAGGCTGGATTTGAACTCAGGTCCTCCTGAATCCAGGGCTGGTGCTCTATCCACTGCGCCCCCTAGCTGCCCCTCATGTTGTCTCTTTCTAATAGAGGGAGATAACACATATCAGAGGGTGCAGCTGCAGGCCTGATGGTCCTTAGGGTGCAGTTATGGGACAGATGGTAATGCATCTTTTTTTTTTTTTAAGGTCATTACCATGGGTAGCACTTTGTCTGTTTAGGATGCTCACGTATGTGAGTGGTGGCTAAAGTTTTGAGTAGTGAGAACTATCTTGTCTATCAATTTAAAGTTTATAAAGCACTTTCTTCCCAACAACAAAAATATATACATTCCTATTCCCAATTTCCTAATGAAGAAATTAAGGCTCAGAGAAGGTATGTGATTTTCCCAGGATTCCACTTAGCATCAGAGCCAGTGTTCAGATCAAGGCTTCCTGACTGCAAATGAAGCATTCTTTGTACTATCCCAAACTTCCTCTAAGCCCCAAAGTCTGCTTCCATCAGAAGGTCTCCTCCTCAATTGCACTGCATTCCTTAATAAAACTCTATCTTCTGGGAGCATTCCCTCCAGGTTCCTGTTTTGAGGGCTCCTTTGTTTCCAGTGGGGCATAGATAGCAGACATGCCTTGTGCCCAGGGGGCATCTTTGCCCTTTCTCTTCCCCACACCCAACCCCAATCCCATGACTCAGGTCTCTGAATCATGGCTCAGGAAGCTTCCTCCTCTATGGGTTCACTTTTTTAGACTCTAGTTTTCACAATTAAAAAAAATGTAAAAGCAAAGAAAGATTCTGAAACAGATAATAACTCCACTCAAGAGACCATGTTAACACAAAGAGATTGTGGTCACAGGTACAAGACTAGAAGGGACTTCAGAGGTCATTGTCGAGTCTTCTCAATTTATAGATGTTGAAACTAAGGTCAAATGGCTTGTCCAGTGGCAGGATTTAAACTCAGGGCTTCTTACTCCAAAGACAGATTTCTTTTCACTATATCTCACTACCTCCCCAGGTGTGGCTGGATAGAAGTAGCTGAAGACTTCTGCTCCCCTGTGCTCCACAAAAATGAGCATTGCTCCAGCTTCAGTGATGAGCAATAAAAACCTCTACCCCAGCCTCTGGTACTTCTAGACCCTGAAATCATTCCTTCTTTCCTGTGGCCTCACAATCTCTCAGGCCAGCTACCTTTGGATTGTTACCCATGAATTTCTGAGTCAATTGCAAACATGGTGATAGAGCTTCCCTGGTCAATCTGTTTTATTATTTTCCCTGTACCCCTAATGCTCCCGTGAAATCAGGCTCCTTCCCTGGCTGGGCATTCTTTCAAGCATTCCAAATTACCTAATGCCACCAGCGCTGCTCTCCTTCTTTTTAGCTAGCTGCCAAACAAGGTTAAGGCCTTCCCTTTGAACACAGAGATTCTTAAGCATCAAACGCTTATCCTTTGGCAAAGTCTACTGGTATTCTTAGCTAATGGGATTGAAACGTGGGCATGAAGTTCCGTGCTAATAGATGTTGCAATTCTGCATTTATGCAGGTGCTACAGAAATAAAGGAAATGTTATGTGGGCTTTATCAGTTTTCCTTGCCTTTTTTTTTAAGTGCCTCAAAATTGAAAGCAGTTTAATTAAAATCAAGTGGTCTGAGCTAACCTCCCACTTCCCTTTCCATCTGTAGAGTGTTTGCTTCCAGACAGACTTGAGCTGTTCCAATTTTTCTGGGATGACACTGGTCCAGATTCCCAGTATTACCATGCTAAATCCACCACAGAAGTTCTTTTGAAAGGAGCCACGTGTCTTACATGGGAATCGTTTGTCATTTGCTCTCCAAAGAGAAAATTGGCTTGTCCAGCCTAAGATCTCAGCCCATAGTTGCCATGGGGATTCTTCCTGGCCAATCAGTATCTTACCGGTATTTCAGTGTGGATGGCCAAGTGTAGAAGTAGTTTTTCTGGAAAAGACACGTCTCTCAGGGAGATAGCTGAAGCCACCAACTAATTGGTCAAATAGTTGTAAAGAATCCAACGGTCCTTACCTATGAGGACCACTGAGAGTAAAACTCACCCGGACAACTTTGAGGTAAAGTTCTCCTTTTTCTCTTCAGCCATGCGGGTTCTTAGGTCTTTTGGAGTTCTCTGTAGTTCCACAAAAGTTCATTACCCATTGAACAACACAAGAGGGAATAATTTGTTTAGCTAACTGCCATTCCAAGTAACTTTCATATGCTGCCATTTTGGTATTGTGTTTGGTTGGATACACTGTACCTGATTGGGTTTAACTTACAGTCATCCTCCAATATTCTACCTACTATTTACAATTATGCATCCAATTATGCATCCAAATCGAAAGCATTTAGCTACATACATATCTCTGTTCTTTCATGAACTTGGCCACTAAGAATTCCTCCACTTCTGATCTGATCTTATCATTATACCATTTATGTAGATTTTTTTAAAAGACAGCATGGATTAGTCAGTGGAGTACTCAATTTGAAGACACAAATAGCTGTTTGGGGTTCAGAGTAAAATGATAAGAATATCTAATTTGGAATCAGGAGGACCTGGGGTCAAATCTCAGTTATGGTACTTCCTGCCTGTCTGGCCCTGGGCAAATGACGCAGTCACTGTCTGTTTTGCTTCATTTCTTTGTTTTCATCGGTAAAATGAAGGGGTTGAACTAGATAATCTTTAAGATCTCTTGTCTATCTCAGTCTATGATCCTTTGATAAGTCTGACCCTAGATAGATGGATGATGCTGGGTAAATCACTTCACCTCTCTGTTCTTCAAATGATTCTCTAAAGCTATAGATTTATAGAAGCAGAGATCTCAAGCTGGAAGAACCCTTGGAAGTCACCTAGCTCAGTCCCTTTATTTTACACTTGAGAAAACTGAGGCCCAAAGAAGTTGTGACTTATCCAAGGTCACCCAGGTAGTGAGTGGCAGAGTCTGGATACGAACCCAGGAAGACAGATGCCAAATTTTCACTCTACCATACCACAGTACCTCAGGGTTGTAGACAATTGGAGATCTGCATTGGAGAAGAGAATGCCCACAGCAATTCAAGTGTGGGGCCTTAATATATTGGTGTAAATAACATTTGAAAAGTAACTTAACTATCATTCTTACAACTACTAGTTTTAACTATCATACATATAATCTTAAAAACATACAACAATTCCATGTAATAAGTCAATTTTATTTCTGTTTTTAAGAAGCACTTTGCTGTAGTGGATAAAAAGATAGCTTAAGAATAGGGGGAAAGGGGCAGCTAGATGACGCAGTGGATAGAGCACCGGCCCTGGAGTCAGGAGTACCTGAGTTCAAATCCTGCCTCAGACACTTAACACTTACTAGCTGTGTGACCCTAGGCAAGTCACTTAATCCCAATTGCCTCACTAAAAAAATAAAAAAACAAAACCAAACAAACAAACAAACAAACAAAAAAAGAATAGGGAGGGGACAGGGCAGCTAGATGGTGTAGTGGATAGAGCACCGGCCCTGGATTCAGGAGTACCTGAGTTCAAATCCAGCCTCAGATACTTGACACTTACTAGCTGTGTGACCTTGGGCAAGTCACTTAACCCTAATTGCCCCGCAATTTAAAAAAAAAAAAGGAATAAGGGGGAAAAAACAAAGCAGCTAAGTTCAAGAGCTACCTTTGCATATGCTGCTCTTGTGCCCATGGACAAATCCTAGTACTTCTCAGTGCCCAAGGGCACACACTAAGACCATTCATTTAACAAGCATTAATTAAGCTCATTACCATATTCCAGGACCTGGGCCAGTTGCTGGAGATGAAAAGGCCAAAATTAAACACTCTTCACCCTCAAGGAGTACACTTTTCTATCTAAGTATGTGGAATGTAAGTTGCAGACTTATTATAGACTTGTGACAGCCTATAGACTTTGTTAACTTTAAGTTAAGGGATTTTTCATATTGGGATTTTTCTCATACATATGAAATACCACCTGATAGAGGATATAAAAGACATAGAACATAAATATCTTTTTTTGTGGAAAGTGATAGGAGGTGGGATTTTAGAATTCATCAAATCCATCAGTCAATAAGCATTTATCAAGCACTTGCTATATGTCAGGCCCAGTGCTTAGTTCTAGGAATACAAAGTCAAAAACCAGGCTCTGATCTTTCTTGCATTCTAATGGAGGAGATAAGATACAAATAACTAGATTCTCCCTCTCCCTCTCCCTCACCCTCTGCCTCTCACTCTCCCTCTCCCTCTTCCCTTCTCTCTCTTTCCTTCTCCCTCTCCCTCCCTCTCCTCTTCTTCCTCTCCCTCTCTCCCTCTCCCTCTCCTTCTCCCTCTTTCCCTCTCCCTCATTAGAATGTTCCAAGCAGAGAAAGCAAGGAGGCCAGTGTTACTGGATTGCAGAGTACATGGAGAAAAAGAAGGTGGAAGACTACTGAAAAGGTAGGAAGAGCCAGGTTCCAAAGGACTTTGAATGTCAGAGAATTTTCTATTTGATGCAGGAGCTCCTGGAATTCACTGGGGAAGGAGGGTGATGATATGGTCACACCAAGGGTAGACTGCAATTTAGAGAGAAGCATAGAAACTGACCAGCAGTCTATTAAGCTCTAGAATATGGTGGTGGCAGTGTCAGAAGAGAGAAAGGAGTGTATATGGGAGATGTTAGGTAGAAATGACAAGACTTGACATATGATTGTGTATGGCTGGGGGTGGGTGGGGAGAAACTGAGGATAATACCTAGGTTGGGAGCCTGGATGTCTGGGAGGATGGTGAAACCATCCATTGTAATAGAGAATTTAGGAAAAGGGTAGAGTTTAGGGGAAAGATAATGAATCAATTTGGGACTTGTCGAGTGGACATCCAATTTGAGATGCCTAATAAGCAGTTGGAGATGTGAAACTGGAAATTGGGAGAGATATTAGGGCTAGGCACTAGATCTGAGAGTCATCTGAATTGAGATGATAATTAAAACAATGAAAGCAGATGAGATCACTAAGTGAAATAATATAAAGACTCTATAGCAAATAGGGTGGTGAATTGCGTTGATAAAAGGGAGTTTCCTCATCTGGCAATCCCCTATGTTAATTAAATCTCAAATCAATCCCTAACCAGCAAACCTCTCAGCTTTCTCTCCCTATCACCTAACAACCACCTAACACCTTACATATTGCAAGCATTTGAAAAATGTTTATGTTATATCAGAGGCACTTAAAAAAAAAAGTGTATTGAACTCAATGTAATCCATCCACTCCCAAAGCTTCCCAACACTCCTCAGTTTCCCTTTCATCAAGGTTGAAGAGATATCTTGTGAGTGTGTGTGTGTGTGTGTGTGTGTGTGTGTGTGTGTGTGTGTGTGTGTGTGTGTGTGTGTGTGAGAGAGAGAGAAATGTTTTTAGAGGGTAGAAAGTGCCTTAGCGGTAGAGAAGGAAGTCCTGTCTGAAGTTTGCAAGAGACTAAAGGATACCTTTCAAATTATCCCGGAGTCTGATAAAGGCCAGCTGGGATTTGCAATTCTCAAATCAAGTTGCTTTGGGGGTTAATGGGAGATTTGAAGAGAAGCTCACTACCCTCTGGGGCCTTTTCAACTGCTCAGATCACCCAAAAGGCACACTCCACTTGATAAACACTAATTCCTGCATTGTTGACTCTTTGCACTGGCCTCCCTTAACCCCATTCAGTCAGGACTCACATCCAAGCATTTGAAAGGCTAATGAAGTACCTAATCTGATTTCTCCTGCAGAAGTGTTGGAGACTCTTCTGGCTAGATCCTTCCCCTCCATTCCCTTGGACCCAGAAGGTATATTATATGTACTCTCTCCAAGTACTTACTGTATAAACTTTGGTTTTATTATTAAATCATTCCTAAGTGCTCCCAAAATAGACTCCCCTAGGGAAGTAATGGGAGTCTGGAGTCTGATGTCTCATTCTGGTCCCCAGTGTTCTCTGAAACGCTCTTATCACAAGGCACATAGCAGAGGGCTCCAGTTTTCCCATGCTTATGATTTCTCTTGAGTGACTTTAAATGCTTCAAACCATGTTAAGCAATGAAATACTCCCTTACAGAGCAAAGTCCCCTCTATCCATTTGTAGCCTGAGAACAAAGGGAGCTTCAACTCATTGACAAAAAAAAGTCAGTTATGTTCTCTTCCAGCCTCCCATCGCCAGAACTGGCAGGATCTCTCCATGTAGCAAAACCTATATTTGGTGCCTTTAAAAATAAATGGAAGAAAGGAAAAAAATACCTCAAAACAGAACAATTGTTCTACACATGCTGGGTAAAAACCGGCTCAAATATGTGATTTTTCAAGCATCTTAATAGCATTCCTAACATGGAAATGACTATTTGACAATAAATTGTTGTCATTTTGAAAATGAAAGCCCTTAAAATCGAAGTCAGAAAACAAAATACCTCCTGACAGCAATTTCATTGTGGACAAGTGTGCAGTTTAAAAATGTTTAAAAAGGAAGAAGGATAGCATCCTCTGAATGTCAATGCCCTTGTGTTGACTAATGATGGTGGGTGAGGCTTTAAGAAAAAATTAAAGCTAAGAGATACTGACTTCTGGTGTTTCTTTTTAGTCATCACAAATGCAGAATAATCTGCATGACAAGTATGATGTCATTTTTCTCCTGCTTAACAAATTTTTAACATGCCTGCACCTGAGTGCACATCTGTGTCTCTCTGTGTGTGCCCATAATTCAGACGTTTCACGTTCAGATGGTTTCACAAGTATAGGTTTCCCAGTAAGAAAACTCCCTTTAACAATGCGGATCTGCAGTTTAGAGGCTTAGAGAGTTATCTGGGGGCACTGAGACATTAAATGATTTAACTAGCATCATATGGTCAATATGTATGAGAGGCAAACTCATACAGACCTTCTTGCCTCTAAGGGAGGTACATGTTCTCTCTGTCTCTCTGTGTGTCTCTTTCTTCCTCTTTCTGTCTCTCTTCCTCTGTCTCTGTCTCTGTCTCTGTCTCTGTCTCTGTCTCTGTCTCTGTATCCATCTCTTTGTCTCTCTGTCTCTGTCTCTCTCTTCCTCTCTGTCTCTCTGAATTGGTCTCTGTTTCTGTTTCTCTGTCTGTCTCTCTGTCTCCATTTCTGTGTGTGTGTGTGTGTGTGTGTGTGTGTGTGTATCTTTTCCTTTCTCTGTCTCTGTCTCTCTGCCTCTCTCTGTCTGTCTCTGTCTGTCTTTCTACCTCAGTCTTTGTCTCTGTCTTTCTCTGTCGCCGTCTCTCCGTATCTGTCTCTCTCTGTCTCTCTTCTTCCCTGTTTCTGTGTGTGTGTGTGTGTGTGTGTGCTTCTCTCTGTTTCTCTCTCTCTGCCTCTCTCTGTGTCTCTCTTTCTCCACTTCAGTCTCTGGCTCTCTGGCTCCTTTCCTCACCTGTCTTTCTGATTCAGTCTCTCTGTCTCTGTCTCTTGTCTGTCTCTCTCTCTCTAGATCTCTTTCCCCACCTCTGTCTCTCTCTCTCCCTCTCTCTCTGCCTCTGTCTCTCCCAGTAAGTTTTTTTTCTGTCCGTATCTCTGCTCTTTAGCTTATTTATAACAAAAATAAATTGTGAACACTTAAAAATGGTTTGAATTTTTCTCACAAAGTAAACTGCAGTCTGAGTTATTTCCTATCTAGCATTTCAATGGATACTATGATATTTCTGAAGTTTGCATTAAGTGTTTTTAACGACTATATCTAAACACAGCTTTAAAGTCAACTCTTTAAGGCAGAATTTCAAGAGGGGTTAATTGTAATAAAAATAGTTCTCCACAGTGGAAGGGTTACATCCTTTTCTAGAGGAAATAGGGTCTGTTTAGGCAGCATTTTCACTTAAGATACACACTGATTTGAAGTGAATGTGAGACCCCATTACTTAAATATTCTGACAGCTTTATATGAGGGGCAATATGGGAGTGCTTTGGAAGGCTTTCCTTTAAAGGGACCAATTATCAACCATTGTGGGTCTTGATTGACAGGAAATTAAAAAAATAACTTATCTGCATTCACTTCCATTCTAGACCTTTTAAATTATCAAAGTTCAGCCATTAAGATTTTTCGGTTAGACATTAATGGTGGCCTCCCATCAGCAAAGCAGGAGGATTAAATATTGGTCTATCTTATGCACTGATAAAATGCACCACCCCCACCCCCCTTCCTTCTCCCTTGGACTGTCAGATTTTTCAGATCTGTGTTGGGGGCTACCTAGACTTCAGCGAACAGTCTTCCGACAAATATTTTTACTGTTTTACAAATTCTCAGTAGCCTTTAGCTATGTTATTGTGAGGTTTTGCCCTTATTATCTGCTCTACCATGTGCTACTGCACCCTGTTGCCTCCATCCACAAGCTAAATAGACTGAATGAACCTTGGTGAGTATCCCTCAAGCCCCTGAGTAGGGGATTGGCAGGGAGTCAGGATTCACTGGCTGTTGTGCCTTAAGTGATAATAATAGCTGATAGCTATTATTTTTTTTTTTACATACATCATGCCATTTGGACTTCACAACAGCCACGTAAGGTCAGTACCACAAATGATAACATCTCTATTTTGCAAATGAAGGAACAGGTACCTTTAGGGAGACTAAGTGAGTAAGCACAGTGGGTATCTCTCTCTCTCTCTCTCTCTCTCTCTCTCTCTCTCTCTCTCACACACACACACACACACACACACACACACACAGAACTAATAAGAAGCATTTGAACCTGTGTATAGGTCAGGCTTACTGTTCTCCCCCTAAACTCCAGTGATGCAGGGGATACTGACCTTCTTGCTCTTCCTCACAGGAGATATGCCATCACCCGACTGGATCTTTTCATTGGTTGTCCCACATGGCCAGAATGTTCTCCCTCCTGCCCTCAACATTTTCAACTCAAATCTCAGAGTATCTGGGTTTGAATCCTTCCACTACTATTTGTATCTGTGTGACTTTCATTAAGTCACTTAACTCTTCTGGGCCTTGGGTTCCCCAAATGTAAAGTGAGAAAGTAAGATTGGATGATCTCTGAGGTCTTTTCCTATTTCAAAATCTGTTATTCTAAAAATGAGAGAGGTGTCAAGGTACTGGAAAGGAGCAAATGCTGTTCCAATTTTTTTTTTTTAAAGAGGGTAAAATCTGCAAACAATAGAGTAGTGAGATTAATTTCCATTCCAGGAATATTGTGCAACACATTATTAAAAGGATGGTTATGAACATTTAGAAAATGAAGCAGTAATCATCAAGAAATAGCATGTCTTTAATAAGACTATGTCATGACTTGCACATGTTTAACCTATATCAAATTGCTTGCTTCCACAATGAGGGGGGAGAGGAAAGAAAGAGGAAAGGATATTAAAATGTTAAAAATTGGTTTTAAATGTAATTAGAAAAAAAAAGTTCAACTCAAATCCACCCTCCCACTCCAATGCCCCTCCCATTTGCTTCTGAGTTACCTCTGAGATTGTCTTCCATTTACATCATCCATATCTTGCAGGTACATTGTTTTTGTTTTGGTTTGGTTTGCTTTGCCTTGGGTTTGGGTGGGGGGTTGCATGTCAACTCCCCTCATATTAAACCCCCTAGAAGGTGAGCAATCATTATTTTGCCTCCTTTGTTCCCCAAGTGCTTAGCTCAGTGCTTGGCACATAGTAAGCATTTAATAAATGCTTGTTGACCGACTGAATGTACCCCATTGTAGGATTTTTGCCCAAGACTCCTTTTCCCTGGCCCTTCAGTTCCTGTAGTTCTCATGGTTACCTAGCTAACTTTTTAACCATTCACCTGGACTTGACCTTAGTATCCTTAACTAACACCAGCTAACAACCTTGCTCTGATTTGGTGTCCATATGTGTTCTAACACCAAACTGCTTAACTGGCTTTAGAACCCTAAGTTTGCATAGCCAAGAATCCCCACTCTTCTATGTCTAACCCTTCCTGTCAGTGCCCTGTCTCACAGTACCAGCTCTTACCTCAAAATCCATTTTCATTCATCCATCGATCTCTGAACCTGTTTTTGAATTTAAGATCTCACATGACTTAATTAGTTCTGCATTCATCAATTAGGATTGTGGCCCATAGGGAGAGAAAAAGAAAAGAAGAAAGAATGGGGAAAATAGGAAAAAGACAGAGATTTTGCTCCCTAAAACATTCTGGAGGAGCTACTTGGGCCATGGTTAGCATTTTGGAAAGGCATATTGGACAATTGTCCCATCAAAGGATCATAGATTTAAAACTGGAAGGTGCTTGAGAGGCCATAGAATCCAGCTAATGAGGCCCAGAGACCCCTTTATGGTGATGCAGTAGGGAGTGATGAAACAGAAGTAGTTTAATCCAAAGTTTTGTTTCCACCACCTAATGGCATCAGGGTTGGTGTGGGATTCACTTCCAGATCTCCTTGCACAAATCAGACCCCAATCCAAAAACAAAACAAATTAATCCTCTACAAACTTAATGTCTTGAGATAAATAGATTGCCATTGCTCCTAAGTCCAGAGGATTTGCCTAAAGAGGTAAATTCATATGATTTAACACTGGCAGAACCTTAGAAGTTACCTAGTTCAAACCTCTCATTTTACAGCTGAGGATACCGAGGGCAAGAGATGTGAAATAATTTGTCCAGTCACCCTGATAGCCTGTAACTAGGAACTGAAGCTAGGTTTGAGTCCAAGTTCATTATTTGCCCTGTTCCACCATGGTGGTGTACAAATGCACTATTGAATAGCAGCTTAGAGCTCTTGGGCAACACGTGGTTAACTAGGTTTCATCAAATTGGCTGGACCTCAGATTGGAAGATGGAGAACTAACCAGGGCCACATTGCCCTCCTCCCAGCTCCACTCCCGCCACTCAAAAACTTTGAGTTCCATTGGTGCCCTCAAGGCTTCTAGGTTGCTTAGATTTTAGTTATGTCAATGGTTGTGGACAAACACAAATATTCAATACCTCAGATTCTCTGATTTGCAAAGAAACCCATTCTGTTTACTAGAAGAAAGAAAAACGTTACAGAATATATAGTCTTTGACCTCCTGGACCTTGAAGTCATGCATACGTGTCTTGGGAGGAGAGGGTAAGATATGATACATGCAAAAAGCTGAAAAAAATCATGATAAGCACAGAAAAAAAGGGGCAAGCAAAATTCTGTTTGAGGTCTGAAGGGAAGCTGTGGCTAATCAAGTATGATTTTTTGGAGAAGGTAGCATTTGAGTCAGGTTTTAAAAGATAGTTATAAAGTCAATAGGCAGTTGGGTGGTTCAGTGGATAGAGCACTGGGCCTAGAGTCAGGAAGATTTGAGTTCAAATCCTACCTTTGTTACTCACTAGCTGTATGACCCTGGGCAAGTCACTTAACTTCTTTTTACCTTAATTCATTGGAAAAGGAAATAGTAAACCACTCATTGACAAGAAAAACCCATACAGGATCATGAAGAGCTGGACACAATTGAAAAACAACAAATAAATTCCATAGGTAGGGTTGGTGGATAAAGAGACAAAGAAGGGGGAGAGAGAGAGAGAGAGAGAGAGAGAGAGAGAGAGAGAGAGAGAGAGAGAGAGAGAGCAAAGATATTAACTATCATAGTAAAGATTCCTTTCCTTTGTGGGCCGGACTACATTACTGCTGTTAGGGCTCCTGCTAACTTTAAAATTCTATGATTGGGGGCAGCTAGGTGGCGTAGTGGATAAAGCACTGGCCCTGGATTCAGGAGTACCTGAGTTCAAATCTGGCCTCAGACACTTGATACATACTAGCTGTGTGACCCTGGGCAAGTCACTTAGCCCCCACATTGCCCCATAAAAACAAAAACAAAACAAAACAAACAAATAAACAAAAATTCTATGATTGCATAATTTTCTGTCTTTTATTAATAAAGAGGCAGATTTTATAAGAAAAAAGCAAAGGTGAATAGATCATGTATTATATCCTTCCTTTTTTCATTTGTTTAAACCAAAAGAAACCCAAACCCTTAGGCCAAAGACATTACCACTAATTCACTTGGCAGTAAGCTCCTAATAACTAGGTAAAGCATCTTTAACAGAATAAATCAGCATCCTTTTGTGTGTGTATGTGTATGTGTGTGTGTGTGTGTGTGATTGGAGCAGCACAGTTTGTATATAAAATTCCACCATTTCTTTGGGGCTTATCTCAATGTTCTTATAAAAATACTTTATGTATATATGTGATTTATATGTTATATATTAGCATATATGTTACATATGTACATATACATACGGGTTAGTGTATAAAATTGTCTTAGGATTTAAAATCATCTGAGAGGACATGTAGGACTTACCTCTTAGGAATATCGAGATGAAAGCTTTTTATAAGCATCAAAGCACTATATAAATATGTTATTATTATCATTATAAATGAACAAGGACATTCAATCTAACAGTAGGAATGCATGGCAAAAATTCACCAGTTACATATCTTCTCCTACTTAGTTGCCAAATACCTCCTTGAGATTTATCAAAGCCCCACGGTAATTTTCATGGCTTGAGTGCTAATTAACAGAACATGTCTGAAACTGAAAGGAATTTACTCACCCTAACTCAGCCAGGAGTGAGAGAGAAGTCAAGTCTAAAAAGTCTCTATGTCTGCCTCAGAGTCATCTAAGTATGGCAGGCTTGACTAACAAAAAAGGCTGAAAGTGTGTTGATTAGCTCTCAAACATGATGGCCTAGGGAAATCTCACCAAAGAGTACAAGGAAGGAAGAAGAAAACTGAAGCAGTAGAGGTCAACTCTAACAAGAAGCAGCAATAGCCTAGTGAATGAGTTACAAAGAGAAGCACTGGAGGAGAAATGAAGCATCAACGAGATAGTTGGTCATGAAGACACAGAGGTATAAGAAGAGTTCCAGACACTTCTTAACCTTCCTTACTGAGTGTAAGTTGTCTAGAAGGTGTTCAGCAGTAAAGAAAATGGTACCCATTTATGGAGGTGGGGAATGTATCATTCTACTTGACTTTGCCTCATTATTTACTTTCCTCTCCTGGACTAGTGAAATGTTTGGCTCTTTGATTTATGGTACCAGCCTGAACTGTTGGTAGAACTGGATATAATCTCAATCCATATTTACCTAAATTTTATTACCCAAAATACCCCATATTTAACCTCAGGCAGCAAGGAATTTCAGAATTAAATGAGAACTTTGTTCCATTATTATATAAATTTGAGACATTATTAATTTTGATTTTTGCAACTCTCATTTTACATATGAAGAAACTGAGACCTGACAGGAGAATTCAGAAATATATTGCCACAGGGACCTCAAAGAACATCTAGTTCAACCTTAATTTTTAAATTTTTATTTATTTTACATTTAATTTATGGAACAAAGCAATTGTTTCCATAAAGATGATTGTACACGAAACTGCAAATTTATGATATACAGCTTACTATTCCTTTTAAATATATAATAAAGTTATCATGTTACCAACATCTTAATTTAATAGATGATGAAAATGATACCTGCTTGCCCAAGGCCTATGTGACCTCTAAATAAAGAAATGTATTGGTAAATGTTAAATAACTGTCTTTCCGGGGAAAGAGGGGGGGAAATATACCTAGGACACACTTTTAAGGTTCATTTGAATTATCAACATTTTCTTCATTTTCTTAAATCTAGACAATCAACAAAACAATGAACATTTACCATTTACTTGAGCCTTTTTGCTTTACATAATTGCACATGCATAACTTATATCTGACTGCTTTTAGCCTAGAGGAGGGGGTAGGGGAGGGAGGGAGGGAATAAAAGAGAGATAGACTTTGGAACTCAAATCTTTAAACAAACAATCAATCAATCAATCAACATTTGCTGATTTATATAGTGTAAATGCCCAAACTGAAAACTTAACAATTGTCTCTTACCAGCTAGTCTGAACTATATGGCTCTAGCACATTCCTGCATTGGTAGAAAGTACCATGGCTGGTATTCAAACTCAGCTCTGACTCCCAGGTTGATCCACCTCTTTGAGATGATTTCCTTATTCTACACCTGGCAATATCCAGCCTTCATACCAGCAGAATCCCAGGCATTAAGGGGTAGCCGCTCCAGAGCTGCTATATAAAGACAAAAGTGTATGAAAGTGGCTTCCGGGGAAAGTATGGGAAAGGGAAAAAAGGAACATAGATCAGAAAGAACTAAAAGTTTAAAGGAGGAAAAAAGTCACAAAAATAGTAACTAATAAAAAGGAGGAGGTTAAAGGGAGGAGAAAAAAGCTAAGGATTTAGCAGATTATAAAACAATATGACATAAACACATGTCCTCTCGCCATCGGTTTCTTTCCTTTTTCTTTTTGTCTCTACTGATTAATGTTATATTCTAAAGCACTTCAGCATTTCATCAAGTTGCGAGTCACTGCAGGAACATTAAAAAGATAAATCATAGAGGCAAAACTCTCATCTTAAAAATGAGGCCGCGCTCTTAAATGAGGAAGCCAATGGAAAGAATTACAAAGATGAGCTTAGGAGGAAACAATCATGGAAAGATCAATGCATGTTAGTGAGCCAATGAGAAAGTGCATCAAAGTACTTTGAAAACTGCAATGCACTAGGTCAACGACAACTATGATTTTTATTAGTCCTATTCTGAAATCAGAGTGGAGGATTCTAAATTCTAGCCTATACTGTCTTCCCTTCTGTGCCAGGTTAATTCACCTATGAATAAGAGCCAATTATGCTTTCTCATATAGTATTGTTGAGGTGGAAATTTTAAAAATTAATTAATGATAGCGAAAAACATGGGGCAGGTAGGTGGCACCGTGAATAGAGGACTGAACCTGAAGTCAGGATGACTCATCTTCCTGAGTTCAAATCTGGCCTCAGGCACTTACCAGCTGTGTGACCCTGGGCAAGTCACTTAACCCTGTTTGCCTCAGTTTCCTCATCTGTAAAATGAGCTGGAGAAGGAAATGGCAAACTACTCCAGGATATTTGCCAAGAAAACTCCAAATGGGATCACAAAGAATAAGACCTGATTGAAATGACTGAACAACAAAAGTGCAAAACTACAGAATCTCAGAAATGGAAGGGAGGTCAGAGACCCCCTGCTATGACCCATGTCCAGCTCAGATTCAATCTACAACATATTAAGCTAGTGTTTACCTCTGCTTCACTTAAAAACTTCCACGAAGAAAGTACCCATTATCTTCCAATGCAGTCCAAGCCACTTTAGAACAGATCTAATTGTTGGGAAGTTTTGTTTGGTTTTTATTGGTTTTGCCTGACATTAAGCAGAAATCTGCCTCTTTGTAATTTCCACTCATTGCTGCTAGTCTACCCAATTTAAAAGAACTGGGTGAGGTATATCTAATATCCTCCTTAGCAGACAGAATCATTCTATCTGCCACTTTCGGTCTTGTTAGGACGAATTCCCACTAGTGTCCAAATCCCTCCAATTTTTCTCTGTTCAATAGAGCAGAACAAAGGGTAAAGGATGAAGGAAGGAAATCCAAACCACATAATTAGGGTCCTGTACATGAAGCCAATCTACACAGTGGAATTCTAGATCAGTTCAGCTCCTGGAATCCATTTGGTTTCCTGGGGGTGGTCCAAAGGAGTCCTATAGCTAGCTTGGAGCCCATGCCTACCCAGGAAAAAAATCTCTTTCTCTCCAGGCTGAGTGGCCATCACAGATTTATCTGGTCATTCTCC
This sequence comes from Dromiciops gliroides, assembly GCF_019393635.1. Taxonomy (NCBI): domain Eukaryota; kingdom Metazoa; phylum Chordata; class Mammalia; order Microbiotheria; family Microbiotheriidae; genus Dromiciops; species Dromiciops gliroides. The sequence continues at coordinate 211,959,402 of NC_057866.1, read as the reverse complement.
AATACGGTCTATGAAATACTGAATATTATTCCAGATTTTCAGTCTGATGTGATTCATGAAAATGCTCCCACAGTGATACTGGATGAGAATCTCACCCTCCCTCCCTTCCCCCGTTTCAAACTTTGCAAAGAATAAATAGTTTCCAATAGATCAGCCATGTTCCGGCATGAGTCATGATGGGAAAAAAAAGAAATCTCTGCTTCTATTTTAACTATCTACAAGCTTCAGTTAAAACTACCTTCAGAGAAACAAAGAGACAGTGAGAGACAGACAGAAAAATAGTCAGAGATGAAGAGAAAAACAGAGACACGGAGTGAGAAACAAAATTAATTAGCTATAAACATCAGCATAGGCAGGAATGTGTTGGTGGATGTTCTTCAAGAAAAAAAAATAAAAGGGTGTATGCAACACTTTTAAATTTAATCCCTGTTATTGACATTTTCCTCATCACTTTCTTAAGTCCAGACAATCAACACAATAACAAATCAACCCTTGATTTGTAGTCTGCCTGTATGCGTGGTATAAATGTTCACAATGAAAATTTAACAATTGACCCTTGAATATGCAGGACACAAGGGTGTTGTGAAACGAAAATGAGATGATGTATGTAGGCCACTGCAAACTTTAAAGCGCTGTATAATGCCAGTTATTATTATTATTAGGAGCCTATAGTCACCAGCCTGCCAATGACTTCATTCCCTGGGCCTTCTGCTACTGCACTTATGCTGATCTCAATGTTTATAGAGCAATATAGGGGAATGCTGGTAAACGTTTAACAATGCGTTCTGGGGTAAAATGTATGCACACGTACCTTTAAGTTTAATCGGCATTATTAATACTTTCTTAAGTCTAGACAACCAACGAAACAATAAATCAAGCCCTGATTTGTAGCCATTGACGAGTTCTGAAGTGTAAATGCTCCCATTGAAAATTTAAGAAGGGTCGTTGCTCGCAACTCACCCCTGCATTTAGATATAGATAGTGAGATATATGCTGATCCAAATATCAATATCTTACTTTGCACATTCCTCCATCTCCACTCAATATTCTGAACTCCATTTCCATTGGAAGAAGTCTCATGAGTCGGCTTCCAGCCAGATTTTATGCACATACACTAATAATTTATGTGGCAAATGCCATTATTTCCAGAGGTCTTTAAACACAGAATTCTATAGTTTTGAAGCTGTCTATGCTATATTCTAGAACATCAGGGTCAAACTCAGATAGAAATGGGGGGGGGGGAGGCCATTCAGGCACTAAACTGTATAAGGAGCTCAACTCAATGCTTATTGATTTAGAAAATTATGCATTAGCATTATCTGTGTTCTATTTTTGTTTTTGTTTTGTGGGGCAATGAGGGTAAAATGACTTACCCAGGGTAACACAGCTAGTAAGTGTCAAGTGTTTAAGGCCGGATTTGAACTCAGGTCCTCCTGAATCCAGGGCTGGTGCTTTATCCACTGTGCTGCCTTGCTGCTCCATTCTATGTTATTTTTAATCTATTTTGCTAGATATTTCGCAAATACGTTCTAATCTGACTTGAGTCAACTCTCATATTTACCATCTCTGGTCTAGAGTGCTCTGCAGGGGGAATAAATCAACATAGAATCTGCATTTTTAAGTATGAAAATCCTATGCATTTACTTTTGTTAAAATGTAATTAATAAAACATGTGATATTTTTTCTCTATGTATCAAATAAAGAACTTAACCTATTTCATCTAAATTAAAAAAAAAAAAGGTTAAGCTTCATGTTTCATCGGCCAAATGCGCCAAAATGTCTTATAGACTCAGTAGATAAAACTTCAAAATAAATTATTGACACAACTTCCTGTAATCTTAGGGAAGAATTTTTTCCCTTTTATAGAATAATGCCCATAGGTACATTCCAGACAACACAGATGATATAGATCATAGGCTTCTGAAAACCAGTGCCCATATTTTACTTTTGAGGCTTTCTTACCACCCAGTAAGTAGGTGATACACAGTAGGTGTTGGATCAAAACTTGCCAAGTTCTGGCAAGCATGAAACATTGTCTGTTGTCACAATAAATGTGAAATAGACCAGCAGTCTACTCAGAAAATCAGACCAATTAATAGAAGCTACATTTTACTCAGCTAGTAGCAGAACCCCTTTGGCTTAGAAGGTGTTCTTGTCCATTTATTTTGTTCAGAGGTAGCATAGCATATCAGAAGCCTGGCTCCAGGTCACAGTGACCCAGATTGAAATCCCAACTCTGCCACACACTAGCTGAGTAACCCAGGGCACATCACAATCTCCCTGTAGCAGAAGCAAGTCTCTAGGACATGTATTATGGAGGAAAGAACAAAGATTCTAGAATCAGAAGGCCCTTGGTCCAATCCCGCTTCTGCTACTTACTCTCTGAAGGATCTTGGACAGGTTCTTTAAACTTCCTGGTCCTTTTTTCTTATCTGTAAAAGGAAGGGGCCAGAATAAATGACCACTAAGGTCCCTTCCAACTCTAAATGTCTGATCTCATGACTCCTTAAATAGTGAATGGATCACAGCCTGAGGTAGTTCTTATAGCAGGAGTTCTCCACACTGACAAAAACAGATGCTTTGTCTATTTTTATATTCATTTTAAAATCAGTTTGTCCATTAAGTCTAACCTTGCTTTTCAGCTCTATTTGTGTTGGTTTTAATCAGTGGCATACTAAATAGCATACCGGGTCTGGAATCAGAAAGATGAAATGCAAATCCAGCTTCAGACATTCAATAGGTATGTTTCATAACATCTGTCTGGGACAGTCAGAATCAAATGAGATTTTATATATATATGTATGTCTTCTGTATGTGTGTGTGTATATATATATATATATATATATATACACACACACACATAAATATGTTTGTATGTGTATGTGTGTGCTTATTTATTTATTTATTCATTCATTCATTCATTTATTTGTTTGTTTGTTTGTTTATTTGTTTGTTTGTTTGTTTATTTATTTATTTATTTATTTATTTATTTGTTGGGGGGGGCAGGGCAATGAGGGTTAAGTGACTTGCCCAGGGTCACACCGCTAGTAAGTGTCAAGTGTTTGAGGCTGGATTTGCACTCAGGTTTTCCTGAATCCAGACCCAGTGCCTTATTCACTGTGCCACCTAGCTGCCTCATGAGATATTTGTAAAGCACTTGGCACATAACCTGGCATATAATAGGTTTAATAAAGGCTTTTCCCCTTCCGTTCCTTCCCCCTAAAATGTAAACTCCTTAAAGCACAGAAGATTTCATTTTCTCGTTTATAACCCAGTGCCTAGCACATACAGTTATTTAACAAATGCTTGTTAACAGATTGATTGATTTTCAAACTCTATATTTACAATAGGTCTGTGAAGAATAAAAAAGTTCAGTAGTACATCTTGATCCATCAGGAGTTTATAGGGCAAGGCAGGCCCCCACTGCCTCATTCCAGAAAGTAAAGAATTTCTTTGACAGACCATGTGACTCCTTGACCACTAGTGGGCATCCTTTATAATTACATTCTGGGTGTGTGTTTGTTCATGCAGGGTTTGCCAAAGTCCATTCTTCTTCTATGGGTTTACTCATAAATAAAATAACTGTTGCTAGGGATGTGTCATCAAAAATATGCCACCAGGAAGGAGTAGAGCAACCATTAAAGTATAAGGCCTAGAAAAATTAGCAGCCCCATTCTCCCAGTCTATAATCATGTTTAAAAGAAGATTTCCTGAAGGAATGTGGAAGGAATCATAAAGCTAAATTATATGATAGTTAAGGCAAGTTGGGCTTGGTAGAAGTTAAGAAAAATACATTCTGACAAGGAAGTTTAAAAAGTCCCCCTACTGCGGAATACTATTGCAAGAGAGCTACCGAGAGGATGAGGCATTATAAATATTTTTAAATGGAATGATCAAACTTACTTGGGAAGCTTTTTGCTCCACCGAATATCAGGAAGCAAGAAAAGATATTCTTGGCTTTTGAAATTCAGCTCAAAATTCCAATGTAAACAAACCATGGGAAAATCTCTCAAAGTCCCTGACACGTGTTCTTTCTTCTCTTTAAGAAGTACGTGTGGCGCTCGCTTTACTTTGATGGTTAACCAAACACAGACAATTTGTCACTGATTATTTTGAAGGTGTTTTGCTTTGGAGATCTGCAATGTTAATATTTGGTGCTAAGCAACAAGTCTACTAAGAAACAAAGACAAAAAAAAGTGATAAACTGACTTAGCTTTAAAGAAGGAGGAAGAACTGAACTCTCCAAAACACAAGTTCATAAAGTATTTCAGCTGAGTATGGGAACTCCCTCCACCTACCCAAATCACAGCTTAAAACCCGGTCTATGACTGAGCAGATAAGTTCTAGGGAGTTGTCTAGCACAACAGGATGTTAGAAACTTCCCAGTGTCACATGGCTAATAAACGGCAGTCAAGATTTGAACCCAGGGGGCAGCTAGGTGGCACAGTAGATAAAGCACCAGCCCTGGATTCAGGAGGACCTGAGTTCAAATCCGGCCTCAGACACTTGACACTTACTAGCTGCGTGACCCTGGGCAAGTCACTTAACCCTCATTGCCCTGCAAAAAAAAAAAAAAAAAAGATTTGAACCAGGTCTTCCTACTCGAAGTCCAGCACTTCATCTATTACACTCTGCTCATTCAAATTAAAAACGAACAATAACAGAAAACCTGCACAATAACAATAGGCACAGCAATTAGCCAAATGGTCTGAAGATCAAAACAACTACAGCCAATACTACAGATGGATCTTCTCCAATTATTTTTATGTACCCCATTAGTAAAGAAAAAAAAAAGTTTGAGCATACGCGCCCATGTGTGTATATTCATGTATTCATTACATACATATACTACTACACTATTATAATCTTTATAAAACATACACATCAAGAGAAAGGTTAAAATGGAGAGATGAAGATGAAATTATATTTGAATCAATAAAGAGCCACTGGAAATGACTGACTAAGGGTGTGTCACGGTCAGAATTTTGTTTTAAGACAATCATTTTGGCAGGAAGGATTGGAGAAGGAAGAGACAGAAGTCAGAGGAACCAACAAGAAGGCTATTGGAATAGGTGAGAGATGAGGTCGTGAGGGCCCAAACCAGAGTTGGGGTTATATGGGTAAACAGAAGGGGTACTTGGTAGTTCTTGGCATATTGGTCACTTCCATATGAAAAAGTACTTGTAAACTAGTGTATTCAGCAGCATTCCAAGTCTAAGGGTAATGTTCCACACCTCCAGTCAATGTAATGTAATCAGTTTAATGAAGTTTTAAATATGTGAAGAGAATGGATTACGATCTCTTGCCAGGTGTGAGCTTCTCTCTGATTGAATCAGGAAGAGAACAGTGGAGTCACTGGCTGGTGAAGCAGACCACTCACACAACTGGTGACTTTAAAGTGCAGAGAAATTTCTGCCTGTGACTCAACCCAGGGCAGGTTCAGCCATGAGGAAGAATATTTTAGTTAAGGAATTGAGGATTATAATTTGAACAAAGGCCCTGAGAGGGAAGTGATCTTGGGTTGAGGAGCCAGAGTTTTTCCACATGGGTTCCTGATCCATGATGTGAATGTAGATTACAGTCCCTTGACACCTTAATGAGGCCATCTGGAAGAGGTGGTGTGATGGAAAAAATTAAATATTTTCTGATGGGCAGCCTTCAGTGATGTGGCTCTTCCAACTTAGGTAGATCTCAAGACAACAGACACAACTCATTGCCCACAGCTTGGATAGAGCACTGGTTCTAATATCAGAGGATTTCTATTCAAATCCTGATTCTGGTGCCTGATGCCTATGTGATACTGGGCAAGTGACAGCCTCCAAGAGCCTCAAAACCCTCCGTGGCAAAATGAGAGAAGGTGGACTCTAGACCCCCTAAGATCTCTTTTAGCTCTAAGTTTATAACCCTAGGAATTAGTAGAAGAAAATACCATCTGGAGCAGGGGAGAAGTCTCATATGAAATTTGTCATCCAATATGATAGAAGTGTATTCTGTCATAGCTCCTCTGGCCAGATGAGAATTGGAATAGAGATCTGGATAATTTAGATGAATCTTTTAAACCTGAATTCTCTAGATGACTACCCTTTCCTTTGGAGTTGAGACTATAATACTTGACTTACATTCTGCAGTAGGTGATAATGGGGTCATTCTGGTGAAGTAATCTCTATTTCTTTTACAGGAAAAGATGAAGGGTCCTCCCCCCATTCCCACTTCTGTTCTGTTCTACTCCATTGGATAGAATTTGAAACCTGGAGTAGTTTAGAATGGAGAAGAAAGCTTAGAAAACCAAAGCAATGTTCTAGTAACCACCAGCAATTGCATTTACAAGCCCAATTCTGCATTCCTGTGTTGGGGTGTATGGGGTGATGGGGTGCATGTGCAGTAGCCACGAGCCACACCCTGGTATCTGACAAGCCTTAATCTCTCTCTCTTTTTTTGTAGGGCAATGATGGTTAAGTGACTTGCTCAGGGTCACATAGCTAGTAAGTGTCAAGTGTCTGAGGCCAGATTTGAACTCAGGTCCTCCTGAATCCAGGGCTAGTGCCTAATCCACTATGCCACCTAGCTGCCCCTAAAGGATCTCTCTTGTGTACACACACAAGTGTGTGTGTGTGTGTGTGTGTGTTTTGTTTTGTGGGGCTGGCCTTAAACTCTTTGGTGAGTTAGAGATATGTCTATTCCAAGCATGTGAAGACTCCTCTGGATGGAATGGGTGCATGAGAACAATTTATTCCAACAGCCATGAAGGCAGCTGTGGAGGCTTAGAGTTTGATCTGACATCAAAAACATCATGTCATTCACTCATTGCCAGTCATGATGACTTTTGTGTCCCTGTTGGACTTTGATGACTCTGAAAGAGAGAGTGAGGCTAATGACTCTGCACAAGTGTCCCAGACTTCAATCTAACTGACTGGCCTTCTCCAAAAGCGAAGGATGAACAACATTCCTATGTTCAATGACATTTCTTACCAGCCAATGGCTGTGTAGGTTCCTCCCAGCTCTACTGCTTCCGACTTGTGGCCATCCCAGTAGCCAGAACCAAACAAATCTACTTTATCATCTTGTTCTATCCCACAAACCTATGTAGGATCAAAGCATTTAAAATGAGAAGAATCCTTAGAGATGACACCCAAAGAAATTAAATCACTTGCCCAAGGCCACCCAGATCAGAAGTGGACCTGGCACGATCAGAACCCAGATCTTTCAACCTCAAACCTTGGATCCTTTCCACTGCATCAGACTTGGTATCTTTTGCCTGCATTAAGAATACCGTCTAGGGAAGACTAAGTAAAGGATCCCCCCAAAAGAGGAAAATACCCTTTTCTGCCTCAACATTTTCCCCCATGAATCCTCATTACTGAAACTATCTTGTTTCCAGAACTATTGCTCATTGCTCCTTTCAGAACTACTTGGGAGATTAACTTTAAAGCTTTTAACCACGCTGATTAGCTATTACTATTTGACATGTTCATTGTTGCATAATTCCAGCCTCCCAGAATTGGTACTTAACAGGATGATTTCAAAGGCTACCAGGCAGAATCCATTCGGATACATTAGGTAGTAAGAATTACCAAGTGAAAATACTTAGTTCACTGAGGCTATAAATTTCCAGCAAAATGGGAACTGGTTTATACTTACAACAACTGTTGTACATAAATCAACCTAGAACTTTTCTGAAGCCAGCTGCTTCCTTGTCTGTTGTAATGTGGGTTTTGTTTTTTTTTTTTGTTTTTTTTTTGTTTTTTTTAGTGAGGCAATTGGGGTTAAGTGACTTGCCCAGGGTCACACAGCTAGTAAGTGCTAAGTGTCTAAGGCCGGATTTGAACTCAGGTACTCCTGACTCCAGGGCTGGTGCTCTATCCACTGCGCCACCTAGCTGCCCCGGGTTTTGTTTTTTAAAGATGCTATGGCATCTAGGCCCAGTTATTAGTCTCACTTATAATCCTGGAGACTCAAACCATCTCCACCTTTCCCCCAGTATAATTCTTTGCAGTCAGTAAATAGCCCCTCATTGTTTCACAGCCTTGAACTTGAGTGTGATCTTGGTCACTGAGTTTAAATGTTCTGTCTGACCAGCGGTCTAAGAGTGACAGCTTAAATACCTCTGTCCAGGAGAAAAATCATGAAAACTCTGAGCAGACCCAGTGATAAACTAGTGCATTTAAAGTTCAACGAGTCATGAGTTAACACAAAGTGGGTCTGATTAGCCAAGCACTTGACAGTTAACAGGCTGTTAAAATCCTAAAGGGTCATCTTGGTAATTGGTACTATTGTGATGACTACTGGCAGTAAAGATACTAAGAAATCCATTGCCCCCAGAGCCCATTCAAAGTCTTACAGGCTTGGAGATGCAAACCCAACATGAACCTTTTGGTCTTTGAGTTCATTAACAGTTGGCTAAATGCCACTTCCTGTTTCTAAGAAAAGAGACTTGGAAAAGTCTCATTAAAAAAAAAAAGACTTAAAAGACTTCCCTGACTTCAAAGAGCTCTTACAAAACAACATTTTGATGAGTTAAGTGTAAAGGAATCAGAACCATACGGATTAAATTTCCTTTAATAGAGCCATGATTCTAAAAATGAGGGGTGGAAAAAGTGACATTCAATATTTTTAGATGCCTTAAAAAGTCTATTGAGCCTACCAGTTTCCCCTTCCCAATGGATTGATAGCTTCTTGGTATATCGAGAAGTACGGTATGTCAAACAATCTTATGTGAAGAAAGAATGGCAGATACATTTTATTGGAAAAAGTCCCGTTTAGACCTCCTGTTTATACAGACTCCAGTTGTTAGCCTAACAGAAGTTGCTGGTCTCATCAAAAGGCTGATAGAAATAATGATTACCGTTCTAAAGTTGTGGGCTTTTCATTCCTGTGATGCTCCTGCTATGAGCTGACCATGCTGATATACCTAGCTTGGTTTTGCTGAGTTTAAATAAAGATCCTCTACTGGGGGCAGCTAGGTGGCACAGTGGATAAAGCACTGGCCCTGGATTCAGAAGAACCTGTGTTCAAATCTGACCTTAGACACTTGACACTAGCTGTGTGACCCTGGGCAAGTCACTTAACCCTTGTTGCCCTGCAAAAAAAAAAAAGAGCCTCTACTGGAGGCAGTACAATTCAATCCAGATCAGCAAAACAGTCCCTGCTCATGCTACTAAGGAAATAAGTAATTATAAATACATGTGTGTATACATATGTGTGTGCATTCAGTGTATATCCATATACACGCATTTATATATATAGAATATATGTGTCCATATAGACATATATATACATGCATGGATAGAATATATATCTATATATACATGTGTATGTATATAGAATAACGAGGAGAGGTAGAGCGCTGGAGTAATTTGGACAGAGGAAAACCAAGGCCATTGCCCATGCCATGAATATTGCCCTACTTCAAAACAACCTGGATGGTAACCTTGTATAAGAAGTCTGTGCCCTGAAACTTAAGCCTTAAGCACATCTAACCAAGTAAAACAAGCTGAAACACTGGTCTGACAACAGAATGTTTATCTGGCATTTACAAGTAAGTTTTGTAAGTATCAAGAGGTTTATTACCAAAAGCAAGCCACTAAATGATAAATATTTCTCAGGACGGCCATTCATTAAGTCTAAGGCATGCAGGGATTACAGTCCATATCCCACTGCAATCAGAATTTTTTGGAGTTGGCGATACAAACCCAGAGGTGTACATAGCAGAAAAAGAACTTGATTGGAAACTTTCAAGTCGAAACATCACATTTATCACTTAAATATTTGTGTGACCTTGGACAAGTCACTTCCTATTCCTGGGACTCAATCATGGGACCATAAAATAAGAGTTATACTAGGGGCGGCTAGGTGGTGCAGTGGATAAAGCACTGGCCCTGGATTCAGGAGTACCTGAGTTCAAATCCGGCCTTAGACACTTGATGCTTACTAGCTATGTGACCCTGGGCAAGTCACTTAACCCCCATTGCCCCGCAAAAAATAAAAATAAGAGTTATACTAAGTCACCTCCAAGGTCCTTTATACCTCTAAATAAATGACCATATGAAATAAACATCCAAAATCTAACCAAGAAAATTCAAGAACATAATTAGTCACAGTGCAAAATTATCCATATTAATATAAATATAATTTCCAGGTCCATTTTAAATCAAATATGGAAACTTTCTACTTAATAACAAACATGATGACTCTAAATATAATTTCATGTTTTTTTTAAAAAATATATTCACAGAAGCATGAGCTATTATGGAAAGGATAAAAAAAATTACCGTGAACCAATTAAAGCAGGGGCTGCTTGTGGCAAACTGTTGTCAAATATGAGGCTTCAGGTTTACCACTAATTCTAACAGCTGCATGGAAGGTCAGATGGCTGCTAATGGATTTTCTTTTGTTTGTTAAAGTCCAATAAGTACCCTTATATTTTCCTTTGAAGACAAATGAGAATAAGACCATAAATGTTTCACTGTAAAGCATTAAGTAGAAATAGATAAGAGCTGAGCCAACTCTTAGATACTCAACATAACTACAGTTAATTTTGTATTTAGTGGGATAGTGTAGTCAAGATTTTTATAGAGATATTGCCCTAGATTGGTCCCTTGTGACTGTGGGAGTATCATATCATAAAGAGGAATTTCTAAAAGAAGTGGACACTTAATATCTTAATATCATTATGAGATGAATTGATACACTAAGTCATGAATGAGCTGTTTTCTTAAAATAAAGCTATCGAGGGAGAGAGTATAACTCAGTTCGCATCAATAATTCCTCAGAGGGATAACTGAGTGAGCTTATCACATGGTGATGGTTGGTCCGTTCCTACTGAAGTGTAACTGCTATGGAAATATTTTGTATTAAAAGAAGATACCCCAAACTAGTCACATTCTTCTTAATAGTAGTGGATTGTTTTATCAGGGAAGGAAGGGAGGGAGGGAGGAAGGAAGGAAGGAAGGAAGGAAGGAAGGAAGGAAGGAAGGAAGGAAGGAAGGAAGGAAGGAAGGAAGGAAGGAAGGAAGGAAGGAAGGAAGGAAGGAAGGAAGGAAGGAAGGATGTTGGCTAAAGAAAATCAACACGTTGGTCAAAGCTTATGATACATATTGCATTCCATACCGAGAGTCTACTTCTAAATTCCTACCTTCTACAAGAGGCCTTTACCAATACCCCTTATTTCTAGTGCCATTCCTGTGTGTGTGTGTGTGTGTGTGTGTGTGTGTGTGTGTATATACACACACACGTGTGTATACACAGCTATATACCAATATATATGCATATGTGTATGTGTATATATGTTGTTGTTCATCCTTTGTTTTTGAAGAGGACCAGTGACATCACAGGATGGTGTCTTGATTTGAGCGTGCATTGGATTTAAGTGAGGCAGAGTTGCTCAATGGTATACTAGCTATATCTATCTATATCTATGCACATATACTTATACATACATATATGGTATATGTTTGTACACAGTATATATGTGTGTGTACATCTATATCTAAGTGTGTGTACATGTGTATAGATCTAGATATAATATAGATATATGTCTTGTATGTTGTCTTCCCAATTACACTGAGATCAGTGACTCTCTTTTGCCTTTTTGCATTTCCAGTGTTTAGTTTAGTACTTGGCACATTAGCAGACAATAAACACTAGCTGACTAACTGACTCTTCTGCAGGAAAGTAGACAGTCTATTTCACAGTCAGTCATCTGGAGTCAATATCAGTCAGAGGTCTGTATTCCTTTTATGTTATTTTTCTCTCCACAACTGAAGCCATTGCATAAATTGTTCCCTTGGTTCTTTTTTACTTCATTCTACATCAGTTAATCCAAATATCCCCAAGTTTCTCCAAAGTCTTTATTACCTGGTTTTCATTTTCAGCTTGCTGCCATAAATAACTAATGGCTTTTAATCTTCATGTATGATGAGAGATGGCATTTTACAATAGAAAGAGAGCAGGCTTTAGAGTCGAATGAGCAGAGTTCAAATCCTCCCTCTTTCCCTCACTACCTGTGTGCCTTAGGGCAAGTCTCTTTCCCTCTCTGAACTATAGACTCCTTGTTTGTGAAATGAGAAAGAGTGAACTCAATCACTTCTAAGGTCCCTTCAAGTCCTAAATCTACAAGCCCGTGATCTCTTCTAAATCCTACCTCCTTCATTCATTTATACTTATTGAACTCCTGCAGATAGAGTGCTGGCTCTAGAGATAGGAAGACTCATCTGGCTGAGTTCAAATCTGGGTTCAAACACTTACTAGTTGTGTGAGCTTGGGCAAGTCACTTAACACTGTTTGCCTCAGTTTCTCTCAGTTTAATCTGCAAGAAATGACCTGGAGAAGAAAATGGCAAATCACTCCAGTATCTTTGTCAAGCAAACCCGAAATGAGATCACAAATCATTAGACATGACTGAAAAGTGATTGAATGACAGCAACCTTTATTAAACAATTGCTGTGTAGCACTACCCATAAAGAAGAGAAGAATAAAATATTGGATAACCCGCCAATAAACACTTAGTAAGCATCTACTATAAGCCAGACACTAGGAATATGAAGATAAAAGCAAAATTATCCCAATTCCCAATAAGTTTACTTCAGGGAAAGGGAAACACAGCTCACAAATATATTAAAAAGATATATATATATATATAACATAATATACATATATTATATATAGATATATAATGATATGTAATATATACTATATAATAAAAGTGTTAGCAGCAAAAGGGATTAAGAAAAATCTCATGTAGAAGATGTTACTTGGACTGAGTTTTGAAATAAATTACTTACCCTAAGAGATGGAGGTGAGAGAGTATAATTCAGGCATGGAAGATGGTCCAAATCTTCAACATGATGAAATGATAGTTCAACAATTGCTTTCTTTTTGCTCCACTTATTTAGTAAGTTATTACAGGACATGTAATCTTTTAATTTCAGTAAAGAACAAAACTTCACATTTCTATAGCCCTTTAAAGTTTATAAAGCACTTCATCCATAAACTATCATGATCCTTATTTTATAGATGAAGAATATGGGACTCAGAGATGTTAAGTAATTCTAGGCTAATCGAGTTAATCAATCTATTGCCAAAGCATTGAAGCCCCTAATCTATGCCAGTCCTTGTATTGGGAGCTTGAGATACGTAACAACAACAACAAAAAAAAAAAGGAAAGAAAGAAATATTCTTTACTCTCAGGGAACTTACATTCTATCTATCATCTATCTGTTTTTATGTATATCTATCTATTTATATATTGAGATAAATGATTATTAATAGCCAATGATTTGGGGGGATCCAGAGTTCTCCCCTTTTTTCTAAAGTCGTAGTTTCAAGGCTCAATCTCTGAAAGACATTGCTGAGAATGAAATTGAATTAACTTTCTCCTATATCTTTTTCAGACTCCATCCAACCTTACAAGGAATTGAATTTAGGGTAGGGAAGTCCACTGTGTTCTATACAGGTATGGTTGAGGATAAATTCTATAATTAGATGGCCCAGTTCTGGACAATTTAGAAGTAAATGACAAAATCAAAGTCACACCTTCCAGCCGCTCATTAGAATAGATCCACCTAAAACACCAGCCCTGGATTCAAGAGGACCTAAGTTCAAATCCAGCCTCAGACACTTGACACTTACTAGTTGTGTGACCATGGGCAAGTCACTTAACCCCCACTGCCCCGTAAATGTACACACATACATATACACACGGATAGAAGCCTGTACAGAATATAAGAATAGGGACCAGACCTGTGATTTCACTACTATAGGGAACCCTCAGATAGAAGCTCCCTCCACAGGTACAGGTCTACACTTTCCCTGCAAGTACACCTTAGAGTTGCATAGAACAGCGTCACACAGTAGTATGTGGCAGAGACAAGATTTGATGCCAGGCCTTCCTGGCGCAGAGGCCAGCTCTTTATCCATGATACCAGGGCTGCCTCTGATGTCCAAATTATATATAAGGTAACTGGGGAAGGGAGACACTAGTAGCAGTGGGGATCAGGGAAGGATTTGGGCAGAAAGTGGTGTCTGAGCTGAGGCTGGATCGAAGCTGTAGGCTCTACAGTAATAGGAGGAGATGATGTTAAGTAAAATGGAAATTATCACTCTGTTACTAAATGTCAGAATTGGAACTTATCCTCAGGCTTCCTGACTCTGGGTCCAAGTGTTCTTTTTTGTCCTATGTTGTATCTCCAAACCTGAGGAAACGGTTCAGTCCACAGAACAAATGACTATGCCCGGCCATATATTGCCTTGCCCAGACCTTAGCGATTTAAGCAGCATCTTGTTGCATCCACGCAGAACAAGGGCATCATTTTGTGTTGCTAAACAGGCATAATTCATAAATGCATGAGCCAGGGTCCAATTTGGCAGACTAATGAAGGCAAACAGTTAAAGGCATTATTATTCAGGGAACCCTTGGGACTCTGCTAAGATGTTTTCTCTTCCCAGTCTTGTTGGGGATTCTGAACAATAGATTTGAGTTATACTCTGAACATATTCAACAATCCTGTCTCCTACTGTACAAATTTACTTTAGAGGAATAAAAAAGGGGCGGGAGAAGAGCTTCATTCAGGATCACGTTCCACTTCTGCTGTTAGGGATTGAATGAGTAGAACTATGGTGAATTTCCAGATCTGAGCCTAGAAGCTTGTAAAAGGAAAAAGGGTCAATGAAAAAGAAATGTTTGTTTTATTAAATAAACCAACCAACAGTTTTTATAATGGGACTGCCAAGGCCTATCTTATTCTCAGTTCAAAGGAGAAGAGAAAGCTACCACAAAAAATGATTTGCACAGTAAAGATGGATGACATTCCAAATCAAATCCCAAGGAGTACCTTTGCACTGAATTTTGAAAATCTCATTCAATCTGTCTATATATCCATCCATCAACTCCCTCTCTACAAATTAGCAAGGAAGAAATTTGGCTTGATCTTTAGAAAATTATGCTGCAGAAATGAAGTCTTAGGAAAGAAATTGAAATGATGACCCCTGTGACACATAGATGTCTTTGGGGCAGATGAACAATCAATATGACGCTGACAGGGTTGGAAAACAGCTCATGAAAAATATCAAAAATGAGAAGAATCTTTCCAGGTTAAAGCTTTTTTTCAACCTGTCTCTCCAAGGTTAGTCTGTCTACCTTAAGAGGAAGAAACAGGCAAAAGACAGTGATAAAGGCAAAGATAAATCCAGACAGCAACACAGATGGAGAGAAAGGGGTAAAGGGAAGGAAAGGAAGAAAGAAGGGAGGAGAGAAGGGAAGAAGGAAGGAAGGAAGGAAGGAAGGAAGGAAGGAAGGAAGGAAGGAAGGAAGGAAGGAAGGAAGGAAGGAAGGAAGGAAGGAAGGAAGGAAGGAAGGAAGGAAGGAGAGACAGAGGGAGGGAGGGAGAGAGGAAGGAACTTTGCAAGAACTGCAAAGGCAAAAAATAAATAACAATAATGAAGCACTTTAAGATATGCAAAGAACTTTAGATCTATAATCTTGTTTGTAAAAGAGGAGGTTGACCAAGATTATCTCTAGAGGCAAATCTTATTCTAATATACCATGATTCTTTTTGTTCTAAGTTCATTATGCGCTTAACTTTAAACAATAACAAAATTTAAAATAATAATAATAAAATCAAATGCAGTTGACTTTACAACTTTATATTCAATGGCTGATTAGTTGTTCTCTCAGTTTACCTTTCCACAAATTTTTGTCTATTCATTTATTTATTGCTATCATATGATTGTAGTTTCTGTTATCTAATGTTCTTCTTGCTTGAGTTCTTCCCTTTCCATTACTTCCTACGTCTTTCCAAATGTCTCTATTTTGTACTATTTAACCTTCTAATAATATTTTAATATTCCATCATATTGACATACCACATTTTATTCAGTTGGACGTTTCTTGTTCATTAGTTCTTTTCCATTACAAATAATGTCACAATTTGTATTTTTTGAATGTCTTTTTTATGATATAGATAAAGATCTGACCTCAGAGTTAAGAAGGTTTAGTTACAAGTTCTTCTTGTGATATATATACTGGCTCTCCCTTAATATCTCAGTGCTCCAGAGAACTCTGTAAAAGCCCTTAAGTTTGAGCTATATTATTAAAGAGAATTTCCTCACTAGAAGTTCCCTATACCCATGTAATCACAAATTCAAACCAATACATACATGTGTGTGTACAATATTGAAGTATATTCCCAATAATGCTTTTATTGGGACAAAACAATTATTTTTTGACTCATAATATATACTAGCAAACTGTTACTCAAAAGAATTCATTAATTTGTGATTCCACTCACAATTTATGAGTGTGCTTGCTTTTCCACGACCCGTCCAGCATTATACTTTGTCACTTTGGTGGGTATTTTACCTACTTCCTAATCTACATGAAATCTTTATGAGCATGATCTACCATGTATTAGAGCTCTACTTAATGAAAATATGAAAACAGAAAAGACTAGATTCTGTAGCAGATCACATCTCCACAATAAGATGTCAATGTGTTTACTTGTTGATTTGTTTTGAAAATATTTTGGACCAGACCAAAAAGTTAAGCCATAAATGTTCTCCTCTGGCAAGGTGTCTCCCAAGCACATACTAGCTCTTTACTTGAATCCAGCAAGAAATAAGGGATATACATGTATATATGATTATATAATTTTATATATAATTTTTTAAAGTTTGCAAAGTGTTTTATATATGCTATCCTATTTGACCTTTAAAACAACACTATGAAAGATACTAATCAAAGATAACATCAAAGAAATTTATGATCAGAAGACAAAGAGGTCATGATGAGAAGAAGGGTCAATATAAGAAGAGCCTTGAGGGTTACACAAGATCCTATAACCAATGGATGTCAGAAGTAGGGTTTGAATTCAGGTCTTCTTGGCTCCAAGGTGTGCTCCCTATCCACTATATCACAGCTAAGGGAATTTTACTGCATTCAATACATTGCCCATCTATGTGACCACTTCTTCCATCATCATGGATCTTGACTCAATTTAGCCTTCTTATCTTGTTTAAGACATCTATGTTCTTTCAAATACAATCCAGAGTCTAGAGGCCTTTCTGTAGGGTGAGCCCACATAAATATAGAGATATTAGAGGACATCAGTAGTAATAGAAATTAGTACATTTTCTTTGCTGAAATTAATTTATCCAAATGTAAATAATTACAAAACATGTTTCTTGGTTTTCATGATACTTAAAGTTAGGCTCATAATATATCTTTTATTTTATTTTTCAATAAGCACATTCTATGGGATAGAATGAGACAAAAAAAAATCCAGAAATAGCCAGAGAATTCAAGCAAAAAAGATTTTAGGAAATTGGGCTATTTCTATTCTTTACTTCAATTTGCTTTTATAGGCATAACAACTTAAATTCAGTAGTTACACTAAATAGTAAATGAGTAAATTCAATAACATTTAAATTGATTATTGTACTGGAGCTTCACTCTCATCCAGTTGGCCCAAGGGTAGAATTTTCATAACATCCTGTCCAAAATGATTTACTCATCTATACCACAGTCCTGCATCTTTGCCAAGAAAACCCCAAATGGAGCCATGAAGAGTTGGACATGACTGAGGCAACTGGACAACAACCACCATGACCTTGGCATCTCACACATACCCTTGATGAGACACTAGCAAATAAGTCAAAATGGGAAATCCCATTTCTAAGATCTGTTCTTTTCATAATTCCTTGGCATTTATTTTTTGATGTGTTCTATATATGTTGTACATGATTCTTAAAACAAAATAAATGAAACAAATAACAATTCCCATGCCTTCAAGATGATCTGTTAGCATGTTATTTCATATTAGCAATCCCAAAGGAAATGCAAAAACCCTCATAGTCTTTATAGTGGATCTCAGTAGGGCTTTAAATTTATTCTCTCAGATCAACATCTTGGCTCTAAGACAGTTATGATTCCTAAGATATGTTTATATGGGCAAACTCCAGGAGAGAATGAAGGAAATTTTATTATTCAGAATTGTCTGGATAACTTGTTGCCCAAAACAATAACCTTCTCCAGCTGAAACTTTCAGTTAATTCAAAATCAAAGGGCATGTTAAAAAATTTGAATCATCTAGAAAGTAGCCTCACTTCTCCACTCCCATTTTGTGCTGATAATCTTAGAGTATAGTGTCATCTAAAAAATGTTAAGTAGTTGGATCTCAAATTAAGTTTTATATTCTAAAGTTCTTTATTACTTTGTAGTCCAGACTACAAAAAAGCAGGAAATAATGGCACCTTTCCCAATATATGACTACACATATTACTGACTTGAGATTTTAGACTATATACGGACTCAGAAATTTAAAATCAGAAAAAAATTGTCCTTCAAGGCCCATTGACAAGGACTTTGGATTATTTGAGGAGGTGGGGGAGGAGTTTCATTTCATTTTTCCTCCTATCTGCTCTAGAACACTACACAAAAAGTAAAATTAGTGACTTTTCAAGTTTGTGCTTACCCCAGACAATTATCCTTCAGCTGGAGATGGGGGCAAAAAGGGCACTGTCACATCCTCATCTTTCTTGCAATCTTGGCTTTGTGTTTAAGACTAGTCTCATATAAGGAAAACCATGTCATTATGACTTTCAGTGGGTACCATGGACAAGTGACCTCTGAATGAAATGTGGACTGCTTCATCAAGAAAATGGTAGTTAAAGTGGTTGCCCTAAGCTGCAAACAAACTCCTTGGAAGGACCTGAGCAGTCTGTCTCAAGAATGTGGAATGTAACAGTGTGATAGGAAATGAAAGAAACTGGAATTTTCATCATAGCTTGCCACATTCTTTCCAAGATCATACTTAAGAGCTTGGAAACTGAACTCTTTTTAAAACACTATCAGATAAATAGACTTTACATTTCTCAATCTTTAAAGTAAAAAAAAATTCAGTCTTTAAAGTAAAGAAGTAATTAATCAGGGGAAAGCTAATAATTTTTATGGTGACACAGTGCATAGAGCACTGGACTTGGAGTCAGGAAAACCTTAGTCCAAATATCACCTCAGATACTTGGCCAGCTGTGTGATATTGAGCAAGTCTCTCAATCTCTGCCTGCCTCTGTTTCTTCATCTGTAAAATGGGAGTATTTTTTAATTAATAAAGTATTTTATTTTTTTTCCCGTTACATGTAAAGATAGTTCTCAACTTTTGTTTATACAGGCTTTCCAATTTCAGATTTTTCTCCCTCTCTCCCCTCCCTCCCCCTTCCCCTACACAGCAGGTAATCTGATATAGGTCTTATATATATATATATATATATATATATATATATATATATATATATATATATATATATGTGTGTGTGTGTGTGTGTGTGTGTGTGTGTGTGTGTGTGTGTGTGTGTGTATATACACATAATAACATTAATACTATTTCTGCATTAGTCATGTTATAAGAGAAAAATCAGAGCAATGATGAAAAACCTCAAAATAGAAAAAACAACAGCACCAAAAACAAAAGAAATAGTATGGTTCATTCAGCATCTATACTCCACAGTTCTTTTTTTTTTTTTCTTGGATTTGGAGATCCTCTTCTATCATGAGTTCCCTGGAACTCTTCTGTACCATTGCATTGGTGAGAAGAATATAGTCCATCACAGTAGATCAACACTCAGTGTTGATGATACTGTGTACAATGTTCTTCTGGTTCTGCTCATCTCACTCATCATCAGCCCACGTAAGAACTCCTCCTGCTCATCGTTTCTTACAGCACAATAGTATTCCATTGTATTCATATACCACAACTTGTCCAGCCATTCCCCAATTGATGGGCATCCCCTTAACTTCCAATTCCTTGCCACCACATAAAGATCAACTCTAAATATTTTTGTACATGTGGGTCCGTTTCCCCTTTCCATGATTTCTTTGGTAAAAAGACCCAAAAGTGGTATTGTTGGGTCAAAGGGTATGGACAACTTTATCACCCTTTGGGCATAATTCCAAATTGCTCTCTAGAATGGTTGGATCAGTTCACAGCTCCACCAACAATGCATTAGTGTTCCAATTTTCTCACAGCTTCTCCAACATTTATTATTTTCCTTTTTTGTCAAAATGGGAGTATTAACAGCCCCAACCTCCCAGGATTGCCATGGATGTAAAATGAGATAATATTTGTAGAGCACTTACTTAGCTCTTAGAGTTCGATATAAATCCTAGCTATTAGTATTAGTCATAGCAGTAATAGTATTTATAAAAAAGTAAAGAAAAATTGTCCACATCACTTGAGTAATCCACCATAATAAAAACAAAATTGACAGAGAAAGCTCCTCAGACCAAAAGTACTAACTAGAAAATACTTCCACCTTCCTGGTTGTGAGAAGCAGCAGGTTGTGGTAAGAGCAGAGGTCTGGGCCACAAGAAATCATGGTTAGAACTTTGCTTGTGTTCTTAGTGATTTTGGGGTCTTAGAATGATTATTTCTTTTTAGTGGTGTGAGAAAATAATTATTAATAATGGGTTTGGGGGGGGGACCCAGAGACCTGCCTCCCTCCCATCCCCCAAGGAACTCTGGCTGGTTTTCAGAGCCAGCCCAGAGACTATAGAAATGCAAACCAACTCTCAGTAGAGGGTCTGTCTTTCATTAGACCTTGAGCTCAGCACAGTACAGCTCATTTTGATATAGACCACCTTCAGGTCCCATAAACCAATAGAATTGAATGATGCTAGCCAATTAGCTTTGAACAGTGTGTAAGGGCCGCCTCTCTGGTCCCCAAGGGGCTTACACTCTCTCTCTTGACCTGGGATTTCGAGAAGGCAGTCACACAATCCCCTGTTGCTCTCCCCTCTTTAGGTAATGTAGGATTTTAGGCCATGTGCTTTTATTCTCGTTCTCTCAAGCTAGGTATTGTAGGACCTCTGAAATTCGGAAGCATGTGCTCTCTCTTTACTAATATTTAATATGACTAATAAATGCTTAATGCCAAAACTGATGCAATAGCCTCTAATTTAAAAGTATCAATATATAAGAAACCCCAGCTAAGTTCCCTAATAAATTAGAACTTTTTTTTTTTTTGATCGGGGCAGTGAGGGTTAAGTGACTTGCCCATGGTCACACAGTAAGTGTCAAGTGTCTGAGGCCAGATTTGAACTCAGGTCCTCCTGAATCCAGGGCCAGTGCTCTATCCACTGCGCCACCCAGCTGCCCCCTCCTCAATAACTTAGAACAGCGACAGGCTTCCCCTCCCCCCCCCCATATTTCAAATGACACAGTGGATATCAATTTTGTCAACTGTCCAACGATGTTACTACTTAAAATCCCTACCTGCCTTACAGGCATATTATGAAAAAAGTAAGCCTAAAGAACAACAGGAATAGACATTGTAGCCCTACTTTTCTCCTTCGTGATCTGATAGAGAAAACTACAAACCTATCTGCATAAGTATCAGACTCCCACAATGAGCTTGCTGCATTCACTACCAGTCAGATTTGACTCTCAATCTATTGTCTTTTGGAGGGGACTCAGACTTGGTACTGTTTTCCAGATCCAGATTTTGCATGTGATAAAAGCTTTGGAAAAACAATTGTTTTGTTTGTTTCAAGATTTCCATTTAGTTATAGGCCCTCAGAACTGACTCATCAAGCTTACACTTCTTGTCCCACAGCTATATACTCTCTGAGGCTTAAGGAGAGGAAGCGGCTTGCCCAAGGCAAAAACACAGGCCTTTTCTCTTGTATACCACTTTGTTGCCTGATAGAGAATGGGAGAGAAAGCGGCATTCAAGCCTAGCTGTGGGAGTGAAGAAATTTCCCTAGCACTTACTTTATCTACAAGGGCATTTTCATGCCCAAAAGGGTATAAACTCCTTCAGAGCAGGGACAATTCTACCTTTTTATTTCAATCTCCAGTGCAGAAAAGTAATATATGTGCCAGGAACTGTACCCGGAACAAATAGGTGCTTGCTCAATATTTGTTTATTGATTCATTGATTCACTGATGATTGATTGACTGATAATCCCATTCATCTTCCCAGGATCTCTGCCATCCACCCCTTTCTCTTTCTCCTATTTTCCCATATTCATTTTTTACTGCAATGAGAAATCCAAGGTTCATCACCTGTATATTGATTAGCTCTTCATTGGTCTGTGGGGATGATCTGTAGGTGAAGCAGCCTATGCTATGGATCCATTTCTCCATTTAACCCCAATGCTGGCTCAGTGGATAGAGAACTGGGCCTGGAGTCAAGCAGACCTGAGTTCAAATCTGCCCTCAGACACTTAATAGCAAGTCATTTAGCCTCCATTTTTGCCTTAATCCACTGGAGAAAGAAATGATGAACCACTCCAATATCCCTGCCAAGAAAACCCCATGGACAATATTGACATGATATGGTATGTGGGGTCAGGAAGAATCAGACACAACTATAGGACTAAACAACAACAAACAACTGACTCTCTTGCCAGCAATGGTAACAAATTATGCTGTTACATCCTGGGAATACCTAGTTAAAGTCAGAAGATGCTACCAATATTTTTTAAATAAACTGATCTGTATGTTTTCAAATACATACTCTTTTATATTACTATCTAGTATAAATAAAAACTGTGGCCTGTAAGCCAAACTGGAGGGAAAAATGTTGGATTCCACTGGACCTAGAGTCCTGAGGGCAGTGAAGTGTTGGCACAAATGGATCTACAAAAAATGGAGACAGTATTGGGGAGGGGAAAAATTACTCATTACAATCTGGAACTTTCATTTCTTTTTCAATCTTTGATTATCTAGCACCTAATTCAGTACCACACATAAGTTAGGTGTTTGATAAGTGGTTGTATAATTGAATTGAATCAAATTGAATTCACTTAATATCTCTCTTACTGCAGCCTAAAGAACATCATTATCTTTTTGATTCTCACAAAGCATTGTTGATTAATCTTAAGCTTGCAACCCACTAAATCCCCATATCTTTTTCCCATGAACTATTGTCCCTCTCCCATTCTATATTTCACTTTTAATTTTCTCAACCCACTTACTGGATATAAAATGAACTTCTTTTAAATTTCCTAGTATACAATTCAGCCCCTTGTTTTTGGACTTTTTATATTATCATTGATAGATATCCATTTTAGCTTTCTGTGTTTCACCGAAGACATGGATAAAAAACTGGAAAAACACAGGACCAAATATAGGCATACTTCATTTTATTGCACTTTGCTTCATTGTGCTGCACAGATATTGCTTTTTTTTTCTCCCTGCAAATTGAAGGTCTGTGGCAACACTGGATCAACCAAGTCTGTGGTGCCATTTTTCCCACACCACATGCTCACTTTGTGTCTCTGTGTCATATTTTGGTAATTCTCTCAATATTTCAAGTTTTCATCATTATTATATCTGTCCCAGTTATCTGTGATCAATGATCTTTGATGTTACTATTGTAATTGTTTTGGGGCACCATGAACTGTGTCCATATAAGATAGCAAATTTAATCAATAAATGTTGTGTGTGTTCTGACTGCTCCATTGATCACCCATTCCCACATCTCTCTCCCTCTTTTCAGGCCTTCTACTTCTTGAAACACAACAATATTGAAGAATATTTCATAAAATTAGTTGATAAAGCAGTAGAAGGGTTTGAAAGGACTGATTAATTTTGAAAGAAGTACTATTATGGGCAAAATGCTCTCAAATAGTGTCATATGCTACAGAGAAATCTTTCACGAAAGGAAGAGTCAATTGATGTGGTAAATTTCATTGATGTCTTATTTTAGGAAATCTCCAGGAACCACCACCCTGATCAGTTAGCAGTCATCAACATCAAGGCAAGACCTTCTACCAGCAAAAAGATTATGATTTACAGAAGGCTCAGTTAATGGTTAGTGAGGTTTTTTTGCAAAAAAGTATTTTTTTAATTATGGCATGTATACTGGTTGTTTTTAGACATAATACTGTTGCACACTTAATAGACTAGTGTAAACATAGCTTTTATAGTCACAAGAAAAACAAAAAAAATCATGTGACACTTTATTGTGATATTTGCTTTATTGTGGTGGTCTGGAACCGAACCGTCAATATCTCCAAGGTATATTGGTACAGATTTCTGGTGTACAATGCTCCTTCCAAATTGACAGAACCATTAATTCCTACTTTTTCCATCTGGACATCTAATCATTTTCAAATCCAACTGTTATCATCTAGCCTCCATCGCTTCATTTCATCCACAATGATTGGATGATAGAATTGTTGAAAGCTTTGTTGAACCCCAAGTATTCTATCTATGGCATTCCCTTGCCCTACCAGTCTAGTAACCCTTCCATAAAAGGAAATGAAGTTAGTCTGGCATTAATTATTCTTGATGAAACCATGTTTACTTTTAGTGGTTACCACTTCCCTTTTTGAAAGCTCATAAACAATGCTTTTAAAAATACACTCTAGAATTTGCCAGGAATAGAAGTCAAGCTTCCTGGATTAAGATTTGAAGACTATGCCCTTATCCCTCTTTTGTTTTGAAAATTGGAACAACCTTTGCTGATGTCTAGTCCTGTAACAGGGTTGCCATTCTCCATAATTTTCCTGCAGTTCAATCCCATTTCCAGTTCTTTCAGCACCCTTGGAAATTGTCCATCTGGTCCTGAACTCATTGACAGCAGCTAATTACTCTCTTACCATCTCTTCACTTATCTTTATAGTCAATCCTCTGGTAGGAAAACCTGAAATAAAATAAGTCAAGTAACTGAACCTAATCATCACTATTCTTTCTCATTGTCTCATCAACCTCAAGATACAGGCTATAACCTCCCGATTCTACTTTCTATAATCTCTTTTGTAGTCATATCTGATTACATGACCCTATTTCTATCTTCTATATGAATTTTTAATGGACCAACAGGTTTCATATTCATCCACATTGGCCTTTTTAGACAACTCCTCCATTTTCTTTCTTGTAAGAATTGTTTGGGTTTAGGTATTCAGAAATTAATTCTTTAAGTTAGCCAGTTCTTATGGATTCCTTGTAAAATTTTTGATCTCAGGAGTATAGCAATTTTTTTGGTGGGGCAATGAGGGTTAACTGACTTGCCCAGGGTCACACAGTTAGTATGTGTCAAGTGTCTCAAACCAGATTTGAACTCAGGTCCTCCTGAATCCAGGGCCAGTGCTTTATCCACAGAATCTATCAATTCTTTATCTGAATTACATGAAATCTGTTCTCCTCAACTCTAGGTTGCATGTCAGACTGCACTTGACTTCCTTCTCTTCTACATGGGGCATTCGCTTCATCAATCATCATCATTTATTTAGTATCTATTCTGTGCTGGATATCTGACAACACCAACACAGAACTCTTCATTGTCTATCACAATCAGATCCAGAATAGAAGTTGCCTTCATCATTTGTTCAATCTTTGGATAAATTATGATGAAGACAAGTCAAGAATTTATCATCTAATCTACTTTTGGTCAAAAGAGGTCACCAACAGTTGTCTATATAATTGACATCCTCCATTAGCACTACATATCCCTGCCAGATTGGAAACCCATTTTCTGAATGTCTAGTCTATTCCCTTCTATTGAAGCTATAGCATACTCCCATAACGTTATTTGTTCTATTTTCCCTTACATCGATTTTTATACTCTCTACCATGCTTTTCTCTTCCAGTGTATAGATTTCCCTACATATCTTTTTAATATACATTGCTCCTCCACTATTTGTATTTATGTCCATTATGTTCCATGTGAATTGTTTCATCTCTAAGATGAAGGACTTTTACTAGACAGCCTCTATAACTCTTCAAAGATCTAAATCTAAGACTTCATGATCCTAATAACATGTACCTTTCCATAGCCATACTCTGGCTAACCAGTCTCAGGCAAATTCACATACAAGATCAAATAAAGTTCCATGCTTTAGCAATTCTAATTCATCTTATTTAATAGTCAGTTTCTGTATGTTCTGTATTGCTATCTGAGGGTATGAATTTTATTATTTTCTCATTTTGAATATTGTCTTATAAGAATTATTTGTTTTCTCTACTGATATACTTCTGGTATTAGAATTGCTTCTTTCTTTCTAGAAGTAGAATGCCATAGTGGCTAGAAACACTGGAAATGGAGTCAGCAAAACTTGGGTTTAAATTTTGCTTCAGATACTCACTAGCTGACTGACCCAGGGCAAATAATTTCACCTCTCTGTGTCTTGGTTTTCTTATCTACAAAATAAGTTTGGATTCAATAAACCCTAAGGTCCCTTCCCTTTCAATGATCTAATCATCCTATCATATTTTTTTGATAAATGGATGTGGTTAGTTTTCTTCCTTCAACATCTTTTGTTTCAAATTAAACTTCTCTTGATCAGATAGATTCCCCAAACTTCAGAAACATATTTTTACTTGATCTTTTTAGATATATTTCATTCCTATTGGGAAAACCTACTTTTCCAATATTTCATAAAATCAAAATACTATTTTCAGATATTTTCTTGTTAAGTTATTTACTTCTTAAATCTTCGAGGTTTCTGGCTTCACTTAGCATCTATGAAAACACTTCCTGTGCCTCTAAAGTCTTCAATTTCTTACCCAGGAATTCATAATACCTAGAAATATTTCCTAGGTTCTTTGCAACAGCATCATCCACATGAGTCACTATGTATGAATAGTCATAATGTACTTAGGAGGCTATTCCAGAGATATGACCTAAGGAGAAGACCTACCATATCTCTCTAGTGTTCAAGTCATTCCAACATACTACTAGCTATCTCAGTAGCCCTCGGCAGGAAACCACAAACCTCAACTTCAATTCTCTTTTTCTTCTATCAATATTGGCTGGTACCTGAAGCTTCACATTATCCTTTCTTGGAGGACAAGAAGCTCTTTCCTCCTCAGATAATCCACCTCTTCCTGCACATGTTCCTGTCCTAAGCCTACATCTTACAGATCCCCTTTAGCACTCAAAAAACATTGTGTCCCTGTTGTTGAAAAAAGCTTCTTGTAGGGAATTAGAGCATAAACATGACAAGCAGCCCTTGGAGGTAGAGATAGATGCTGCCAATATTGCTGTAAGGGACAAACCTAATTAGTTACCTTCCACCTTCAAGAAATTGTGCCTTTATGTAAATTGTTCACCAGAGCTACCCACGATAATTTTAAACTGAATAATTTGAGGGAAAAAAGTAGCTAGTTATCAAAATGAACTTGAGCATTACAAAATCTCTTGAAAAATTCCAAGCACTACAGAGTGGACAGTCAGATCACAAAAAAACAAAACAAAACAAAACAAAAAAACAAACTGGGTCACCTCCAGCAGACCAGAAAACTCAACTAGCAATAGAGCAGGTGGGAAGCTTTCTTCTGTCAGTTAAATTTCTCCCTAATATGCATTCCAAGCGACCAAATCGGTCAGCAGATGCCTAGTCATGGAAGCCAGAGAATTTCTCCACCTCCCAAGCAGTATCTGGTCCAGAGGGCTGTGGAGCCATGCAATTCCACCCAGATCTCACTAAGCTGATCTGACAGCAACCATTTGGACCCTAACCTCAGCCCCAGTGATCCACATGTATACAGAAGAGCTCTCCCTACTGACCAGGCACTATCTTGACTGTTATTTAAAGGAGGGGAGGAAAGGGACTCCATTAGTTTTTTAGAGAATCTTTGGTATAAGACAAAGATTCAAGAGCTAGAGGGAGGAGAAAATGTTAGTCTAAAAAGAGTGCATAGGAAAATTATTTGCAATGGCAGCTCAGGTCCACTTAATGATGCATCCAGAAAGGGAAGGAATGCATTTTCCCTCATCAGAGAATGGCACTTTAGGGTCAAAGTTTGTGAGTTTGAATCCTGCCTCTGACACTTACTAGCTGTATGATCCTGGGCAAGTCACTCTTTTAGCTTGTTTTCTCATCTATAAACCTGGGATTAATAAGAAAATCTTCCTTACAGGACTGTTGTAAGAGTAAAATGAGATAACATGGGTAATGCACTTTGCAAAGCTATATAAATGCCAGCTATCTTATTTATTTGTTCATTATCATTATCTCTTGAGAGATTATCTTGGGGGTAGAATCAGGGATTCTTAACCTTTTCGTGACGCGGCTTCGTTTAGCATTCTGGTGAAGTGTATGGACTCCATCTCAGAATGGTGGTCTCAAATTCATAAAATATGTAGGATTACAAAGGAAGCCAATTATAATGAAACATAGTCATCAAAAGATTCTTAAAACACTTCAAAGACCTCAGATAAAGAACTCCTAGTGTAGATCCTTTTGCTTGGACTTCCAGCTAATTGTCCCCATCTGCTCCAACACAATAACAAAGAGGCTGCCAGTGCCTGTGGCCTCGAGTGTTGGCAGATGGAGGATTTGACTCGTTGGAATGTACAAAGAAGGCAATGTACATGCTCACCTGGAGGATTCTGAGTCTTGCTATAGGGCATCTCCTACCACATCCTCATCTCTTCCTGACAAATGGAGTTTGGGACAGTTCTAGAATCACAAGGAAAAGAAGGGAGGGGGGAAGGAAGAGAAGGAAAGGGGGAAGTGGGGGAGGAAAAGGAAAGGAAGGGAAAGGGGAAAAAAAGCAAGGAAAAGAAAATGTGTGACACAAAGAATAGAGCTAGAGCCCACCCAAAATATACAGATACTCCAGACTGGCTGGGTGACCCCTGCCCCTCCACTGGTACTACAAAATGCCACAAACACTGCAAGAAGGATCTAGCAGGATATAATGAGGCTGCCAGTAATGGGGATCATAGCGACATCCACATGAAGTCTTCAATCACAGCAAGAGTCTCCCACCCAGCTCATCCACATGGTCATGGCTTTTAGTCACCCAGCATCCAAATCAAAGGCACTGATTGTTTAGGAGATGATCTACAAGGTTGTTCCAACAGTGACTAAATATAAATGTTGCCCTTTGTGGAGGCTTGATAGGATATGCCATGACAGGCTGGAATTGGAGCATATAGGGCTCCATGCTGTTGCACGTGAACTCTACCAGATGCTTTCCAGGTATGATGACAGTCAACGTGTTCAACCCTAAAGAGAATGTGCTCAAAACCAAACAAAAAAAAAACCAAAAAGAAATCACTGAGGGGATACATTCCCTAACCCCTCAGCATCCCTCGGTGGGAGTAATGATAAATTTCATCATTGAGTTGCCAATCTTGAGAGGGCATTGTTGCATTTCAGTAGTGCTAATGGTCTATTTAGTCCCTGCCCTGGCTCCCCCATATCACCTGAGATGATGTAGCCTGCTGTTGGGTCTTGTAGACAATCCTTTTTCAGTGATTTTGCGGGGGGCAATGAGAATTAAGTGACTTGCCCGGGGTCACACAGCTAGTGTCAAGTGTCTGAATCTGGATTTGAACTCAGGTCCTCCAGAATCCAGAGCCAGTGCTTTATCCACTGCACCACCTAGCTGTCCCTCACAGGAACAGTCCTATCACCCTCCCCCCCACCCTTGCTACTCAATAAACTCCAGTGGCTCCAGGTACAAATACAAAATGCTCCCTCTGGCATCACAACCTTTCATAACCTACCCTCGCCCAACCCCACCCTTTCCAGTCTCCTTAAACATTATCCCCTACCAAATACTCTTCTGTCTAGTGACATTGACTTTCTGGCTGTTCCATAAAAAAAAGACATTTCATCTCATTTTTTCTGGTTGTACCCCATGCCTGGAATGCTCTCCCTCTTTTGCTCTGGCTGTTGACCTCCCTGGCTTCCTTTAAGTCCCAACTAAAACCCCACCTTTTACAAGAAGGCTTGTCTAGCCCTTTTTAATTAGAGTTTCCCTCTGTTAATTTTTTTTTTCTAATTTAGCCTTTATCTAGCTTGCTTGGTACATATTTGCATTTTGTCTTCCCCATTAGATTGTAAGTTCCTTGAAGGCAGGGACAGTCTTTTGCCTATAATGTTTAAAAAAGTTCCAAAGACATAATTTCTGAGTGATTTAATTATTTTATTAATAATGCCAGCATTTGAATAAAAGGATGGTCATTTGGTCATCTCTCTCTTAGACCAAACACCATCATGGTGGTGGGTTTTTATGCTCTTTTGGAAGAGGAGTATTCAAAAGGATGGCAATCAACTATGATTGGTTAACAATTAATGAAAGGTGCACTTTACAAAGAGAAGTGGCCTTACTCCAATGAGGGACTGAGAGTGATATCATGTCACTGTTGGACAGAGAGACTATCTCTACACCCAGACCACCCCCATCCTTGGGCAATTTAGGAAAAAAGATCTGTTTCCACCCAAGCTTGATTGAATGAAATTCACCTTAGACTAGAGATTCCTTGTAAGGTTGGATGGGGTCAGATAAAGAATGTTACCTCAGCTTTCAGAGACTAGAAATGAGGGTGGAGAAAAGAGGGAAACTAAATTTCCCCAAATCATTAGTTATTGATAATCATTTCTCTCATGCCTCTTCTTACATTCCTAGCATTTAAGTTCATTCACCTTGTGGTAAATTTATTTAAGGACATAGGCAAAAATTGCATAGAATTGACAGGCATGAAGGGGTTACAATCTGCATCACTGGAAGGAACAACCATATATTAAAGATACCCCTGCATACCCCAGTAGAATGTAAATTTCTTGAAGGCAGGGACTAGTACTTTTTTTTCATTTTTGTATTCAAATCTTCAGTGTCTAACACATAGTATTCTCTTGATATTTGATAAATGTTGATTTATTAAATTTGATGTTGAATTTCCTGTTACAGTACTCTGATTGCTCACTTGTTACTTACTCTCTATTTGAATCTCCACCGTGCTGTCCCAAGACTATCCTTTATGGGCCAAACGCAGACTTCAAGTGTTGGTGAGATGCTAATGTTTGCAATTTAGCCCCACTTCTTCCCTGGAAGCCCAAATTCCCTTTCCTAGCAATACCTAAAATTCCTTTCCATTATATTTTTTCAAGTTTCTTTCCCACTGTTTCTTCAGTATAGCCTATTCCAGAATATAATCCATTGGATATTACCACATCCTTATGAGACAAGGGTTAGGGTAGAAACAGAACTGTACTCACAGCTTCCCCTAATCCACTAGAAGCATTTTAATACTTCACCACTTAGGACCTTACCCAGTCCTACCTCACTCACTCTAGTTGTTCAGACTGTTTATTCCATTGGCCACCATAATACTTTGGGGTAGGTGAAGTCCTCCACTCCATCAAGTCAAGAAGACCAGGGAGACTCCCTCCTTCCCAAAGAAAAAGGAATGTCGTCCACTGTATCACAAATTCCATGGAATTTAATAAAGGTGGGAGTGGTATGGAGAACTCTCTAGGTAATAAGGGTTTGTTTGAGTTAAGAGAACTGAAAAAGCAAGTGGATCATGGGATTTAAAACTTTCAGGCCACATAGTCTATGAGAGATAAAACTCCTTATCTGTCATTCATTGCCAAACTAGAATAGACTGAAATGTGGACATTGATGCTCATCAGTTTTTCTCTTGTACTTTAATATGGATTTCCAATCTTGGCCCCATTTTCATCTCTGGCACCACCATCCATTATTGTCTAGCTCTTTCTAAATCATTGGGTTTTTTGACTTATTCTTAGTATTGGAATGGTGTACTTTATTTCCAACCTCTATCCAAATTGAAATACTGATTACTTCTTCCCTATATAATATGAACAGGAAAAGGTCTAATTAGCACCATGTATAACCCTGCCCCAGCCACAGTCTGATTTTCACCAACCTTATTCTGGGCTCCATCTATACAGAAGTATAACCTCTTTGATGCTTTTAAATACTCCTTAAACATCCTTTAGATGATTTTCTATCTTAAGGGAAAAAAGTGTATGTGTAGGTGTAGGTGTGTGTGTGTGTGGGTGTGTTGCTTATATGTCATGTGTATACCTGCATAGGTTTGTCTAAATATGAATTGTGAGAAAGAATTAAATCCATATCTCTGCATTTTTGCCCATCCTTCTCCAACTTTGACTTGATTTCTGCCTTGAGACTGGGAGTAAGAGAGGAAGCAATGAGGCTGACTGTTCCCCTCTCCTCAGAGAGAAGGTATACTGGACTACAATTGTATCTATCTGCTCTTCTAGTCTATCCTCATTGTCAGCACAGGAGAATAATTGGAGGTTTTAGTTTGTTTAATGTTCAAGTCACTTTCCTGGTCTCTATGGCTTCTGAAGGAAAGGGTGTTCCAAGTTTATAGCCAAAGGCTTAACCTCTTGCCACTAATTCTAGTTACACAAAAGACATTCACAAATAGTGAATTTCAAGTGAATCTCTTTATCCAGGTAGATAATAAACAGAAACCAGAGAAGTTATAAAGATTAGTATATACCAGAAAATATTCAGAAAGAATAAGCCATCCTATTGGGAGTGAATATCTCAGTTTAAACAATACAGAGTATCTAATCTCACCCAAGAGGAAATTTTCCCAAGTCACTAGGGACACAAAGCAAGAAATCAAGGGGATATTTACTCTCCCTCCATGGGTCTCTCCCCATGTGTGTTTTCTCTTAAAACAAAAATGAAAAAGAATGTCTCTCCTCTCCAAAGCTCTTGTTCCAACTCCACCCCTCATATAAACATGAACCCAGAATCACTATTCTCTCTTCAATGAGGAGACTCTTATACAAATGCTCTAGGCTTGAAGCCAAGGTTACATAAATGTACACCTTGTACCAATCATCTTGGTCAGAATAAATCTTTATGAATAGCTTAACTTTCAAATTTTTGAATGGTCAAGTTTTCCTAAAATTTACTAAATTTTGTGACCTTTAACTTCTGATACACCTGACCTAGTCTCCTGCTAATCATGGCACAGAATCAGATAGTTCTGAGCAAAGGGACATGCAATGGAACAATCTGCAAAGTCATTTTCAATACATTGACCTTTATTTTTTATGAAAGATGTCTGTATGTAAGGATGAACAATAACAAGAGAACATAGTGTTTTATTCATCTCTTTGGAGCTTCTGAACATAGCTCTTCAAATATGCAAGTTTCCCACGCAAAATGCAAATGACTACTAGGGCCATTTTGTAATTGCTCAATGGTATGAATTAAGTCAACACTTAACACTGCTTTAATTCTCCTATCTGATTGCCATTATAATTAAAAAGAAAAGCCTTCCAATCTTCTGAGGCTGCAAACCTTCAAGTGGATTACCATGTGAAAAGTGTTTTCAAAGACCAATTAAGTCTGTATTATCTTTGTATTTCACTATAAAGACCAATGTTAATAACAGCATTACCAAAAAGCTGCCTTTTGGGATCTCAAGAGATCCCTTAATATAGATTATAAAAGGAAAGGATTCTGCCCAGACCTATCCTTAAAATATTTCACCTCCTTCTGGCCTCCAGTTATATCATTGAAGTGTGGGACAATAATGATTACAGTGTTTTCTCTGTGGCATCTGGAGCTTTGGGGTTTCTCCCCCCACCCATTTGAATGTCTTCTGCAGCTACTAACTTTTCATTACCACAAGCTAAAATATTTCCAGAGTGGCACCTAATTGGAGATGGTTCTTAACAGCAATTGACTTTGAAAATAGATGCATGTAAAGGAAGCATATTTAACTGAGAAAGGAAAGAAATGAACAGCATTCTGTTTCTAAATTTGACAGGCAAAGTGAAAGGAGGTTCTCTCTGCAAATTTATGCCTTATGTGTCCTTTCTTTGCTCACTCAATAAGTTAAAACTAGCAAATAAGAAAAACCCTCTTTAAATAGGTTATCTGTGATGTTTTTTTTCTTCCTATAGGTATATAGAGCTTTTTTTTTTCTTAATAGGTATTCTTTATGGAATAAAAATTGATAAAGCTGACCAAAACAATAGAAAAGATATAATATATATATATATATATAAATATATAAATGGGCAAAAGATTCATATGCCTGATTTTAAAGTAAATTTATACACACTTTAAGGGAAAAAATATCCTTTCTAAAGCCATATGATGGACTTCCTAGGATTTCTTTCTAAAAGAATAGGATTTTTGCTAATTTTATTAGCAGAAAACTAAAGGCTTCATCATTGGGATCCCATGGTAGGTGCAATTTTTGGCCAACTGCAAGAGTAAGATAAGACTATGTAGTCTTCTCACTCTGGCTACTTTCTCATTTCATTGTCAGTTTACTCCTAATCCCTCCCCCACCCCCTACCATATACACCCTACCCCCACCAGCTTCACAGTTCCAAGAGAATACTGCCTGATTTGTACCAGAGGACTCTGTCTTAAGGGAAGGAAAGAGCAGCACTTATTTCCACTTAATAAACCAACTTTTGTACTCTTTGGGGGGGAGGGGGAGGGGAAGGGTACTGTGTTCTTTACATTACCCCCACCCTTGGAGTTGCTACATTGAAAGAAAGCACCACGAATCCTGGTCATCATTATATTTCAGTGGGTTGCATTCTGAGGTGGTAACTGGTATACATCTTCCATGGACTTTACAGGAAGTTCCCAGTCTTTAGAGCAGAGCAGAAAAAAAGTTAACAATGTCCTAGTTTGCCCTGTTTCATAGGGGGCTAATGAAATAGCTGCTTGGCTTAGTAGGAATGTAGAAATTCTGGTTCTTCCACTCCCAGGGTCATTGTAATCAGCCATGAGAGAAAAACCATGTGTGCTTAACTTCAGCCTGCTCTTTGTTCTCTTTTTAAAGTATCAGTTATTTCAAAATGTCCTTTATGTCTGTTTGATATTTTCTCCTTTTTTTGTTTTGTTTATTTTTTGGTTGCAGCTAAGGCTTAAGTTTGAGGGGAACAAAGCATTTTGGTTCTTTTCTAGAGGTCTTTCTTTCCTCCCATTCATAGGATCCTGGATTTAAGTGTTAAAAGAGAAGTCAAAGGTCGTTTACTTCAACTCTTTCTTACTTTTCAGAGGAGGATACTTACTTAGACTGAGAGTTGAAATTTGCCCAAGGTCTCACACGTAACAAGCAGTAAAGCCTGTATTCAAATTAGGTCCTCTAAATCCAAGACTGGTGCTTTTATATTCTTCACAGGTCAACCTCCTCCCTTTTTCTTCTCTGTCTCTTTTTTGGGGTGAAAGTATGGAAGAAAGTACATAGTCTAGTTTCTGGTTTTGGTTACGCATACACACACATACATATATATTTCAAGCCTTAGCTCTATTTTTTCTTGCAAATAGGAACAAATTACATAGTTCTAGTATTTTGTAGCAAAAGAAAATGAGAAAGTGTTAAAATACTTTGCCTCATAATGAAACCACTTGGGATTACTATGAAACCACTTCTGCCATAAGGTGGTATGTTCAGGTGAAGAGAGCCCCCTTTGTAGGCCCTATCAAGGAACTAAGTGTTAGTACTATATAAAGGACACAGTCAAGTCCTTTAGTCCCACTTCTATCTCTCCACCAAAAAAGCAGAAAGAACTGCAGTACATTTCCACAAACTATAAGTATCTTTTTTTTTGTTTGCTTGTTTTTTGGTTTTTGCGGGGCAATGAGGCTTAAGTGACTTGCCCAGGGATCACAAAGCTAGTAAGTGTCAAGTATCTGAAGATGGATTTGAACTCAGATCCTCCTGAATCCAGGACCAGAGCTTTATCCACTATAACTATCTTTTACACTGACTAACCCCCATATTTTCCCCTCCTCACTTTCATCATGTCATAGGATCACTCTCTTTCTTCAAACACCATCTTGTACACAAAACCTTTCCGATCCCCCTAAATGCAAGTGGCTTCCCTCCTTAACTATCCTGTCTCACCTTCATTTGATATGTATTTTTATATATTATATAATATAGATCATCTTCCCATAGAATTTCATTTATATATCATCTTCTGCACAGAATGTAAGCTTCTTGAGAGTAGAGATTGTTTTGTTCTTTGTATTTGTATGGCCAGAATCTAGCACAGCTCCTGTCACATAGTAAGTGATCAATAAATGTTTGTTTATTGATCAATTGATTGGGAGATTGCTTCATAGAATATCTCTGACTGTCTCTGGGCTCAGTAATATCTTTGCTTTTTGCTATCACCACCCAATATGGTTTCCTGCTTATAGATTCCTCCATTCTACTTGGTCAATGAAGGACTTTGGCTGCATTTCTGGGAACAAAAAACTAACCCTCCAGCTAGTAGAATGTCTTCTAAGAGGGAGAGAGGGGGAGAACTATACCTTTCCAGAGCTAAGAATTAGAAAGCCAGGGGACACTCCATAGATTATGACAATTTTTTTGGGTGGAGGGTGTTGTATGGGAGAGGAGAATGGAAGTACCCCCCCAATTCCATCTTTGAACCACAGCCTTCCATTTAGAATCTAGCAAATTTCTGCTGTCTAAACTTCTTATTGTTAACACCTAAAGAATGTGGATTCTCCCAATGAATATTCTTCTCTCTCTCTCTCCTCTTGTCCTACTGCTTCACATTTAGAAAATATTCTCTTATTGAGTGAAGAAAATACTCCAGATTTTAGTTGAAATAAACATGGAGGTTCAGTTTTCTTATAGATAAAATGGATCTATCAAGGCTGTACTCATGGGATGACATATTGAATCATCTTGAAAGGCAAAAAGACTTGGATTCGACTCTCTTTTCTTACAAATGCTGGTTTTGTGACCTGGTCAAATCTCCCCAAAAACTCCCGAGTGCACTTGAACCAGATTAAAATTAATCTGGGAAATGTTTAACAAAATAAATAAAAATACAATACAACATAGATAATGTTAACTTGTGGTTTTCTAATTCAATATGAGGCCATTTGGGGGCAGCTAGTTAGCAGTAGATAGAGCACCAGCCCTGGATTTAGGAGGACATGAGTTCAAATCCGACCTCAGACACTTGACACTTACTAGCTGTGTGACCCTGGTCAAGTTACCTAACCCCAACTGCCTCACCAAAAAAAAAAAAAAAGTTAAAAAAATTAGGCAATATGAGGCCACTTTTATAAATTAAATTATATGTTACTATTCAGTTACACCCTAATTTCATAATTGCTGTCAATGAAGGCTTTTCCTGCCCCTTCTCCTTTATTCTCTGCCAACCAGGTCTTCCTTAAGCCACAGATCCTGGAAATAGAATATAAATGGGTCCATTTTATCTCCATCAGTATTTCTTCAGAGTCTTACTGAATTCTCAAAGATGATTCGTTTGTTGATGGACTCTGGAACAGGAATAGATTTGTTTGCGGGTTTTTTTGCAGGGTAATGAGGGTTAAGTGATTTGCCCAGGGTCACACAGCTAGTAAGTTTCAAGTGTCTGAGGTCAGATTTCAACTCAGGTCCTCCTGAATCCAGGGCCAGTGCTTTATCCACTGTGCTACCTAGCTGCCCCCAGGAAGAGGTTTTGAAAGAAAGGGAGTGTGAACCCTTCCAAGCATATGGCAGACTAAAAGAGGAACATGGAGTTAGAAATTCAAAAAAGGAGGAGGAAAATGGCTATGAAGCTGGAAGTTTTTTCCCAGGGGTGAGTCTCACTCCTCCCCAGGCTAAGCCCTTGACTTCCCTTGGCTCTTTCTGTTTTAGTACTCTTGAATCTTGAAGTAGCATCATTTTGGGATGTTGGGGTTTTGCCCTTTCTGTGCATGACACTGGACTGTGGAAAGTTTGAGAGTCAGCACCATCTCAAGCATAAAAACATTGGTTGGCATCTCTGATGAATCTTTAAATTTTTAAAAATATTTTATTTACTTTTGCCAATTATATATAAAAACAAGTTTTAACAATTAGGGGGTTTTTGGGGTTATTTTTATTTTTTTAGTGAGGCAATTGGGGTTAAGTGACTTGCCCAGGGTCACACAGCTAGTAAGTGTTAAGTGTCTGAGGTCGGATTTGAACTCAGGTACTCCTGAATCCAGGGCTGGTGCTCTATCCACTGTGCCACCTAGCTGCCCCAACATTTAATTTTTACAATTGAGTTCCAAACTCTCTCCTCTTCCTCTCCTCCCCCTTCCTAGAGAAAGCAAGCAATTTGATATAGATTATACATGTGCAGGCATGCAAAAGTTATTTCCATATTAGCCATGTTGCAAAAGAAAACACAGACCAAAAAATAAATAAAAAAGAAAGAAAGTAAAGAAAACCATGCTTCAATCTGCATTCAGACTCCATTAGTTCTTTTTCTGGAATTGGATAGCTTTTTTCATCATAAGTCCTTTAGAACAGTCTTGGATCATTGTAGTAATCAGAATAGCTAAGTTCTCAGTTGATCATCATATAGTATTGTACAATGATCACCTGGTTCTTCTAACTTCACTTTCATCACTTCATATAAGTCTTCCCAGGTCTTTCTGAAAGTATCCTGATCGTGATTTCTTATAGCACAATAGTATTCCATTACATTCATATACCACAATTTGTTCAGTCATTCTCCAATTGATAGGAATCCCCTCAATTTCCAATTCTTTGCCACCACAAAAAGAGCTGTTATACATATTTGTGTTCATTTAGGGCCTTTTCCTTTTATTTTTTTTAATCTTTTGGGGATACAGAGCTAATGTGCTATAAAAATAAGAAGCACGATGATTTCAGTAAAACCTAGAAAGACTTAAATGAACTGATGCATAGTGAAACGAACAGAGCCAGGAGAACATTTTGCACAGTACCAATATCATTCCATGAAGAGCTGTGAATGACTTAGCTATTTTCAGCAATACAATGATCCAAGACAATCACTAAGGACTCATGCAAAGCACTCTATCCACCTCCAGAGAAAGAACTGGTACTGTCTGAATACAGCCTAAAGCATGAGACTTTTCGCTTTCTTTTTTTCTTTCATTCTTCTTAAAAAATTCACACAAAATGATTAATATGGAAATGTTTTACATGATTGCACATGTATAACATATATCAGATTGCTTACCATCTCAGGGAGAGGGAAAAGGAGGGAGGGAGGAAGGGATAGAATTTGGAACTAAAGAAAAATTGTTTAAAGATTATTTTAATATATAATTGTGGGGAAATGTTATATGTGTGTATGTTACATATATACATGCACACACTATATACATACATATGCATGCATGCATACATACATACATACATACATACATACATACATACATACATACATACATACATACATACATACATACACATGCACAGTTTTATAGCCCTTTGGGCAGAGTTCCTAATTGCTCTCCAGAATGGTTACATCAATTCACAGCTACATCAACAGTATCCCAATTTTTCCACATCTAATGGACCTTTTAACATTTCCCAGCTTGTAGTTTCATTCCATAAGGCAACTCAAGAAGCTGAAATGAGTCAACTTGCATTCTCCTAAGACTATAGGATAAAGGAAACACCTAAGTGGTAAAATTGATAAAATATCAGACCTAGAGACAAGAATATCTGAGATTACATCTAGCCTCATGCACTTCCTAGTTGTTTGACCGTGGGCAAGTCACTTAACCTCTATCTGCCTCACTTTCCTTATCTATAAAATGTAGGTGATAATAGTATATACTTTGTTGGGATTTTGTGAGGATAAAAATGGGATAATATATGGAAAATACTATGCAAACATTAAAGCGCTATATAAATGCTAGTTAATTATAGAAATAATGAGAAATTGGTTGGTGAGAATATAATTTTATTTCCTTCTTATTTACCTTGTATACATGTTAAACCAGTCAATTTTTGCATTACCATGTGATTTTTTTTTTTTCTGTATTCAGGATAAAGAGAGATTTGGTGGAAAATGGGACTGCCAAGAGCTGGTTTTGAATACATGGTTAAAATCAGATAGGTTCTAGAAATCTGAAAGTGTCTCTGGAAAGCAATATACTTATTATTTAATAATTTTAATGTATTTATTAAATGATTATTATATGCCCAGTACTATATTGCACATTATGGTGGGGGGAACAATCCTTTGAAATTGGCTTTAGTAAGCTTTCAGACCATCTCTTTTCTGGACTGATCAAACAGTAGGCCAAGAAAGCAAGCCTATACATGGTAACTCCTTTACAGACTATATTTTTAGTCTGTAGACTCCTTATTCTTATGAAACGCCAGTATACACCCTACTGTAACAATAGAGTTACCCATAGAATTGAGTAAAGATAGTAGTTAGGGCTCTATTCTTAGCAGTGTTTTTAACAACCTGCACATTTCCCTTTTAACTCAGTAATCATCATGATCTTGGCAATAAAAAGCTTGTCATCCCCACACATCAAGAAGCAAACACCTACAGTATTTTCCCTTCTGCCTCCCACATTAGCAAGAGGTACCACACATGTAAATATGAATCATTTGACTTTGTGCACATGGTTTGTAATTTTTGACCTCAGGATATATTGGGTTTGGACCAAGCAATAATCTCTTTAGAAATGTCAGTCAGTCGCTGCCCAGTTTCAGT
Source organism: Dromiciops gliroides (assembly GCF_019393635.1). Classification (NCBI taxonomy): domain Eukaryota; kingdom Metazoa; phylum Chordata; class Mammalia; order Microbiotheria; family Microbiotheriidae; genus Dromiciops; species Dromiciops gliroides. The sequence goes on along the minus strand of NC_057866.1, from coordinate 211,919,192 downwards.
GGTCTATAAAGGCCCTTGCTGAGAATAAAGGAAATATTTTAAGGTGTTTCCAAAAACATGAGCGAATCATTAAAAATGTCCTCTGTGTTCTTGCATTTTTCAAGCTTGGGGCTTGATAAATGAATTGGCTGGAGACAAATTGCACTTCCTTGTGATTGGTAGAGAAACATTTGCAGCAGATCACAGAACCTAGAAAAGATGTTGTTTGAGATTTTTTGTTTTATCCAGACACTGGTGAAAATATTTAGATTTAAAACTAGAAGCTGGAGTTATATTATTTTACATTTCCTTCTAAATTAAGCCAAAGGCAAGAGGAAGGGAATAAGCAATGGATAGAGTACCGGGTCTGGAGCCAGGAAGACCTGAATCCAAATCCAGCTTCAGATACTTACTAGCTATGTGACCCTAGGCCAATCATCTAGTCCTGTTTGCTTTAGTTTCCTGTAAACGAGTTGGAGAAGGAAATGGCAAACCACTCCAGTACCTTTCCCAAGACTGAAACAACCGAACAATAACAAAATCCTACCATGTACCAAGAACTGGGCTAAACATTTTACAAATATTATCTCATTTGATCCTCAGAAAAACACTGAAATAGAGGCACTATTATTATCCCCACATTACAGTGTAGAACACTGAGGCAGACATAGGTAAGTGACTCTCCCAGGATCATAGAACTAGTAAGGATCTGAAGACAAATTTGAACTCAGGTCTTCTTGAACCCAGGTCTCTGGGCCCCACTGGTCCACCTAGCTGCCTCTAGGAAAGTAAGATAAGACTGTGGAAAGAAGTCCTTAATTTGATGAGTTCCTGCAATCCCCTTGAGGAGATTACAGGGTGCATCAGCATCATTCTGTACCCGACAGAGTATAGAAAGCCATATCTCATGATATCTAGACCTTGCTGATCTCCCATGATAATTGCTGTGGGCTGTTTACAAAGCATAAAGCCAAAGGACAGGGTACTATAATGAGCTTGATGGGTTATTGGAGTGTTCCATGTCCATTCACATCTTTTAGTTCTTCTGGTCTTGCACAGTCTCTGTGGTGGAGGAAATAAAAGTTCTTCCATGCCATTCTTGGAGGAATCCAGGTGAAGGCATGGGCAGAAACAGAGGAACAGTCTTTGTGGGATAGACCCAGGTTCATGGGAGTAATGAACTTCTTGGTGGGGTCTACCATGTCTATAAATGGCAATATGACTTAAACCTGGAAGAAAATCTAGAGATCTGTGACTCACTAAGGGTAAAGAAATAAGTTGATGGCAACTCTTCCATCTCAAGATCCAGAATTTGGTTGTAACATGTTGTACAGATCTCAGTTATCTCCCTCTTCCTTTGGTCTCAGGTGTGTTCTTTTATTCCAATTCTAAAATGATTTTCTAGAGCTTTCCCCACTTTTTACACTTTTATTTTTATTTTCAGTGTTGGTTTCTGGCATTAACTAATGCATAGTAGAACACCCAGGGACTCATTGCCTATAAAGCTCTATAGAAGGGATTGTTTTTATTTACACAACAGTATTTACCTGCCTACGTAGATCAATGTCAGTTCTAGCATCTGCTGTTAATAACAAAATATCCACTTAAGATACCTTCCAGTTTTACTATCTATTCTTCTAGTCAATCAAAGTCAGTTTGTAATATTTACTGTCTTTCTTTTTTTTTTTTTCAGGGCAATTGGGTTAAGTGACTTGCCCAGGGTTCACACAGCTAGTAAGTGTTAAGTGTCCTGAGGCTGGATTTGAACTCAGGTCCTCCTGATTCAGGGCCGGTGCTCTATCCATTGTGCCACGTAGCTGCCCCCTTACTGTCTTTCTAAAGAAGACAAAAATTGTTAAGAGATCTAAAGGTTTCTTTTGCATAAAAAAAATAAAAGCAAAGCGCTGGTAGTAAAAAGCATTTTGCTCTTTATATTTTTCTTCTTTATTTTTATTTCAGTGATAGGCTTCCAAGATGGGATCTATGCTATGATAACCTTGAAAATAAGACTAACGGAATGTAATTTTACACCTGAATGATGATCTCAGTTTGAAAATCTCTCTACTTACATAATCACTGCATAATGTGGACAGAATTAGAAAATTCCTTTAAAAAAAATTTACCTCCTCCTACCCTAAATCAGCCTTTCAAAAAAGGCTGAAAAAATTGTATCTTCATTTTGATCTAAGTGGTTGCTGAATTAGAAATAACAAGGACCTTTGGAAGAAATCTTAATGCTCATGATTGAGAAAGCATGTTTCTGTTGTTGAGCGAGCAGTCTTTAAAAATTCCATAGAAACGATTGGTAGGATCTTAGGACATAGGGTTTGGAAAGAGCTTAGAGATTATCTCAACCAATATCATTTTTCAGAAGAAGAAGCTCAAGCTTTGGAAAATAAAGTAACTGGCAAATTATTCCAGGTAGGCCCAGGAAGCAAGGCCTACATTGCACTCAAGGCCTCTAATTTGAAATCCAATGCTCATTCCATGTTCTAAAATGCTACTAGGTGAGTTAACTCAAGCAGAATGGGGTGTTCACAAGAATTGACAACACCAACACAAGTGGCCTGGATGAAAAGAAGAGTTTTAGTTGTACAGGTTGCTCATCAAACCAGCAACAAACTTAGATTTTTTTTTAAAGACTGATTGAGATACATAAAGCTGGAAAAAAAAGATGAAAGCAAGGATAGAGACAAATAGATGCAAAACAATGGTATTGTACTGGAAGAATAATGTCAGAAAGCTTAGAAGTCACTGAAATGTGAAATAACTTTTTAAAAGCCAACAAAAAGGTTCTTAAACAAAGGGGAAGGATTTTAAAGCAATATTGGGGCCAAGAACACAAAAAAAGAGGGGATCTTTAATATGGAAGGATGTTATGCTAAAATCAAACAGTAGAAAGTAAAAGTACCCAATGCTTGTGTTTCTTGTTGGTTTGGTTTTGGTTTTGCTTTGTTTTCTCCAATTAAGAGAGTGCTCTTCAAAATGTAAAGGAATGAATGGACATGGATTTGAATTCAGGAGACCTAAGTATAAAAAATCTAAGTGCTGTCAAATTACTGCTTGACCTCGCGTGATCTTGGGTAAATCATTTCTCTTACCCAGACTTCAGTTTTCTTCTCTGTAAAATGAGAGGGTTGGGCTTGGTCATTTCTAGGCTCCCTTCAAGTTCTAAATCTATAAGCTACAGAGTTTATAAAAACTGGTTTGTAGGGAATTGGAGATCACCTAATTTACCACTATCATTTAAAAAAAAAAGAGACTGGACAAATGTTTCTTAAGTGGCAGAAATGGAATTAAAACTCATCTCCCAACTGAAGGTCAGTGCTCAAAGGTCAAAGCTCTTTCACAACCTCATGCTTTCTACACCATGCGGGAGTATTGCATTCAGTTCAGAGAATTTCATTTTAGGAAGGACATTGCCCAGCTAGGGCATGTCCAAGAAAGTGTCACCAGGATAGTCAGGAAACTCAAAACCAGGCAGATGAGAGTCAATAAAAGAGAGGTGTTGGGAGGATATGGATAATGGATATGGATAAAGGATATGGATAATGGCTTTCTTCAAGTTTCTGCATCCTCTACCTTATAAAGGGAAAGCTGGATGTCACAGTGGATAGAGCTCCAGGTCTAGAGTCAAGAAGACATCTTCCTGAACTCAAATCTGGCCTCAAAACACCTGCTAATTGTGTAATCCTAGGCAAGTCACTTAACCCTGTTTGTCTCAGTTTCCTCATCTGTAAAATGAGTTGGAGGTGGAAATAGCAAATCACTACAGTATCTTTGCCAAGAAAACTCCAAATAGTGCCACAAAGAGTCAGGTATGACAAAAATAACTAAACAACTAAATCTTATAAAGGAAGAATTTGACTTTTTTTTTGGTTTAACCCAGAGGACAGAATCAAAGCAATGGTAGAAACTGAAGAGAGGCAGATTTCTGTTCCATATAAGACAACTCTTCATAAGAACTAATAATCAAAATACTAAATAACATTTATATGGCATTTACTGTATTACGATAACTTTACAATTATCATTTCATTTGATCCTCACAACCCTGAGAGGGAAGTGCCATTATTATCCCCATTTTGCAGATAAGAAAACTGTCAGAGGTTAAGTGACTTTCCCAGGGTCACATGGCTAGTAAATATCTGAGGCTGAATTTGAACTCAGGTCTTCCTGCCCCAGACACAGTATTTTATCCACTGAGCTACCTAGCTGCCCTCTGTATTAAATTAAATTAAGGGTATTCAAAATTTAAAATGGGTTGCCTGAGGAGGTAGTGATTTTGCCTCCCTGGAAGTCTCCGAGTAGAGGCCAAATGACTGCTTGTGTCAGATGTCAAAGAGCAATTACCACTTGTGGAACCCACCAGCAAGAAGCACTTACTGGTCAGGCATTGTGCTAAGGGATAGATATCTAAGATTAAGTAAGACAAGACAACCCCTAAGAACCCAGGTACAAAGTGGATTATTTGCCTGCTAAGGTCTCTTCCAACTCTGAGATTTTATAATTGAGGATTCCAAAGAGAGATTGTATGGCTTAATGGATAGCCTTGAGGGGTCAGGAAGACAAAGATACAAGTTCCATCTCTGATTTTCATATATTTATATCATGCTTGTGTGATCCTGTGTAAGGCACTCAAACTCTAAGTACTTCCAAGCCAATTCTCTAAGACAGGAAGTTGCAAATGAGTTGTACATCTGTATTCACAGGGCATGTTTCCTTTTCAGGAGTTCACAATAAAAAGAGAAATCACAAATCTAGTCTCTTCTCCCTCCTCCCTCCCCCTCAAAAAAGTCTTGATTCTAAAATATCTTTATGGCATCCAAAGACTTATACAATGACTCAATGTTATAATACTAATTGATAATAATTCGATGAGAAATCTGATATTTGAAATATTGTGATTAATTTTTTAAATCACATTGCATTTTGTTATAGGCAGCGCAAGAGTATTTTTGTTGTATGAACCTCTCCAGGGTAAAGGATGGGTACTCAATTTTGATAGCACTAACCTTGCTGCATAGGAAACTTTATAGTTGGATTTTGGTTTTTTTCCAGTACACTTGGCATGTACAATGCTCAATGTTTTTCCTTGATGTTACTACCAACAACAACAAATTTCATTATTTGGAACTTTTTCCTTGAGCTCTAATCAGGCTTGGAACGAGTAGTGGCCCATTTTAAAATCAAAGAATTTGCAAAAATTGCCCCTGGAATGTCTCATAACTTCAGAAATTGTCAAGAATCCCATCAATACCACCAAGGGACATTTGAATTATGGCACCATGAAGAGATCACATGTCCATAGCAAATACAGCATAGGATGCAAGTGGATGCTTCCTAAAACTTGAGTTCTAACCACAAGGTTGTCCCCAAAATAAGAAACGTCAGTTTCTAAAAGTACAATCTATTTCCTCTAGAGATGTACAATTTTCTCTCAACATGACCCAGTACTTTTTTTTTATTCTCAATTCTCTGTCTGGATAGACTGACAAGGTTGAAAATTATTCCTTTTAAATGTGGTGCTATTTTTTTTCTCTTCCATAAATACCTACTTTTATACTCAGTAGTGTTTTTGTTGATGACAAAAAAAAAGTTATAACAGGATTATGAGGGCAAAAAAGATAAGAAGATATATAATGAACTAGTAATAAATAGAGCTATTTTTGTATATGATCCCAATAGTGTTCTCCTCAACAGCTACCGTGATTGCTTCATAAATATTAAACTACAATAGATATGGGATATTATGGACTAGAACTATGCAGAGCTATTGGTATATACACATTTTATTTATGTGGACTTTGTCTCCCATGTAAAAGGTGAGCTCCTTGAGAACAAGAACTGCTTCATTTTGTCTTTGTAATCCCAGGTCGTAGGAGAGTGTCTGGCACTCAGTAGGGATTGGATTGGGACAGGGATAGGGATAGGGATAGGGATGGGGATGGGATAGGGACAATGACAAGGATAGGGAAAGAAATAGGGATGGGTCAAGGATAGGGATAGGGACAATGACTGGACCTGTTTCCTTCTTTAGAATAGAGAACTCCCAGATGAGGAAACTCTATCTATGTATATTGGTACCTTCTCCGTAATTTACAGCCTCAGAGAGTTGCCTAGAGATTGAAGAGCTGTCAGACGAAGGAAATGAGTAGATTTCCAGCTTTAAGGCTAGCTTACTATACACACTGCCTATGGCATACAGTGGGCGCTTAATAAATGATTATTGATTTATCAGTCATTCTTTCCCTATCACCTTCCATAATTTCCCATACTGTGACTCACATTCTCATTTATTCCCATTTCTTTTCTCAGGTTGAATGTATTATCCATTACGAAGTACAAGTTAGCTACCCAGGTAGCCACAGTTTGCAACCATCCTCTTTTCTGGATCTGCCCTCCTCTTATTCACCATGTTTTCCTGCCTCCAACAGGCTTTGGCTTCCAAAATTGTCAAGAGAATTAGAGATCTTAAATGGTCAGAAATCAAAGGTACTTTATATTTGCAAGGCACTTTACATATAGTCTCATCCTTAAAAACAACCCTATGAGGTAGCACTATAATTATTACCCCCCATTTTACAGATAAGGAAACTGAAGCAGAGAGAGATTAAATGCCTTGCCTAGGGTCACACAGTTACTAAGTGTCTGAGGCTGGATTTGAACTTAGACCTTCCTGATTCCAAGTCTAGCATTCTATCCACTGTGCTACCTAGCTTACTGTCAAGAGCATACAAATGTAAGTCAGAGAGGAAATTATGGAATTATGGAATCAGATTTTTGACAAGATAAAATAAGAAAAAACTTCCTGACATTGGGAATTATCCCAAAGTGGAAAGGGTTGACCTAAAAGATAACTAGTTCCCCATCATGGGAAGTCTCAAAGCGGAGCTTGAATAACTGTTTGGCCAATAATGTTTTAGAGGGTATTAATACATTACAGGTTAGACCAGATGACTTTTGAGCTTCCTTCCAATTCTGAGAATTGCTGATGTTGTCCTGAAATTCTAAGCCTTCACCTGATATGAACAACGTTTATGGTAGTTCTGTCACTTAAGTAGGTGGCACAGTGAATGAAGAACACTGGAAACGGAGTCAGGAAGACCTGAGTTCAAATCCAGCGTCAGGCATGTACTAGCTGTATGACCCTGGACTAGTCCCTTAACCTATTTGCTTCAGTTTCCTCATATGTAAAATGAGCTGAAAAAAGGAATTCGAAAAGAACTCTGATATCCTTGCCAAGAAAACTCAAAAATGGGGGTCACAAAGAGTCAGACATGACTGAAACAACTGAACAACAATAACACATCTAGGACAAGTTATGAGTCTGACTATTAGGAATGCCAAAATATTTAACCAGGTCCTGCCCTGAAGGAGTTTATAAGACAGTGAAATAATGCGAGAAAAGTACAAGACTTTAGATAATAACATGTTAAGTTTAATATAACCAAGAATTAAAAGCATAGTTCAAAAGTAAATAGCATGTCAATGGAAATGGGGAGACATTCATGCGGCCTGAAATGAGAATGAAGGCTTAGTGGAGGAGATGGTATCAGGAGCAGCCGATGCTTGTCAGCCTTGTGTGGGTAATGTGAGCTAGAAAAGCAGATGGTTCCCAAAGCCCTTGAGTGAACAAAAGGTCCATTCTTGACACATCTCACTGTGCCAGGCCAGGCCGTGGAGAGCCTTCTCCTCTTCCTCTTTGTGGTTTCTAGATGCTCTTCTGCTTCACTTTAGAAGACACTCGGGCCAGACTGTAATTTATCCTCTCCACTCTCCATTCCCCAGCCTGGGAATGTAGCATGGGACAGCATGGCAGGTGAGACTAGAGATGGCTTGACTGTCTGATAGCACTTGAACTAGGAGAGACAAGGCCATTCTGGGAAAAGGGATAACATGAAAAGGGCAGGAGGATGGTAACAAGACAACTGGAATGTGGTGGAAAGAGTGGGGAGTTAGAAGAATGTGTTCTAATCCTAGGAGTGTTATTTATTCAAAATAAATAATTCTATTCTTTACTTACTTACCTGTGTGACCTCAGACAAGACACTAAAACCACTGGTGCCTCAGTTTCCTCATCAGTAAATGATGATTACACTTTCCCTGACAACCTCACATCATGGTGAGTTTCAAGTGAGTTAACTTATTAAAAGTTATATGCAATATGACATATAAGCATAAGCTAGGAGTCCCTACTGAGAATAATCACAGTATGTGTTGAGGGCAGTAAAGAGACAGGTTTGGTTCTAACAGAGGAATGTATTTAGGGTAAGAGACTATATAATAGTTATTTTATGTAACACTTTAAGGTATATATATATATAAACTCACATGACCCTCCTAACAAGCCTACAAGGTAGGTGTTATTATTGTCCATTTTTGAGATGAAGAAACTGAGACTGAGAGAAAAGTGACTTACCCAGAGTCACACAACTGGGAAGTATCTCAGGCTAGATTTGAACTCAGCTCTTCCCCAATTCCTAGTACAATGCACTCTATTTGACTGCCTAAGTGACTAAAGACCTTCCTATGTCCTCTAGGGAACTTCTCTGCAAGAAAGACATTGTGTGTGTGTGTGTGTGTGTGTGTGTGTGTGTGTGTGTGTGTGTGTGTGTGTGCGCGCATGTTGATGCTTGGATCTCATTTTCTTCATAACCTTCACATTATCACAAAACTTAGTTACATGATCCCACAAGAAAGATCTGGTGCTATACTAGCTAGTTATACAATATTAAAATTGGCATTACATAATGGAACACTAAGTTTGTCTCGAAAGCATATCACATGAGAAAAGGACCATAGATGTTCAGTGTAGAGAAAAGCAGGTTTTAAAAGAACAGGTTAGGGGCAGCTAGGTGGCGCAGTGGATAGAGCACTGGCCCTGGAGTCAGGAGTACCTGAGTTCAAATCCGGCCTTGGACACTTAACACTTACTAGCTGTGTGACCTTGGGCAAGTCACTTAACCCAATTGCCTCACTAAAAAAAAAAAAAAAAGAAAGAAAAAAAAAGAACAGGTTAGATATTTATCTTCATCATAAAAAACATTTTATTATTTTCCAGTTATGTGTAAAAATAGTTTTAAACATTTGTTTTCATAAGATTTTTAACTCCAAATTTTTCTCCCACCCTCAATTCCCTCCCCCCTCCCCAGACATAAAGCAATCTGATATAGGCTATAGTAGAATTTATCTTCAAATGTGAAAAGAGGGTCAGGGAGAATAGGAATTCAAGACTTTCTTTAGAGCTCCAGGGCCAGGAACTAGGACACACAAGTAGGAGTTGCAAGGAGGTAAGTTACAGGAGAAATAACTGTGCATGCATTGTATACATATGTGTATGGAGGCATGTATGGATGTATATATTAGCCAGCTAACTAGAGATATAGAGGGCATAGATGCTGAGGACATAACTAAATAGATCTAGGTAGGGACAATAGCAGCATACCCAACTGTGTTTTTATCTAACCACAAATCACACACATATATATATATATATACACACATAGACATAAAATACACACATACACATACACAAATACATACACACAGGGACAGTATGGGTGAGTAGCCACCTTAGAGACAGAAAGAACTAGGTTCAAGTCCCACCATGAACATTACCTGGGAAAATAATTTCACCTAATCTCTCGGCTCCTCCAGGCAACCTTTAGACTCTGAGTTACAGATGAGGTGATGATTTTATTGGATAATGAGAGTTTCCACACCTGGGAATTTCCCCGTATGATGAAGTCATAGGTCTGAATATATATTTGAGGGGATCAAACCTATGATTTCACTGCCATAGGAAACTCCCAAAGAGAAAAACTCTACCAACTCAGATTGGCACCCATTCTGCCACTTATAGGTTTAGAGATGTGTCTGGGCACCAAAAGGTTAAACAGCTTTTCCCAGGGTCACACAACCAGGAAAAGTAAGAAGCTAGACTTGAAATCAGATCTTTCTAACACCAAGGCAAAACCTCTATCCATTATGCTTTTCTAGATCTTATACACTATATCTATATTTAAACCTCTCTCTCTCAGTCTCTCTCTTTCTTCACTTTTTTCCTCTTTCTCTCCTTTCACTCTCTGTCTCATTTCTATTTACATCCACATTTATATCTATACCTATATCTATAGTTATATCTGTTACCTAGTCTAAGAATTAGAGCAAAAAATGAAAGTGACTACTTTGCTCCTGGAAGTAATCTTTATGGGCTAAATGATTTTGCAGTTGTGGATGACTTTACTGAATCAGAAGGACCTTTGAACTTGATCAAATGAGATAGACACATACTTACAACACTTTGCATTGATTATGGCTATTATTGTTCCATCCATGTCATTTTCAGTGGCCTCTGAAGTCCCTTCCCATTTCTAATATTCTCTTATTTGTAAGTAGGCTCCCTGTCAAGATGTAGTCATACCTTTTGTCCACATTGGTGTCCTTTATTATCCTGATCTGATGTATTCTTTACATCTTCTGCATGTAAATGAGCTCTTAGCATGGTTTCTTTTTTTCTTTTCTTTCTTTTTTTTTTTGTTGTTGTGTGTGGCAATTGGGGTTAAGTGACTTGCCCAGGGTCACAAAGCTATTAAGTGTCAAGTGTCTGAGGTCGAATTTGAACTCAGGTCTCCTGATCCAGAGCCAGTGCTCTATCCACTGTACCACCTAGCTGCCCCAGCCTGGTTTCTTTTAATGTGAGTCAAAAACTCTCTTCAGCAGTCTGGTGAAGCCGATGAGCCCCTTCTCAGACTAGTGTCTTTGAATGAATAAAATAAAATACATAGAAAGTCAAAGGGAACCAGTTATAATGGAAATACAGCCATCTATCTATCTATCTGTTTAAAAAAAAAAAAACAAGGCCAAGATTAGAGACCCTCGGTAAGAACCCCTGTTCAAGTACTGATTTGGGCTACTGTGAAGCTATAGCTTAGAGATCCTGTTCTAATTAAACCAGAAAATCGGACTACAAGGCCACTACTGCTGTGTTCTTGGATACGTAAGGAGGAAACAACTAACATGAGATTATTAACAGTTCTGGTTGCAATTGTCATTTCTCATGCTCCTGGGGAATCTTCACTGCAAAATAGATGAAGCTGGGCTGCTACATTTGTTACCAAATCATTGGAAATTCCCTTATTGCACCCTGAATCATCCTGATATGCTCTCATTTTTTAACCATTTACTTAATGTTGTCATAAATCAGGGACTCCTCTCCAGATCCTAGTGTCTCATGTCTCATCTGCATAAATGTGTCGTGTTAAAAAAAAGGTCTCCTGCTTTCTAAATGTGTATCAGGTGACAAGGCTTTTCCTAATTTAGAGACCTCCAAATTTACTTTCCCAAATCAGAGCTGAATTTAGACATTCTCTAACCTTCTTTTCTCTGAACCCAAAAAGTTGGGTGATGACATATAAACTAGTTTGGAAGTTGCCAGAGCAATTTTTGACAGTTTTGTTTCTAGCTTTCTATTCAGTGCTCTCTGTTTGGGATAATATTTTGGGAACTTCCATGGCAAGATTATAATTGTGGCTAAACATTACATTTTTAGATGGTTTGAAGCATGCTTTATTTGAAGACAGCAACTTGCACTCAGTGAACCTTAATGTGATGGTGATGTGATATGATGTATGTTTGTAATGCATATGTGTGTGTGTGTACTAGAAGGTACATGCCAAGTGTTTAATGTTAGGGTATTATTCTACTCTATATCCACACATAGATGACACCCTCCTCGGTGACCTTCTATATCATACCTTCTTAGATTATAAACTCCTCAAGGCTAAGGATCCTGTCTTCTTATATTTATGTCTTGCTGGCCTAATACAAAGTTACACAGGATAAGCCCTTTAATGGATATCTTATTGAATAAATAACCCATTCACAATCAGGGCTTCATAGACACATAGATTTAAAGATTTTGTTGTTGTTGCTCAGTCATTCAGTCATGTCTAACTCTTCATGATCCTGTATGGAGTTTTCTTGGCAAAGATACTGAAGTGGTTCACCATTTCCTTCTCCAGAGGATTAGGTCAACAGAGGTTAAGTAACCTGTCCAGGATCACACAGCTAGTTAGTATCTGAAATCAGCTTTGAACTTAGGTCTTCCTGACTCCAGGCCCAGTGCTCTATCCACAAAATAGATTTAGAGATAGAAAAGATTTAAAAGGTTATAGAGTCCAACTCATCCATTTTACAAATGAGGAACTGAAACACATAGTAGGTTAAGTGACTTGCCCAGGATCATACAACTAATTCTGAAACTAGGCCTTTCCCGATTCCAGGTCCAGTGCCCTCATCCAAGCCCTAATTATGTTATGGCTGATCATTGCTACAGCTTAATCTTAAATTCGGTCCCTACCTCCAGTCTCTTTCCCCTTCAATACATTCTACATTCTTAGTGTCACTGACAGAATAACCTCTAAGATAGCATTGAGATGAAAGAATTACAGAATGGAAGACTTAAAAGTTCCAATCTCCTCCTATATGTAAATAAAACACTGCACCTCAGAGATATTCAGTGGCATTCTCAAGATCACACAGCTGTGAAATAGCAGAAACAGGACTTGGACCCTCCAACTCAAAGTCCACTGCTCCTTCTATCACACCACACTACTTGCTCCTTTGTTAAAGAACCTTCTATTACCTATTTCATCGTGTCCAATTTCTTCTGTCTAACTTTAAAGGAGACTGAATATACCCAATAAGATTTTTTGATTTTTTTTTTGATCCTCCTAAACATATATACTATCTTTAGTCATGTGAATCTATTCACTGGCTCCCACAACAATCTCCAGTTCTCTTTCCTACCACCATAACTTTCCCCACCTTCATCTTCCCCTCCATTGAACTACTTGTCTTCTCTTCCTTGAAGGTTCAGCTTGATTCATATCTTCTCCATAAAACTTCCTCTGAAATAACGTGGCTTCATCTTATTACTCTATCCCATTCAGAGCTTTACTTGTGTGGTTAGTCAATAATATATGGATATGGATTTTTTAAATTGCTTTTATCACCCTACTTACATTGTAAACTCCTTATACATAGGAGCCACATCTTAGACTTTGTATCAGAGGATCACAGAACCCAGGAAGTGAAAAGCAGCTCAGCAGCCATCTAGCTCACACAACCCAGATACAAAAATATAGCATATGTAACCTAGCTAGGGAGTAATCATCCACTCTCTGAATAAGAAAGAACCAAATTATCTCCCAAGTAGTGCACTCTACCTTTGGACGTCTGTCTCTAATTGTTAGAAGTTTGTCTATCTATAGCTGTCATCAAGCCTAAATTTCTTTTTTTTTTGCCATTTCCACCCCTTACTCCTGGAACCAAAGAGAATGATTCTAACTTCTCTTTTATACAACATCCTTCGAATATTTGAACATAACTACCACATTACCACTGGGTCTTTTCTCTTCTCTAGGCATCCTGCAGAATGCCTGGTAGACCAGGATCGTATGAGGCAGGAAACTGTTGTCACAAAATACTTGGTTGATTATTAACCAACCCTCTCATTGTGGTTCGACTTTGCCAAGGCTTTTCTACTTTAGGCAATCTAAATTTTCAGGGAAGCTGAAATTCCCAATACTTTTAGGAGGCCAAGAGTCCTGGGTCAACTGGGTAAACCTAAGCATTATCTGCTCTAGCTAGGTTCAGCCCAGGTTCCCTCCCCAACTTCTTGTGCCCCGCCTCCAAAAAAAAAAAATCCCAGCATGATGCAGTATGATGACCAGACTACACCAAGTCCACGAAGGTTCATAAATAAATCTGAGGGTCTGAGTAGGAATTGCCTCAAGAAAGCCAATGTCATATGAAGAAAGAGAAGTAAATATCTTAAGGGATGGTATATACTTATTCCCTATCCTTTCTCTTAGAATAGCCTTTGATTTTCCCATGGTCAAGCATTAGAATCTCAATAAAAGAAAATATCTATGGTGTATGATAGATCTTTGAATGAAGAAGTGAAAGGGGAATTAGAAGTCATCTAATTCGCTCTTATATAGAAGAAAAATTGAGTCTACCGAGGACCGAACCAAAATTCAAATGACAACAAAAATAATAAAATCCAGTAATACACATCAACATGTATAGATAATAGATACAAATCACAGCAGAGTAGAGAGAAAACTGGCCATAGAGTCAGAAAGACTTGGAATCAAGTCCTACTCTAACACTTAGTGTTGCATGACCTTCAGAAAGTCATTTAAGCTTTCAATGCTTTAAGAAACTCTCTAAGACTGTTTCTGAGAAGGTGCTGACCAGCACTTTAATGAAAGCTTGCTGATGGATTAATTGGTAGAGCTAGTTTCCCCGGACCAATGAAATCACAAGTCCAGCCTATCTCCCTAAGTACTTTGTAACTATGAGTGTTCATACTACAGCAGAATTGAAAACAATTCCTCAAATGAGCTACCATTGAGGCCTCCTCTGTCATTTGTAAGCAAGGCAGGCAAACAACAAAAGCAAATCAGCCTCCCAAACCTTGTTTTCCTGTGTTACTGATGTATAATCAGCCACTGTTGTGACAAAGTAAATTTCTTACCATCACGGAATATTACTGCAAAAATCACACGAGATCATTTTGTCCAAACCTTACACTTATTTTGATAGCAAAAGAAAATGAGGTCCAGAGATGTCATGTGACTTGCCCAATGTCATGCTAATTATGAAATGTTAATTATCCCCTCAGATTTTCTGATTTTTATGTTTCTTTTCATTTCTGATTTTTTTTTAAATGAAGGATACACCAAAGCAGGTACTGTTTTCTTTGGCCTTCCTGATAGCCCTGTCTATATATTCAGGATATTGGACTGCTCTTCTATGTCAGTTATTAATAGCATTAAACTGAATCTCTCTAAGGTGACTTTTCACCCCCGCTGAATTTGATCTTACCACTTAACTTTCCCCTTCCTTTTGTCCTCCCCTTTTATGTGGGCATTGAGTCCTCAGCATTTTCTCATTTACTTTAGTGAGTGTCTCTTATTTCCCAGGGAAAGGAAAAGGCCTAAAGGCAGCCTGTAATCCTTAATCATATTTACTATTCCAGAGGTTTGGTTCTGAAATGTTTGAGTGGGATCCTTTGCCTTGCTTAGCCTCTCGTAGCCAGAACCTTGACAGAGCAATATATTTATACTGACTCATGACAGCATTTGAAAGACAGAGGGAAAATGACTCTCACTTGAAAAACTCTAGGTCTGCTCCCTGCCAACAAGGAAACTGGAGCTGGGGATACACCTCTGGGAAGGGCAACTTCTGGGTGGTAAATTTATGCAGGTAATTAATCCCCTGTGCTCTTCTTAGGCATACCTGTGGGTCTCTGGGCAGTCACAGCACCTGGGGTTGAGACCAGAACACTTCTCAGAATTAACATTGATTTTTCAGGTCTACTGATGTTAGAGGAAACCCACTGGTTCTGAAAACTTGTTAAAAAAAAAAAAGGAATAGTTGAGATGTTATAGACCCCCAAAACAGAACAATGTGAATTCACTTCTCTCCTAAGGACTTCCTGGATTCAAGGGTGCCTTGTCATTGTTGTTTATAGGGTTACCTGAATCCTAGATCTTGCTCCTGTTAGGATGCTATTATAGCGGATATTTTTTTTCCTTGGGTTTTCAAATGACTTTTTTTTTTTTCATCAGTACCAAGTCACTTTATTGGGATGTAAATGGTGGTAGTTTTTTGGTATACATTATGAAAAGGTCAGATAACCAAAATATGCATGCACTGAAAGACAGGAGGAGTGGCGCCCACAGTTCCCAGGTGTGGGGGAAGCCAGGTGTGTGGCTTAGCTCTCCTTGTCACTGTCTTCAAGGGTGTGCTTGTCAGAAAGATATTCCGCCATGCCAGAATCGGGGCCCCCATTTTGCGCCGAGGTTGGTTACATGATCACCAGGTTGTTTGATGGGACTTTACCTGTTCGTCCAGGTAGTGGGTTTCGATGAAATCACATAAATGGGGGTCATTTTGTCATTTGCCAGCTTGTGAGTTCCAGTAAAGACTGATTGACATTTTTTTCCAAGTGCAGAGCACACTCCATTGGCCGTTCAGTTCGCTCTCCCAGTACATAGCGGTCTGGTTTCTTGATGTCCTGCAGGAAGATGCGGCCACCACGTTTGGTTCTGCAGCTTCATCAGCACTTCCAAGCATGCTCCCCGCTTCCTCGTGGACTGGTGCAGGAAATACTTGGCAAAGTTCTTCAGGCCACGTCATCTCGGTCAAAGTAGTAAGACATAGGCAGGTAGATGTAGGAGAGACCGTAGAGCTCCAAGGTTTGATCTGGCCGTTGATGGCGGCCTCAGAGTCCTGGTGGTAGTTCGGTCGCACCTGAGAGGGAAACGAGGTCGTCATGGTGGCAGAGATGGTGGAGACGGCTTAGACGAGGAGGCGGAGGGAGGAGGCGGCTGTGCAGTGGCTGCGGCTGAGGCTGGGGCAGAGGCCTGCTGCCCGAATGGTAGGACGGAGAAGTGTAGGTTAGTGGAGGTAAAGGTGGAGAGGTGGCTAAGGGTGGCTCTGGCTGGAATCAAGCAGCAGGTTCCGTTCAAGCACTGTTGAAACAGGAAACTGCAGAGACTCCCCTTCCCTGCGCTTCTGGCCCAAATGACTTTTTAATGTTTGTTTTAATCCTAAACGCTGCTTAGAAAAGGAGAAAGATAGAGAAGATGAAAGAAAATCCCTGCAGCTTAGGCGCTGGTGGAGATCTCTAGTTAGCCTGGAACCACAGAGATCAATCAAGAAGCATTTCTTAAGCACCCATCCTGTACCAGGCACAGGTCTGGGTTCTGGGTCTGCAAAGAGGAAAATTGAACATCCTCTCTCCTCAGGAAATATGCATTCTATGAAGGCAAATAATATAAGCAAGTACAAAATCTAATAACTGGGGCAAATGGTGGGGAAAGATGTTACGACTCTTTGAACAAATGATACTACTCCTAGGTAAAATCCCAAAGAAAGAAATCACATGTATAAAAGTGTTTATAGCAGCACTTTATGTTGTAGCAAAGGGAATGTTCATTAGTCATGCAGTGATAGAATAAATTGTGGTACAGGAATATAGTAGAATGTTATTTTTATTATAAGAAATGAATATTAAGAATTCAGAGAAACCCTGAAATTCTGTATGAACAGATACAAAGTGAAATGTGAAGAACCAGGAAAAGGATGTACACAATGACCCTAGTATGGTAAAGGAAGGCAATTCCAAAAGATTCAGAACTCGATTCAATTCTGGGGACCAACTATGACCGCTGATGATTAACAATGAAACATGGTTCCCAGTTCTTGATAGAGAGATGACAGACTAGAGGTACAGAATGAGACATTCATTTTCAGACATGGCCGAGACTTTAATTTCTTTTATCTAACTGCAGTTTATTTGTTGCAAAAGGAGGGCTTCTATTTCAGGTAGGTAAGGGATTGAAACACTGAATAATGATAGACTTGCCAAGAAAAAGAGCATCAATAAAAGGCTAAAATACACAAAAGACAACAAAAAGAATTTCACACGTTTGCAACAAGAAGGGCAATTTTGTTACTATCGTATTACTATACATTTTTTAAAAAACATTATATAAGAGATTTTGTGGTTCATATGCAGTCTGCCTGATCTCTGTATTTTGAAATGTTTGTGTTTGATTGAGTTCCTGCTAAACAAAAAAAAGAAATAAAATTAAAAAGAAGAAAAAGGAACAGGGTCCTTGAGCTGAACTTAGAAAGAGTCTAGGGGGTTATAAGAAACAGAGATAAGGAAAGATTCTATCCAGAGATGGCAGAGCAGCATGTGCAAAGACATAGACATGGCAGATGGAATTTTGTCTTCAGGGAACAGAAAATAGGCCAGTTTGGCTGAACTAGAGAATGTGTGAAAAAAGAGTAAATTACAATAAACCTGGAAAAGTAGACTGGAGCTAGATTGTGAAAGTATTTCTAAGTCAGCAGAAGAGTTAAGGTTATTTATCCTAAATGCAACAGAGTTCTATCAGATCTTCTGGAACATTGAGGGAATTCTGAGTGAAGTAGATTCAGGAAAGAGATAAGCTGTCTTGGAAATGTTGTATTGGACAAGGATTATGGAAAAGCAAGTTAGAACACTAGATTATTACTAAATAGTTTGTGTGACTTTGGGCCAGCCACCCACTCTCTAGGACTCTTTCATCATCTGTAAAAGGGTGTAGCTAGAATAGATATATTAAAAGATCCTTTTCAGCTCTAAAATTCAACAATCCTGTAACTAAAATGATACCTATGAGTCAGATTCATTTCAGCTCTACAATTCAATCACTCTAACACAAAAATATCAGGACCACCTCATTGGGTTTCTTTTTGCTGCTCAAGAACTCTAGTAACCAAATAACAATTTGTTATGAAATTACATAACATATATCTTGGAGGTCTGAAATCAAGGTCTATGCCTTAAAAGTATCCCATAAGAAGGGAGGAGAATCCATATGAAGTGAAAGAACAAGTCCTAGAGGGTATTGAGAAAACATTAATACATCTAATCATACCCATGACTATGGGAATTTGTGGTGGAGCAATGTGGTGGGTGATATTCAGCATTTAATATTATAAAGTGAGTAATTTTAAATGATAGGGCTTGTTGCTCATATCCCGTGATGTAATATGACACAAACAGACAAAAATTATATTACAGCCATTTCAATTGCATGACTATGTAAAACTTTCTCATTGAAACATATAAGTAATTGGACCTAGACTGTTCCAGTGAGATGCCAACCTATCTCCTTCCAGTCCTGTTCTTTTGTTTAGCTGTAACACTGTCTCTCATTCTCAAGAAACAAAGAAAAAATAACTTACATGACTATTTGCCTTCAATTTGTATGAATCTGTATATGAACTTCTTGACTCTTTCTTTTGGGTTCCTCTTCCCTAACTTTATTTATACAAATGAATAAAGGCAAAGAAAAAGCAATGATGGAAGGAAAACTAAAGAGGAAGAAAAATACACTTAATGCTTCAGAAGCTGACATCTAAAAGGTAAAGGAGAGATGTTTGACTGAGACAGAAGGACAGATGTAAGCTAACAAATCATTTTTTTTGATAATTAAATAGATCCATGAAATCAACAATGAGGACATTTGCTCCAGTGGTAGAGATGCCAACTTATCCACACTATTTCAAACAGTACTTTTCTTGTCATTTGTCCTTATCTTTCCAGAGTCTTTACCCAATTCGCTGGAAATCTTCTACATCATTTTCATTCTATCTATAGCTACAGGTTCCTCCACTGGTGCTTATAAACTTCCTCAGTCTCCCTTATTTAAGAAAATCACAGGGGCAGCTAGGTAGCACAGTGGATAAAGCACCGGCACTGGATTCAGGAGGACCTGAGTTCAATCTGGCCTCAGACGCTTGGCACTTACTAGCTGTGTGACCCTGGGCAACTCACTTAACCCTCATTGCCCTGCAAAAAAAAGAAAGAAAGAAAGAAAGAAAGAAAGAAAGGAAGGAAGGAAGGAAGGAAGGAAGGAAGGAAGGAAGGAAGGAAGGAAGGAAGGAAGGAAGGAAGGAAGGAAGGAAGGAAGTTAGAAAGGAAGAAAGAAAGAAAAAAGAAAAAAAGAAAATCACTTGATTTGACCACCCTTTTCAAGGTTTCTTCCAACAGCTTTCCTCCCTTTCACAGCCAACCTCTTAGACACAGTCATCTATATTCAAAGATTTCATTCTCCTCCTTCTCCCTTTTCACTTAATCACTGATCCTCTGAATTCTAGTTGCACCATTCAACTGAAACTATTCTCTCCAAGGTTATCAGTGATCTCTTAATTGCTGAGTAAGATAGCCTTTTATCAATATACATCCTGCTTGACTTCTCTGAGTTTCCTACACCTTTAACCACTAATGGATACTGTCTCTTCCCTTGGCTTTTGTACTCCTGTTATCTTCTGGTTTTCTTCCTAACTAAGAATGCTTTCTCATTCTCCTTTGCTGGATCATCATCTATGTTCTTCTCTCTAACTACTAATGTTCCCTAAGACTGTGTCCTGGGCTTTCTTCTCTTCTCTCTCTACACCCTCTTTATGTAGCCTCGACAACTTAGCACAGTGTCTGACACATAGTAGACACTTAATAAATGTTTACTTATAGGTGATTGATTGGTAATCCCATCAGTTCCTATAGGTTCTATTCAGATGACTCAAAATCTGTTTTAGGGTATAATCTCTTCTGTTCCACATCTCCATTTGGATGTCCCATAAGCATTTTTTTTTTGCAGGGCAATGGGGGTTAAGTGACTTGCCCAGAGTCACACAGCTAGTAAGTGTCAAGTGTCAAGTGTCTGAGACCAGATTTGAACTCAAGTACTCCTGAATCCAGGGCCGGTGCTTTATCCACTGCACCACCTAGCCGCCCCCCATAAGCACCTTAAAGTCAACATGTCCAAAACAGAATTCATTATCTTCCTCCCTTAAACTTCTCAAATTCACTATTTCACTCAATAGCACCAATATCCTTCCATTCACTCAGGTCCACAACCTCAGAGGTAATCTGAAGTTATTATTCTTTTTTACCCCATACATGCAACCAGTTGCCAAGAATTATTCATTTCATTTCTACATCATCTCTCTACTCTGTACCTTGTCTCCAATCACCTAGTCACCTCTCTAGTTCAAATCCTCATCACTTATTTCAATGACATCTGAATTTTAATCTCAGCTTCCACTCTCCCTTCCTTAATTCATCCTCCACACTGTCACCAAAATAATTCTCCTAAAGCCCAAGTCTGATCACTTCATTCCCTTGTCAAAATCTTCAATTGATCCCTATTGCTTTTAGGATAAAGGATGGACTCTTCAGCTTGGTATTCTAAGCCCTTTATATTCTGACTCAAGCCTTTTCAGATTTACATCATTTTGCTTGATTGATCCACTTTCTGTTCCAAATTGCCCTACTTTCTGATTCACAAACTCAACATTCCATCTCCTGTCTCCATGCCTTCATGCAAAGGCTATCCCATACCTATGAAATGTTGTCCTTTATTGCCTCTGCTTCTTAGAATTTTATTTTCCTTCAGATTCAGCTCCTATGTAAAGCCTTTCCAAACCATCCAATTTACTACGCCATAGCCTACTTACTCAGTCAGATGAAAACCTGATCTCATGCCCATGTGGTTGAAAATCTGGGAACCCTCATGTTCCCCACATATACATCTGAGGAAAAGGTTGATTTCTGTCAGTGTATGCCCTGCACCTAAGATTTCATAATAGATGCCACCTCAGGGACTGTTCAAGGATCAGGGATCATTTGAGGTTTAGGGATTGTTTAAATAGGAAAACCAAATAAAGCATAACTGTGGTTTTCATGCCCATCAAAGGCATTTATCAGTATCATGAAAAATGTCCTGTGCCAAGTCCAAATAGAAAGTAAATTCCTAATGTGGTACCCAGAATCCTCTCCAGTGGCCTGCATGGGGTCACATAGCTAGTTGGTGATTAAAGCGGGATTTGACTCCAAGTCTTCCCATTCCAAGTTTAGCATTCTATACACTGTGTCCTAGCTGTTACAGTACTAGTCATCTATCTCACACACTTAGTTTAAAGTAAAAGCATTTAAAGAAATAGCTTAGGAAAAATAAAACAGAAACAGAAAATCTTTCTTCCCTCCCCATAAGCCTAGAGTCCATTATACCACAAACACTTATACATACTAAGAGTAAACTTACATGATGATCACATGAAGAATGTACATGTTTGGAGAATATGTGCCCAAGAAAACCATGTGGGAGCACTTGCATTCAGGAAAAATATGTGGCCAAAGCATGCTCATAGAGGGACAATCAATACTTCCAATGCCTGAATTTTTGATAGTGTCATCTCTGCTGGGTGTGATCACTGCTGGGAACTACTTTCTGTTGCTCCCATGTGGACATTATTTTCTACTCTAACTGGTCTTCATTTATCTTCCTAGCTTCAGGATCATGTAAGGCCACCACCCACTGGAGAATTCAGTAGTTATTTACAACTAGTCCTCTCAGCCTCCTACAGGGCCCCTTCAGCTGAAGTGATACTTTCAGGGACCCTTTGCTGCTCTGAGCACCCATTTGGGTGTGCTGTGATTTATAAACCTTTCTCTGTCAGGGGAGGGATGCCACTCTTTCAACACATTTAGTCAATAACTATGAATCTCTTTCCTCTCAGCCAGGCTGCACCATAAGACAAAAAATAATCAAGCTAACACCACATGTTCCTGATGAACTCCTCCGTTATCTCTTCTGATCTCCTCATTTCAACTTTCCTCTGACTTATGGTCAAAAACTCATTTTCAGTTTTAATTCTTACCTAAACCCTCCCTCCCAACCTTATTCCACAATCCTGGATATGAAAAGTATTCCTAGGGCTGTACTTCATTGAACAGAAAAAGAATTGATTGAAATTGTGATGAAGAAGTTTTCAAACCCTTTCCTCCCATTGTGTCCCTCCATTTTATTCGAAAAATCACAAAGGCTAAACTGGTTGGAGAAAATTGAAAATGCTGGTAATCTGTGTCCCATTTCCCCCTTGCAACAAAATCACAGTTTGTTCATTCTTGATCTGTCTTCTAGTCTCCCAAAGTTAATACATGATGAGGTTCTACAGAAGTACCTATTTGCAGATGACATTGCTTTGATTATATCAGACCCTGAAACACTAGAAAGCCTCCTTAATGAAATCCACAGCCATTCAAAAAAGATCATTCTCACCATCTGGACAATGATTATTGCCTAGTTTATGGCTTATAGTTTGATTGACGTCCAATAGAGTTAGCTCATCTATCTTGGACAGATATTGCAGACAGACAATGAGTTAGACCCAAAAATTGAAGAGGAAGAAGAGACTAGGCTAGATCCCATTTAAGAAATTGCATATGGAAACCAATCCCAAGCTATTTTTTTTGCCACAATTGCATATCATTTTTAAACATTAATATTTCACCCCAAAATAATATATGGCTGAATATCACAGAACACAACTATCTCTAAAAAACTTCAAATGATTTGTGATCCCAAGGGTAATGGTAAGATGAATGATAGGCAAGTAGCCTGAAGCATATCACAAAGAATGATTTGTTCTACTAGGAATGTAAAAGATATAAACAAGGATGTGTATAACCTGGTGGGGGACAGGTTGGGGTTTTGGAGGGGAGGCCTTTCTTGAAGGGAGAAACAAGAACAACATATAACAAATAGAGAGCTTAAGTTCAATATTAAAAGAACAAGAATTTTAGGTACATGTTCTATGGAAAGGCATGAACAATTATGCAACAGGATGAGAAGGTATAGATACAATCTGTTCACTGGTGAGAATCCCCAGGTCGAGTAGTTCATGGATCCATCAACTACTGAAATATGACTCCTCATACTTAGAATAGATTTAAGACCTAAGCACAATTTGTGTTGCGTGCAAGAATTATTTCTTCCTTTGTACATTTCAAAGAACCTGTATTACCTGTAGACCCCAATTTGACTTCAAAAAGCTTTTTGTTTCTTTGTATAATTTGCACTCTTTCAATAACATAGATCCTTTAAACTGGCTAGGAATATATTTGCAATCCTTTGCTAAAATATTTAATGGTTGCAAAGGACATTCGCCCATGTGTAACGAGAAAGGGCTTTTGTTGGTTCTCATATAATGTGCATTATGAATTGTAAACACTCAACCTTGTAGTTTTGAGAGTATCTTCTGTGAAGGGTTTGTCATCAATTAATTATGTAGCTATTTGTTTTCTGCACACTTTTGTTTCCTAAAGCCCTTTTCATGCAAATCAGATGCAATATTTGTTTATTCACCAAACTGCACTATTGGAATTTGTATTTTTCTTAATTTTCTTTCCCAGAGAGAACTCAAAACTCTTTCTATGTAAAGCTATGGTATTGACTGACTTTGAGATAAAGAGACAGATAAAATACTTTCCTGATAAGTGCCACAGTGGGCCTTATTAATACAGAGTATTACATATAGAAAGGGTCTAAGCAATTCTGCCATCTCCAAGATGCATGAAATGTTTAGTGAAGTACTTGCAATTGTTTTGGAAGGATTGTCTAACTTTAAAGATTCATTCGAAACCCTCAGATCCTTGATCATTATAATTACATTCCATATCTCTGAAGAGTGCCCGATTCATAATAAGATGGAGAAAATGTGTCTGGAGGCACACTGAGCAAAATAATGGAGGAGAGCTGAGAAAAAAAAAAATGTTCTTTTTTACATCACACACTAAGTCTAACTGCTATGTAGTCAGGAAAATGGTAACAAGTGTTTTAATGTGAACCAGAAAACTGGCTTGATAACCTGGACATTTGAAAGACCCAACAAGAGAAGTTTGTCCTATTAGATAATTGTTGGATAAGGAACAGGGGGTGCAAGGAGGAAAGGATTCTACAATCATTTCTCTTTTTTATCAGAGGTTGGCACAAAGGTCTGCGCATATTTTCTGTGCTTAGCAGAAAATGACTTCACTCTTTAGAATGTCATGCTTTGTGTTAGAAATCACAGTGACTAAAGATGACTCCTAACTTGCTTTTCATGCTAAGACTAGATTTTATCTGAAGATGTTTCATCACATCATTTTCCTTGCCATTAGAGTCAATTATCATCTGTGTGAGTGTGTGTGTGTGTGTGTGTGTGTGTGTGTGTGTGTGTGTGTGTGTGTGCTTTTTTGGTACAGAGGTGTGGTTTGGATCTGAGAAGAAGCTGGGAAGGGGGGAAAGGCCATTTTTAGCTGTACACCCTATATATCTTCTGACTCATGTCTGCCTTTACGTATAGGTGCATACCTGTGTCCACCAAGGCAAGTTTCCACTGCTCTGAGATGCTCAGCCGATAGAGCTGATGGAGAGCAAGCGACATTCTGTTCTACTTCACACATCACCAGCCAAATATCCAGCTGAGCTGCGAACCCACAAATCATTATTGGTGATGATGTATAAAGACACACAGTGTTGGAGCATAGCATAGTCAGTTTCAGATTTGGCAGTTAAAGCAGTCTTGTTTTGACTTGTAAACTTTGCATCTAATATGCAGGATATTTAGCACATAAATTATGCATAGTTCTAAATGCCAAGATGTCATTTACAGAGATTAGGTACAGTCCTAGGCCTTGAACTCATATAGGTTTATGGTAGAAAAAGAATAGTCCTAACTTTCTGACAAAAAAAAGACTTTCCCCCTCTCCCCCATTTTTCATTGTTCTAAAAAATGAGGAAAATCCTTGATGATTACCCAATAGCACTAAAAAAATGGGCATGTTTTAGGTAACAATTCATAACAGTTGCTAAAATTTCCTACAAAGCTGCCAGGTAAGGCAGGTATTTTTAGCAAACGTAGAAATCAATGTGAACATTTGTTTGAAATCAATATAATGCAAATCACAGTTATGAATTTTAAAAGCTTTGAAAGTATTATGTTTTATGTCTTCCCCTAAAACAGAATGAACCCCACACACACATATCTTCTCATCCTATTCAACTTTGTCTACATTTTACTATGTCATCATAGATTACCTATGCTGCATGCAAGAGTCTTTCCTTTTCTTTTTCTTATCTATCTCACTGGTACCATTCAAGAAGTCTACTACTATTTTATGTGTCTAGGAATTTCATTTTTCACAAGATTATAGGTATAAAGCTTGAAGGAACCACAGAGTCCTTTTAGTCCAATTCCTTTATTTTATAGTTGAGAAAACTGAGACCCAAGGAGGTTGTGACTTCTCCTGGAGTCATGCAGTTTTAAAGTTGAGATTTGAACCCAAGTCCTCCAATTTCTGAGCCAGTGTTCTTTCTACTATACCATCAGCTTCCCATTATTATATAATGATTAAATTAATTCCAGATTAGCCAAAAAAATCTTGCTAAACATAGGACTCCTAAATTTGAGAGAAGCATTGGAAAAATTCTGGAGACAAGATGCAGATGAGGTGATGGTAGTTTTAGATGGAGTTATAACCAGTTGAACTACCAGAAAGAAGGAATAGATAATTGTTCACCGGGAGGGAGATCTCTAGTATTCTATGAATATGTCTTTGTTCATATTCTAGTTAATATTTTTTACCAATGACTTGGATGAAGGCATGCTAATCAAATTCATAAAAGGAAGCTAAGAGAGACAGCTAACATGTGGAACATTTTGGAGAACACAGTTTGCACTTAAAATAAACTCAGTGGGCTAGAGCATTTGGTAGGGATACATAGCTGGTAACATCCTAAACTTAAGTTTTAAAGAATGCATGAGTACAGGTTAGAGGAAGGTGTGGTCAGACAACAGTTCATGTGGGGAAAAGAAAAGATCCTGGGGGTTTAGTGCATTACAGTAGTTCAATATGAGTCAACAGCCTGACATAAAAGCCAAAAGAACATGCAAAATCTTAGGCTGAATTAGTAGAGGCACATAAATACCAGAACCGAGGGGGTGCCGCGGTCCTGTTGTGCTTTGATAGCCAGGATGGTAAGAAGTCTAGAAAATACAGCATATAAAGATCGATTGTAGGAAGTGGGAATGTTTAGCCTGGAGAAAAGAAGATTTGAGAGGGAGGTCATGATAGCTTGTGTTCAAGTATCTGAAGGAGAAAGGGATTAAGCTTTTTCTACTTAACCCCAGAAGATATGACTAGAAACAATGGGTAGAAGTTTTGGAGATACATTTCAGTTGATGGAAAGAAAGACTTCCTAAGGATTGCAGCTGTCTAAAAGCAGGACCAACAGGAGGAGATCACCCCCCATCACCAGAGATCAAGGATAAGCTACATGACCACTTTTTAGATGGAGACCTGCTGAGTCTCTTACAACTCTGAGGTCCGATGAAATCTTTGATTTGTCAGGCCAGAGTATGTTATCACATGCTTATTAGGAGTACAGAGAAAGAAAAAGTGGTTCTTGTTTTCCAAGAGGTTATATACTTTAGCAAGAATGATGACATACCCAAAACAACTAGAGAACTCCGCTGTTATACAACTCAAGTACTGAGGAGGGAAAGACCATTGCAAGCTATGACTTTATGTCAGGATTTATTGCTAGGGTAAAAAAAAAACCTAGTGTCCCCTCAGTTTACAGGTGAAGAAAATAAGGAAGAGAGAGGTTGAATAAATTGACCAAAGTCACACAGATAAACCAGGTCCTTGGATTCAAAATCCAGTTATCTGTCCATTATACCCTATTGTCTTAAGAGGAAAGGCATCATTAGCAAAGGAGAATTTGAGTTGGACCTTGAAAAAGTAGAGGGTATGAATTTGGGGGAGAAGTTGAGAGACGATGCTGGGGATGGGATAAGTAACAGCAAAGAGGGAGCGGAAAAATGAAGTGTGGACAAGGGAAAGTAATAAAATTGGCCTGACTAGTATAGAAGGAAATAATTCATTGTTCTAAATAATCTAAGAGGATGGAAGAGATTGAGCAATGAGCACTTTTCAAGGATGACTCAAACTTCTATTGAAAGCTAGAGCTGACTTTCATCATTTGATATAGTCATATAAAAAAGCTCCAAATCACTAATAATTACAGAAATGCAAATTAAGGCAACTCCCCCTCATACCTATCAGACTGGTAAAGTTGAGCCAAAAAGGGAAAATTGCAAATGTTGGAGGGGGGATGGGTAAACAAGTATATTAATGAACTGTCGGTGGACCTTTAGATTAATCCAGCCCTTCAAAAATGTAGTTTGGTGTGATAGACTTAGCTCTTCCCAGCTGTGCAATGATCCAAGATAATTCCAGAGAACTCATGATGGAAAATGTTCTCCACATCCAGGAAAATCGAATTGTGGATTCTGAATGAAGATTGAACCATACTATTTCTACTTTTGTTTTTGTTTTTACTTTTTTAAGTATTTCCCCTTTTGTTCTGATTCTTCTTTCACAACATAACTAATGCAGAAATACGTTTAATGCAATTGTACATATATAACTTGTATCAGATTACTTTCTGTCTTGGGGAGGGGAGAGGGAAAGGAAGGAGGGAGAAAAATTTGGACCTAAAAATCTTATGAAAACAAATGTTGAAAACTATCTTTACATGTAACTGGAAAATAATAAAATGTTTTTATGATAAAAAAATGTAGTTTGGAAATAAGCCCCAAGAGTCACTAAACTGTGAATTTTCTCTAACCAATTTTACCACTATACTCCAAAGAGATAGAAGAAAGAGGAAAAGATTCTGTAAGCACAAAAATATTCACAGCAACTCTTTTTGCAGGGGCAAAGAACAGGAAACTAAGGGAATTCCTATTCATTAGCAAAAAATATGGTATATAGATGGAACAATACCACGGTGGCATAAGAAATGACAAAAGGGATGGTTTTAGAGAAGACTGGGAAGACCTGAATAGACTGATGTAGAATGAGGTGAGCAAAAGCCAGAGACGAACCTATACTTATAGCATCAACACTGTAAAAATTACCAAAATGTAAATGCTTAGGAACTCTGCTGAATTTCAATAATCAATCATGATTCCAGAGAAGTGGTGATGAAACAATCTACTCACCTTTTGACAGAAAGTAATGGATTAATATAAGGATGAGACAGAGAATTTCTGTTTTGGGGGGATTTTTCTTTTGCCTAACTATCCTTATGTATAAGAAGGGTGTTATTTTATTTTTATTTCCTGCAGAACAGGGGGATGGGAGGGAGGGAAAGTAATGCTCAACAAGGGAAAAACAAACAAAATTGCATCTTAAAAGAAAAAACCCTATACTATCAATTGGCCTGGAATCGTACAGCAACCGAGAAGAGACTTCCTTCCATCCAGCAGAACTCACTGAAATTCTAGTACTCTTTATTGATTAGTGGAAGGCACCTATCATACATTGTTCATCAGTAATAGAGTGAGATCCTCATGGTTAAATTGCCTAATACAAATTTACCTCCCTTTAATCTTGTTGAAGATTTTCTATCAATATTCTGGAAATTTCTGCCGACTGTGAGAGTATCAACAGAAGTTATTGAAGCAGAAAGGTACAGCAGAACAAGGAAATAGCAGATCTAGAATCAAATAGTTTGGGTTCAAGTCCTGCCACTTCCAAGTCCCACATACTTCCATGGTGTAAGTCATTGCTTACATTCTATTTAACAATAGATAATGGTCATCTGAAACCATCTCTTCATTTGCTAGTTGAGGAAACTAGATACAGAGAAACTAAGATCACATAGCTAGTGTGTGGCAAGGGCAAAATTCAAACAGAGGTCTAAATATAAGTCCTTTAAGAGTAGGGGCAATTTCTTCTTTCTTTCTTTCTTTCTTTCTTTCTTTCTTTCTTTCTTTCTTTCTTTCTTTCTTTCTTTCTTTCTTTCTTCTCTCACTTCTGGAAAGCTAGTCCTTCCTTCTTTCCTTCCTTCCTTCCTTCCTTCCTTCCTTTCTTTCTTTCCATCTGTCTGTCCATCTTTCTGTCTTCCTCCCTCCCTCCCTTCCTTACTCCTCTCTCCGTCCCTTCCTCTCTCCTTCCCTCCCTCCCTTCTTTCCTTCCTTCCTTCCTTCTTTTGCCTTTTGATCCCTAGCACTTTTTATAACACTTGGCACATAGTAGGCACTTAATAAATGCTTGCTGGTTGATTCTGATTAAAATTCCAGAGTTCCTTCCATTACATAGGCCAACATCTGTACTCTGGCATGTAGGAAGACATGCAAGTAGGGAAATAAAAAGGAACCATTTTCAAAGTCAACACAGCACTGAAACCTGAAAAATCAAGATTACATAGGGAAGCTGCATCTAGCCAAAGATTTTTCCAATTGTTTATTTTATTTGTGTGTAAGGTATTTTGTAATTGTGTTCATAGTCCCTGGGTTTGTCTTGGCAGTTGGACTCCCAGATATTTTATATTGTCTACAGTTATTTTAAATGGAATTTCTCTATCTCTTGCTGCTGGGCTTTGTTGGTCATATACAGAAATGCTGATGATTTAGGTTGGTTTATTTTATATCCTGCAACTTTGCTAAAGTTGTTCATTGTTTCAAGCAGTTTTTAGTTGATTCTCTAGGATTCTCTACGTATACCATCATATCATCTGCAGAGAGTGATAGTTTTGTTTCCTCCTTCTTCTAATTCCAATTTCTTTTTCTTCTTTTCTTGCTTAAGCTAACATTTCTAGGAAAATATTCAATAATAGAGGTAATAATGGACATCCCTGTTTCACCCCTGATCTTACTGGGAAAGCCTCTAACTTATCCCCATCACATATAGCACTTTCAGTCAAAGAATTCATTCATTCATTCGTTCATTTGTTCATTTGTTTGTTTGTGGAGCAATGAGGGTCAAGTAACTTGCTCAGGGTCACACAGCTAGTAAGTGTCAAGTGTCTGAGGTCGTATTTGAACTCAGGTCCTCCTGAATCCAGGGCCAGTGCTTTATCCACTGTGCCACCTAGCTGCCCCTAGTCAAAGATTTTTAATGGCAAGACAGGACTAAAATCTGCCTCCAAATTCTACTATCAACCAATGTATTGAAAAGAAAAGAAAAACCACAAAAATTAAGAAAATCAGCATGTCTTTAGGATGCTTTCAGACTTTTCATCATTAGCAAGACAACAAGCTAAAAACTTAACAAAACATCTACAAAGCATTGTAGTGCTCAACCTATATTGTGTTCTGCTATTCTATCTATATGTGGCAGGGAAGGAAGACTTGGCCTCACCCTGGTCATTGTATCCAGTTTCATGAGCCATGGCATCAGCATTAGCAACAAGCAACACTAAGGATCAAACACAAAGCCAGACTAACCAGCAATGAGATCCTGAAATGGAATCAGTCCCTTAGCATTGAAGATATGATAGCTGCAGCTCAGCTCTGTTGGTTGGAGCTCAGGAAGATGATGGATGAAAGAATGTTTGAGCAGCAATTGTGTGCTGAGCCCAGACATGGGCGGAGAGGCACTTTAAATTCAGACCAAAGCAACAGAGGTGGATGGAAATAGGTTGGAGAAAGCCAAGAAATAGCAGCACATGAACTGACATAATACACAGTAATCAGAGATTTTGAGCAAGGGTGTCAGGTGGCCTGTGAGCAGACAGAGCTCTGCCCGTGCCAGACCCTGAAAACAGCAAACAGAGACCCAGCCAGAGGACAGTGGATACAGACTGCTAGACATGCATTTGTCCTTTTACCCACACATAAATAGCAACATGATCAATGGCTCAAACTATTCTCGGTCCTTCTTTTATATCCTGCTCTCCACCCCAACCCTCTCTGTGTCTTTGCTTACACAGTCCCCCCATGCTTTGAGCACTAACCTTTCCCCAACCCATACATACCCAGCTAGAGGCATCCATGTGTCACAATGGGTAAGGAGGCTGGATTTGGAGTCTGGGAGACCTGAGTTCATATGCTACCTCAGTGCTTACTAGTTGTGCAACCTTGGGCCAATAGCTTAACTCTCTCAGCCTCAGTTTCCTGATCTGGAAAGTGGGAATAATAATAGTACTTATCTCACAGGGTTGTTGTGAGGATCCAATGAGATGGATTCTTTCAAGGGCACTAGGTGGTGCAGTAGATAGAGTGCTGGGTCTGGAGTCAGGAAGACTCTTCTTCCGGAGTTCAAATCAAACCTCAGTTACTTAACTAGCTGTGTAGCCCTGGGCAAGTCACTTAACTCTGTTTACCTCAGTTCCTCAAATGTAAAATGAGCTGAAGAAGAAAATGTGGCAAACCACCTCAAATGGGGTCACAAAGAGTCAGACATGACTGAAAAACAACTGAACAACAACAATGATGACAACAACAATAACATTTCTTCAAGGCTAAACGCAAATACCAGCTCTCCTGTGACATCTTCCTTTGATGGCCTCCTTCAAAATTGATCTCCTCCTCAGAGTTCTCAGGACATTTTGCCTGGCTTTCTTTGAGGTCTGCAGCAAAGGGTCTTAACCTTTTGTTTTTGCCATGGACACCTTTGGCAGTCTGATGAAGCTTCTCAGGATAATACTATGTATGTATGTATGTATGTATGTATGTATGTATGTATGTATGTATGTATGTATGTGTGTGTGTGTGTGTATTGTGTAAGTGTGTGTTTTAAGTTCAGGGACCCCAGTTCTGTGTGTGTGTGCATATGTATGTAAATATGTATACAATAAATCCATAGGATGACAAAAAGCAATCTTATTGAAATCCATTTATCAGAATATAAAAGAACAAGATTACAGACTCCTCAATTTAAAGACCCCTATTATAGGTCATGCTGTGTCCCATCATTTATTGCACTTTATGTGTGTATGTGTGTATGTGTGTATACATACCCTTTTTCATTAGAGTGTAAGGTCATGAGGGACTATCTCATTGGTCATTTTTGCACCCCTAGTGCCTAGAAGAATGGATACTAGGAGAAGGGAGGAGGGAGCAGGGAAGAGGAGGACTGGACTTGTGATCTCATGAGTGTAGGGAACTTCTGATAAGGACACTTGTTTTAACAAGGCAGATTTCCAACTTCTCTGCCAGTTGTACAGATGGGGGTTGGGGAATGACTGAGAGTTTAAATGACTTGATTGACTTAATCAGCCACTCTGTGTCAGAAACAGGACTTGAACTCATGTCTTCCTGACTTTAGGATCAGCTATTCACTAAACTAAGCTGCTACTCACTTTTCACAGTCAAGGCTTAACACATTTCGAGTTACAATGGATACACATCGATGGGGGCAACTTGCCGATTCAGTGGTGAGAACACTGGGTTGGAATCAGGAAAATCTGAATTCAAAACCTGCTTCATACACTAACTAGTAGCGTTACCCTTCCAAGGTACTTAACTATTCTCAGCCTCAGTTTCCTTCTCTGTAAAATGGGGATAATAAGAGCACCTACCTTCGAGGGCTGCAGTGAGGACAAATGAGGAAAAGCTCTTTACAAACCTTAAAGTGCTATTATAAATGCTAACTATGATGCTGACAATGATGAAGATGAAAAAGAAGGAGGAGAAGGAGAAGAAGGAGGAGGAGGAGGAGAAGAAGGAGAAGAAATGTCCTAAACTTTTCTATAAGAGAAGAACAGCAATCTTCCATAAGAGGGACGTCAATGTGAGAACTCTTCTTCTTCTTCTTGTATAAGATGTGTTGGCCGTTAGGCAAGAGATGCCAAGGAGGTCCTCAAAAGCATCTGTGCCACACATTCAATCATCTGATTTAGGGCTTCTTAACATTTGGGGACCATTGGGCCTTTAGTAGTTTGGTGAAACCTACGAACCTATTCTCAGGATGTTTCTAAATTCATAAAATAGAAAGTATAGAATTGCAAAGAGATAAATTGTATTGAATCACAGTTATCAAAGTGCTTTTTTAAGTTCAGGGACCCTAAGTCAAGGGCCCATTATAGAGGTTCAAAGATAAATACTCTCAACAGGTTTAGCCTTTAAGGTCGTTCCCCTGGTCCATCTGGGCTGGATGTTGATTGGATATCTAAAGGGGAGAGTAACTGAGTAACTGGAGGGAAGGAAGCTTTGGATCCAGTTCACAGCTGGGCAGAGGGAAGGCCCTGAGGAAAAACAGTAGAAAGACTTTTTATGGGACAAGAAAGGGGCTCAAAAGGGGAGGTGGAAGGGGATCAAAGAAAAGACTGCCCTTGCAGGCTTGATGAGTGGTCAGCCAGAGCCTGGCAAGATTGATATGCCCCTAAAATCCTCTTGCAATGACAATGGGTATTCTGATATTCATTAAGAAGTGGAGTTAACTGCATTCATTCAGGCTTCTCGTAAGCATTTTTTAAGGTAATAGGGAATGTCAGCCGCATTGAAATCCTACTTCAAAACCATAATGTGGTTTCCATAGTGTGCAAGAGTCCCCTGGGGGCTCAGCGGCTATGCCAGCAAGAGTACAGGCCGTGGCTGGTTCCACCGAGGTAGGAAGGCTCCAAGCACAGTCCCTGCAATAGATGTGTATCTTTGTCCCTTAAGTACTCGGCTTCCAAGTTCAGAGAAGCTCTTCCAGGTGCTGGGTTTTTGCTTGTTTTTTGGTCCACATTAACTGGATAAAAACAACCTACTCAAGCAATGCAGACTCGTGTTTTGCATGAATAGAGAAACACCTAGATGTTTGAGATATTGAACAAAAGTCTAGATGTACAGATGCAACATTCTGCCTGATTTTCCCTCACTTGAGAGGACAGGATCTGATGTCAGAGAGTGTGAGTTCAGATCCTGACTCTCCCACTTACCATCTGTGTGAACAACTCACTACTTCTTTGGGCCTCAGTTTCTTTATTGAGATAATGAGGTGGCATCCAGACAGGGGGCTGGGCTTAGAGTTTGGAAAACCTGAATTCAGATCCTTTGTCACATAATAGTCATATTGCCCTGGGCACATCAGTTAAACTCTCTGTGCCTCAGTTTCCTTTTCATTAAAATAGGGAGAATAATACCACCTATTTCACAAGGTTTGCTGAGGAGCAAATGATATAACATATGTAAAACTCCTTACAAACCTAAGAAGGCTCTCTCTGTCTTGGTGTGTGTCTCTGTCTGTCTCTGTCTCTGTCTGTCTCTCTGCCTCTCTCTGTGTCTCTGTCTGGCTCTTTGATTTTCTGCCTCCCTCCCTCCCTCTTTCTCTCTCTCTTCTGTGTGTGTGTCTATATGTTTCTCTCTCCTCCCCACTCTGTTTTTCTCCTTTTCTCCTCTCTCTGTATAAATGAAAATACCTATTTATGCATATATATGTATATATTCTAAGTATTATTAGTTGTAAAAATAAAAATAAAAAGGGTGATGAACCAGATAAATCCTGAAGTCTCTTCCAGTTCTAAAGCCATGGCCCTAGTGTTTTGATAGCTATATCCACCCAATCTTTTTTTTGTGTGTGTGAGGCAGTTGGGGTTAAGTGACTTGCCCAGGGTCACACAGCTAGTAAGTGTTAAGTGTCTGAGGCTGGATTTGAACTCAGGTCCTCCTGACTCCAGGGCCGGTGCTCTTTCCACTGCGCCACCTAGCTGCCCCTATATCCACCCAATCTTGAAGCAAAGAAAGCCTTTCCCCTTCCTTCCATCCCCAATTCTGCCCTGACTATAATGGCTCTCCATCTATCTATAGCCTCCCGGATCCAGGTCACAAAGGACTGAGAGATATTGCTTTGGAAGCAGTCACAGCAATCACTGAGTTTAAACTGGTCATGACTAAGAGAAGGATGCACAGGGCAGGGGAAAGCAGGACCTTCTTCTTATGTGTTGAGCTATGGAGGGACCTTGGGATCATTCTGCCATACCTTGACAACATTTCTCTCTTTGCCATAGATGGGAAGGGTGGAAATGAGACTGCTTGGCCAAAAAAACAAGCCACCCCAAGCTCCAGCAGGAGCAGATGTTCTCCTAACGTGAATAACTTGAGCACCAAACCTTCTTTGTAACATGCCTGAAACTGCTGGTTGCACGATATGTATGTCTTCCATTGTAAGCAGATGTGCATCATAGAACTATTAGTAATGAGCTGCCAAGTCAGCTTGCCTGACATTATTTTATAGAATAATCTTTGTGGTTTCTGCTCCCTTGGCACATTAGTTATTCCTGATCCTATAACAAATAACTTTCCCCATCTTCTCATTATTTACTCTTTTGTCTGCATTTAGAGCTAGCTCCTCTCTCTCTCTCTCTCTCTCTCTCTCTCTCTCTCTCTCTCTCTCTCTCTCTCTCCCTCCTCTCTTTTTAATTTTTTCTTTATGTACAACTTCAGTTTTTTCTGACATCCCATTGTATTTAGTCACATTTACCCATGAACTTGATAATGATAATTATTATGATCATAATTCACATCCATAAAGCACTTTACATTTAGCAGAGCTTTCAACTATAATTTAAGATACTTATTTCTTGCAGAAATTTTGTGAGATTCATCAATGTTATTTTTTCTAACCTCGATTTTGCAGATGAAGAAATCAAATCTGTAGAGACTGAGAAATGTAACTGAGGTATTTTTTTTTTCAGAACCAAATCAGAAAGCACGACACCAAGTTTCTAAAAAAATCCTCGTGCAACTAAAGGATAATTTTAGCTCTTTAAAATTTTTGGAAACAGAAAATCTAAGTTGAACTCTTGATTCTGCAACTTACAAACTGCATGACCCATGGCTTAAACTCACCGAGCCTCAGTTTCCTCATCAGTAAAATGGGGGTAATAATAATATGTTGCATTATCTACATCACAGGGTTATTTCTATCTAGTAAATCACTTTGTAAAATCTAAAGTCCTAGATAAATGAATTAGCATCATTTTTTCATTTACTAGAAATATTTAATATAATCATAAATCATAATTTAGAGATCATCTAATCCAACCAATTCATATTAAACAAATGAGGAAACAGATCCCCATCAAGTGTTAATTTTATTATACCACACTGCCATATTCACTTTTTCTCATTTGTCCTTTTATGTACATTAGGCAATGTGATCTTATTGATAATATAGCCAATTTTAACATGTACATAAAAATGTGTTTATCACATCCCTTATGAATTGATATGTCTCTGCTGCACTCCTACAAGGCAAGTCTAAGTATCCCATGGTTGACCTCACCTGTGCTACAGGTGTATTTCCCTCATTACGTACAATCCTTCCAATAGTAGGAGCTAGACAAATGTGGTTTTGTTTGTTTGTTTTGTGTTTTTTTTTGCAGGGCAATGAGGGATAAGTGACTTGCCCAGGGTCATGCAGCTAGAAAGTCTCAAGTGTCTGAGGCTGGATTTGAACTTAGGTCCTACTGAATCCAGGTCCTGTGCTTTATCCACTGCGCCACCTAGTTGCCCCCTAGACAAATAGATTCAATCCAGCTATTAAAAGCAAGAGCAAGAAGAAAGTACTTGAAAACACCAGTGAATCTAGGATGTCACTAATTGCATGTTCTTTTCAGTGATTCAGATCATAATCCATCCATCTTTGTCTGCCGAGGTTGTGTGATTCTTGTCCATGTCCTACTGTGAATGTACCACAAGGGACCCACTCAACATGTTGGAGGCCTTCCATTAGTCCTCTTGGCATCACATGGATGCCAATGGGGGACACAGAATATTTATCCTTTATCCCTCATTCTTTTTTTTCGTTTGTTTGGTTTTTTTGTGGGGCAATGAGGGTGAAGTGACTTGCCCAAGGTCACACAGCTAGTGTCATGTGTCTGAGGCTGGATTTGAACTCAGGTCCTCCTGAATCCAGGGCTGGTGCTTTTTTCACTGCGCCACCTAGCTGTCCCCCTTATCCCTCGTTCTTGCCATATGCCCATACCATCTTTTTCAATCACATTTAACTAATAAACTCTCTTACAGTGCCTTTCCCATGCAATTCAATTTTTGAAACATATTGCAACCTGTTTACATCCACCACATGCCTCACCATCACACTCCAGGTGACCCTTGACTTCAATTCTTTGGAGAATGTTTCATTCCATGTCTTGTAGACATACCATGTCGCCAGAAGATTATCCTGTTAAAAATATAGGCCTCTGTTTCAAGGACAAACATGGGGTCACCAAAATAACTTTGTTATTTCCCAAACAATCTAGTACACTCTCTTCTATTTAAATCTGATGTAAGCTTTGTCCATTTGTAGGATCCACCCAAGATATGCCTATGCCTATGTTTGTGTACTCTTAACTCCATTGGTATTATTTTTCCCTTTGCATTTACAATATAGGATGGTACTATTTTCATCAGCTGCTAGAAATTTCATTGTGATCTAATTTTTACTTCCCATGTTATCACCATATCTATTTAGAGTATAATTGAGTTAAGGATTATGGGGTTTGGGGGGGGGTTAATCATAAAAGTATTTTATTATTTTCTAGTTACATGTAGAGATGGTTTTCAACATTTGTTTTTATCAGATTTTTAGTCCCAAATTTTTCTCCCTCCCTGCCCTCTATCCCCCTCCCCAAGACAGCAAGCAATCTGATATATGTTATATATGTACAATCACATTAAACATATTTCTTCATTATTCATGCTGTGAAAGAAGAATCAGAGCAAAAGGGAAAAACCTCAAAAAAATTGAAATAGTATGATTCAATCTACATCTAGATTCCACAGTTCTTTTTTTCTGGATTTGGAGAGCATTTTCCATCATGAGTCCTTTGGAATGATCTTGGACCACTGCATTTCTGAGAAGAGTCAAGTCTATCAAAGTTGATCAAAACACAATGTTGTTGATACTGTGTATAATGTTCTCCTGGTTCTGCTCATCTCACTTAGCATCAGTTCACATAAGTCTTTCCAGGTTTCTCTGAAATCTGCCTGCTCATCGTTTCTTACAGCACAATAGTCTTCCATTACATTCATATACCACAACTTGTTCATCCATTCCCCAATTGATGGGCAAAGGATTATCTTTTAAAGGAGTTAGATGAGGTTTAAGGATTGCCCTAACCTTTCTATTCCTAAACATTCCACTCATTCTCTTTATAATTGCGATCAAAAAGTTTTGGGGAAGATTATTTCTAGTCTATTTGAAGGAAAATTGTGATATCTGCATTCAAAGAGATAAAATCACTTTGATAGTGTTATTTATATAAGCACATATATTTGTATAGACACACATGCACACATGTATACATACACATAACTATGTATGTGTGTATGTATATATGTATACACATGTATAGGTATATACATATGCATATGTTATTATATGTAGGTATAGGTATATCTTAGGCAGGCAATGCAGATGGAGAGAGAGAAAGAATGATTAGATAAATAGATAGATGATAGACAGACAGGTACATGCATACCTGGATACATACATAGATACATAGATATACATATATGTAAATTCAGAGAGATACATATGAGGGAACAGGGTTTTCTTGATATTATAATCAATTATATCTCTCAGATATGGTAAGATTTTTTTTTGTCCTATTCCATGTGAATTTATCTCTTTCTACAACGCTACTAGTCATTTAACAAGGCATTCTATTTATTACAAGAGTATTATCATCAGGGCTACAAATACATTTCTGTTATATTAAGTTATTATTTGTGTACATATAAGTACAATACTTATAAATGAGCTCAATAGGTTGTCCATCTCATTGCTTTGATCTGGAGAACAAAGGGTAAAAAGTATGGGATTAAAAATGAGATTTCCCTCAGAAAGTCATCATAACATAGAGCATAAATAGAAACAGGGCCATTAATCTGTGTATAAAGATCCCTGCAGTCCACATATTCATTTAGTTTTAAAATATAATATTCTCTATGTTGTACTGTATTTTTATTTATTTTGTTAAATATTTCCCAATTACATATTTTTGAGGCAATTGGGGTTATATGACTTACCCAGGGTCACACAGCTAGTAAGTGTCAAGTGTCTGAAGCCAGATTTGAACTCAGGTACTCCTGACTCCAGGGCTGGTGCTCTATCCACTTCACCACCTCACTGTCCCCCCCAATTACATTTTAATCTGGTTTGTGTCCCATTCAGGAGTGTTGTGAGCTATACATTTGATACTTCTGGCATAGACAGAAAAAAGCGAAATGGAAATGGACTTGGAGGGCCTCAATTATAGACCTTGTCTCTGCCATTCATGAGCTAATTGACCCTGGGAAACATCATACTACCTATCTATAGGATTCAGTTTTCGGCACAAGTGGAGATGAAGGATTGGACTTGCTGCTTCACCCCTTATAGTCCCTTTCAGTTCTAAGATTGGTATCATTGCTCTAAGGGTTAATTTAGGCTTCTTAGATTAATGGACAAAGACTTGTCCATTAAGCCATCTCTGGTAATGCCAAAAATCTACTGAGGGCAATAAACGCTAAGTCCATTCAAGGAACTAAGTATTTATTATTGACTTCACTAAACTTGCCCTTCACATGACTCAAAAGAGGGAAATCTCAGGCCTTGAACATCATTATGTTTTACAAAATCATTGGAGGGAGGTGAGCCAACTAGGTAGGAAACAACTAGATAATAATGCATGATAATCTGTCCTCACATCGTAGGCTGGGCAATAAAGCTCCGTGTCTGTATCCTTCAACAAGAACTGACGAGTTTTACAAGAGAACTGAACAGGATACTCATCTAAAAGTACACAAACTAAATTTTCTAACTGAGCAAACAGAGAATTCTCCTCTGCAATTGGATTAAACAAGCAATGGGATGCCTGCAAATGATTGCAGAGTTGTCTCTGTATTGTCCAAATTTCTCTGTAGAATGTCTGGGCCATAATTTCTTATCTTGGCTCTGCTATAGGATTTCAGGCCAGCTCTGGAAAGTTTCTTCATCAGAAAATAAGAACATGAAGAAAACTACTAACCAATCACAGGTGATTGGGAAGAGAGAGGGGAATTTTTAAAAAATGATATAGCTTTTAACAAGGAGAGCCCGTTAAAACTGTTTTGTTCACAATGTTAGTAACAATCTGGACATATGAAAGAAGACACTATCTGCATCCAGAAAAAGAAATTATAAAGAAATGTATGGAATGATTTTACATATATATGTATACACACTAATTTGTGTCTAATGATATTCATCTCTAGGGCATGGGGGAAGGGAAAAAAAGAAATTTACATGATAAATTTATTATATATTTAAAAGGAATGAGTTGGACATAATAGTTTTGCAGTTTCTTGTGCAATCATCTTTTAAATTATACTATGTCATGGAAATGCTTGTTTTATTCCATAAATGAAAAATAAAATAAATAAAAATAAAAAACGGTAAGTCCATGAGTAGGTGGAATTAAATGCAATTGTGTTTGAGGAACAAGTGTCCAGTTTTCAAAAACAACAATAGCAAAGATGGACTCTACATCTTTCCCAGACACTGGGGTATTCTAGTGTGGCCTGACCAGCCAAACTAGTTGTGTTCAAATATACAAAAATCACAACAGCTTAGTCTTACCCAAGGTTCAAAATCTTGCAGGATAGTCATCATGCCAGAAAGTAGAGCAAGCATCACAAATCTTTTGCAAGTTTGGCTATGACATTTTATCTGTTCTTGATTTTAATCTGTGTGGCTTTGCTGTATGCATTCCCTCCTAATATCACCTCATGCTCCTGGAGTGAGACTCAGGCATCCAGTCTATTAGGGGAGACATCATGTGCAAAGAAAGGGCAATCTTTTGTGTTTTCACTGATATAAACAAACATCATCTGGTGCTCTGAAAGCCACAGAAAGGAAGTGAGAATGCTCACCATGTTTCTCTCTGATATATTTGCATGTACACATTTGGATGGTCTTTCAACAGAGCTCAATTCATGCAGTGTGATAATAGCAGCCTATGTGTGGCTTACCCTGGTCCCTGTTGATTAATTTTTTGATTGACATTTGTGTGAGTTTGCTATTTGGGAATTCAATTAATTATTTAATTAGCTAGCATTTCATTATCCCTGTCTTATAGCAAAAGGTCAGCACAACAGAAAAAAAAATTTTTTTAAACATTATTTGATGTTAGTGGTTAATATAGAACTCCAGGACTGTTGATGTCAGCTTGCTGCTCCAGCTGAAATAGCAAGACACTTGGTTTTGTTTTTTTTTAGTGAGGCAATTGGGGTTAATGACTTGGATTATTGACTTGCCCAGGGTCACACAGCTAGTAAGTGTTAAGTGTCTGAGGCTGGATTTGAGCTCAGGTACTCCTGACTCCAGGGCCAGTGCTCTATCCACTGCGCCACCTAGCTGCCCCTAAGACACTTGGGAAAGAGAAAGGAGTCAGCATGTGCCAAAGCAGCACCACCGTGGCTTTAACCATCATCTCCCCACAAGCCCTAATGGAGACAGCCCAGAACTCTGAGACTAAGAACCATAGTGGTGCCCACCATCCATCCGCAGCTCCACAGCCATCACTGAGGGGAGAAGACATTACGGAGGAGGGGCCCAAATTCCTTATCACAATCAGCAACAACTACAGCCCAGCTGCCAACAGGTAGATAGGCACAGGGGACTGGCACCTAGTCCTTCTTCCAATCCCAGTATTCACAGCCAACATCTCCTATGAAGGAGTCATCCATCCCTTCCAACTGCTATCCACAGAGCAGGCAAACCAGAGGCAGGAGGCAGCCTGTGCTGTCCCTCAGTATCTGATGCCAATGTACTTTTCACACTACTCTCCACAAAAATGTCTCCAAATCTATCTTCTCTCTGGGAGAGAGACCATGGCGGGAGCTGGCCCATGCTGGCTTCCAAGGTCTGGTTGTTAAACTTCTAGTAAACACCCACACTTTGGAATTTGGCGAATACTACAAATAAGCACTGGATTCATTATTTTGTTGACTGTCTAGAATTAAGAAAGTGAAGGTGAAAAGGTTAATAATGAAGATTAAACTTAAAATGTGTCATGCGCACTTTTCCCAGAGATCCACTTCTTAAGCATTTACCAATAACCCCCTGACACCTCCAATGTCTCTAAACCCAGGGATATTATATATACTTCACTTTTCTTTGTACTACTGGTGCTTAGATTATAGTAAGTGTTTAATATTTGTTGACTGAATGACTGATCCTTCTCACTTGAAACTACTTCTGCTACTTAAGGATCTGCAAATAGAGAAGAGAACAAATGACTCAGGTCAGGGAAAGGAGAACAAGGAAACCCAGGGTGCCTTAGGGGTGTGTGTGTGTGTGTGTGTGTGTCTGTCTGTCTGTCTGTCTGTGTGTCTGTCTCTGTGTGTGTGTCTGTGTGTGGGGGGTGGTACAAACAATTCAGGCTTTTGAAGATTAGATTTAGAATACTTTTAATATATAATAGTATCAATGTAAGACAAAGATTAAAACCATAAATGGTGTCAGGGAAAACTTGGAACATTGATTTAAATTCTGGAGAAACAGCAAAGCTAATATGATTAAACTTAATAGGAATAAATCTATTCAAAATATCATGTACTGAATTGGGGAACAATAGAAAACACTTTTTAAGTAAAAGGTAGGATTATAGTGAACTGCAAGCTTGAAACATGGTAGCCAAGAAGGAAGGAAGGAAGGAAGGGAGGGAGGGAGGGAGGGAGGGAGGGAGGGAGAGAGGGAGAAAAATGTGACCTTAGACCAAAGAAATAGTCTTCTTGCACATTCCCCTTATTAGAACACATCCAGAGGGCTATTTTCAGTTCTAGTGACAACATGATGAGAAAGATGAACAGGATAGTGAGGAGACTGGAAACAAGAGGATTGATTGAAGAAACCAGGAATATTTGGCATGAATAAGAAAAGACTCATGGGGTGGGAAGGACCGTATGATAGTTGTCTTCAAATATGTGCTGAATTATCATATGGAAAAGGCATTTATTCTACCAAGTCCCAAAGGACAGCCAAGGAACAATGGATGGAAGTTACAGAGAGGCAAATTGTAGTTCAATAGATGGAAAAACTTCCTAACAATTAAGGCTGTCCAAAAGTGAAATGGGATGTCTC
Organism: Dromiciops gliroides; assembly: GCF_019393635.1. NCBI lineage: Eukaryota > Metazoa > Chordata > Mammalia > Microbiotheria > Microbiotheriidae > Dromiciops > Dromiciops gliroides. Next base: position 211,875,928 of record NC_057866.1, on the reverse strand, counting down.
AGAAAGTAATGAGCTCCCCATCCCTGGAGATTTGCAAATAGAGGCTTAATGAGATCTTTTCAGGGATGTCATAGAAGATATTATTGGTCAAATTGTCCTAAATGGTTCCTTCCAACTCTGCTATACTCTGATACTGTGATTTGAAGAGAGGAGAGAACTACAAAAATTAAGCTTGAGTGTTGTAAAAGCGATATCAATGCCAGTCTTTTTTTAAAAAAGAATGTTTATCATTCATGCCTAATTAGCATGCAGCAGAGTGATAGTTGTACACACCATTCAATATGTGAAAGATTAACTTGGGCAAGTTTTATTTGATTGTAACATGTGCCCAATCACATGTGCTCAGATTTCATCATCTATTGCTCTTGGAGCAAGATGGTCTATTCCTAAAGCATGGCTGTCTGCTCACAACTTAAAAAGATTAAAAAGAATGCTGCTGGTGACTAGAACATATTTCTGTCTGTGAGATTAAATCTGACAGGAATATTAGAGAGGGGTTTTGCTTTCTAAAGGGCTCATCCAATAAACATAATTAGGCTAATGAAATAAAGATGAAAACCAATGCTGGTGGAAGTTATCATTTGCAATTCCCTCCTTTGAGCTTGAGAGGCCAACAAACTCAACAGTTCACCACAGAAGGGAAAGAATCTTCTCTCAGCTACCCTCTTGTCAACCCCACAGCATTTTCCAGAAACTTACAGGGCAATCCCCGGAAGCCATGCCCTTAGCTGCATGGCTTACCTGTCCAACAGTTCTTCATTTGCACCTGGAACATGCCTTAACAACCACTGTTACAGAATGGCAAACAAAATATTTGACTTAGGAAAAATGAGTCTTATGGTTGTCGTAATAATGAAGAAACAAGCACATTCACTGATGTATAAAAATTGAGTGGAGAAGAATTCAAAAGAGGGACATACTGGGTGGGAATAAGCTATATTGCTTCCATCTCCTAAAGATGTCAGTTTAAAAGATCTCAAAGAAATTTGGTGGGAGGACATAAGACTTCAGATTAGGATGAACAGAATCTTTCTTTAGATAGCTCAGATCCCATCCCATCACTTCTCAAAAACCTTTGATGGGGCAGCTAGGTGGCGCAGTGGATAAAGCACCAGCCCTGGAGTCAGGAGGACATGAATTCAAATCCAGCCTCAGACACTTGACACTTACTAGCTGTGTGACCCTGGGCAAGGCACTTAACCCTCATTGCCCTGAAAATTTTTTAATTAAAAAAAAAAACAACTTTGATGAATCAGTCCTCATCGCCTGCCAAATAAAGCTCAGACTCATCATTTAATAACAGCCAGCATTTGTGTTGTTCTTGAAGATTTGCATAGCACTTTGCAGAGATTGTCTCAGTTCATCCTCCCAACCATCCTGTGAGACAGATGCTGTTGTTCCCATCTCACAGATGAGGAAACAAGCTTAGAGGTTATGTTGCCCAGGTCCAGAGTTAATAAGTTTTGAGGCAGAATTCTCAATCAGGTTTTCTAGATGTTGAGGGCCCTACCCCCTATACCACCTAGGTGCCTGGTCTCACATCTTATCCCAAATTTTCATCATGATGTGGAGCTGACTCAGAGTTTTCAAAGGCTATGAACATGAGCTCAGATAGGTTTTTCCCAGTTTTAAGTAGGAGCCCAGTGTGATAGGACCAGCATTTACTTTGCTCAGCTTCTTTATTCCTATCTGCAACATGGGTAGTTATTAGCTAAAAGCCTACCTGACTGGTCCTGGCTTCCTTACCTACCCCACCCCCAAGCCAGTGTGGACTAGGCCTAGAATGGAGCCATCTCTGGGTCTTGATTGGATCCATCTTCCCTTTTATAGTTCATGGTGATCTATAGGCATTAAAAGCCCCATTTCCATGCAACTTATATTCCTCAGACTTGGTGGATTTCAGAAACCTGTGTGAGTAACATTATCTTCACTCGATAATGAGCACAATTTCCATATGAAGATAAGTGGGACCGAGTCCAGAGAAGCTATGGGCCACTGGGTCCTTATAACAGATCTTTGCTGTGTTAGGGCAAAGCAAATTTCCTTTTGTTAAGTGTTAGGTGACTTGGGAGTGCCTCATTTCATCCCAACACTGAACCTGAACTAAGAGAGGGTTGAAGTTAGAGCCATGTCTTCAATACCCAGCAATGAACTGTGCAATGGACTACATCTTCCAAGGGGCAACCTATTCAACTACCATATACATGTTTCTTCCCCAAATATTTGACCATCAACTGATTAATTTGGGGGGCACAGCTACTCAAAGAGGGGCCATCAATGATACGAACTCTATACCAATGAAAGATTGAAGCGTTTCAACCATCATCAAAAATGTTGGCTTTTAGACTATGGACTTTATTTCACTGCGGGGCGGGGGGAGGGGAGGTTGCACCACAGCAACTCACAAAGACCTAAGATTAGGGGGAATTTAACCTTAAGTAGTGAAGGAAGTGCCCACACAGATGTTCAAATGATATAGATGTTAAAATTGTATAGTATCTTTAAGATTTGAGATCCAACTTCCTCATATTTCAGATGAAGAACTGAGGCTAAAAGGGGTCAAAGAACTTACCCAAGCAGTAAGCATCAGAGGTAAGATTTCAACTTAGGTGCTTTGAATCCAGGGTCTACCTGCTCTCCACTGCCCAGGGCTAATTGTATAGCTTTTAATTGGTATGATCAGTGGATAACAAGCATATGACTTTACTGACGTGTAAAATCTAGAAAAAGTAGGCATTTCAAGTTTATAAATCACTTTAATTTTTTCTGAGCCTCAGTTGGCATTCCACTGAATATGTGTTTAAAACAATATTACTGACATCCAAAAGAGATTATAATTGCTGTAATAGAAACATAACATTAATGCTACCACATTGCTTTCTAAATCAGTGTGGTGTTTTTAGGGCATGTCATCCATTTGAAAATCCCTTGATATGCCTTGGCAGTACCCTTCCAGCGAATTGGAAATGTAAGCCCTGAGATTTAAAAGCATCATCACCAAGAAATCTGTCCCCCAAAATGATAAGCAGAATGAGGCAGGCAACTTGATCACAGAGAAGCTCCATTTTTCACCTCTGTTCATTGCAATTTCAGTGTTTGCCACATTTTGAGTATAGACACCACAGGCAGTAATAACTGGCTTGAATGCCTTCATGGTACAGCTGTTTGCAACAATACCTCCATTCATAACTCTCAAGAAGGGAAATGACAGCTATGAGTGCCTTGAAAGAATATACACTCCTCTTTACACTGTCCTTCAGGTTAAGTCCCAGGGTGCTCTCGACTCCACACAACAGTAGCTATAGATGAAAGCATTATGCCCAAAGTTATTACACAAGGTCATAGGGATGTCTGCAAACCCTGCCATGTTTGCTCACTGGGAAGCCCCTGTGTGTTTGATTTCAAGTCTGGAAACATTCTCTTGTCTTTTTGTGGATTTGTGCATATTCGCACAGAAAGTTAGAAATGCCATAGGCTGAACCCCGCATCAGATGGAAGACAAAAGTGTAACCTTGACCACACTAAAGCCAAGGGGTAAAAGTGGCCTCTCGAGGGGGGCAGGAGGAGTGTAGTGGGAGGAGAGGTGGAGAGGTCTTCATGTTCTGTTCAAAAGCTGCCAACCCTCTCAGAAAAGGTATACACGATGGTGGCTTACTATCACTCTTCATTCACTTAACAAATATTCCTAGAACACAAGAGAGGCATTGTGGGGTAATGGATAGAGTGCTTGACTTGGCCTCAGGAAGACTTGGCTTCATATGCTGCATCTGACTGATGCTCGTGGAATGAGTCTGGGCAAGTCCCAACCTCTGTGGACCTCAGGCAGCTCCCTAAAATTTACCTACTGAATTGTGGATGTGATGCCACCTGAGTTGATAGAGAATGTTAAAACAGGCTCATAGCAATATTCAGGCCCAGAGAGGTTCATTGACCTATTCCAGGTCAGATAGGTACCATGTAACAAGTAACTAACTTGGAATTTGAGTCCAAATCCTCCTATTCTCAGTCTAATTTTTTTTCTGACATCACTAATGCCCAACAAATAGAAAAGGGGTCACTAATCTGTACATAAGGATCCCTGGGGGCCACATATTGACTTAGTTTTAAAATGTGATATTATCTATGCTTTATTGTATTTTACTTATATTGTTAAATATTTCCCAATTACATTTTCTTTTTTGCAGGGCAATGAGGGTAAAGTGACTTGGCCAGGGTCACACAGCTAGTAAATGTCAAGTGTCTGAGGCCAGATTTGAATTCAGGTCCTCCTGACTCCAGGGCAGGTACTATATCCACTGGGCCACCTAGTTGCACCCACCCCCCCCAATTACATTTTAACCTGGTTCAGTGTTGCGGGTCAAATGTAATCAGGGACTGAGTGTTTGATAGCTCTGCACCACATCATACCAAACATGGAATTTCCCAAGGAGAAAAAAATCACATTGAGAGCTTAGTAGGTGTTTTAAACCAACATTATAGCTTTGTTGCCCTATAACTGCCTTATATTTGTATATTTTAAAACATTCAAAGTACTTTCACACTCATATTCTAAATCAGTCCTGAAATATAAGCTGAAATTAATATGTGGATCCCAGATTTGGATTTGAATTCTGCTTTTGTTACTTATTACCTATGTGACCCTCAACTAGGTGTTCTCTCTCTCTGTTTCATCCTACTAAAAATGAAAGTATTGAATTAGATAATCTCTAGGGACCGTTGGGTAGCTAGGTGGCTAAAGAGCCATGCCTAAAGTAAGAAAGACTCCTCTTTCTGAGTTCAAATCTGGCCTCAGACACTTATGAGCTGTGTGACCCTGGGTAAGTCACTTCACCCTTTTTTCCTTCAGTTTCCTCATCTGTAAAATGATCTGGAGAAAGCAATGGCAAACCACCAGAGCATCTTTGCCAAGAAAACCCCAATTGGTGTCATGACGAATTACACTATTGAACAACATCAAAAGGACTGTTAGCAACGACTTCATAATTTTCACTTTACCCATTTTAAACTGAAATTTTCTTGAATTGAGAAAAGAATATGGTGCTATCATCCCCAGTGGACACCCCTGCTTTATCTCTAAAAAGCAGCTCCAAAACTGCCTTTGCTTTAAATTTGATTCTGGTTGTTCAGCTAATATAGAATTCCTTTCTGAATATACACTTCTTTCAGGTAGTACAATGGAAAGAGGACAAATACTAGAGTCAAAGGATCTGGGTTCAAAGTCTATTTCTGATGCTTACTACCTTAGTCACCTCTCCCTGAGCCTCAGTTTCCCTAGTGGAAAAATGAGGTATTTTGACTATAAACCTCTTTGCAGTGCCTTCAATTTTCAGATTCAAGATGTCTGTGTCTCAGGGGCTAATCCTTCTTATATGTTTAACTTTTAAAAGGTAAACGTACACATGGTCTGAGAGCAGAATGGCCTTTCTTCAAGTTCTGCCCACAAGAGATCCTCTTAAAAATGCTTTTAAATTTAGAATTTACTCATAGGTTTGAATTCAAGAGAACTCAGGTGTCTGGGGATCGACATTCCACTTATCAATGTTGAAACATGATTTCTTGTTTTTGAGGGGGGAAGAAAAGGCAAAGCCTAAAACCTGAGAATGCAATTTCCTGCTCTGGAAGCAAGAGCTGAAATTTATATATCCTGCCTGCTGGGGAGCTTTATGCTGTTGTGGAGAGTGAGTCCAGGAGGGAAAGTGAGTAGAAATTAGGAAAGTAGCTACATTTTATAGAAACCATGAGGGAATCGGGGGAAAAAGACAAAAAAGATGTGATTATATATTCAAAGTCTCTTTATATCATATGGATAGTATGATATAAAGTTCAATATGAAATGATGGATTGAAAAATTAATACAGAACAGTTGGCAAGTGTAATTCAGCAGCTTTTCCAAACCCCAAAACTTTCAGAAACTGTTAAAGACATTTGCAGAGCCCACAATGTGGCCAAATCCACCAGTCTCTCATGAAAGACATTACTTCAGCAGGGGTTCCCACCAATAAGGGATTGGTTTATTTCAGAGTCTTTCAAATTCACTCATGAAAACTTTAGACCACTCTTCAAAATTATATCTGAAAAAGGACTCAAGAAATAAGACTTTTAGCACTATTGTTGCTATACATGAAAAAGAGAGTCACACACATACCTGCTTTTCAAATCTTTGGGGTCTTTTTCCTCTCCTAAAGTATAGCTGAAATTGTGGGGCAGTCATTTCTCTTTTGACTGAAGCAAATTTTGAGAGAGAGAGAGAGAGAGAGAGAGAGAGAGAGAGAGAGAGAGAGAGAGAGAGAGAGAGAGAGAGAGAGAGAGAGAGAAACCTCTTCTTGGTAATATGTATCACCAATTTAGTGAACTTTTCCTATTTCCCAACATAAAGCATTTCTTTCCTTGCCATTCCAAAGTATAGGTGCCTTAAATTATTTCAGCTGTACCTTCAGAGTAAGATGTACTTTCAAAAAAATGAATAACCACTATAATTCTTAGTCTGGAAAGGATGGGGCCAAAGGTCTCAAGCTGCATTAAGAAATAGAAGAGGAAAAGTTGGCCAGAAGGAAAGGATTCTTCCATCTCTGTTTCTTCCTAATACTATATTACAAGTGTAAATCGTTATTGCTAATTTCTGTCATTTTAAAAGTCTGAGGTCTGTGCAATTCTGAGCCCTCCACTTGGGAAATGCACCATACTAGGCACCTGTAAATATAACAAACAAACAAGAGAAAAATGTACAAAGAACAGAAAGAGAGCTCCATAAGGATTATCAATGGCCAAAAGTATTATTTGTTTGGGAACCAATGTAAATCTCCGAGTATATCTTTTCTGTAGTTTGTTTGTTTGTTTAGGACGTTCGTCTCCTAGATCAGCATCGTGGAAAGAGAAAAGGATTTGGAAGTCAGAGTAATTGTATCCACTCTCTGATCCGCAGTTTCCTCATATGTAAAATGAGATTAAACTTAAATAAGTTCCCTCCTGCTCTAAAGTCTATGATCCTAGGCTCTTTGGATGTAATGGTGGCTATCACTCAGGTTGAACAAATAATATTGTTTCTAATAAATCCTGTGTCAGATAAAGGCCCATTTTCCACAAAGTGAACAGTCTAGCAGAGTACTTTGAATGTAGGAAGGAAGGAAGGAAGAAAGGAAGGAAAAAAAGGAAGGAAGGGAAAGAAGGAAGGAAGGAAGGAAGGAAGGAAGGAAGGAAGGAAGGAAGGAAGGAAGGAAGGAAGGAAGGAAGGAAGGAAGGAAGGAAGGAAGGAAGGAAATGGTGAGTGGAAGCAATTATCTGGCCAGTTTTGGGTAGTCATTTGGGGGAGTGGGGAAGGGAAATGGAATAAATTATCTAATTGTGCATGCATCACAGCTCAATCGCAAGAACCCAAAGCTATATGTGTGGGTGTACAGATTCTAATATCGAAGTAGGTTAAATCATATCCGTGATTGATGTTTTTAATTCATAATTTTTATAATCAAAATTTGCTCTCTATTGTTTCTAAATAAAGGATAGAAAGGGTTAGTGGCTTTGACCTAACAGAAAAAAATAAACATAATGCTATTTGCATTGAATCAAATAATCTCAATAAGCAATTTAAGTACCAATTATGTACCAGGCAGTGTGTAAGGCACAGAGAATACCAATGTAGTGAATGCTACAATCCTTCCTCCCAAGGAACTTACGTTCTGATGGGAGGCAGAAGTACCTATGTAGGCATGTACAAAACAATTAAAGAGACTAAAGAAAACAAATCAGTTTATTACAATTAGTTTGGGAAGGAGGGCACTAGCAATTGGAGGAAAGGTTTCCTCTAGAAGGTGGTGTTTGAGCAGCTTTGGGGAGGAAGAGTGGAATTCTGCAAGGCATAATTGAGATGGGAGTGCATTTCAGCCATGAGGGATGGCTGGGCAGAGAGGATGGGAGATGGATGGTTGTGTGTGAGGAAGAGAGAGAAGGTTATTTTGGTTGGATCACAGAGTATCATAGGAAGAGTACTATCTAATGAAACTAGGAAGAAAGGTTAGAGCCAGGAAGTGAAGGACTTCAAAAGCTAAACAGAAGAGTTTACATGGCTTTCTATAGGTAATAGGGAGCTGCTGGATTTGATTGAGTAGGGCAGGGATGTGGTCAGATATGAACTTGGGGGAAATTACTTTGGCAGCAGGGTACAGGATGGACTAGAATGGGGAGAGACTTGAAACAGTGAGACCAATTAGAAGGATGTCATAATAACCCAAGTGAGATGTGATGAGGGACTGAACTTAAGGTGGTAGCTTTGTGAGCAGAGAAAAGGACTCACTTCCAAGCAGTGTTGTCAAATAGAGACAACATGCATTTGTTAAGCATTTAATATGTGTCAAGTGCTGTGCTGGGAACAAAAATTAAAGCAAAAAAAAATCCCCTGTCCTCAAGGACTTTACATTCTAGAGAAAATAATACATAAAATGAAGTTAAAAGGGGGAGGGAAGAGTGACTGGCCCAGAAACTTCCACAAAATGGAGGAACTCGGCAATGAGAGAAAAGCAGCGTCAAGGTTGAAAATTCTTCAAGTGTAAGAAGACTGCAGAGATGGAAGAATTTTCCAGAATGAAAAGTCTGCTGAGGTTTGGTGGTGAAGTCCAGAGGTAGAGCTAGGAGTTAAGGATGGCTGACCTGGGCAATTCTTCAAAATGGAGGCTATGGAAGGAATTCCTGTTGTAGAGGTAGAAACCACAAGATTTAACCATTCATTGGTGCGTGGGATGAGGATGAGTGACAAGTCAAGGATAATACTGAGCTTATAGACCTGGGATACTGGAAGGATGGTGGTGTTCTCTACAGAAACAGTGAAATATGGAACTTGGGAGGCCTAAAGGGAAAAGCGGTGAGTTTGGTTTTAGACGTGTTCAGTATGACATGTTTCCAGGACACACGGTTCAAAACATCCAATAAACATCTCATATGTGATAAGGGACTGAAGCTCAGAATAATTCTTATGAGCTGGGTACACTAAAAGGACTAAAAATGCCTTTGATGGAAATAGAAAAGCTGAAAGAGGTAAGAGTTTGGAGGAGAAAGCAAAGTTAAATAAAAAGCTTTGGCTATCTGTAATAATGCATCAAGGCATCCGTTGGTACAATCCCTCCGCTGTTTCTGAGCACAGCCATCTTCACACTTTAGAAGAGAGTGGTCATGAGCTGCTCTCACTGAGTGGTGGTGCAGAAGGCATCATACAATGACTAGAAAATATGGTACTGAGCCTCTTTGAAATCAGCCAAGTTGACAGTGCAACAAGAAATACTCATTATTCGAGTCACTCCACTTTGGACCTGTTCCAGTTTGTCAATTCCTTCTACAAATATACTGCCCCAAATGCATGTGATACATCAAGTGTGTTTGGCCTGACCAGAGCAGAGCACAACAGTGCTACCATTGCCTTTTTTCTGGACTCTGTAGTTCTGTTTAGTTTTTGATCATGATCCTTGATTTCAGTGGTACAGGGAACTCAAAATGATGGCATTTTCTCTGTTAAAGTTGATTAGCAGCTGGTTTTCAACTGGGAATCTTTGGGAGTTTCCTATTTCCTTGAAACATCAGGTGTCTTGCATAGGGTCACATAGATGGTATATGTCAGAGGAGAAGGGAATAGAATCAGTTCTTCTGGCTCTCTACTCACTGTACCATTACACTGCCGCTTGGTCTTCTGTTAATGCAACTTGAAATCACATTGCCTTTTTTTGGCTACTAAGTCACATAGTTCACTCATTGAGATGCCTATAGTCCACTAAAAGTCTAGTCTTTTACATGAACTCCTGTCAAAGATATCTCTCTCTCCTGCACTCTGCAATCCATCCATCCATCTCTCTGTCTTTCTGTCTCTCTCTGTCTCTGTCTCTCTCTTTGTCTCTTTGTCTCTCTCTCTCTCTCTCTCTCTCTCTCTCTCTCTCTCTCTCTCTCTCTCTCTCTCTCTCTGTCTCTCTCTCTCTCTCTCTCTCTCTCTCACACACACACACACACACACACACACACACAGAGTGCAGTGAGGGTTAAATGACTTGCCCAGGGTCACACAGCTAGTAGTAAGTGTCAAGTGTCTGAGATCGGATTTGAACTCAGGTCCTCCTGAATTCAAGACTGGTGTTTTATCCACTGTGCCACCTAGCTGCCCTCTGCAATCCATTTTTTAAATTTCTAAGCATAGACTTTTACATCTCCTTAAATTTTGAACATTTTCCCATACTATTAAAATCTTTTGGGATTCCCATTCCAATGCATTGAATATCCCTGCCAGCTTTATTTGCAAATCTGTATATTTATTAGGTCTTTATCCATCATCCATGCCTTCTTCATGTCTATTTTTTCTTCCCATTCCTGGAAGAAAAAAACACTTTAAAATAATGAATTATTAGTTATAAAAGAGCAAATGCTTTATTAACAACTCTTTTTGGTCCTGGATCTCTGTCCTTTCCTTCTCAGTAGGATCTGTTGTTTCTTTAAGCATCACTGGCATAGTCTTCAAGAATCCAGAGAATGCTTGGTAGTACCCTAATCTAATATCTAAGATAGTGGTAAATTACATATATATTATATCCATATGTCCTAGATATATAAATATAAGTTATCGATATGTATATATATAGTCTGTAACACATTTTTAAAATCATACTTTCCCTTAGACCCATGATGCATCTCCAAATTGTTTGTGTGTGTATACACAGATATGTATGCATGCATACATGCATGTTTGTGTATCTATAGTATGTATGTATATATACATGTGTATGTTTGTGTATATGTATATGTGTGTAAACACATATAGAGATAAAGATAGAGATAGAGAGATACTGATGATAGAGATGGAGAAAGAGAAATAGAGATAGATAGAAGTAGAGGTAGAGATAGATGTAGAGGAAGAGATAGAGAGAGATAGAGATAGAGAGATATATTCCTTTACAGATTGTGATGTTTCTATAACCAAAATAAGTTAAGAAAGATTTCATCTACATCCATCCATCAGGCAGCTACCACCAGATTTTTGTGTGTTAGTGCCTATTTAGGACATCTTCAGCCCGATAAAAAGACAGACTACCTTTGGGTGAGGCATTAGATTAAGAAGTGTAGTTATAGGAACAATCTCCTGGCTTGGTTACATTCCATTATGCTTTTATTGCCATTTAATTCGAATTCCAGTGAATTTTGCTAGGTAGAAGTAAATTTGTTGCAAAAAATGATTAAGACTGATTAGTATGCTTTAGTTTCCAGAATGTAATTATATTGCCAAACTTTATTATTATTATTTTTTTCTTTCCAGGCTGCTCCCCTCCAGGCTTCCACATCTGGACTTGTTCTGCATGCATGGTATCAAGCAATATTAATCCCTCCAAATCAACCAGTGCTATCAGTCAAATTGCATCCTTTTCATTCAAATTAATACTGTAGCCAACTACTCATTAATTTTAGGAACAAACAACATAGAGGAGTCAGTACTCTTCTAAATGTTAAATAGTATGGAACAGTAAGGACAGATTTGGGAAGCTATGGAAATTAAAGTCATCATTTAGAATTCTATTTTCCAAAGCACTGCACCTTAAATTCCCTCTCTCTCTCTCTCTGAGGATGGTATTATAATTCCCATTTTTTATATTTGCACTCAGCACACATCAGTAAACCAGGAAGATATAGACAGACAAATACCTGCTTTGCACTGAGCTTACAAAGCTAAGCTAGAGAGAAGCGGTCGGCTGGCACAGGGAGAGCTCTCACTCACACTCAGCTCTCTTTGTACTAGAGAGAGGCAGAACAAGAAACAGGGTAGCAGAAATAGACTGGGAAGAAGCATGTCCTTGCCATTATGGGAAATCTGTTGTTGGACGGACTTTGATGAACGGTAAACTCTGCACCTTAATGGGAAACCTATGAGTGAATGCATACAGTCACTTCAGAGAATTTGCAGTAAATGATGTTCCATTTTAAAAGCAAATAATACCCCAATGGAATTCTCACGAGTCATTTTCAAGACTGTTCTAGCAGAATAATTACAACTCCAGAATGGTTCTTTTCAATGAAAACATGGTTCTTATTCTCTGGCCCAGAATTATTCCTCTTAAATGACAGCTGCAGGGGATGCAAGACCTCTTTATTCTCCTTTTTCTTCCTAAAAGGGATTGATCTTGGAGGGGGGGGAAACACGATTGATTCATTGGTTTCTTTATCTGACATTTGATCCTAAGTCTTTTCCATCACTAACCAAAAATTTAATTACATTTGAAATACCTACTTATATTAGAGATTACATTTGCCAAAAAGAAGCAGGCTTTTCTTCTATATAATATAATCATGTAAATGTATAAAAGAGTTAAAAACTCAATATTCAAATATCACACTCTATATGCATATATAGGTAGATATCTGTATACATAAGCATGCAAATAAACATTTTCCTTTCTATCCTCCATAAGATATTAACTTGGTTAATATCTGTTCTGTTTCAGGTCCCTTTCTCTAGAGGCAAAAGGAAGGACATGTACAGAAAACTAGGCTAGAATGACTCACCAGACAGCTAAATGTAGCCCCAGACAGCAAAGGAATTCTAACAATGTCAGTGTTGCTTTGATCCAACTTTCTTGTGATTGGGACATCTGAAGGAGGCTGAGGTCTGCTAACCAAGGATTGGTGCATTTGCCATTCCCTTTTGTCTACCAGAGTATAAACACCTCAACTTTCCTGGATCACTTAGAATGGTTCTACAAAGTGCTGGACAAAGTGCTAGTTGCCTTAGAATGATCATTTTGGCCAGTATTATCTTTTGCAACCCAAACCAGCCTCAGCCACTTAAGTCACCTTATGATCCTAGACAAGCAATTTAACCTCTCTGTACCTCAGTTTCCTCTTCTATAAAATGAGGATAGCACCTACCTCACAGGGCTGTTGTGAGCATCAAATGAAATAACATGTATAAACTGATTTGCAAACCTTCAAGTATTATATAAATGCCAGCTATTATCAAAATTATTCTCGAGTTGGTGTAGCAGTGAGGCAGTTAGGGCACATGCACCCTCAATATCCTTTATCCCTAGTACTGGTTTGTATATATTCAGTAAACCCTGTAATTAGATCAGCCAAGTGTACGGCTCCATCTCTATACCTTGAAATACCGGACTGGCCTAGAGGACCCACTTTTTCCAATCTGGTGAGTTTCTATATAATAACAGGTAGCATTAAGCCTGAGAGTGATTGAGGAAAAGCTTCTGAAGTAATCTTATTTTCAGCCCTGCAACAGTGCCGTTCAGAAGGAAAGAGAAGGAAATTCCGACACATTACAATGAGCAAACTGTTATTTCAGTCCCAATTTTCAGAAATTGTTCTGTTAGAAACACTAACTTCCCTGGTAAGTCTGGTCCTATGCTATGTTAATGCAACTCCCTGGCATATCAACTTAAGACCTGAACTGCATAAAGAAATGGTGCTTTTTGTTGCTGTCGTTAGAAGTACGGTGCCCTCGGCACACCATCAAGCAGTGTGAAGGCTTGATATGAAGGTGAATGCAAGGATGAAACAAAATAGGATCGAGAGAGAATAGTCAGTTTCTTTTCTATCTGCAACATCATCATTCCTGAAAAACATTTGGTCCACATCTCAGTATATGGAATTCCTTCTCTTCCTTCAAGACCCAGGCTAGAGGACTGATTAAAGGTAATCTCTCTCCAAATTTCCCTAGCTTCTGGTGTTTAGAGATATGGATCTTTGCTTTACCTTTATCACATCCTATCTTATGTCATGTATTATCTGTGTATCTTTTATATTGTGCTATTGAATTATAACTTCCTTAAGAGAATAACATTGGCATTCCCAACACCTAACACAGTACCTAATACAGTAGATGCTTAATAACTGTTTGTTGAATTGAATGAAACAGTATTAAACAAGCAAACATACATGTATGATACTATGCTAGAAGAGTTAAGAAATAGAAGAAATCTTAAGAAAAAAATCCCACCAAGCTGGAATGGGTAATTAACACACTGAATGATGGAGTTAGGAATAAGAAATATGTTGGCCTGAAAGTACACTGGTGTGAAGCTAATAATATGAAATCTAGTAGTGTTAAATGTAAAGTCTTAAATTTAGGTTCAAAAAATTGACCTTTCCATTGCAATATGGGAGCCAAAGTAAAAAAGTAATTGGTCAAAAAAAAACCTGGGAAATTAATTGATATGTACACATATGACAAGCTTGATGTAAATCAAGAATATGATAGCCAAAAAAACCCCAACTAATATGGTCTTGGGATGTGTTAAGTAAGGTATAAACTATAGATAATAATCCCAATTTACCCTGCCTTGGTCCTACCACACCTGGAATCTAACATTCAGTTCTGGACACCAACTTTTAACATATTCTGTAACCCAGGGTCTTCCAAAACTCTGGATTTAAATGAACTAGGGCTAATCTTTGCAGGTTGTCTAGAAGTGCTATTTTTATATCTTTCCCCCACTGTTTACTCTGAGTGATTCCCAAAAGTAAAGTTTAGGCATAGTTCCTACCTAGATTTCCACAAATGTGAATAATGGGATTCTCATATGGACACTAAAGGTCACTAAAGTCAGGATAGTGGGGAGACAATTAAGGCAACATATAGGCAATACAATCTTCATTCTGTGCCTTAGAAGGTGCAGAGGACTCACAAGAATCCATGAACAGAAACACAGCATCCAAATAAGCTCTTCACCAAAGGGAACATAACTTAGAATCTTCAGAGGGGCATTGATATTCCAGCAAGTCCCCAAGATTCATAATACAGCCCTGAGGTTTAGATTTTACCCCAAAGTAAACCTACTTTCGGGGCTCCTAAAGAAACCATCCCCTTATTATCAGTCATGTAGGGTCTAATAACTCACTGCAATAGAAGAAAGAAAGAAATCATACAGATTTCCTTCATACAGTGTCCTTCTTGTAAGCAAATTCCACAAAATGGAGGTGCATCTCTAGATATGCCCATTCTCTCCATGGTAATGACCGCAGAAAATGATTCATCAAATGGATCAGGGAGTATGTCAAATTGATCAGGAAAACCCTTGATCAACTATACATTCAATTTACAATGTCATTAATAATCTAGAGAATATCTTCAGGAAGGCCCAAAGAATAATGAGGGTGCTTGACTTCAGGACATAAAATGTTTGGTTAAATGTTTATTCTGGAGAAGAGAAGACAAAGCTGTCTTCAAGTATTTATAAGATGGTCAAGTGGAAGAAAGATTAGATTTCTATTTGGTCTCAGAGGGCAGAAGTAGAATTAATGGGTAGATATTGCAAAGAAGCAAATTCAAATTTGGTCTAAGAAATAACGACTGAACAATGAGAACTAAACGGAATTAGAATGTCCTCAGGAGGTCATGTGTTCTCTTTAATTGGAGGTATTCAGCAAAGTCTAGGCAACTACTTGTTGGCTATATTTTATAGTTACATAGTTCAGCAGATAGAGTTAGGAAAACTTGGGTTCAAATCCTACCTCAGACACTTAATGGCTGTTTAATTTTGCCAATATTAACCTCTCTAGGTCTTAGTTATTTTTGTTGTTCAGCCATTTCACTGGTATCCAACTCTTCATGACCCCATTTGAGGTTTTCTTGGCAGAGATACTGGAACAATTTGCCATTTCCTTCTCTAGCTCATTTTTCAGATGAGGAAACTAAGGTAAATGGGGTTAAGTGACTTGTTCAGGATTACACCACTAATAAGGATCTGAGGACTGATTTGAACCTCAGAGAGATAAGTCTTCCTGACTCTGGACCTACTGTTCTATCCACTGCACCATCTAGCTGCCCAGGCCTTAATTACATCACCATAAAATGAGGACTCAGACCTCCCGGTTCTAGACAGATAGATAGATAGATAGATAGATAGATAGATAGATAGATAGATAGATAGATAGATAGATGATAGATTCTGATGATTTTATGATCACTGAGGGCCCTTCAAAATCTGATTCTGTGAGAAAATATCATGCTGACACTAAATATGTTTATTAAATAGTTTAAGAACCTACTTTAAAACATTCCAAGGACTAAAAAAAATCTAAAAAATGTCCTTTTCTAGTAATGTCACTTTGCAAAATCATAATTCCTTTTATATGATCCATGAGAAAGAAAAAAGTTTGGAAAGGAATTTGAGAGGCTTGATGTTAATGAAGGAGGGCGATAGGGGACATTCTGAAGAAGTAAATTATCTCCAGCTCCCATAATCAAGGGACTACCTTCCCTCACCACTACCTCAGTCAACAGAAGACAAAATACCCAGCTTTTTAGGTCTCTTTCAGCATCTAAGAGAGGAGTGTCATCTCTTTCCCTCTAGTTTTTCCAATTAAAGATTCCTCCAGTGAGATGAGAGAAGCTACGGGTGACCAATTCATGCATTATTTCTGGGGTAAGACAAAACTGTCTCAATTAATGGCTTCTTCACAAAGTATAGGATCATAGATTCAAAATTACAAGGAGCCTCAGAGGTCCGTAAAGTCTCTACTTAAACTTTCCTTATTTTACATCTGAGGATACGGAGACCCACATCAGTTAAATTATTTTTGCAAGGTCACACAGGAAATAAGAAGATTCAGGATTCAAATCCAGGTCCAGACTCCAAATACAGATTCTTTTGTACTGCACTTGTCATGCTTCTTTCAGGCTATACCCCACTAGAAATGATTATTCTGTCCCCAGAGCTTCCATAACAATTTTCACCTCTCTGTATCGGATGAAACACTCATCATGGAATCATAGATTGGAGTAATAGTACAAGAAATCATAGAGCTATGAGAGACCTTAAAAGTCTTGCTCAACCCAACACGATTTGGTGTTATTGTTCAGTCATTTTTCAGTGGTGTCCAGCTCTTGGTGACCCTACTTGGGTTTTTCTTGACAAAGATATTGGAGTGGTTTGCCATTTCCTTATCCAGTTTATTTTAGAGAAAAAGAAGCAGAGGCAAAGAGGGTTAAATCACTAGCCCAGGGTCGCACAGCTAAGAAGTGTCTAAGGCTATACTTGAACTCAGGAAGATGAGTCTTCTTGACTCCAGGCCTGGAACTCTATCCATTGTGCCAGCTAGTTGCCCCTATCAACACTTCATTCAGGTTGTAATACAGTTGAGAATACTTCCCACACCACCACCCCATGAAGGAGATTAATTGGGCAGGATTAGTTCCTTGCACTTCTTGCTCACTGATGATAAAAAATAACAATAATAATAACTAATATTTATATAGCATTTTACAAACAACTCTGAGATGTAGTGCTCTTATTATCACTATTTTACAGATGAGGAAACTGAAGCAAACAGAAATTAATTTGCCCAGGGTCATATAGTTTGTAACTGTTGAAAGGAGGATTTGAATTCTTGACTCCAGGCCCCTGGAACTCTATTCAGTGCCACAAAACATGACAAATCATGTTAAGCTTTTTCTTTTTCTTTTTTTTTTTTTTTTAGTGAGGCAGTTGGGGTTAAGTGACTTGCCCGGGGTCACACAGCTACTAAGTGTTAAGTGTCTGAGGTCAGATTTGAACTCAGGTACTTCTGACTCCAGGGCAGGTGCTCTATCCACTGCACCACCTAGCTGCCCCCATGTTAAGCTTTTTCAAAGTAAAAATTACAGCAATAACTGGGAGGTTTAAGACAAGTCATTTTTTTCCCATTTGTTTGTTTATTGTTTATTCATTCATTCAGTCATTCACTTGTTTGTTTTATTTGAAGGCAGCTAGGTGGTACAGTGAATAGAAAGGCAGGCTCTAGACTCTAGAGTCAGTCAGACTCTGACTCTAGAGTCAGGAAAACCTGAGTTCAAATCTGGCACCAGAAATTTACCAGCTGTTTAACCCAGGGCAAGTCACTTAATCCTGTTTGCCTCAATTCCTCATCTGTAAAATGAGCTAGAGAAGGAAAGGGCACAAACCATTCCAGTATCTTTGCAAGGAAAGAAAACTGCAAATGGGATAATGAAGTCAGTGTGATGAAATTATTTTTTTTGTGACGTTGGCTATACTAGTTGGGAGGAAGACAGGAGGAAAGACAGGTACATGTAAGAGTCTATGGTTTGCTTCTGATCGGCAACTATATAGAGACCACAATTGCTGGACACAGTCCAGTTTCTTCCTCTCTCCCATCTAAAGATTTTCTTTTTCTCTTCACTAAGTCTGATGGCATGGTCAGAATCCATCCACCTTTGGCCTAGCACAATTACTGGATGTCTCAAAACCCATGAGATGTGGTATTGATAACCTTTCCCATAACATTTTCAGGTGTCATGAACACATTACTAAATTTGGCTTTGATCCAGACACATGGTGGTAAGAAGTGTTATAGATCCCATAATTACCTCAACCCTCTATTATATAAAGGATGGAATGGAATGGAATGTATTAAATTTGATCAATGACAATGCTATGCTAAGGTTTAGTAAAAAATCCAGCAATTCAAACAGTTAAAGAAGAAGAATCTAGCTTTCCAGACCAGAATCCAGCTTCCTCCTGATGACATCTTACCACTTCAAGAAGACAGGAGAACTGAGAAAAGACTTCCAAAGACTTAATTATTTTTCTTTACTGTTTCATTAAGGAACACCTGTTCCTAGAAGAAACAAAGAGGGGAATGTGATGAAATAATGGGATTTAGCAGATACTCAAAGACCCCCCTGGAGATTAATCTATACTGATTGAATCAAGTGAGAGGGATTGACTGCTGATTAAGATCTAGGCCTTTCTCTCTCTCTTTACCAAATTCTTATTCTCCTTAATAAATGCTTAAAAGTCTAACTCTTGCTAAAGCTTATAATTTATTGGTGACCATTCATTAGGTATTTTAGACAGACTAGCTAGAATTTTAGCCCTTAACATCAGATACAATTGAAAGTGACTGAACAACAATTTATTTACTTCACAATAATCCATTGAAGTGGTTTAAGTATTAATAAATTCATTTTATAGATGAAGAAACTGAGACAAAGGGAAATTTGATGATTTGCCCCCAGTCACTCAGTCAGCAAATACTGAAGCCAGGATTAAAAATCTGGCCTCCTACCACAACCTGCAGCTTCTGGAGCTGGGATGCCAGGCGTGAACTTCCCTGTGCCTTCTGTTCAACCGCGCGACTCCCCCTCTCCAAGGTCTCTGGAATAGAGCCAGGGGATACCCCAGAGCGCACAGGTCCTCTCACCATCTGGCTCTACCTGGGCTTTCCTCCACCTCTCCAGGTGTGAAGACACTGGCACTTACACCGTTTGCCACCATGACAGGTCTCCCAACCCCACCTCCCGCAAAAGAAGATGAGCTGATGTCCACTCCACTCCTACAGGCCACTGAAACACTGACTCCTACAGCTGTTGCCAACACTGCAGTCATTGCAGTTGTTATCACAGTGGTCTTTATCACCCTGCTCTCAGTCCTGATCATCATCATCATTTACCTGTACAAGAACAAAGGCAGCTATATCCCCTATGAGCCCCCGGAAGGAGAAGCCAGTGTGACTCTGCAAATGGAGAATGCCTCAGTCCAGGGGAAGAAGGAGGAATATTTCATCTGGTGGCTCCCAGGCTCCCAAAGAATTCCTCTGGCATCCAAGTGCAAGACTGAGTGTTTAATTTATTAGGTGGAAGATGCATCTGAAGCCAGAGACAGGGGGTGATAATGGGCAAGTCTGTGTTCTCTCTAGATCAGGATCCAGGGACACTCCCGACCCAGAGACCCAGGGGACCAAAGGGAAGTAGACAAAGCAGATTCTGATGCCTTTAGCTAGACCTTTGTCATGGATCCTAGTGGCATAGCGCCTCAAATGGCCTTTAAACTAGGAATAGGGCATGCTGAACACATTACCCAGTAACCTCTTGTACTCTATTCTTGGTGGGGGAATGGTGATGGGGGTCACCCAATCTTACTCCATACTCCTAGCCTCCTGGCTGCATCATGTAACTCATGAAGAATTCTAATCACTGGCCCCAAAAAGTTATTTGATACCTTGCTAACTAGCACAGCCAGCAAGGGGAGGGGAATGGTTGTGGTGATGGTGGTAATAATTCAACCATTAACTGACCTCACCTGCTAGTACCTTGGCCATACCCTTTTCTCAAGCCCCTTGCTCCCCAGCCCACTCTCTTATTCTCAATCCAATCTTGTATTTGCGTTAATTTTTTATCTGAATTAAAACTTTTAATTTTCATTTTGATTTTCATTTACAGGAGGTAGAGAATAATAGTCAGGGGCAGCTTGGTGGTGCAGTAGATAAAGCACTGGCCCTGAATTCAGGAGGACCTGAGTTCAAATCTGGCCTCAGACACTTGACACTTACTAGCTGTATGACCCTGGGAAAGTCACTTAACCCTCACTTAACTCACACAAAAAAAGAGATGGTTAATAAGGGGGCAGCTAGGTTTCACAGTGGATAAAACACCAGCCCTGAATTCAGGAGGACCTGAGTTTAAATCTGACCTCAGACATTTGACACTTACTAGGTATGTGACCCTGGGCAAGTCACTTAACCCTCATTGCCCTACAAAAAAAAAAAAGAAGGAAAAAAAAGAAATAAAGAGAATAATAGTCAACATTAAATTATCCACATTTTGGAATTTATCCGTCCCAAATCTGGACCCATCTGGAGCTTATATTCCTAGAGCAAGTAGGAGTATCAAGCACATAAGCAGATAATCCAATATGTGTATATTTACTTAGTTATAAATTATATACATGTACATACAGTACTAATAATTATATATATATTATAAAAATAGACAGAAAAATATTTAAAAGGATGAGATTACATATGGTACCAGAGTCAATAGGGAGTCATGGAAGTGTGGTTTTTTGAGTCCAAGGACATGGTCAGATATTGTGGTTTAGGGAAATTGCTTTGTTAACTATTTGTGGAGTATGGATTTGAAATAGTGGAGAGACTGGAGGTGAGCGCTTCTGCCTAAAGCCATTTCTTAACCAGAGGCAGGTGGCCTAGGTCCCACATGCCTACTCTATCTAGCAAAAAAACCCTAAAAATAGTAAGAGATCAAATAATGATCTAGAAATCCAATGATACATAACAGTGATTTCATCAAGTTAGAACCGGACAAAATATCAGAAATCCATGGGCAATAGGGAACATGGGGCCACACAGAAGTGCCAAGTGTTAGCACGGGGAACCAAGATGACCACTTTCCAGCTCATGCTGATCCCAGGGACATCTGGAGAGAGACGGCAACAAGAGAGAAAAGCAATCCCTGGGTGGTCAGAAACCCACACAATGGACCTTGAGAGCAACTTGAAGCTGCTGCATGCAGCCTAGGCAAGACAGTATATAGACACGGATACTCCAGTCTCAGGAGCACTGAGGTCTATACTACTCCTGTCTGAAATGCCAAAGAAAGCCTGGAAAAGCCAGTGCTCTCAGTCTCAGTGATATGTAGGGAGCCTAAAGCCTACCAGCACTCCCCACCCAACCATACCCCACCACCGCCACCCCTGCACCAGAGATGGGAGTCAGTAGAGGAATCCAGCTACCCCAAGTAGAGACCAAGAAAAGCTGACCATGCTCTACCCAAAAGCACAAGAGGGAGTAAGTCCTGGCCCTACCCTAGCCCTAGCACAAGTTAGGCTGGTTAGCTAAGTGAATGGAAGAAGACACCAATCAGAAATACCCAAAAATCCAAATTAAAGAAATTAACCAAGCAATTGTTAAGTAGAGACTCAAAAGAAAAACTGATTTTTCAAAAGAAAGGGAGGGAGAGGGAATGTTCTGGAATAAAAAAATTAGAAAAAGACTTAATAGCTTAGAACAGGAAGTGATAAAGTTTACCTTATTAAATAATAGACCTTTATGAGGGAAGAAATATTTGAATAAAATTAAAAATTTCCAAAAAAATTCACTTAGAAAATAGTCTGAGGGATGATTTAAGACTCAGTGGTCTCTGGGGGCAGCTAAATGACACAGTGGATAAAGCACTGGCCCTGGATTCAGGCGGACCTGAATTCAAATCCGACCTCAGACACTTGACACTGTGTGACCCTGGGCAAGTCACTTAACCCTCATTGCCCCACCAAAAAAAAAAAAAACCTCAGTGGGCTCCCTAAAAATGTGTGTGTGTGTGTGTGTATATGTGTGTGTGTGTGTGTGTGTGTGTGTGTACAAAGACACTTTAAGAAATCAAATGAAAACTGCCCTGATAACTAGAGAGCAGAGTGAAAAATAGAATACACTAATTATTTCCTGAAAGAAATCCCAAAAGAAAAAATATTAATCCCCATAATCTCAACGTTTCTAGGTCAGAGAGACCTGAGGCAAGTAGACTTGTACACTACTACAATAGTGAGACAAGATGATGAGGTCCTGAACTAGGTGGTCGGCCTGGATGAGTAGAGAGAAGGGGGCATGTGATAGATGTAAAGGAAATAAGAAGGGTCAACATTAGACGGAGGCGAGAGTGAGAAGTTGAAAATTTTTTTTTTCATTTTCAATTTTTATTTTCAGTTCTAAATTCTCTCCCTCTCCCCTACTCATTGAGAAGGGAAGAAAACATACATATGAAGTCATGCAAAACATTTCCATATTAACCGTGTTGTTTTTTTAAAAAGCAAGAAAAATAAAGTGAAAAAATATGCTTCAATCTGAAAAAAAAAAAAATCTGACCCCCTGGGTCAGCTGGGTGGCACAGTGGATAAAGCACCAGCCCTGGATTCAGGAAGGACCTGAATTCAAATCCGGCCTCAGACACTTGGCACTTACTAGCTGTGTGACCCTGGACAAATCACTTAACCCCCATTGCCCCACCAAAAAAAAAAAAAAAAATCCGGCCTCTTGAATACAATTTCAAGATTATGAGTTTAATCATAAAAATAAATTAAATAAGCATATTTACAACTATTTAGTATTACATCCATACTTATTTAACCTAAACAAGTCCTTCAACATAAAACTGTAACAACAACTGATTGTTCTTTCTCTGTGTCGCTTTCCCAAGGTTTTGTTCTTTGTTTTTTGTTTTTTTTGGGGGGAGTTACCATTTTAATTCCCAGTATTTGGCCATCCATTTCCTTTTATATACAGGTTGTCTTCTGGGCCTGCTTTCCTCACTTAGTATTAATGTCCTTTCATATTTCTTCATATTCCTCATATTTTTCATATATTTCTTCATAATTGCATTGTAAAGTTCTTTCCTGACGTTATACCATCTTGTGTAACCATTCATCAACTTTGGAACATTTAGACTGCTTCCAATCTTTCGAAACTGCAAATGCTACTGCTATAAATATCTCTGAGCAGATTTCCTTTCTTTTTTTTCCCTTTTGTTCAATTCAAGTCAACATTTAGTGCCTACTATGTGTTCTGTACTGTACTGTTCTAGGTCCTCAGGATCACATAGACTTAGCACAGTGCCTGGCACATAGTAGGCACTTAATGTTTATTGATTGATTAAAATACATGGGATTAAAAGGAAACCAATTACATTTAAATAAATATGAAAGTATTTAAAAATTTATTTTATTCTTAATTTATGGAATAAAACTGTACTGGGCTCTAGAAATACAACGATGGACCAAGACATGGATCCTTACCCTCAAGGCACCTGGAACTCTAAGAGGAAGATAAGCTAAATTTATAAATGATTATATTACAAATTATAATATAATCTTACAAGAGAGATTCAAGAAAGGAGAGATCATTTATAGTGATGAAGAACAGAATGGGACTTGAACTAAGCTTTGACAAAAGGGAAGGACTTCAACATGTGAATAGGAGATAATTACAAGCATGAGTATATAGCTTTTGTAATATCTATATTTGGAGGTCTGTCTGGTTGACTCTTTGGAAGGTGAGTGTTTTCATCCTGATCCAGACACTCTTTCTCCTCTCATCAGACCACAACTGCTCACTACTTAATCGCTCTGAACTCCATCCCTACAGAAAGATTCCTGAGCAAAAAGTAATAAAGAAGGCAGTATGATTTGGCACCCAGTGTCTCTGTGTCTCTGTCTTTTTCTCTCTGTCTTTCTGTCTCTCAATCTCTCTCTGTCTTTCTTTCTGCCTCTGTCTCTCTGTCTCTTGTGTCTCTTTCTCTGTATCTATGTCTCTCTGTCTCTTTCTGTCCGGCCCTCCCTCCCTCCCTAATCTATGTCTCTATCTATGTCTCTATCTATCCTGTGTCTCTATCTATCTATGTCTCTATCTATCATAGGTTCTCTATCTATGTCTCTATCTATGTCTCTATCTATGTCTCTATGTCTCTATGTCTCTATGTCTCTATCTATCTATCTATCTATCTATCTATCTATCTATCTATCTATCTATCTATCTACCTGCCTACCTACCTACCTATCATCTCTCTCTCTCTGTCTGTCTCTGTCCCTGTGTTTCTGTCTCTCTTGTCTCTGTGTGAGTCTCTGTCTCTTTCTGTCTGTCTCCCTCCCTCCCTCTCTTTATCTTTCTGTCTCTCTGTCTGTCTGTCTCTATCTATCTGTCTATCTATTTATCTATCTATCTATCTATCTATCTATCTATCTATCTATCTATCTATCCACCTATCTACCTATCATCTCTCTGTCTCTCTCTGTCTCTGTGTCTAGCTCTGTCTCTGTGTCTCTGTCTCTTTCCCTCCGTCTCTCTTTCTTTCCTCCCACCCACATGTCTTTCCCCTTTTCCCCCTCCTTTATATGCACACTCAACATCTTCTAAGGACAACAGTTTCCCCCAGCACCAGAGGAAGCAATACTCTCTGTATGGAAGCTCATCTCCCAGAACCTCATGCAGCTAGGCATGTGAGAACCTACTCTCTGCACCCAAAAGAAACAGTCTCCCCAGAACTTGCTACAGGTAACAAAAGTTCTAAGTCTATAAAGGACAGGACAAGATCTGGGAATAGAGAACCTTATGCCTTGCTTAGAATGTAGAGAATATAAATAAAAAGAAGTGACAAAAGATAAGACTGGAAAGTTGGGATGAAATTAGATTGTGGAGAGCTTTTAACACTTTGGTAAAGAGTATATGTTTTGGGGGCAGTTAGATGGTGTAGTGGATAGAGCCTTGGCCCTGGAGAGTCAGGCTCCTCCTGAGTTCAAATCCAGCTGTGTGACCCTGGGCAAATCACTAGAAATAGTAGATTACTCTGTCAATAATACAAAGACAAGTCAGAGAAGAGAACAGACTTGAGGCAGAGAACCAATTATGGCATTATTGTATTAGTCCAGGCCAGTGACAATAAGAGCTGGTAACACTATGAGTGAATGGAAGTGCTAAGCACAAGAAGTCTTAGACTATGTTCCCAAACATTGAATTATTTTCTCATGGGTGTAAATTATTTCTAAAAATTCTCATTCTAATTCTAAAAATTCTAAATTTCAGAAACTCTACCAAATGATTTCACCAATTTTGTAATTTATCAGCAATGGATTGGTGCCCTTGTGGGGAAAAGTAGATAACCACAGTATAGAATTTTCATATGTGATTAGATGGCTGGTCTTTGTGTTGGTTCATTTAACTTAATTGTTTTTCTTTGTCACTAGTGAGGACTTATTTTTGTGCTGATAGGCAGAGGTAATGTATCTAGGGATGCCTGTGAAATAAAAAAAAAACACTCAATTAAAACCTTTTTTTAATGTATGATTGTGTCGGTTTTTTCCACAACTTCAGCAAGCTGATGCTATTGCTTGTGTACTCAAGAACTCAGAATTTGTAGTCCTGCCAATTCCTTTTTTCCTGTACTTCATTCTTGGTCACGTCCTAGTCATCCAAGTGTGAATAATGTGCACAGAATTTAGAGCCAGAAGAGGCCTCACAGATCCTCTAGTTCAGGTGGTTCTAACCTTTTTTGTGTCATGGATGCCTTGGCGATCTTGGAAAGCCTCTGGAGTCCTCAGAATCACACAGACAGCACAGTGCCTGCACATAGTAGGATGATTGATTAAAATACATGAGATTAAAGGAAGCAATTACAATTGAAATAGATACCAAAGTATTATAAAAATGTATTTTATTTTTAATTTATGGAATAAAACAAGCATTTCCATAACATAGTATAATAAAAAAGATTGTTGGCATCTGAAACTGCAAATCTACTATGTACAACTTGCTATTCCTTTTAAATATACAACAAAGTATCATGTACATTTCTTTTTTTCCTTCCCCCTCCCCCCAGATGGCGATCATTAGACACAAATAGGTGTGCATATATATACATACATATATACATGTATGTATATTTACACATATGTAAATGAATGATTTTACACATAAGGAAAACTGAGTCCAAGAATTTCTGTTCACACTCTAATTGCCCCTAGGGTAAGTAATAGTTTTCAGATGGTTGCTATATTCCCAAATCCCTGCCAGAAAAACAAATAATTTAAAGATCCCTCATCTCTTGCACTTGTCTCCCTTCCAAGTCCTGTTTCCTCTGTGGTCCATTAAGAAATTTGTGTGTATGTTTTATCACTCTGAATAAATTGTAAACTCTTTGAGGTCTGTGCCTCTTCCATAGCAGGCACCCAAGAAATCAATACTCTTGAATTGAATTTAGCCTCAAGAGGCTTTAATGAAGGGGGAATTTAAACTCCTTTGTGTCATGGAGCACTCTGGCCAGGTGATGAAGTCTATGATCAGTAAAATTTTAAAAAGCATCCCCCCCCCCAACCCAAGTTCACTCACACTCTGAAGTCTATCCTGGACCCCAGGTAAGAACCCCTCCTTTTAATAGGAGAGAAGAAATGGGTGTATTGCCTCTTTTCAATGACTTGAGGACAAAGGACACAACAAGTTATTCTATCTGGACCTGGCTGCCTCTCCTATGTTGCCTTTCTTATCACATCCACAGTAGAGGCCCCTACAGAATAAGCATCAAATCATCCTCCAGGCAGCCATGGAATCCATAGCGGCTCTCCACCATCTACAGGAGTGGCATCATATAAATGTGCCATTGGAGTCCTTAAAAAATAACCCTGTTTCTATTTGAAGCTAACAACAGTCAGCTCGTTTTCACTGTTGTAATTTTTATCCTGACTGAAAAATAAAAAGGAGTGGTAGGAATTATTTATACAGGGATTGTTATTTTTTTATGAGTGAAGGGCAGTGACATAGAAGATGAAAGAAGCTAAGGCTGAAAGAAAGACATTCTAAATAAACAAAAACCAACCGAAGGGTCAAAGGAAATAGAGGGAGAAGGGACCTTAGAAATCATTTAATCCAATCCCCTCCATTCAGAGAATAGAAAAAACTGGAACCCAGAAATCAGCAGTGACTTCCTATTGCTCCTAAGTAATAGATTCAGGAATTAAACCTAAATAGTATCCCCCATTTATTTAGCCCCTTAAGCAAAGAAATATTGGGAACTCTGTGAGTAGAAATGATTTTTTTTAAAAGTATTTCCTTTAGCTTTCAACTTTGAAGTTTTCAGACAAGCACAAAAGACTGATAGAAAGATAAATTTCAAGTTGTCAGAACTAAGATAGCCAGAACAGATAATTCCATTAGCTTAAAAATTAGAAATAATGCATTTGTCTGGGGGGCAAGTTCTACTCTGGCAAAGGCTAAAAGCTACTGACATAATCTTTTCCTGCTAGGCATGACAAATCTCAGCAATTTGCACATCAGTGTACAATGAATCCTGTCCTTGGGCCTAATTTTGATGCCTTCTTGAGGCTTGAAAATGACCTGAAGCTCTCAAAGATTTTGTTCAGGCAGGTGTCCCCACCCTGGAAAACTTTGGGTGTGGACTAAGCAACATATGTATTACTGTGATTGGAGGCCCTAAGTTAGGAGAAGAGCAACCCACAAGGGTTGGTCACCAGGTAATTATTGTGGAGGGGCCACAACAACTCCTTCAGCTAAGGTATGGGAAGA
This sequence comes from Dromiciops gliroides, assembly GCF_019393635.1. Classification (NCBI taxonomy): domain Eukaryota; kingdom Metazoa; phylum Chordata; class Mammalia; order Microbiotheria; family Microbiotheriidae; genus Dromiciops; species Dromiciops gliroides. The sequence goes on along the minus strand of NC_057866.1, from coordinate 211,848,106 downwards.
ATATTATCACATCAATGGTGGGATACGACCACACCTATGAAAATGGGGATCCTTGATGTATTATAGTAGTGAAGAGAATAGACAATGAGTTGCAACAGGTAATCACTGTAATTATAAACCCAATTCATTCTCTTGGTAGAGTTGCTGATTTTTCAGGACTCAACACTTGCCTTGATCTCCTGCTCTAATATTCAAAGAGTCAAAATAGATGTCTAGTCCGGGAGTTCATTAACTCTAGGCCTTTTGCTGATGCCCTGCTGGTGTTCCCAAACCTGATGTTCAGTGGTGAGGATACTGACTGTACCCATGGATACTCAAGTCAGGAAAATGGAAGGCCTGGAGCTGGAGCAGTTTTTGGTCCAAAGACAGGTGAGAGCAGGGTGACCCTCCATTTCCAGGGTTGCTCATGTACACACAGTCTAAATCTCCAGGGTGAATCCCTGCCTTCTCAGGTCTGTAGAGCCAAGACTTTCTGATGCTTCATTTATATCTAGGAGAAATGTTTCCAAATGAATTAGAAAAAAAATTAAATGTCCCAGACCCCTTCAGTAGCCTGCAAAGCCTACAAAAATAAAGTTCTTAAATGTATAAATATGTAGCAGTTCACAAAATATATCAATTAAATTGATAATAGTTACCAAAATATTTTCAAAACTGAGTTCATGAATCACAACTTAAGAACCCTGGTGTAGAATCCTTATTCCCTTAACCACACCATGCCCCATCCTACTCTTACCTGGGCAATTCCTCACCATTAGAATTTGAGCTCCTTGAGAAGCAGACTGTTTAACTTTTCTATTGTATCCCCAGAATTATTAGCACAGTGCTTCACACATAGCAAGTATTTAACAAATGGTTCAGTCATTCATTCATTCACATCCTCCTATCATTTGTCATATGAGATCTACCCAAAATGTTGGCAACCTTCTTCTTATCCCCTTTGATAACACATGTGTGGTGGAAGGAGTGGTCTAACCCTCTGCCCCCCTTGGAAGTTAGACTAGTTTTTCCTCAAAAGGTACCAAAACAAAGATGGAGACTTAATTGGCACAGTGGACTCTTTAATCTTTAACTGGGGCTGTTGGTATCACTTCCTGGTCACCTGAGTATAAAGCCACACCACTGAGAAGCTCCAAGAAACTCTCTGATACTTGGCTGATCACGATGGGCCAATCAGGGACAAGGGGAGCCCAATGCAGCTGAATTAACTCATGATGTCTTCATACCATGTCCTTAAATAGCCTTCCCTTAATGTGGCTAAGTAAATCTCCTTTTGTTAAATGTTGAATGCCCTATGAGTGTCTCTTTTCATTTCAATATTAAACCTAAGGCCACTAGGTGTCAGGGTTGTTGGAGTGCTAGAGTTGGAATCAAAAGACCTGAGTTCAAATTCAGATTCAAAAACTTATTTCTACGACCTTACTTTTAGGCATATCTCCCAGGGTTGTGGGGATGATCAAATGAGATAACATAAGTGTAAAAATCCCTGACAACACTTCCTGGAATTTGTAGTTCTCACTTTGGGAAAGAGAGGAAACTAACCCAAGCTTGGCCTTAAGGACAGGGTGGGGGGGGGGAGATTTGTTTTGCCTTACTGTTTTTATTTTATTTTTCATGAGTGATAGCATAGACTGAAGAATGGGGACATTTCAAGGGAAGAATGAAGAAAGAAGAAGAGGGAAGTAGTGGCCATCCATGGGCAGCAGCTGTTCTCTGCCATATCTGTAATGCTCCTCTTTAAGACTATGATAGATGATCTCTATCTAAATGGACAGTCTGTGAGGTATGCATGACTGCATGTGTGTGTGTGTGTGTGTGTGTGTGTGTGTGTGTGTGTGTATGTATATTTTATCATCCCAGAAGCAGGAACACTGAGAGAAATAAGCCAGTAAAAAGGAACAAGAGGGGGGCAGCTAGGTAGCGCAGTGGATAAAGCACTGGCCTTGGATTCAGGAGGACCTGAGTTCAAATCCAGCCTCAGACACTTGACACTTAGTAGCTGTGTGACCCTGGGCAAGTCACTTAACCCTCATTGCCCCACAAAACAAACAAAACAAAAAAGGAACATGAGGAACTCTGGGAGACCCCTATCCTAAATTTTACTCCATTAAAGAATACATTTGCGGGGCGGCTAGATAGCACAGTGGATAAAGCACCGGCCCTGGATTCAGGAGTACCTGAGTTCAAAATCCGGCCTCAGACACTTGACACTTACTAGCTGTGTGACCTGGGGCAAGCTCACTTAAACCCCTGTTGCCCCGCAAAAAAAAAAAAAAAATACATTTGCCTGGTTTAACATTATTTCTCATAAACATCTGTGGTCAACTGTATTCTTATGTTACTGGGTATCCTCTTGTTTATAAATAAGGGTTCAAGGGGAGCCAAAAAGGGGAGAGATTTCTTAGTGTAGGGCTTGGGAGCTCAGTCCGCTATTAGAAAGTTGTGATCTCTTACTGGGAGCAATTTTCATAACTACCCTTCTGAGTGTAAAAATATTGTGAAGTTGAGTCCCCATTTTATAAAATCTGGCTCATGAAGATAAGTCAAGTTATATATTTAAAGTATTTTGCAAACAGTGTTATTGTCGTTCAGTCACCTGTAGTCGTGTCTGACTCTTCATGATTCCATTTGGAGTTTTCTCTGCAGAGATGCGGGAGAGTTTTGCCATTTCCTACTCCAGCTCATTTTACAGATGAGGAAACTGAGGCAAATGGGGTGAAGTGACTTGTTCAGGATTACACCGCTAATAAGGGTCTGAGGCCAGATTTGAACTCAGGAAGATGACCCCAGCAGTTTATGCACTATGGCACCACCTAGCCGCCCACTTTGCACACAATAAAGAATCTACACAAATTCTATTATATCACAATTATTATTATTCCTAAAGTACTGGGGTTGGCTCTGAGTCAAGTTCATCCTAGCACAGCTTGGATACCATTGGAGCACATGAGTTATGCATCGGTTAGCCTCACTCTTGCTGGATGACCAGCGTGTATCTTCTGTTTATTCAGTTGTCCTTCTTTACAATGCTTCTCCTCTGAAATCCCTCATTCGTAATGTGCTTCGGTCTTTCCCTGATTATCATGGTCATCTCTACAAGACTTTAGATCATCTTCCCTTCTAATAGATACCAAATAAAAGCGGGGGGGGGGGGGACAAAAATAAAACAAAAACAAAATATCAAATATCTAAACTCTTCCCAAAAATTCATTCATCCATGTGCTGGGTTATAAAGTTGTGCTGCTATTGTCGTGGGTAAAAGAGGCATTCAGACCCTGAATCATTTATTAACTAATCCACATTAAGAAATTTTTGAATGTGATTCAAATAGAGAAGAAAAAGGAATCTGGAGTCCTAGCACGTAGGTACAAATCCTGGCTCTCAAAATCACCTAATTGGCTAATTAAATATCCTCAAACATTTGTGTACTGTGACCTGGGAGCAATCTATCTTCAAAATGTTTGCATTGGCCAAGGCAGGATCCCTAAGAGTCTCCAGTAACCATTTACATTTCTTTTTAATAATTCTTTACCACATTTATAGTTGTGGCATGCTTTACCAGATATTCAGGACTTTCTTGATATTTAAGTGTACATGGCCTCTTGAAAACATAGTTGTCCATCATGGGCCCCCTCTGACTCTGTGTTATATGTAATAACTCATCCAAGTGACTGGACCTGTCTTCACTGACTCTGGTTCACTGACCAAAGAAGAGAGTGACTCACTCTCTAACAGTTCATCCAGCAGTAGAAGGAGTTTATCTTATTCATCTACTATTTGATCAGTAGACATCAGTATAACTCATTTCCAAGTACCCTCCTTTCCAGATAACTCTTAAGAATTTGGAAGGTTTCAGGGTTTCACCAGAAAATACAAGCTTCATTGTTCTTCTTCTTGAATGCCTTTCCCAATACTTTATACCATCAACCCCCAAACAACATTGACAACACCCAATAAAGCCATTCCAAAGGTACTATCTTCACAGTCCATAGGCATTCTCCAATCTACAGTTATCAGTGAGGACCTATATCCAGCAATAATCACCAGTTCTCTGGTAACTGGATAACTTTGGTATGACTCATATTTTGGCCTCATTGAAATAAACCTGTAAATATCTGAATATAGTTCATTGTTGGCACTCCCCTAGGAATGTGTGATTCAACTCCCTTGCAAAAAATGAGCTCCTAGTAAACACCTGAATGTAAGATGTGTTTGTTACAGCATGGAAAGAACATAATATGGGTCTCACCTCTAAACAACTGTTAATAGCACTTAGCACGGTGCCTGGTACATAGTAGGGACTTAATAAAAGTTTATTAATTGATTATTGATTAGCAAATGAATAATGCCACCTTTCTTTCTTATCCCCCAGAAATGATAGTCCTAATGATGGCAGAAAAACATTCCCAACATCAATAGGAGAAATCCCATTAGCATGGGTGATGTTGGGACTCCCATGATGATAGCATGCTTCTGTACAGCTTTTGGCTTGGTTGGCTTGGCTTGGCTCTTTCTTGGTTGGTTTGACTCTTCATGCCCATTGGTGCAGCCTATGTCAGGTTTCAGCAATACTCACAGGCTGTTTCCCTTATCAACACCTCAACTCTGATAACCAGCAGCTGCTGCCTTTATTGTTGCTGCCACCTGTATTTTTAGAGTAATGTTATATAGTCCTGTGAAATAGCTTGCCTGTCTCTGGATATATGTTCCCTTACTATTCCCAGGAGTCTCTTCACTCTTGTCCATTCAGTGCTAATATCTTGGATGCCCTGGATACAAGACTTCATGCGAAAGTAAGTCCTTGTCTTTTCTTTTTTGTTGTTGTTTTGTTTTTTGCAGGGTAATGAGGATTAAGTGACTTGCCCTGGGTCACACAGCTAGTTAAGTGTCAAGTGTCTGAGGCTGGATTTGAACTCAGGTCCTCCTGAATCCAAGGCCAGTGCTTTATCCACTGTGCCACCTAGCTGCCCCCAAGTCCTTGTCTTTTCAAACAATACCCATGACCTAGGCTCAGGACAGCATGGGAAAATGGATCCTCCCCATATTTTCATTCCTGATTCATCTTTCTTCTAGTGGCACAGTGGGTAGAGCACTAGACCTGGATTCAGGAAGATCTGATTAAAATCCTGCCCCATACTTATTAGTTGTATACCTCTGAACAAGTTGCTTAAATGCTATCTGCCTCAGTTTCCTCAAATGTAAAATGAGGATAATGATATTACCTATCTCACAGGATTGTTTTGAGGTTCAAATGAGACAATATTTGTAAAAACAATTAGCAGAGTGCCTAGCATATAGTAGGCACTTAATAAATGATTGGGTTTTTTTGCTAAGCAGAATTTTCAGGCAAGGCACATGCCACAAATAAACAGTATTCTCTCTCTAACAAATTATACACAGTACAGTTTTATATGCAAATTATTCTGGCTACATGGATGATATGCCAGTGCATATGGGAGAGCATCCCATAGTAGTTATATTTAGTAGAGCAAATCTATAGGACACATGCAGTGGCATGCTATTTATTATCAAATATTAGACTAGTATACAAAGCATACCTTTCAAGTATTTTATTGTATGAGCATCATTCTATCCTGAAGGTAGCCTGCATTCTTGCACTACCAAGCATTGCCAGGCATTCTTAACTCTCCCATCTTTAACTCAAGACCAGTCATTGGCCAGATTATCTAGGTATTTCTGCTATAATCCAATGTTATTTCTCTACCCTTTGTGGGTAAGCAAGTATTCTCAAACCCAGGGACCTGCAGCATCAATTCTGTCTGTCTGTTAATCATTTATTCAGCACTTTCTATATGATGGGCACTATGCTAAGTCCTGGAGATACAAAGAAAGGTAAAAACATAGTCCTGCCCTCAAAGAGATTATAATGGGGTTAACAGCATGCAAATAATGTACATACAAAATATATACAGTGTAAATGAGAGGTAATCTCAAAGGGAAGGCGTTATCAAGAGTACATGGGGTGGGGATACTGGAAAAAGCTAATATAGAAGATGGTATTTGAGCTAAGTCTTAAAAAAAACAGTTGTCTTGACCTGTTTTGCCACTGAGTCCAATGACTCTGGGAGAAGAAAGTGAGGCTGATGAGTTTGCACAGCTCTGCCTCACTTAAATACAATTTACTTGCAAGTCAAGACATCACCCTCTTCATATCATTGGTCTTCTTTGAGAATGAAGGATGAACAACAACAATAAAGAAGGCTAAGAGAAGCTAGGAAGCAGAGGGAAGGAGAAAAACCATTTGAGCATGGAGGAAAAGCCACTGAAAATGTATAGAGTTGGGGAAAGGACAGCCCATAGATAGCCGAAGCTGAATCACGTGATCATCAGTTCTCAGGGGTTCTCTACCAATTGACCACCTTCTGTTTTTCCAGGATATCAGTATTTTATAGTAGAATTCTATCCCCTGTCAGTTTCTTCATATGTAAAATGAGGAGTTTGGATTAAATGGCCTAGATTCTGTGTTCCGATAACCCTGTAAGTTGAGTTCTTAATAGCAAAATCAAGCAATAGACCACTTCTTCTTCCCCTCCATGCTTTTCTGAGCTCATACCACAGACAGGAAGTAAAATTTTCTCAAGTAGCCAGTTGAGAAACTGTGACCCTCCATGCCTTTCCCATCCTCAGGAACTTTGATGGTCATATTAACAGACAGCCATAGTACAAAGGAAAGCTGTGGTATCTTTCCTGGTGCCATGCACCAAAGAGGGCACATTCCAAACTGACCAACTGTTCTGCTTGGTTCCTATAGGCTCAGAATAACAAAATTCAAGAGTTGGAAGAGAACTCAGTGCTAATCATGTCCACATGAAAGAAATCACTATAACATATCTTACAAGTGGTCACCTAGTCTTGTGGGTATGATTACAATCGGATGGCTGTGGATCTCTGCGAGGATGGAACGGTATCATTCTACATCTTTTAATTTCTTCCAAAGCAAACAACAACTCGAACAGCTTGATATCAAAGTCTCAACTGTAATTATAATGAATCCTTCCAGGGAAGCCACACGGTATTTTTCCCATGACACTTTGGGCTACTTTGGAAGCCTGGTGTTTGGGCAAGCCTATATATGCCTAATAAAGTACTCAGTTGGTTATGTTATTATCCCCTTCAAGTGATAAGGAGTCTATGTATGCCAGCTCCAAAGATGTGCAGCTGCCTATTCTTTCCAAGTGAACAGCTTGAGTCGATCACACTTACCTTTGAAAATAACAGACGCAGGTGCGCCTTCTATTCCAGGCAAAATTCTAAGGCATGAGGTTAAAGGAATGGATTAGGAACATCTAGAAAAGGAAATCATGATTGGAAAGAGCTAGCAGGGCTTTGTCAGAAACGACACATGTCAAGATGACCTCATTTCCTTTCTTGACAGGGTTACCAGACTGGGTGATCAGAAAGCTGTGGATATAGTTTATTTCGATTTCAGCAAGATGTTGGCAAACTCTTGCAACTTATCATTGTGTGACAAAAGGAGAGATGGAGGCTAGATGTCGCGTACTTACATAGATTCAAACTGTTTGGAGGGTTGGATTCAAAGGAGTTGACATTATTGACTCAATGTCAACTTAGAGTAAAGTTTCTGATAGAGTGTCCAGAGATCTGCCCTTGGACCTGTACTGCTCAGCATTTTTGCCAATGATATAGAAAGAGCAATAGAAACCACGCTTCAAAGGCTAGCCTTGACACAAAGCTCCAGTTCACGAATTTTAAAAGACCCCAATTGTCTAGAATATTGGCCAATGGATAACAAATCAAAAGATAAGAAATTTAATAAAGAAAAATGTAAAATCCTGTACTTGGACTCAAAAAATCAATTCAATATATACATGGAAAGGGGAATAAGAAGAAAGGAAGATGCATTTATTAAGCATATACTTTATACCAGGAACTATGCTAAGCACTTTACATATATTATATCATTTGATACCCACAACCATCCTAAGATTGAGATAGTTGGTATTATTTCCATTTTAGAGTTGAAGAAATTGAGATGGATGGAGGTTGAGATTTTGCCAGGGCCATACAGCTAGTAAGTGAGGCTGGATTTGAATTCAGGTCTTTCTGACTCCATGCTCAGCATGGAGATTTTGTATTTAGAGTGTTGTAAGACATCTAATAAAGCTAAAACAATCATAGGCTGCATCGAGAGGTGTAAAGTTTGGAACATTAGAGTACTGTAGTGTCCTGCCCTGAATGGATCACTTTTTTAGCACTGTGTTCAATTCTAGGTGCGATAATTTCTTGCTGGAAAGTATCAAGAGGAGCCATGGCATATGAATATCAGTTGGAGGAACTGAGTATGATTTGGCACAGGGGGAAAGAAACATACTTGTGGGAATAAGATATCATCAGTCTTCAAGTATTTGAAAGATTCTTATAAGGAGGGCTTAAACTTGTTCCATGTGGCTCCAGAAAACAAGAGCAGGAGCAATTTGTATATGCTCCAGAGGAGCAAGATGAAGCTATAAAAATGTGGAATGAATCACCCTGTAAAATATTAGGGTACCCTTCTAGAAAGGTATTTAAATGGAAGACTGGAAATTCCTATACAGAAAGAGGTTGAACTTTATTACCTCTGCTCAGGTAGGTGGCACCAGGTCTGGAATCAGGAAGACCTAAGTTCAAATCTAAACTCAGGCACTAGCTGTGTGACCCTAGGCAAGTTATTTAATTATGTTTGCCTCAGTTTCTTCATCTGTAAAATGAGCTGGATAAGGAAAGGGCAAGCCACTCCGGGGTCTTTGCAAAAAACACCCCAAATGAGGTCATAAAGAGTTGGACACAATTGAAATGACTGAACATCAAAAATATGGCCTTCCTTGCAACCCTGCAATTCTGTAAAAGAATGGTTTCTAACCCTTATAGCCAAAATATAAAGATACCCAAATATTCAAATGAATCTATGATTTCATCATAGATTACCCTTCCCAAAGGGTTGGGAAAAAGACCAAACACCATGATAAGAGCTTTACAAATATTATCTCACTTGATCCTTGCAACAACCCACTGAGGTATCTCATTATTTTCCTCATTTTAAAATTAAGGAAACTGAGGCAGGTAGTGCTTAAGTTTTTTGCCTGGTGTTTTATAGCTAGTAAGTGCCAGGCAGCATTTGAATTCAGGTGTTCCTGATTCCAACCTAAGTATTTCATCCATTTTACCATCTAGCTACACTACTACTTTCTTCAATGGCCAATTCCATTTGGGAGTTCTGGTTGCTGGGAAATTCCTTCTCATGTACAGTCAAAATCTTTCCATCTGTAACTTTCATTCATTGTGCCTTCCATTTTTCCCCTCACAGCCTAACATAATCAATCCAAAGGTGTCTTCCTGATGACAATCTTTTTGATTCTTGAATATAGCCGCTATGTCTGCTGTAAGTCTTTTCTCCCCCAAACTAAAAATGTTCAGTTCCTTTAACTAATCCTCATGTAACATATTTAACAGTCCATATACTATCTTCATTACCTTATTCTGTATGATCCTCAGTATTCTGATGCCCTTCTGATGTGGCCCCTGGAATAGAACATGTATTACAGCTGTTGTCTAATCAGAGCAGAGGACAGTGGAAAGATCAACTACTCAGCTAGGATAATGACTTTTTAAATTGTTTCCACAGTTAAGAATGCTGTTCTTCTGCCAAGCAGAGCTAACCCTCTGCAGAATCATGAAAGAAGTCGTGTGTATCTTCAAAAAAAATCCCTCCTTCCCTATTCCCCTAAATTCCCTCTTCCCTAACCCAGGATGCCAGTGGTGTCAGATGGTCCTAGACACTCCTATATCTGATGAATCACTCTTGAATTATTGGGGATTGGTTTAATGTGTAATCCTTCCCTGGAGAGTTTGTCCTTTGAAAACAGGAAGGGAGAAAGAAGCCCAGAGAAATGTATGGCAGTGGTAGAATTTCAGAGACCAGGGACATCTGGATAGAGGAGACATTCCTAAGTGACTTAAGTGACTAAGCTCCTGGTGCCACTGAAAACACACAATGCTTTCTCTGCCCTTTGGTGTGATCATTGCTGCTGCCAAGAGATGAGTATATGAGGTAATCACTACCTCTCTTCACTTAGTAAACAGAGGACATGACACCTTACTTCATGGGGCATTTTTATACAGATAAGAACAAGATTTGAACATGAAGAAAGGATGGGACAAAAGGAGAACAATGATCTGCACTAATGAAGACAACAACCATCTATGCGATGGTAGAACCATCAAATTATCACCGGAAACTTCTATTCCTTTGCTTGATTGTCTTCCTCACTGACTGCCTTTATCTCTGAATTCCCATCAAACCATTCCACCAATCTTGAAGTAAATAACATACATAACTATGCTTTTTATCTTTTTTTTCTTTAATTTTAATTGCATGAATTAAAATCCTCTCTTCTTTGGAAGATATTGTGTGTGTGAGTGAGTGAGTGAGTGAGTGTGTGTGTGTGTGTGTGTGTGTGTGTGTGTGTGTGTGTGTGTGTGTGGTCCTGGATTTCCTCCAGACTGTGCTGAAGGATCTGAAGGAAAAAAAAAAAAACAACAATAACAACCACAGCCAGGAAGGCTGAAAATGGATTACAAAATACAGCATTAACATAAAGACTGGCACTGAGCATGCTGCTCTTTCTCTTCTCTTCTGGGAAGGCAGCAGAAAGAATGAATGTTCCATGCTTTATATGCCTGAGGAATTTTTTTTTTACTAAAAATGTATTTCTCATCTTGCCTAAAGTTAATTGTGTTATTGCCTTGTTAATTTCAATTTTTTCCACAATTGAAAACAACCCGTCATTACAAACTACAGAGAAAAAGAAAAATATATGTACAATTAAACCAACATTTATAAAGCATTTGCTCTTCTGGGTACGTGCAGAGACAAAGATAAAAATTGCACAGTCCCTACCCTCAAGGACTTTACGCTCTATTTGGGTGGGGGTGTAGGAATATATTATATCCAAATAAATATGAAAAAGAGGGAAATGTGATAGAGACGAAGGAGAGATAAGGACAAAGTCCTCTGGGGAAATATGAGGACAAAGAAAACTTTTTTAGGAGGAAGGAAAGGAGGAATCAAAGACTATTGCACAGGGAATATGGGACTTTAGAATAGTCTCCCCCTCCCCCGTCCCCCCCACAGGGCAATGAGGGTTAAGTGACTTGCCCAGGGTCACACAGCTAGTAAGTGTCAAGTGTCTGAGGCTGGATTTGAACTCAGATCCTCCTGAATCCAGGGCCAGTGCATTATCCATTATGCCACCTAGCTGCCCCAAAGGATCTCTTGTGTGTGTGTGTGTGTGTGTGTGTGTGTGTGTGTTTGTGGGGCTGGAATTAAACTCTTTGGTGAGTTAGAGATATGTCTATTCCAAGCATGTGAAGACTTCTCTGGATGGAATGGGCGGATGAGAACAATTGATTCCAACAGCCATGAAGGCAGCTGTGGAGGATTTTAGTGAGGTTACTTTGACAGTCCTATGGAGGATGGATTGAAGAAGGTGGTCTGTCAGTAAACAAATATTTAGTGTTCCTACTATGTGCCAAAGGCACTATGCTAAGCACTTTGGATACAAAAAAAGACCCTCAAGAAGTTCAATTTCTAATGAAGAAAACACCACACAAAAATAACAAAATACATACAGATGAAATGGAAAGCAACTTCAGAGAGAAGGCACTAGCACGGATTGTGGAGAGGGAGGAGAAAGCCTCCTGTGGAAGGTAGGATTTGTACTGAGTGTTGAAGGATGCCATGGAAGCCAGGCTTCTGTGGATGAGAGAATGAGAGGAGAAAGAGCAAAGGCAGGGGGGGGGGGCAGCTAGGTGGTAAAATGGATAAAGCAACGGCCCTAGATTCAGGAGGATCTGAGTTCAAATCCAGTCTCAGACACTTGACACTTACTAGCTGTGTGACCCTGGGCAAGTCACTTAACCCTCATTCCCCCCCAAAAAAAGAGCAATGGGGAAAGCACCAGCAAAAAGTCACAGAATCATGAAATGGTGTGTTGTGTGTAAAGAAGAGTAAGGAGTAAAATGCCCCTGCATTGTAGAGGGTACAGGAAGAAGTAAAGTGTAAAAAACAATTCGAGAAATGTAGGAAGGGCCACATTATAAAGGACTTGAGTGTAAAACAGAACATTTTATATTTGATCCTACAGGTGATAGGGGGCCCCCAATAGCATGTAAGAATGTAACTCCTTGAGTTCAGGGACTTGAAGACTTCCATGGTTAGTGGCTGTGATCTAAATGAAGATCTAGCAGAAGAAACTGAGAAGTGGGAAAGAGATTAAATAGGAATAATTATAATGGTCAAGTGAGGGGGAATGAGGTCCTTAACTAGAATGGTAGTTCTGTGAGTGAAAAAGAGAAAGATGCAAGACACGTTATCGGCATAAAATTCATAATCATAAAAGTTACTTGACTTTAGTAGCTTCATAATATTTAAAGTGAAGAACCACATTAGATTGACTCCCCAAGGCAAACTTATGGTAGGAGATGGATGAATCACATGAAATAGACAGATGTTGATAGGTTGCAATCTCCATCACTGAAGGGAACCCCCACATCAGTGAGACCACAGATTGACTGGAGAATCTGATTTAATACCCAAATTGTTATTGGTGTGTTTCTCTCTGGGAGTGTCATTTCAGACTGGATATTGACAAACCAAACAAGAGTAATGAGAAGGCCTAGACTAGACCTAGGACTAGAAGCCACACCATATGAACACAAACTGAAGGAATAGCATATCCTTAGTTTGGAAAAAGAGAAGACTTTAAGGGGAAAATGAAAGCTGTCTTTAAGTGATGTCACATGAAACACTTTTCTTGCATCAAGAGACAGAATTAGGAACAAGGGGTGGGAAGTTGCAGAGAGGCATATTTCAGCTTGATGGAAATAAAAACCTCCTAATGATTACACCTATTTAAAAGTGGAAAGAGCTGCCTCATGAGATGGTAGGTTCACCATCTCTAGAGATCTTCAAGAAGAAGCTAAATGACCACTTGTTGGAGATGCTATAGAAAGGATTCCTGATCAGTTTCAGAGTTGGGCTGGATAATCTCTATGGTCCCTTTAAATCTGAAATTCTATAAATCTGTGATGCGTTATTAGAGCAATTCTGGCTAAAAGTAAAATAATGTAAGTAACAAATACAGGGGTATTTTAGAGCCCTAATAAATAAAAGAAGCAAATATTATGTTGCTGTAGCATTAAATGAAGAAGAAAAACCTCACAAAATCATTCTGAATGTCTCCTTCTTATTCAACAGATTTATAACCTAATAGAACCAACCAAACAATTAAGACGTAGTCTTGTGTGGATAAGAGGATCCAAGAGCATTTTTCCCTCTGGCAAAATGTCTGAAGACTTTTTTTTCCTTCAATCTTTTGGATATGACATAAATGGAAACCTAGTTTTTCCAAGCACTTTCCTCTTCAAATTTTAAAACTCTGTATATTTCAAGGTAAATTTAATCCATATGTTCTGAGTCATTTATGCTGGATTCATCATAGTGTCTTTTTTTTTTTTCAAGAGCTATTTGGTGTCCAGGAAACTTCATGAACCGTTTTGTGACTTAAGCTCCTCACCCTGCATCCATGACTCACCACACCCCTCGTGCTGAGACTCATTTAGCTTGGTGGTCTAAAACCTGACAATAGGGTTCATTTTATTCTGATTTACACATTTTACAACTGATTTCATAAAATCAACCAATCAACAAAATATTTGTAGAGTGTTTTTGTGTGCAAACATTACACTGGGTGCTATATACATATATGAGAAAGAGGAGGGGGCAGTGAAAAAGGGAGTAATAAAGAATGAGCATATATGGGCCTTGCCCTCCAAAAGCTTAGAATCAAATGAGCAAATACAGTTTTTTAAACATTGCTAACAAAAGTTAATACGTGATAATTTCTTAAAATGTATTATTCAACCAAAAACTGCTGAAGATGTTTAGATAGGGGAAAGATAACCATATGTTGAGATACCCTAGGAGTCAATGAATTGTACAGCTAGAAGGAACCTTGGACATCATCTAGTTCAACCTCTTCATGTTACAGATGAGAACTTGCTAGGTGCCGGGGACTCCTAGGAAGGCCGAGCTCATGGATCTGCTGAGCTGGGGAGCTCTAAGCCCCAGCAATGGTAAAGTGTCAGCACTGAGTTGGCCACCAATATGTTGAGAGGAGGAGCTACTAGATTCCTGGGGGAAGTGAGGGAGCAAAATGTTTCAAGTAAGAGAAGGAATAAATCAAAATTGTCATGCTGATCAACAATGGGATTGACCAATGGGATTGACTATGAAACCTTTCAACCTTGGCAAGATAGGGAGACCCAGTGTCCAAAAAGAAAACAAAACCTGATAGGGGAATTTGTCCAATGTAGGCTGCAGGTTTTGGGACCCCCTTCCAGTGACCTTTCCATTATACTGCATAGTCAAGTCTTTTTTTTTTTTTTAGTGAGGCAATTGGGGTTAAGTGACTTGCTGAGGGTCACACAGCTAGTAAGTGTTAAGTGTCTAAGGCCAGATTTGAACTCAGGTACTCCTGACTCCAGGGTGGTGCTCTATCCACTGCGACATCTAGCTGCCTCCCATAGTCAAGTCTTTACAAAAGAGAAGAGACTTGGGTCTTCAGGGAAGGCTATGTGTTAGCTAGGCAGAGAAAGAGGAATGCTTTCCAGGAAAGGGGAATGTCCTGAACAAAGATCTGAAGGTCAAAATTGAATTCCACTGATCAATACAAGGTCTACTTGTGTTCTGGTTACTGTTAATAGATTCATTTGATATGAGCTGAGAGTTTCAGTATGAAAATAAAGATGAGAAAGAGAGATTGGGACTAGAATATGAGAAGTCTTGAATATAAAAATAAGGAATTTCGACTTTTACTGCTTTGAAGTAGGGAGCCAGAGGTTTTTTTAGCTAGTGACAAAGTATAGTTTTAGAAAGATCGAATAATATAGGAAAAAAATAGCTAGCATTTATATAGAATTATAAGGTTTGCAAAATACTTTACAAAATATTTCATCATAGGCACACAACAAGGCTAGAAGGAAGATGCTATTATTATCCCATTTTACAGATGAGGAAATTGAGGCAGGCAGAGGGTAAGTGACTTGCCTAGGATCACACAGCTAGTTAATGTCTGAGGCAGAATTCAAATTCAGGTCTTCCTGTCTCTAGGTCTTGGACTCTACCCACCATACCACCTGGCTGCCCATATTCTGGCAATATGAATAGAGGCAACTGAAGGCTGTTGCTTTGGTCTAGTCAAGAAGTGATAAAGACTTAACTTAATGTAGTAGCAATGGGAGTAAAAAGGATTCACCTCTCCATGAAAATCTTACTCCAATATCTCCCAGACTGGAGATACTACTATTTAGGAAGACTGATGACTACAATAGTGATGACAATGGTGATGTAATGATGATGGTGTTAATATAAGTTCCTTGAGGGCAGTGGCTATTTTTTTGCCTTTCTTTGTATCCCCAGCACTTAGCATACTGCCTAGCAAGGATTAGGTGCTTAATAAATGCTTATTGATTGATTGATGCCACAACTGAGTGGGATTTGGGAGCATAAACCACTAATAAGTGTCAACATAAGGATCCAAATTCAGGTCTCTTGATTCTGTCTTGGACTCGTTCTATTTCACCATGCTACCTTTCTAGGTCCAGTCTTACATGCATGTAAGATGATGATGATGGTGGTGGTGATGATAATGAATCAGAAGGAGGAAGAAGAAAGGGAGAGGAGGAGGTGGAGAAGGAGAAGGTAAAGGAGAAGGAAAAGGAGATGAAGGAGATGAGAAAGAGAAGGATGAGAAGAAGAATAAAAAGAAGAGATATTTGAGAACAGGCATAACATTTTTTTTGCCTGGAACATAACAGGAACTTAATAAATTCTTGTTGACTGACTTACTAATGATGGTGGTAGTTCTAATAGTAATGCTAAAGACCAATTAAAGTAATTGGGAAAGAATGTTTATCTTGGAAGAGAACATTTAAGGAGCACAAGAAAGATGCCTTCAAATATTTTAAGGATTGCCATGTGAAAGAGGAATTATCCTTGTTCTTCTTCATCCTAGATATTTGGTCCTAGTCATTGGAAGTAATTGGAGTAATGGGAGAAATTTACCAAGGGGACACATTTTTTTTTACTTTGATATATACAAAAATTTGAATTATGCAAAAGTGGAATGTTGCCTTACAATGTAGTGATGTGTTGCTTTAAGATGTAGTAAGATGTTGCCTATCACTGGAAGTTTTCAAGTGGATTCTGGATGACTACTTGTTGGAGACATTAGAGAAGACATTATTATTATTAAGATATTGATTAGACTAGCTGGGCTGAAAGGTCCTTTCAGTTATGAAATTCTATGTTGATGGAAGGGATGGATGCAAAAGTCATTGCAAAGAAAACTCAATTCAACCTAGTAAGTTATTTGGTATGCTAATAAAAAGAAATAATAATAATAGCTAACATATAAAGAGTACTTTAAGTTTTGCATTGTTTTATAAATATTATCTCATGTTATCATCACAACAACCCTGGGAGGTATATACTACTATTATCTCCATTTTACAGTTGTGGAAACTGAAGCTGACAGAGATTAAGTGACTTGCTTAGAATCACAAAGTAAGTGTCTAGGGCTAGATTTGAACTCAGGTCTTCCTGAAACCAGATCTAGTACTCTAATTACTGTACTGCCTACAAGGTTAAGAAGAGAAAATTAATGATTCTGAGGTTCTGAGTCCGGGTGATTAGGAAAATATTGTTACCATTCATAAAACTGAGGAACTTCTGATAAAAAAAAATAACTTAGTTTAGAGAGAAAAATTATTTTCATCATGTTAAACTCAAAATGACAATAGAACATCCAAGAAGTGTCCCATAGACAATTTAAAACTTGAAACCAGAATCTGGGGAAGATGTTATAACTGAAGACTTTGAAATTATCTGCTTAAAGGTGGTGTTTGAAGTCATGAGTGTAGAATAGCTTCTTTAACCAGAGTATAGAAAAGAATAAAAGTCCAAAGACTGAATTTTGATAATGCTAAAATTTAGTAAAAGAAGAATCATCCAAGGGGACAAAGAACTGGGCAGAATGATAGAGCAAGTACAAGGACTGTTTCAATAAGCAGTGAATGGTCAATGGAATTGAATACCTCAGGGAGTTCAAGAAAAATGAATGTTAAAAAAGGACCAATGGATCCCCAATTAAACACCAAATTAAAAATCTTGAAAATCAAAAGGACAGAATAATAAAATTAAAAGTAAAAACATCCGTTGAATTAATAAATAAAACTAAGGGCCTATTTTATTTAAAAGCCAATAAAATAGATAAATAATTTGATTTTTTTAAAAAATGAAAACAAAATGACTAGTATTATAAATGAAAAGGGTGAATGCACCAACAATGAATTTGAAATTAAAGCAATAATTAAGAGCTATTTTGCCCAATTATATGTCAATAAATCTGGCAATCCAAGTGAGATGAATAAATATTTACAAAAATATAAATTGTTCAGATTAAGAGAAGAGGAAAAAGAATACTTAAATAACCCTATCTTGGAAAAAGAAATTGAACAATTCATCAACAAGCTCCCTAAGGAAAAAATCCCCAAAGGTAGATGAATTCACAAGTGAATTCTACCAAACATTTCAAGAACAACTAATTGTAATAATATATAAACTACTTGGGGAAATAGGCAAAAAAGGGAATCCTACAAAATTCCTTTTATGATACAAATGTGATAACAAAACCAAAAAGAACACAGAGAAAGAAAACTATAGATCAATTTCCTTAATGAACATTGATGCAAAAAATTTAAATAAAATACTAGCAATGTATCACAAAGATCATATACTATGATCATTGTTGTTTTTCTTATTGTTCAACTGTATTTTGATTCATCATGACTCCATATGGGGTTTTCTTGACAAAGATACTAGAGTGGTTTACCATTTTCCATTCCAGTGAATTAAAGCAACCAGAGGTTAAGTGACTTGCCCAGGGTCACATAGCTAGTCAGTGTTTGAAGTCAAATTTTAACTCAGGTATTCCTGACTCCAGGCCCAGTGCTCTAAGCACTGAGCTACTTAGATGCTTCCACACTATAAGCAGATAGAGTTTATGACAGGAATGCAATTCAATACTAGAAAAACTATCAGCATCATTAACCTTATCAATAAGAAGCACAAAAAACATGACTATCGCAGTAGATACAGGGAAAGATTTTAGCATAATACAAAACTAATTCCTACTAAAAACATTAGAAATCATGATCCAAGACAATCCCAAAGGACTATTGATGAAACATACTATCTACCTCCAAATAAAGAACTGATACTGATGGAACAGACTGGAGCATGCTATTTTTCACTTTCTTTCATTTTTTCCTTTAAACAAGTTTTCTTGTATAAAATGACAAATATGGTCATGTTTTACATAATCATGAATGTATAACCCATATCTGATTATTTGTTACTTCAGGTAAGGGGAGGGGGGGAGGGAGGGAAAATTAGAATCCAAAACTATACATAAAAATGTTTATTGCAAAAAAAGAATAAATAGAGCTTTCCTTAAAATGATAAGTAGTGTCTTTCTAAAGCCAACAGCAAGCATTATCTGTAATGGGGATAAGCTAGCAACCTTCACCAATAAAGGATCAAGGATGAAGTAAGGATACCTATTACCACAATTATTATTGAATATTGTACTAGAAATACTAGCTATAGCAAAGGAATTAGAATAGGCAATAAGAAACAAAAATACCATTCTTTATAGACAGTATGAAGGTATACTTAAAGAATCCTAGAGAATCAAATAAAAACTCATTGAAATAATTAACAACTTTAGCAATGTTGCAGGATATAAAATAAACCCATACAAATCATCAGCATTTCTATATACCACTAACAAAGTTGAGCAGGAAGAGACAGAAAGAGAAATTCCATTTAAAATAACTATAGAAGAACAAACAAACAAATTAAATAATTAATTAATTAAATAGCGACAGACAATATAAAATACTTAAAAGTGTACCTGCCAAGACAAACCTAGGAACTGTATGGACACAATTATCAAATAATTTTCAAAGCAGATTAGAGAAATTAGAGAAATATTCATTGCTCATGGGTAGACTGAACCAATATAATAAAAATGACAATTCTACCGAAATCAATTTACTTATTCAGTGCCATGCCATTCAAATTACCAAAAATTGTTTTACAGAGCTAGAAGAAATAATAACAAAATTCATCTGGAAGAAAAAAAAGATCAAGAATATCAAGGAATCAATGAAAAAATATGAACGAAGGTGACCTATCAACACCACATCTCAAACGGTATTACAGAGTGGTAATCACCAAAATAATCTGGTACTGGATAAGAAATAGAGTAGGAGATCAGTGGAACAGATCAGGTACACAATAGACAGTAGTAAATGACCATAGTAAGCTAGTGTTTGATAAACCCAAAGATCTAAGCACTGGCGACATTTGAGAGAGTAGTCTCAATTGAGTAATGGGGGATGATGTGGGGGAGGATTTAGTTAACAGGAAGATAAGGAGGGAATAAAGGAATATCTCTTTCACCAATCCAAGGATCTGCAGTTTCATCCATCTGGGCACCCTGGGCACTGATGCAGATCAAAACTACCTCATTCCTTAATCCAGTAGTTCCCATTTAGTGGTTCCCAGATCCCTTGAAGGTACACAATAATGGCTTAAGGGGTTGGCATCAATTTTTTTTAATAGCACCATAAGTAGCAAATAATTACAGAATATTATGAATATTATATTAAATTGCTCAGGGTAGTATCAGTAAATGTCAAGGGAACAAGGGAACCATTGAAAATTCTTTAGGCCTAATATTGTTTAAAAAACTCTGTGACTGAATAAGACAGGAAATACAACTGAAAATGCTGAAATTAACAAATGTTAATGAACATTTAATGACCTAGAAATTTCCAGATTTTCATGGAAAACAAGAGTGATAAAAACACAAAGTAGCTTATATATTTAAGGCTCCCAAACACCATTATGAAAACTATTTTTATACTTCTTTTTTTCCTTTTTTCATTGTAAACTTAACACACAACAAATAAATTAAGTATTTTTCTATACACTGTAGAACAGATGGAGAAGTTTGTATACAAAACTGCAAATGTCTATTTCATACATTTTTATTATTACTATGAGGTTTTCTCAATAATGGATTGATTAGAAAAGAGGAAGAGAAAGAAAGAAGAAAGAATGAAAGAAAAAAGAAAAAAGAAAGAGAAAAAGAAAGGAAGGAAAGAAATATCAATACAATCTTTGACCCCCAAACAGAATCATA
Source organism: Dromiciops gliroides (assembly GCF_019393635.1). Taxonomy (NCBI): domain Eukaryota; kingdom Metazoa; phylum Chordata; class Mammalia; order Microbiotheria; family Microbiotheriidae; genus Dromiciops; species Dromiciops gliroides. The sequence goes on along the minus strand of NC_057866.1, from coordinate 211,827,755 downwards.
GAGTTCAAAAGCATCTCAAAGTAAAGTAAAAGAGATTATTCAGTTGTTTTAGCCAAAATATAACATCAGTGACTCATTTTCAACTTGTAACCCACAAAACTCCCAAACTTTTTACATGTACTATTGTCTGTTCACATCTTCCCCATCCTATCCTTGTACAATTGATTTTTTGCTCATGCATAGACCTCATATTCCTATCAAATTTCATCATATTATATTCAACCCAACATTTCAGCCTAATGAGAAATTTTAGATCTTGATTCTATCCTCCAATATTTCAATTATACTTCTGAGCTTCATGACCCAATATTACAGTGGCTCCATAATCTAATCAATTGTGTTTGGAGGTGGGAGTACTGCAGCTTTATGTGTCTTATATCTGGCAATATTTGGTTTTGATGTAAATGGGGACAAAAAAACAAGCTGTAATGGTAGAACAAACTGAATACTACTGATCAGAATAAGTTCTTCTTGTTAGTGTGAAGTAGCAAAAAGAAAAAAGGAAGCCCAGAATTCTAAATGAAAATTATTATTTTGAAAGCTACTCAGAATGAAGCTCTTCTAAAAGACCTGTGTCCAACTATGTATTTAATCAGAAAATATTCTGATTTTCCTTTATGTTGCACAAAATCATGTTAGGCTTATCAGATGAATATGTGACAGTTGGGGGAAAGGAGGGTGGGGAAAAGAAACCAGCCATGATTGAACACAGACACCAACCCTCCAATCCCTAGCCCACAATAGTTGCCATACTGTGCCAGATATTCAAGAAGCCATGAACTTGATTCTACTTTTGTGTTTATCAGAGCTTGGGGTATTGGATTAATTGCTCATATCTTATATCTTATTGCTAATGTCAATTGAAACAGAAAAAATAATAGAGAATCTAAGGGAAAAAGCTAAATTCCATTGGTCAGTATAAATTCTATTTGGTTAATCAGGATTATAGCAAACAGAAAAACAAAAGACCCAGAATTCTGATGGAAAATTTTCTTTTTTCAAACTTCAGAATGAATATCTTCCAAAAGCATCGCATCTCTGCCAACTACATATGAATCAGGAAAAGTTAGGTTTCCCCTGGTGTTGAATGGAATCATGTAAAGTTTAATAAATTACTAACTGAGACTTTTTAAAAAAGAGTTATGCAAGTTTCAACTCACCTGTGCCTGCCCATTCTCTACAACATTTTTCCATGTTGTGTAATCATAATTTTTCCCTGAGGGTCAACCCAACTGTTGGGGACCATTATTGTGTTCTTTTGATACCTCAAAGATATAATTAGAGTTTTCCATTGGTTATGTCTTAATTTATCATAACACCAGTCTGTCTTCATTTTCAGTCATACATTTTTTTCAAAAAATACCCCTTATACCACATGTGTGTAATTTCTTGTTTATAATATGCTACAGTCCAGTCATACCCACCATTAACTTCTCCATGACCCTTTGAGTGATCTTTGACTTCAAATCTTTATAGATTGTACTGTTCTAAGCACTGTTTAAAACACTGTAGTGTTCTAACTTGCAACCATACAGCATATCCAGAGAAATTTTGGACTCTGTTTCTGGAAAAATTTTAGACTCATTAAATGAACTTTGCAATCCAACCTATTCTCCTTGCCATGTACAATTCTGCACTCACTGTATTTGTAGTTTTTGTCCAAGATATTTATACTGCTGGACAAACTTATAGGTTGTTCATTCAACTGCATAGAACAAAAGCCATTCTTCATCTACTTGCTTTTTCCTATGTGAAAAGTCAAGCCACTATTTTGAGTCACAGTCTATAGGTAAGTCCTCTTCAACTTGGACTTAATCTATTCTTTCAGCTTGAGATAGGATTTGGATGGAGCTCTTCTGCATCAGGCACTGTGCTAAGTGCTGGGAATAATGAAAAAAAGGAAAGATGGCCCCTGCCCTCAATAAGCTTATAGCTTAAAGGGGGAGACAACAAATAGAGAGGGAGGACACCGGGGGGTACTTCTTCAGTGACATCTTGTTCCATAGAGCTGAAACCAGACAAGCTAGCAGATGCAAGGTGGAGGAATATCATTATTATGTGCATTTATATGTGCACATAAATAGCTATGTAATAAATACAGGAGAGAAATTCAGATAAAATATTAGGAGAAATTTGAGAAAGGATAAATTACCTTCAACTGAGTGAAACAAATAAGGCATCATGAAAATAAGTGACAACTGACTGGGTCCTTGACATGAGGGAAGGGTTTGAAAAGACAGATATAAGTAAGTGTCCATTCCAGTCATCAGGGACTATGGGAGAAGTAGTGTAGAGGCTGGAGAAACAACAAAAACCATTGGGGATGAAAGCTACTCAAGTTGGAACAGAATAGAAGACATATGAAGGAAAGCAAAATGAGATAAGGCTGGAAAGGGAATTTGTTGTTGTTCATCCTTTGTTTTCAAAGAGGATCAATGACATGATGAATGATGTCTTGACTTGCCATGAATTGGATTTAAGTGAGGCAAAATTACACAGTCATAAGTCTCTCTCTTCCCGAATCACTTAAGTCCAGTGACAGGACAAAAGTTAGGATTGCTTGTGATGGCTCACAGTACAACAAAAGACCTTGGCATTTGACCAGTGGGTTAGAATTTGATTCTATTTTATTTTGTAGGCAATGGGGAAATACAATGGATTTGGATAAGGGAAATGATATGATAAAAATGGTCATATATGTACAGACATCTTTATATAGTAAAAAATAATATCATAAACTACAGGGGTGCCCACCTGGGGGAATGGCTAAGAAACCTTATGGTATATGAATATAATGGAACATATTGCACCATAAGAAATGGGAAAATGAAAGGGGAAACTTCTATGAACTGACATAGCTTGAAGTGAATGGGACCAGGAGAATGTATTTTTTGTTTGTTTTATTTTTTTGTTTTTGTTTTTTGGCCAGGCAATGAGGGTTAAGTGACTTGCCCAGGGTCACACAGCTAGTAAGTGTAAAGTGTCTGAGGACACATTTGAACTCAGGTCCTCCTGAATCCAGGGTCGGTGCTTTATCCACTGCGGCACCTAGCTGCCCTCCAGGAGAACATATTTTACTATGAGAGCAACATTATAATGAAAAACATCTTTGAAAGACTTTAGAGCTCTGCTCCACACAGTGATAAACAATGATTCTGGAAGACTGAGGTTGAAGTGTGCTACTCACCTCCTGCTGAAGAGGCAGTGACTTAAAATGCAAAATGAAGCATTTTGGACATCTTGTTTTTCTGGACAGTGTATTTTGGTTGGGGGGGGTTCTTTTTATTGTATTGCATTTATTTTTCTATGGTAGGAGTTGAGGGGTACATAATAAATTTGGGGAAAAGATTTAGAAATAATTGTTAAGACATGATCAGTGAAGGTTTATTTTTTATTTATTTTTCTGGTGAGGCAATTGGGGTTAAGTGACTTGCCCAGGGTCACACAGCTAGTAAGTGTTAAGTGTCTGAGGCCAGATTTGAACTCAGGTACTCCTGACTCCAGAGCTGGTGCTTTATCCATTGCGACACCTAGCTGCCCAGGTTTATTTTTTTTTAATAGGAAAATGAGGTTATCATGTCTATAAATCAGGAAGATTAGGAAGGCAGCACTGAGAGGTATAGATTGGAGATGGGAGAGAGAAGCAGAGAGACCAGCTAAAAAGTTATCACAGCAGTCAACTGAAAGGTAGTCAGGCTCCAGTGTCAATGTATGTAGAAACAAGGGTATAAATGTGAGAGATGTGGAGAGAATATTTGACAACTATTTGGATAAAATGGTAAAGAAGAGTCATTCATGACTCTGAAGTTTCAAGTGTAGGGGCTTGATGATGGAAGGATGCTGGTCCCATTGATAAATATACAGACATTGGAGGGAGGGTGGTTTTGGAGGGTGGCTAAAGCAGATGAGCTTTTTGGCACAGGGTGAGTTTGAAATGTGAGCATCCAAATGAAGATATCCATCAGGCACTTGGAAATGTGGACCTAGAGAGGTCAGGGCTGGATATATAAATATGGGAGACATCTGTGTAAAGGTGATAATCGAAATCATGGGAATAGAAGAGATTGCCAAGGGAAAGAGTGTAGAAAGAGAAGAGGGCCAAGGACAGAGCTGTCCCTCTAAGTAATGGGCTTTTCTCTCCTTGGTCCATTGCACCTTTGCTTCAACGAGCATTTTTGCATTTATTTAAGGCATGGCTGCCAGTCTACAACCTGGTAAACAGCTTTTGTTCTTACAAAAAAAATTTTCCCTGAACTTATTAGCTACAGATGCATTCCTACCTTCCTGCAATAGTTTCCCTGGTAGAAGAGAGATGCTGTTTGATGCTCACAATGTGGGAGGATGAGGAGGGGGTATACAGGAGGGAGGGGAGGAACAAGAAGCCCAATACATTAAGGCATCAGCTATAGAGATTTTGACTTGCTTCATTTTGACAAACTTGACAAACCGATTGAACTGCTGTTCCAACCTGGCCCTCCCACTATCCCCAAGACGAATACACACCTGCATTTTAAAGACTTTTTACTATCACTTACTTTGGTTCTTTATAACAATATTAAGAATATTTTACAACTCATTATAAAACATTTCAAAGCCTGCATGCAAACAATTTTGTCACAAGCAGCTGCCAGGTGATACAAGAAGAAGGGGCCCTGGCAACAACAGAAGGAAAAGGGACTTCTCTACACATTCCTTCCAATCCCCATCAAAATATTAAAAAAAAAACAAAAACAAAAATAAACTTCTCCATTCTTCCATACATTCAGACAGGCAAAATGATGCAGAAGGCAAAGGTTGTCCTTTTAGTTTGTTTTCTTATTAAGAAGGCTTAACTAGATGAGGGCAGCTAGATGGTGCAGTGGATAAAGCACTAGCCCTGGATTCAGTTCAAATCTGGCCTCAGACACTTACGTTTACTAGCTGTGTGACCTTGGGCAAGTCACTTAACCCCCATTGCCCCACAATAAATAAATAAATAAACAAACAAACAAATAAAAGAGAAGGCTTAACTAGAAACAAATGAGTTGTGATATATTTGGTCTTTATTTTTGTTTTACCAGAGCCTATTAAGGAAGTGAAAGGAGAGCAGCCAGTAAAAAAGAAAGTGAGTAATGCAATTAGCCCTGACTCTGGCATCAGATGACCTGGATTCAAATCCCAGTGGCTCTATAGTTATTCCTTCCACATCGTGGAGATTAGGGGTACTGCACTCTCATGATCTGGAAAATCTGGAAAATCTTTGTACCAGAGAAGAAGTCTGAATTTTTTTCTCTTTCTTTTACGGGGTGTTTACAATACCTCATTATAAAGTTTGGGTTAAAGGGGCAGCTAGGTGGCACAGTGGATAAAGCACCGGCCGTGGAGTCAGGAGGACCAGAGTTCAAATCCAACCTCGGAAACTTGACACTTACTAGCTGTGTGACCCTGGGCAAGTCACTTAACCCTCTTTGACCAGAAAGAAAGAAAGAAAGTTTGGGTTAAGCATGTGGCATAGGCTATACTGCACAATACTATACATATATTTTATGCATGTCTGAGTTTCTAAATTTCTTCAATATCATCTGATGGCCGTGGTTCTGTGGCTTCCTCAAAACTCCCCAAAATTCCCATTTAATTTCTTATGCTGACCAGCAATATATCAAAAGTATGATGGGGAGGGGCAGCTAGGTGGTATAGTGGATAAAGCACTAGCCCTGAATTCAGGAGTACCTTAGTTCAAATCTGACCTCAGACACTTCACACTTACTAGCTGTGTGACCTTGGGCAAGTCACTTAAACCTGTGTTTACCTCAGTTTCCTCATCTGTATAATGGTGATAATATCAGGCACTTAGCACAGTGAATGACCCATAATAAGTGCTATATAAATGTTAACTGTTAATTGTTATTGCTGATGTGGTTCCTGCCTCTGAGACTGTCACTCTATCCATTGTTCCACCTACCTCCTATGAACTGAGTTCATTTGACTTCTGAAAATCCCCCCCGTTCATGTATGTCTAAATGTCCAAACCTAACCTCCTTATAGATTTTTTTTTTAGTTCATAATGATATTCTATCCTATCGAATGATAACAGTATGGTTGGATATCTCAGCCTTCAAAATATAAATAATGAAAGAAATGAAAATGAGGCTTAATTTCCTACTCTTTAAATTAGGAAAAGATAAAGGTCATGGGAATATAGGAAGAGCATGGACTCTGATGATTTGGGGCTTTTTATTTTAAGTAAATTCAAATATGGTTCAAACCCAAAGGAAGGAATGAGAAGGCGATGGGACATATAAGTAGAGATCTCCATAAGGCAGTGGTTAATTCAGGACCGGAGTCTATGCTATATATTTTTTTTTCTCCAGAATCTCCAGTGGAGGCCGTGGGAAGCTCTTATCTCGGTATCTTTCCCCCATAGACTCCCCCCCCAAAAAAAAACCCTCAGCTGTCAGAACTACTGACTCCCAAAGTCCAGAAAATCAATTCTCTAGCAGATAGTCCAAGAGGAGAAATTTCCCCAAAGTATTACCTGGTAGAAACAAAATCCTGGTGGTAAAGGACCTTCCTTACTTTGGAAACCTTCTGGTGTTTTGCAGCCGAGTCCTAAATCCCCTGCTCTCTTCCCTACCCTAATATGCTCCCAGGGAGCTTCGGAAATGCTCATTCTTTCTCCCTTCACCAAATCTGTTTTCAATTCCATGTTGACTTAGGATAAGGCAGCCCTAAATTGTGTTTCCTCCATCTCCTGAAAAAAAAAAAAAATCACTGACTTTGGACTCAGAGGACCAAGATCCAAATTCCTCCTTTAACATATACTATATAATGTTAGTCAAATAACCTTCCTGGGCCTCAATTTCCTTATCTGTAAAAGATTCGGCCTTTCTACTCTCAATCTCTGGTCCTCTAGGCCTCAGCAGTGTGGTTTAGGCTTAAGGGAATGGAGAGACAACTTCAAAGCCAGGGAGACCAGGAATCAAGTCCTGCCTCTGACACATTCGTGTTACTTATTGTCTCAGTGCTTTGGGCACTCCAAGACTATAAGTTGCAGAGAAGGTATCAAACCCATGTTGTTAGAAGGAGTTCCTTCCCTAGAAGTTCACCATAACAATGAAATCAGAAGTGTTGTCTCCCATCCATGTCGGTTAAGGCTTTTCTCCACCAGGATGGGGGAAGAAGAAGTTTTTTTGGTTTTTGTTTTCTCCAATAAAGGGCTTTAGCTAGGAGCTGGGTGTGAAGATTGAATATCTATAGTGGGGAAAAATAAATTGATTTGATTGATTTTTTCTTGAAAACTGAATTGACCATATCAGTCCCTTGGTCTATCATTTATGTTGATACTACCTTGCTTAACTATTTCAAGACAGCTTAAGAAGACGAGAGTCAGGGCAGCTAAGTGGCACAGTGGATAAAGCACTGGCCCTGGATTCAGGAGGACCTGAGTTCAAATTCAGCCTCAGACACTTGACACTTACTAGCTGTGTGACCCTGGGCAAGTCACTTAACCCTCATTGCCCTGGCCCCCTCAAAAAAAAGGAAAGAAAGAAAAAGAAGATGATAGTCAAGATTTGTTTTAATTGAGGTCTGAGAGGTTGCTATATTAATTTTTGACACTGAACCATAAATATATAAACATAAGACATCCATACTCACAACTCTAGTTCGGGTTGTGTTCATTATGGTAGAAAAATCATCATGTGATGTGTCACAAAAATTCCCAAGAAACAAAGACAATACCATTTTGTATTCATTGCATGGTATTGGTATTTAAATAATAGTACTAGAAAACAGACTACTCCCTCTGTGGTAGGAAAAGGGAATATTCAGACCACTGGTTAAAATGAATGCAGCCAACTTTCAAATAACAGAGGATGTGAATGGCAAAGATCATTAGAATTCATTGATTGTGCCAAAAGGCTCATTTTTTTTAAAAAGCATGTTTAAATGTTGGAAGGAAAGCTAAAATCATTTAGGCCAATCCCCTCATTTTATGGATGAGAAAATTAAAGCCCAGAAATGTTAAATTTTATTAAGTGGTTTTTCCAAGACATAAAAATTAGTAGCAAAGCCAGGACTAGCACCAAGATTCTTGTCTCCAGGTTGGATGCTTTTTCATTACATTACAATGTATCCCTTTTAGTCAATAATAACAACCTCATCCTGCCAAGACTTTTAAAAGAACTGCTAACACAAGGCAAAATTAAATGATTAGGATTCCATTTCCTTTATTTTCCCTACCCAAGATAAACAAACTCATGCCCATTTGTCAAAAGAAAAAAAAAAAAACCTTTACTCAAGAAGAAAGTCAGGAGACATTGGACTTAGTGAATGCCGAATTACATGACAAATATTAGCTACTAGCTAATATTAAATATTAGATAAATATTGGCTACCCATGTAAGAGTCATTTCTGATTTGGTTGTCTGTATATATAACTAGACTATCAGCAAAGATGGAAATCAATGCCAAACTACAAGAAAGAATAAAAATTAGACAATATGGCATTCAAATGAAGCAACTTCAACCTGCATCATTAAGGCAAACTCCCAAAGCTGAAAAATAGGAAATGGATAAGAGAAGAGACATTGACATTTCTTCTCATTTCCTAATGAAATTTAACACATTTAAATCAATCATCTTGAAAGAATGACAAAGGAGCCTAGAAATCACTTCAAATAGAAATCTTTTCTTTATCAGGAAGACCGAAGACAACACATAAACTTGGTTGTAATTTTTTTATATACATAGATGGGAGAAGATGATTATGGATAGCATTACCTCTTAAAACAACAAGAATCACTGGAGCAAAAGGCAGGTTTCTAAAAAGCTTGACAAGAGACCCAATTAAGCCAGTACATTGAACAAGAGCATTAAACAAGAACATTGAAGAGTGAAACAGTGGAAATAATTCTGGATTTAGAATTGAAAGAGCTGAGCTTTAATTCTAACTGCGATTTACTAGGAATATAACCCATTTTAGCTTCTCCACATCTCAGTTTCCTCATCTGTAAAATGAAGTTGTTGGAGTAGATTATCTCTAAGGCCCATTACAACACTAAATCTATGTGCCCTTTATCTAAATGGATGAAAAATGGAAGAGATCTGTCAAGATTTCCCTGACAATCTATTTTCTCCATGAATCATTGTAGAGTGATCACATTTTGGTTCTAACATTATGGTCCTCCAAGGTTTTACATGATGAAGTAGAAATGGTGATAAAAAAGATATACAACCAAGCAGTAATACACAGAGAAAACTCATGTGGGAGATAACTAAAAAACAATAATTTTTGAAGGACCAAGGAATTAATTCTAAAGCTATCTGAAAGAGGGACAGGAGGCAGATACCAAGTGTACCAGATGCTTAGAAAAAAGTCCAGTAGATGGTGAGGTTTTAAAAATGCTCTTCCTTAGATGATATACAGGTAAATAGACATACAGCTCATAGATCTGATCTAAGAGTTCACTTAACCAGGACAGACACTGAAGATGGATGATCAATTGTGCCCAGAATTTAATAAGAAGGAAGTAATTTGGATTGCCTTTGGTAAAGTATGCAGTGTAATATTTTTAATGACTTTAAGCTTCTCCCTGAAATATAAGCCTATGTTGTTGTTGTTATTGTTGCTGTTGTTGTTGTTTTTAAGTAGCAATGTCCCAAAGAGTCTATAAAGCTGAAAATCATGGAATATCAGAATCTGGGGAGAATTAATGGCAAGGGCCAGCCAAAGAGGTAATGGAAAGATGGCAGGTGGGCATAAATATGCTGTAGCATATCACCAATGAAAAACTCAACAGTGGAAGCTTTTTATATTATCAAAGATATTATCAAAGAGCTACATGAACAGAAAAGGAAATTGGCCAGTCATATAGCAAACTACAAGAATGAAAATTTGGTAGCCTCCATTATCACTCATATGGTATCAAGATATTTAGATATGATTATTGAACCCACAAGAGTCAAATAGACCACAGGGAAAGGAAAGGATAGGGAATAGTAGGGAGTATTCAGGAGGAAGAGGTGATCAACAGCATCAAATGGGAAGTGAAGTCAAGAAACATGAATAATAAGAGCATGAGTGCCTCATTTCTCATGTTATCCTTGGAAACAGATGGAGAAATGTAGGCTAGATCAGTAGTCATGAAACATTTTTGCTTATGCACCTTTTTTAGTAAAAAAAAAAAAAAATGAGCATGCACCATGTATATACATGCAGTGTTGTTCAAGTACATTATATACATTATAAATCATAGACAAAAAGACATTTTAAAAGGAGATAAAAGATAAAATAGACATTCTAAAATATTTTTATTTCTTTTTTTTTCATTTTCATTTTTATTTCTTTTTTTTTTTTTTGGTGAGGCAATTGGAGTAAGGTGACTTGCCCAGGGTCACACAGCTAGTAAGTGTCAACTGTCTGAGGTCGGATTTGAACTCAGGTCCTCCTGAATTCAGGGCCGGTGCTTTTTCCACTGCACCACCTAACTTCCCCAATTTCTTAATGATGCAAAAATAACTTTGCTCTTTCTAAAAATATTGTAGGTTGCAAGCAATATGATTAAATATGTTTCTTTACTTTCAAAATAACCCTGTTCACATGCTGAGAATAGAACAGGCAGGAAAATAATATTTTTTTCTAAAATAAATTATTCAGCTATTTTGATCAATGCTCATGGTCAAATAGGTAGATTTCTTTTCTCATACTATTTTATTGAAAGATACACAATACAATAATCAGATAATAGACTATAATAGTCAGTGAACATAACCGCTTTTCAGAAGAAGCTATGTTTCTTTATGTGCAGATATTCACTGTACACAATGCAAAAAGAGCAAATAAGAATGAATTATTTCTGATTTCAACACAGCAGAAAGTTTTCAATATAAATCCATTTCTTTTATTTTTTAAATGTGGTTCTACTTAACGAACAATATCATGCCTTAATTTTTTTTTGTTCATGTTTGAAATTTTTAGCTGTATTTTTGTTTAACTGTGTGAAGAATAGGGGAGGAATGTAAGCCAGTTTGACTAGACCATAGAGTGCAGGAACAAAAGCAATATATAATAAGGCTGGAAAAGTAGGTTGTGACCAGGTCATAAAGGATTTTAAACGCCAAGCAGAGGAGATTATATTTGATCCTATAAGAGTGATGAAACATTTGGGTGAAAAGATAATGTAATAAATTCCACAATTCCTGTTCGTCCTGAGCAACTCATTCTGCCCACCTCAGAATGAAGAAAATGTAAAGTGGGGCTTTTACTCATGAGTCATTGCCCTGAAGTTCAGAGCCTACCCTAAGAGGACTGTCTGCAATATCCACAAGATGATTTGGGGATGAGAGAATAAGGAGGAAACTGGATTTTCCCAATAACACTTGCATAGTTGTTGCTTTGGGTATCTTATGGCATGCTACAGTCCATGGGGTCATGAAGAGTTGAAAATTATTGAACAAATGAATTGTGGTTTATTATAGCTGCCCTGATGGACCAATTAATACTGGTGCAGAAGCAGAGGTACTTGAGAAAGATGTTGGAACCAAAATGCTGTTAGAGACAAGCCGTACAAATGGCTGTTGGGGAAGGTGAGATACAACCCATCTTTCTAATCTAAAATTAATTGATAAACACTTATTCAAGACATGCCCTAGACTTCCAGGAAAGTGAGGTTTGTACTTTGGACACCACTGAGCTGGATGATAATACAGTTATGTGCAAACAAGTCTGATTAAATGATTGGACTAAAATGTAATCATTAAAATGTGGATCTCAACTTGATGGGAAGTCTCCAGATGGAGTGCCACAGAGCTCAGTTCTTGACACTCTTCCGTTCAAAATTTTGAAATTGGCGATGAAATGACCAGATTGTCTGTCTTTTTTATTGTTCCTTTATAGTTAATTGATTTTGTCCTGTTACTGCCTAAGTCATGGTTCTTTGTCTCTTAAAAAAGTTCAGAAATTCAGCTGGCCTGTTCTGAGTTAAGTTTAGGCATCTAGTTCAGCTAATCATTGCTCTATTCTTGCCTCAAGGAAATTTGTTATCCTTGAGGGACACAGGTGGACAACCCCAAGCTAATCCTTCAAGAGAATCTGATTTGTTATCCAAAGAAAATTGGCCCACTACCTCTAACTTTGAAGATGGATTCAAACAACAGATATTTCTTTTATTTTTCTTTTCTTTGGTGAGGCAATTGGAGTTAAGTGACTTGCCCAGGGTCACACATCTAGTAAGTGTCAAATGTCTGGGGCTGGATTTGAACTCAGGTCCTCCTGAATCCAGGGCTGGTGCTCTATCCACTGCGCCACCTAGCTTCCCCAACAAGTATTTCTGAAAGGAGGGGGTTGTTGCTAGCCCTTCATTCCCAATTTCCAACCAATTAGATTGTCCCCCATGCCTCAGCTCTGTAACAAATCATATCAATTTCTCCATTCTGTTGACCAATCATATCTTCTTCCCCATCTAGTCTTTGTTCCAAAATTATAAATGGGTTGTCCTCTTCATTTGGGGTCTTAGCTTTGCTGAGGAAGATGAGATCCTATTTATTAGTAAATTTGTGTTTTACTAATAAATTGCTCATTCAATTGTTCATGCTCAGTTTACCTTATTTTATTCATAACAGTGACTTGAGTAAAGATATAGATGGCACTTAATAAATGTCACAAAGCTGGCTAATATGTCGAATGAAAGAGTCAATATCCAAAAATATCCTGCCAGGTGAGAACCATGGGATGAATCTAATAAGATGAAATTCAAAAAATGAATGAAAAGCACTTATTAAGCACCACCTATGTACCAAATATGATGCTAATCAAAGACAGGCCCTGCTCTTATGGAGTTTACATTCTAATGGTGGACACAAAAAAATAAAAGGAAACGGTAGCCAGGTAGGGCCACTTTGGTTTGGAAAGTTACAGAGATAGTCAGTTGAGGAGTGGACTGATGTGCCCCAACCAGAAATACTTGACAGAGTTGATTTGATCTTCATTCATGGTTTCAAAAGCAGTTGGGGTTGAAGGGAGGAAGATATTCAACAGAAAGCAAGGTAAGGAAGAGAAGGACCAGGAATCAAGAGAAAAGTAAAACAGTCTATATCCCAAAGAGATCACAAAAAAGGGAAAAGGACCTATATGTACAAAAATATTTATAGCAGCTCTTTCTGTGATGGTAAAATAATCAGAAATTGAGGGTATCTATCAATTGGGGAATGGCTGAGCAAGTTGTGGTATATGAATATGACGGAATACTGCTGGGCAGGCAGATTTCAGAAAAATCTGGGAAGACTTACATGAGCTTATACTGAGTGAAGGGAGCAGAACCAAGAGAACATTGTACATAGTAACAACAACAACTTTGTGTGATGATAGACTATGATTGACTTGGTTCTTCTCAGTAATACAATGATCCAAGACAATTCCAAAAGAGTCATGATGGAAAGTGCTATCCACAGACTTCCAGTGCCAAGATGGTAGAGTGAGGAAGGAACCCTCTGAATCCCTCCCAAATTCCCCTCCAAGCAACTAGAAAACAACCTCAGAATTGATCTGGGAGCAGGGAAGCAGCTTACTAGCCCTACAAGAAAGGTCTTTCTCACTGGAATGAGAGCAAAGTAGTAAGGTTCAAGAGCAGCAGCAACAGCCAGCCTCATATCAGGGAGCCTGCAGCAGCGAGGCACCCAAGCTCAGGACAATCCACCAGTGAGGCCCTGCCCTCCTGAAAACCAGCAGCCTCCTAAGCAAGTTAGCAATCTGTGTTGTACAGCAAGTCCTCACACCATGACCTCACCCCCATCACAAGCCACCAGCAAGGACTTGAATCCATTGCTGAGCAGTGGCGAAGTCTTGCTCTGGGACTGGCCAACAGAAGATATGTCTCCCCTCCCCCACCTACCATCAGAGAGGCCCTGTTTTCACAGCGACCTAGCAGCAGCACCGTAACCCTGGAACAAATTAGCAACTAAACCCAACACCAAGGGAAACCAACAGGGAGGCTCCACCCACCCAGTACAAGCCAGAATGGAAGCCTACCCTCCAGAGAAAACAAGCAGCTATGCCTTGAAGCCCAGTGAAAGATAGTAGTACGACCCAGAGCCCCAGCACAAAAAGCTTAAGACAGTGTAGGACCAGGAACCAACTCTCACATAAAAGCAACAACTCAACAACAACAAAAAAAAAAAAGGCAGGAAAAAAGTGAGTAAAAAACAAAGAAAGCTTGATTATAGAAAGTTACTATGGTGATAGGGATGATCAAGGCATAAACTTTGAAGAGGGCAATAGAATCAAAATGGCTACAGGTGAAGCCTCAAAGAAAAATGTAATTTGGTCTCAGGCCCCAAAAATTTTTTTTGAAAGAACTTAAAAAGGATTTTTAAAAGCAAATTAGAAAAGTAGAAGAAAAACTGGGAAAATGAATGAGAATAGTGCATGAGAATCACGAAAAAAGAATCAATAGCATGGGAAAATAAAATGCTATCCACATCCAGAAAAAGAACTGATGGAGTCTGAATGCAGATCAGAGCATACTATTTTCACTTTTTTGGTGTTTTTCCTTTTTTATTCTGTTTTTCTTCATTCACAACATGACTAATATGGAAATACATTTAACACAATTGTATATGTATAACCTATATCAGATTGTTTGCTGTCTTGGGGAAGGGACAGGGAAAGAGGGAAGGAGAAAATTTTGGAACTTGAAATCTCATTAAAAAGAAATGTTGAGGGGCAGCTAGGTGGCACAGTAGATAAAGCACCAGCCCTGGATTCAGGAGGATCTGAGTTCAAATCCAGCCTCAGACACTTGACACTAGCTGTGTGACCCTGGGCAATTCACTTAACCCTCATTGCCCCGTGTAAAAAAAAAAAAAAGAGTAAAGCACATGCTTCATTGGGCAGCTAGGTGGTGCAGTGGATAAAGCACCGGCCCTGGATTCAGGAGGGACCTGAGTTCAAATCTGGTCTCAGACACTTGACACTTACTAGCTGTGTGACCTTGGGCAAGTTACTTAACCCTCATTGCCCTGCAAAAAGAGAGAGAGAGAGAGAGAGAGAGAGAGAGAGAGAGAGAGAGAGAGAGAAAGTAATGTTGAAAACTATCTCTACATGTAATTGTAAAAAAAAATTAATTTACAAATTTTTCAGAAGTAAAATATGTCCAGGGCTTTTCCTGAAATAATGGGGGGATGATAGTCACCAATAAGAAAAGCAGATCCTCAGGGATAAAAGGAAAATACTACTTTGATATTCAAAATATAAACTGCCTAGATTCATCATCAGAAAAATCATGGCTAGATAACAGTTTATATGTTTAAAAAAAAGACATGCAGCTTTCAGTGGACCACAAGTCAATATAACTCAATAGAGTAATATAGTAGCCAAATAATGTTAGTTCTACCTTGGGCTACAAAAATAGAAGCAAAGTATCCAGAATAAGAGAGGCAATGATCTCACTGTTCTCTATCCTGATTAGCCTATCTCTGAAGCGTTGCATTCAATTCTTTAAGCCACATTTTAGTAAGAAAATGGACTGATGATGGGATAAGATGGAGAAAGGACCAGAGATCATGCCATACACAGATTGGTTGAAGGAACTAGGGTTGTTTTGCCTGATAGAGAGAATTCTTGGTGGTGTGGGGGAAGATATAGTAACAGTCTTCAAAAATTTTAAGGGCTATCATGTTGAAGAGGTAGCCAGTTTTCTTCATAAGGTTTAAGTGGACAGAATTAAAAGTAACAAGAGGAAGATTTCTACCCAACATAAGGAAATACTTCTTAAGTGATCAGTGGCTCCCCATGTCTGGAATGCTGCCTCCAATCCCAGTTGGTCAAAAGTAGACTAGGCTACCTTAAGAGGTTCTTCAAGAAGAAGCTGAGTGACCACTTGTTAGAGATGTTATGAAAGTCATTCATTGTTCACATGTGGGTGGAGATTTTTTGTTGTTAAGTCGCTTTTCAGTCATGTCTGACTCTCCATGAACCAATTTGTGGTATTCTTGTCAGAGATATTGGAGTGGTTTGCCATTTCCTTTTCTCATTCATTTTACAGTTGGGGAACTGAGGCAACCAGGGTTAAGTGACTAGCAAGCATCTGACTCCAGATTTGAACTCACAAAGACTCTTCCTCACTCTAGGTCCAGCCCTCTGTCCACTGAGCCACCTACTTGACCCATGGGTGGGGATAGATGACCTCTAAGGTTTTGTTCTGATTTTAAAATTCTATCGATTTAAGAAGCAGGAAAGTGGCATGGTTTCTCCTAATCCTGTGTGATGAGAGCAGGGGCTACTAATGCCCCTACCTGAATTCTTGTCTCTCCTTACTGTGAGTTTGATTATCTTGATTGGATTTTAAATCTGTTGTAGACTCCCTATGTGTTATATCCATAATAATGAATGCATGTGCAATTAGAGCAGTCTTCACTGATTCTTTAATATGGGAACTCATGGAACCAACACAAGAGGAAATTTCTGTAAAACACAGTATAACTTACATTTTGATGCAAGAATCCTTGTATTTCCTTTCATTCTTGTTCCCCTTTCTTTATTAATTATCTGATATCCTCCAGAGGTTTAAAACAGTAAACTCAGGACCCATAACTCCTGGAAAAAAATGAGAAATTTACTACTGCTCTCATTGAAAGGATTAGGTCAGTTTTCTTTACAAAAATCCTCCATTTGATTCAGTCCAACAAGTATTCATTAAGTGCCTAGAAGATGCTAGACACTATTCTAGGCACTAGGGATGCAAAGGCAACTGAGACTTAAAAAAAAATATCCATCCAATGCCTTGTATTTGCTCTTGGGATGACATCCTCACAAAACGTCTATTTTTAGAATAATGAAATAACTATTTTCAATATGTCTTTTTGTTTTTTTAGCATTTGCAAACATGTTCCTTGTCACATAAATAACTTGTGAGTACATGAATAGAATTTGCTTCTTTACAGAAAAAGAGATTGCATGGAAATGATAGCTGGTATGTAATATTTCATATCCACTCTCTCATGGGGGTCTCTCTGAGACAGGTGTTACAAGGACTAGGGAGAGGGATTAGACCTATGATTGCACTGATAGAATTTATTGTATTTCCCTTTTACAGAGGAGAAAACTAAGACCCAGAAAGATTATGTACCCATGATCACCCAGCAAATTTTTAGGGGCAGATTTTGAACCCAGGTCTTGTAGATTCTGTAATGTATAGGCAGGGTGTTGTCACATAATATGTGGAATACATATGCAAATGTTTGGTATCCAAATTTGGAACTGGTTAGAAAATTCTGAGTGGGGGCAGCTAGGTGGCACAGTAGATAAAGTGCAGGCCCTGGATTCAGGAGTACCTGAGTTCAAATCCGGCCTCAGACACTGTATGACCCTGGGCAAGTCACTTTACCCGCATTGCCCCACCCAAAAAAAAAATTCTATGAGCTTCAGGTTAAATGGATGATAATTGTAAATATACATATCTTGATTCATATCAAGTGACATGAGAGATTATATCAGAAGTCCTTACTTAGGACAAATTAAGGAAGGAGGTCTCAATAAAGGAAAAATATAAGAATGCACTTTTGAAATATGAGCAGCTTCTAAAATCTGTAAAAGGCTTCCTAACTAAAAATGAAACTCATAGAGAAAGCAATGACCCACACTGTTCAGAAATACAGTTTGCTACATAGTACCATAATTTCTCAGAGAAAATTGAGGGGATTTTTGTGTTTATGCATTTTTCTTTAAGCAAATTGAGAAATGAATTTCTACATGGTAGTTTTACACCTATGACCTATTTATTATGTATATATGTGTGTGTGTGTGTGTATACGCATATGTATTTGCTCCATCATATTCACTTTTAAAGTACCTTTAATAGCTTTTTAAAAATATGATGTCAATCATTTTTCTGGCTAGTGAGCTAGAGCGATGTCAACCCAAACCTTGAATCATAGATTTAGAAATTCAGATATAGAAAGGACTTTTAAAAGTATCTTATCAGGCTTCCCAGATGGGGAAACTAAGGCTTAGAAATAGAAAATACTTGCTCAAAGTCACATAGACATTAAGAAGTGGCAGGTCTGGAACCAAGTTTGTTCAGACTTAAAATCTTATAGCATGTTCCATTATATTTCATATATACAGAGAGAGAAAAGAAGATGAAAGAAAAGGAGAGGGGATGGGAGAGGGGAGAGAATAGGAAGAGAGGGAAAAAGAGAGGAGGGGGAGAGAGAATTTATATAGAGAGATAATACATATGATATACTTGTTGTATGTTTGTATATAGTGTATATATACACTCAAGCACAATATACCCAGTTTGTGTGTTTATATATACACATTATTTGTTGTTGTTGTTTTGTCCTTCATTCTCCAAGAGGACAATGACATCGGGGTGATATCATGACTTGCAGTGAATTGGATTTAAGTGAGGAAGGGCTGTGCAAGGTCACCAACCTCACTCTCTCCTCCAGAGCCATCTGAGTCCAGTGGCAAGATATATATATCAGGACAACAGGAGATGGCCCTGAATGTTTGAGGCAATGAGGGTTAAGTGACTTGTCCAGGGTCACACAATAGTAAGTGTCTGAGGTGAGATTTAAGCTCAGATCCTCCCATCTTCAGGGCCAATGTTCTATCTACTGCACCACCTAGTTGCCCCATATACATCATACTTAATATATTCCCCTCAATAGAATGTATGTTCCTTGAGGGCAGGTTTTTTTTTTACTTTTGTTTTTGTCATTCTCAGACCTAGAACACAGTAGATGTCTAAGAAACATACAGCTAATATTTTTCACTTTCTTTCATTCTTTTTTTTATTAGTCTTCTTGTACAAAATGACTAATATGGAAATGTTTTACATGATTGCACATATGTCAACTATATTGGATTGCTTACAGCCTCAGCGAGGGGAGAGGAGAGGGAAAGAGGGAGAGATAGAATTTGGAATTCAAAAAAATGTTTTAACATATAATTGAGGGGAAATAATGTATAAAAACCAGGCAGCTAAGAATTGAGGTAGATAAAGAACTGGTCTTATACTCAGGAAGTTTTGAGTTCAAATACTTCCTCAAATTTTTACTTAGCTGTGTGACCCTGGGAAAGTCATTAAACTCCTGTCAGCCTTAGTTTCTTCATGTGTAAAATGAGGATAATAATAGTACCTACCTCGCATGTTTATTGTGAGGATCAAAAGAGATAAGACATGCAAACCTTAAAGCACTGTACAAATGCTACCTATTTGTTTTTTGTTTTTTGGGGCAATGAGGATTAAGTGATTAGCCCAGGGTCACACAGCTAGTAAGTGTCAAGTATCTGAGGCTGGATTTGAACTCAGGTCCTCCTGAACCCAGGGCTGGTGTTTTATCCACTGAGCCACCTGGCTGCCCCATCTACGTATTTTTAATAATAATAATTTCTCAACAATGTGGCTGGCCTTGATACTTCCTATTTATAGAAAACTTTAACACTTATAAATACTTTTCTCACAGGAATTCCACAAGGTAAATAGCAAACATATTATTACTCCCATTTTTTAAAATGAAGAATGAATGATGATCCTCAGAGAACATGCCCACAATCACCCATAATCAAACAGTTAATAAATATCAGAGCCTGTATCCAACCTGGGATCTCATGATTCAAAGTTAAATGTGTTTTCCTTTTTCTTTTTTTTAAATGCATTTTCTATTATTAGACTAATTCAGCTCATGTCACAGAGAAGAAGAAAGAATAAAATTCCTTACCAACTTTTCATGAGATTTAGGACCTGTCTCATTAAGGTAGCTTCATGCACTGTTTGCATTTTGGAGTCTAGTTATCCAGAGACCTGGGTTCAAAGTCAGGAGCTGTGACATCCCAGCAGGTCTTCTGAAACTGACAGACTAGGCTCTGTCAATATCACCGATCAGTCAACACCCGGGTTAGTGTTAGAAGTAGAAAGAGAGGCTCACACATTGGCCCTACTCAGAATCATTGTTATTGACCAATTTGACACAAAGGGCAGCAGAGTTAGAGGCTTCCCATGTTCTGGTACAAGAATAAGGTAAAATATGTTATGTAAATCAGAAAGACAAACACTCAACCTGATGGAAAAGTCAGTATAGATGGCACTGACCACTAACATGAGCAATTCACAAGTATACATGAAAGAGAATGAAGATATGATTACTTATGCACAAATCCTATATTCTAACAGAAAAAAAATTTAAAAAGACTTTGCCATTCAAAGGCCAAATCTGTCATTAACTGGATGGGTGACTATAGTTCAGTTCTATAATTTCTGTAGACTTTAAAAGCCAACATAACAAAAAATGCCAGTTTTACCTAACTAATCTATTTACTCAATGCCATCCCAATTAAATTACTAAAAAAATCATCTTATTGGGTTAGAAAAAATAATAATAAACTTCATTTGGAAGAACAAAAGGTCAGGAATTTCAAAGAAACCAGGGGATAAAGATATAAAGGAAGGCGATTCAGTAGTATTAGACCTTTAAGCTATATTATAAGGCAAGGACATTGTTGAAGTGTAAAATGGATAATTTCAATTATTTTAAATTAATGTTTTCTTGCATAAATAAAACTAATGGAGCCAAGAATCAAAGGAATAAAGAAAATTGGGAAGAAACATTCATAGACAATCTCTCAGATGGGATGTGATTGTGTTCCAATATTGTTGTGTTATAGGAAATGATGAGCTGGTTGATTTAGAAAAACATGGAAAGACTTGGAATTATGAAGGAAGATGCGATCCACCTTCAAAGAAAGAGATGACAAGTGAAATACATATAACACAGTCTTACATATATGTGTATGTTTATAGATATCTATCTATATGTATACTTGCCTGTTTTTAATTGTAGCCTTCTTTAAGGGGGAAGTTTGGGGGAAAATGTGCACAGGAGAGAACAAAAGAAAACCTACAAGGAAACAAAGGAAAACAATGTGTAATATTTATAATAAAGGTTTTCTTGAAATTGAAATTTATTGTTTTATATTGAATCTTCTCGAAGATGGCGGAGGAAAGGCAGTGAGCTCCCGAACTCATGACACAATTGCTCCAAAAAAACATCCAAATAATGCCATTGGAAAATGCCCGGAACAGCAAAACTCACAGAAGAATGTGCTGAAATCATCTTCTAACCAAGAACAGCTTGGAAGGTCAGAAAGAGGATGCTGCTGTGCTGATACAGGAGTTGAGCCCAACCCCACAGTCACCCTGACACAGATCCAGTCCCAGGAAGTCCTCACCAGAAAAGCAGACCCCCAGAGCCTCTGAATTAGCTGAAGCACCAGTATCATCTGGAACTAAGCTCACAGTCTGGTGAGAGGGCTGAGCCCTGGGCAAGGGAGAGACTACAGGGGTCTATTCTAGTGCTAAGGCAGAACTTGGATTTTACACCCCTGCTGAGAACCAGGAGGTAGGCTCGAGTAGTGGTGGCCCAGGTAGGGGAGGGGCACAGGCTCATCAGAGCTAACAACCACAGCACACAAAGCTGGTTGATTAGCAAGTAGGTCTGGGGTCATCTAAGGACCAGGAAACAGGCCGGGCAAGGGAAGAACCTGATTCTCCTTAAATCATACCACCTGGGATTTCCAAAGCTTGGGATACTGCAGCCTGGAAACAGTGCCCCACTTTAAGGATCTAAAAGTCTAGTAAAGGAAAGGCAAGATGAGCTGACAGAGAAAGGTGAGGACCATAGAAAGTTTCTTCAGTAACAAAGAAGACCAAGGGACACCCTCAGAGGAAGATGTCAACATCAGGCCCCCTATATCTAAAGCTTCCAAGAAAAATATGAATTGGTCTCAGGCCATAGAGGTGCTCAAAAAGGACTTTGAAGATAAAGGTAAAGGAAAAAATGGAAAGAGAAATGAGGGTGATGCAGGAAAAATATGAGAAAAATGTCAATAGCTTGAAAAGTCAAATTGGCCAAATGGAAAAGCAGGTACAAAAACTCTCTGATGAAAATAATTGCCTAAGAATGAGGATTGAACAAATGGAAGCCAATGACTTTATGAGAAACCAAGACACAATAAAGCAAATCCAAATGAATAAAAAAAATAGAGGGCAATGTGAAGTATCTTCTGGGAAAAACTGCTGACCTGGAAAATAGGTCCAGGAGAGAAAATTTGAAAATTATTGGTCTACCTGAAAACCATGATCAAGGAAAGAGCTTAGATACCATCTTGCAAGATATTTTCAGGGAAAATTGCCCTGAAATTCTAGAAGAAGGAGCTAAAATAAAAATTGAAAGAATCCACCAATCACCTCCAGAAAGAGATCCCAAAAGGAAAACTCCTGGGAATATTGTAGCCAAATTCCAGAGCTCTCAGGTCAAGGAGAAAATATTGCAAGTTGCCAAAAGGAAAGAATTCAAGTACTGTGGAACTCCAGTCAGGATAGCACAAGATCTAGCAGCTTCTACATTAAAGGACTGGAGGGCATGGAATATGATATTCCAAAGGGCAAAGGAAATGGGATTACAACCAAGAATCCCCTACCCAGCAAAACTCAGCATAATCTTTCAGTGGAAAAAATGGGACTTTAATGAAAAAGAAGACTTTCAGATATTTGTGATGAAAAGACCTGAACTGAATGACAAATTTGACTTTCAAATACAAGACCCTAGAGAACCATAAATAATTGGAGCAGGGGGACATACCTGGGGCCATACAGTGGGAAACTGTCTTGTGTCTGAGGCCGGGTTTTGGCTGGGATCCCCCTGGGTGCAGGGGTGATGCTTTGTCCAGTGTGTCACTTAGCTAGGTGATGACATCTTTAGGGTTAAATTGAGGGGTGAAGGGAATTCACGGGGGGAGGGGGAAGGGCAGAGTTGAAATCCTACATGAAAGAAACAGGAAAAGGCTTATGGAGTGGGGGAAGAGATGGGAGAGGAGCAGGGCAGTAAATGAATTTTACACTCAGAAAAGGCTCAAAGACCTTAAACTCATCAGAGCTGCCTCAAGGAGGGACTAACAGACACACCCAACTGGGTGGAGTAATCTATTTAATCTGGGCAGTAAATGAGCCTAAAACTCATCAGAATTGGCTCAAATACCTCAACCTCATTAGAATTGGCTCAAGGAGGGAATAATGTACACACTCAATTGGGTGGAGTAATCTCTCTAACTCTTCAGGAAAATAGGAGGGGAAGGGGATAAAGAAAGCAGGGCAAAAGAAGGAAGGGCAGAGTGGGGGAGGGGACAGACAGAAGCAAATCCCTTTTGAAGAGTAATAGGGTGAAAGAAGATGGATAATAGAATAAATATAATGGGGAAGGGAATAGGATGGAAGGGAAACAGTTAACAATAGTAATTATAAAAAAGAGAAAAGGGGGAAAATTGTACAAAAAAATATTTATAGCAACTCTTGATGGAGGCTAAGAATTGAGAATCAAGGAAATGTCCATCAATTGAGGAATGATGGAAAAAGCTGTGTTATATGATTGTAGTGGAATGGTCTTGTGCTACAAGAAATGACAAACAGGATGATCCCTGAAAAACCTGGAAAAACTAATGAACATCGATGTATAGTGAAGTGAATAGAGCTGGGAGGACATTGTGCATAGTGACAGCAGTATTGTTCAATGAGCAATTGTGAATGATTTAACTACTCTCAGCAGTGCAATGATCCAAGACAATCCCAAGGAACTAATAAGGAAGCTTACTATGCACCCCTTTAGAAAGAACTGATAAAAAGAACACTTGTGGATTGTACATATATAACCTGATTTCGATCTTGTGGAAGGAGGAGGAAAGGGAGGGAGGGAGAAAAATTTGGAACTTTAAATCTTATGAAAATGAATGTTGAAAACTACCCTTACATGTAACTGGAAAATAAAATAAATGTTTGTTGCTGAATAAAAAATAAATAAAAATAATAAAATAAAATAAATATATTGAATCTTCTCATTCTTCTGTGTACATGGAAATGTTCTTTTCTAAATTTTTTTTTCACTTTGTATTTCAGTTTACAATGAATAAAAATTTTACAAAAACATATTTTGTAGACCTGTTTTAATATCTGTACAATGGGAAGAATAGACCAGATGGCCTTTAAGGTTCCTTCTTACTCCAAGATCCTGTGTAATTTAGGACCCAAAGCCTAGTCACCCAATTCCCTCTGTAGATAAAGATGGATGGGAGGAGAGCAGGGGGAAGGGGTATGATAAAAAAAAGTTAGCCTTATATAAGAAAGAGACTAACTGCTGCCCTTTTTTGTGCCATTCCAATGGACAATGTCTCCAACAGGAGACACTTTGAAGATACAATCATTGGAAGACATAAAATACTGACATCTGTTACATAAGAAAGTGTCCACTTCATTTAGGTTTAAGCCTAGTTTGAATAATAGACAATTGAGGTGAGGGAATAACCCTGTAGGCAAATTATTTATCTTATACATTTTTAGACTTTTAATATGGTACTTTCAAAGCCTGGATGTACATTAAACAGTAATTAACTAAAATGTCAGTGCTGAGCTATTAAAGGCATACTTACTCCAATATTTCAAGGATCCTTGATTTCATCGCATGGGTGCCGCTTCCTCAGCATGGATGACAGCCCTCTCTCCACCTTTAGAGACAGTTTCCTGAGTTCATGAAGCCAGAAAGAAATGCATTACAACATGGTCAGCACTCCAGTGATGGGCATCTCCAAGCTGAGTTCTGCTGTTTCTCTGGTGACAGACAACAGAGTCCTTGAAGCCAGTCCAGCTTGGTAGGGTCTGCCAGAGCTCACACCCACTTCTAAAGCCTAAAAGGTTCCGGGGTCATCTCAACAATGACATAAGAGCATTCAAGCCATAGTCCCTGAGAAACAGAACCATGAATGTGGTGGCAATAGCGGGCCATGCTCATCCGAAAAAACAGTCACTCAGACACCATTATCATGTGATCCTTTATCTATGGAGAAAAGTTTCATGTTAAGGCTGTCTGTCTTAGACACTTCTGTAGAGCACAAATGAGCACTGTACTTGGCATCAGAACACCTGGTTTTAAATCCAAGCTCTGCCACTAATGACAATTAACAATAACAACAACAGCAGGGAATAGTGCTGTAGTTTTGTTAATAAAGAAAATTCCCAGGGGAGGAAACTCCCTCTACCAATTCAAGTAGGCATCTTTTCTTCAATTTATAATCTTAGAATGTTGCTTAGAGCACTGAGAAGTTAAACCTAGACCTTCCTGGCATCGACAACTGAGAGGAAGGAGGAGGAGGAAGATGAGGAGGAGAAGGGAGGGAAAGGAAGGAAGGAAGAAAGGAAGGAAGGAGGCTACAAGCAACATACAGGATAGATAGGAAATACTATTTTTTTTTTTTTAGTGAGGCAATTGGGGTTAAGTGACTTGCCCAGGGTCACACAGTTAGTAAGTGTTAAGTGTCTGAGGCCGGATTTGAACTCAGGTACTCCTGACTCCAGGGCCAGTGCTCTATCCACTGCACCACCTAGCTGCCCCAATAGGAAATACTTAACAAAAGGAAGTTTCTAGAATCAAGAAGTGGTGGGAAAAGATTCCTGTAGAAGATGAGATTTTAACTGAGATTTCAAAGAAGCCAAGAGATGGAGATGAAGAAAGGAGAGCATTTCACACATAATGGAGAGCCAGAGAAAATGCCTGGAGTCAAGAGATGGTGTGTCTTATTTAAGGAAGAGTGTCTTGTTCAAGAAGGAGACCAGTGTCACTAGATCAAAGAGCAAGTAGACATAGTTTCATAGATTTAAAGCTAGAAGGTACCTTAGAGGACATCCAGTCAAACCCTTCCATTTTATAGATAAAGAAACTGAGACCCCAAGAAGTCAATTGACTTTACAAAGTCAAAGAGATAATGGAAGAAGCAGGTTTTGAAACCAGTTTCTCTGATTCCAAAGCCAGCATTTTTCTATCTACCATATTTTAATGACGCCTGATGTGCACTAAACTCATGCCTATAACATGGGCTGTGTGGTTACCTCCAGGCAACACTTTTAGATTATAAATGATTTTGGGGGGGGGGGCAATGAGGATTAAGTGACTTGCCCAGGGTCACACAGCTAGTAAGTGTCAAGTGTCTCAGACCAGATTTGAAGTCTGGTCCTCCTGAGTCCAGGACCAGTGCTTTATCCACTGTGCCACCTAGCTGCCCTGATTATAAATGATTTTTAAGACACTCCATCTCCAGACTCTAGAAATTTTCACAGGCTCTTACCCATGCCCAAAAGGCTCTTCCTCTTCATCTCGGTCTATGGTCTTCCCTGGCTTCCTTAAAGTCCCAACTAAAATCTTAAATTCTACAGAAAACCTTTTCTGATCCTCCTTAATGCTACTGTCTGTCCTTTATTGATGATCACCAATTTATCCTCTATAGAGCTTTTGGCCCATAGTTCTTTGCAAAGTTGTCTCCACCATTAGACCATGAGCTCCCTTTCTTTATATCTCCAGAATTTAACTCAATGGGTACTTCAGAGATGTTAGTTAAAAACCACTTCTTTTGGAGTCAAACTTTGCATTTTATCATGCTGTGTGACTTTAGGGAAATCACTTGACCCCTTGATACCTCAGTTTCCCCATTTTCTTTTCTTCCAGTTCCAAATCCTATGATGTTTTTTTTTTTGTTTGTTTGTTTGTTTTAGTGAGGCAGTTGGGGTTAAGTGACTTGCCCAGGGTCACACAGCTAGTAAGTGTTAAGTGCCTGAGGCCGGATTTGAACTCAGGTCCTCCTGACTCCAGGGCCGGTGCTCTATCCACTGCGCCACCTAGCTGCCCCCCTATGATGTTTTGAACCTTAAAAGATTTCTAATTTCTCTGATACTCCCTCTACTCACTTAAATCACAGTTCCTACATATCAGAGTAAATGATTTCATGACCAACTTTACTCAAGAATATGATTTCTTAAATACTAATAAAAAAGAACTTTTTTGCTATTTTTAAATTTATTTATTATAATCTCACCCTTAAAGGGATACCATTGTCTAGGTCCCTGGAACAGTATTATAATAGAGCTTAAGGACAATAAATAATTTCAAAGATGGCCACGAGAGTTAACGTTCTATGTCACCCACCAACTCTACGTTGTGTTATCAAATCTATTGCCAAAGGAGGGACAGAAGACTTTTAAATGACATTTCTATTCGTGTTTAAATACATCTGTGCCTAAAGGCAGATAGACACACTACCAAATATATTTTAGAATATCTATCAAATAATGCATATCTGTGTAGATATACAATATGTATGTATATATGTAGTGGTATATACACATACATTTGCATATACATACATGTGTATATGTACATATATGATAAATACATGCATTTGTAGGAGACTGGTGAGTATTCATGAAATCCCTTTTTGAATGAGAATGTGGAGCCTACTTCTAGAAAGGTCTGATATTGTATAATGGAAGGATCCTGCTCCCTGACCTGGAAAATGAGCAGACATTCTGTCACTAGTCCAAGGGGTTGAAGACATGGACTTTTAATTAGCTATTAAGGTAGAACTGGAATGCATTCAAAAGCTACTACCAGTCAAATATGGTGTCTTCTTGTCCTTCCTTCCTGTATAGCTACTGTTCAAGTGAGAAAGGGAAAATGTTGTAAAGCCTCTGGATGGGAAGAAGCCTTGGGCTCTTTATTCTTTCACTCTTTGTTCACTTCTGCTTTAGGTAAGGGTGAGGCCACCAGAGGTCCCAGAGCTAGAGTTCATACTAGAAGTAAGATGGTGAAGAAGGAAGTTCTGTGAAATCTGCTTAACACAACATGTGCCAAAGACAGAAAAAAAAGGGAGTTAACCTGATGTATATGTTGGTCATATCGCATCTGTGAGGGTCTCCAAACACTCCTGTCTACAGATTGCATTATACCCATTTCATTGAGCCCCAGAACACTACAGAATCTTTTCAATAATCCACAATCATGCAAAAAATGGGGAAAGGGAATAAGTATTTATATAACACTCTGGAATGATGCATGTAACTCTTTCTTCTTCCCTTCTCCTTCCCACATCAATTTACCACCTTAGTTTCTAGGAAAGCAAACACTTGAAGAAGTGATCCTAGAACTTCCTAATTGCTTATGAATTTTAGGATAGCCACAACCTATCACTTGCATCAACCATATCAAATGTTGTCTTATTTAATGACATAAAATGAAAAACAATCAATTAGCTCTGTTCCCAAACACTTCACATGTGATGAAGATTTTAAGAAGATACCCACTTTTCAGGTTGTAATTCAAGTTTTCTATCCTTTACTTCCCAAACAAGCATCCTCAGAGTAATTTTCATTTGGTTTACCATTCTTTAGCTGTTATGTCCAATCGACTGCTAACATGTTGTCTCCACTCTTTCTTTCTATCCATATTGATGTTCTTTTTATCTAAGCCCATGTTGCTCAAAGAGCATTCTACAATATGCCACCAGTATGCCCCTCTGGCTGTGCTGGGAGATGTATGGAAATCACATTTCCAAATACATGGATATGTGTGAGTTTCCTTGGAATTATATGGAATTTAGACTTGTAATCACATGTGTATGTGCGATTCACCTGCAGTGTCAAAATCCTCATGGCAAAGATAAAATTATATACTAGGAATAAAAGTTTGAGAAACATGGACCTAGGCCCTACCCATTCTTCCCTTGTCTTTAACACCAGGCCCTGCCCCATGGTTACCAAAGATATCCTCTCTGCCGGCCACTTTGATCATGTCATCCCACAACTGAAGACCCAACATAGACAGAGATCTTTGCTTTCTACTTCTTAATCTTCCAACAAGATCCTCAATCATGGAATATAGCAGAAAAGGCAAATTCCATCCCTGACACTGCCCTATATCCATGACCTCCTTGGGTTTCTGTTTCCTCATCTGTGAGATGAAAGGCAAGGATTTGGTGATTGATGAGGTCCCTTTTGGTTCCAGTCTATAATACTACAATAAGTTTATTCATACCATCTCACTTCCTATTTCCAGCCCATTCCATGTGTCCCTGAAATCTGCTATTGGATGTATGATTTTGTGATCTGAACTATAGCTTATGCTTCTTTTGCATGCCTGGTTCAGTTTCATAGACACAGTCAGTATTAATTTGCTGGATCGATTGTCCTAAAAAATTTCCCTCACTAAAGTTTAACTCATTGTGGTGTTGAGAGAGCCAGAGGTTCACAAAGGTTATACCAATGATGCATAAACATGATACAGTGGAAAGAGTGCTGGCTCAGGCATTAGACAACCTAACATCAAATCCCTACCTATAACACTGACAAGCTGAGTGACTTTGGGCAAGTCACCAAACCTTCTGGGACTTTATTCCATTTCCTCTTCTTTAAAGGAGTTGGTTGGACTAGTTGGCCTCTGATGTCCCTTCTATCTCTAAAGCTAGGATCCTACAGTACTAGATCCTACCCAACTGCAAAGTTGACAAGCATAAACACCCACAATGAATTCTTTGTCAGCTGTCTGACAAAGATTCATTGCCAGAATGTCAATGACCGGGTGATTTATTTTTAAAATCATAACAAATGCCAAAGACTGCTGAAAAGGCACAGAGAAGTTGTGATTTACATCAATGGAAAGACTACCAACATGATGAAATCATGAGTTTTAGAATACTGAAATAATAGAAGAGACTACAATAATAAAAGAGCTGTATAGCATGTTGGGATTCAAGTAGTCCATCTTAACAATTAAAATATCTTTTGCATAGTGCTTTGAGGTTTGCAATACATTTTACAAAAATATTTCATTTGTTCTTCACAACAACCCTCAAATGGAGGTGCTATTATAATCCACATTTATAAATGAAGAAATTGAAGCAGACAGAGGCTAAATGACTTGCTCAGGGTCACACAATTAATAAGTGTTGGAATATAGATTTGAATTCAGGTCTTTCTGACTGTAGGGTCAGTTGTCAATGTGTTGAGCCACCTAGCTGCCTGTTTTTCCATGTGGGAATCTCTTCTGAAATATTCCATATAGATGGCCAAGTACCCCAGCTTAAAAGTTTCCTGTGATCAATCTTTCAATATCCAATCAGATAAGACATTCTATTATTGTGCTTATTGTCATTGTTGTGGGTCCTTCCTTTTTGAAGACCAATGACATCACAATGAGTAATGTCATGAATTTCAAGTGAATTGGATTTAAATGAGGCAGAGTTGCACAAAGTCATCAGCTTCACTCTCTCTTCCAGAGTGATCAAAGCCTAGTGGCAAAAAAACAAAAGTCAGGATGACTGGGGATGGCCCCAGATGCAATGGATGACCTTGGCATCGTCAATGTCTAACCAAACTCTAAACCTTCCACAGAGCTTGCTTCAGCTATCTTTATGGCTATTGAAAAAAATTGTTCTCATCTGCCCGTTCTACCAGGAAAAGTCCTCACATGCTTGGGGTAGGCATTCCCCTAATTCACCAATGGGCTGAAGTCTGTAGGTTATCCTCAACCTGGTTTAGCCCCTTTGGTGAGATAGTTTTACTGGGGTATGGCTGCTGTATGTGCTACAGCTTCTTGGAGTCACATATAAGAGTTAGGTGGCAGGTGAACACTAAAGGTGGATCAGTAGCCCTTAAAAGAGCTCTTCTCACCAGGGCTGCTAGTCCTTCCTGAAAACCCCATAGACCCCGTTGTTGCACTATTCTAATAGTAAGGTCGTCCATACTTAAGAGGCTTGTTGCTATCCAAATATACATATTAAAAGAAGGGATTCTGTAGTGTTCCTATGTTTCTTCTCCCTCCCATTCATTTGCATGGGAACCTTCAAGAATTGGTGTTTAAAAGCATGAGAGAAGTTTAAACCCAGCCCTGGACAGTTTTCTGGGACTACAGCTTCTAAAATGATGTTGACTGGGTGTAGTTTAACAATAAGAACTTAAACAGGAAGTTAAAAGGAATTTCTAACTTCAAGTTAGAGCTGTCTTGGTTACTAGGAAATTCAATTTTTTAAATAGACAAACTTGAAGATGCTAGGTAACTGTAATGGTTCTGTGTTTCAGAGAACTTGACACTAGGGGCAAGCAATCTCTTTTTGGAGAAGAAACTTCTATTCCAGGCAAGAATCAATTAATCTCACCCCTCTAAGGCCTCTTTGTTATAGAAAAAGCCAATGAAGGCTAATTCTTCTCCAGTTTGACTGCTGGCCATTTGAGATCTCTACCTTTCAACAAGACCTTTGGCCAGGGGTGTGTGTGGGGAGGTATGAAGGTACTAGGTCTCCATCTAAAAGAGCAGTTGAGGGGTAGCTAGGTGGTACAGTGGATAAAGCACCAGTCCTGAATTCAGGAGGAACTGAGTTCAAATCCAGCCTCAGACACTTGATACTTACTAGCTGTGTGACCCTGGGCAAGTCACTTAACCCTCGTTGCCCCACAAAACAAACAAGCGAATGAATGAATGAAAGCAATGATGAAGCAGAAAAACAAACAAATAAACAAATAAATAAATGAATGAATAAGTGAAAAATAAATGAATTAATGAATAAATAAATGGATAGATAGATAAAATAAAGAACAGTTGAACAGCTAATTCTCCCTATCATGGGAAAGAGGGAGCAACTTCACCAAGGTCTCCATTTGAAACCAGAAGCAAGATGCAAAATGAAGTCCTAAAACTAGATGCACAATGGAACCAGCCCAACCCATGGTCAAGAATCCAGCAAAACACTGTCAAACTGGGGGCAGTTAGGTGGTGCAGTGGATAAAGCACTGGCCCTGCATTCAGGAGGACCTGAGTTCAAATCCAGCCTCAGACACTTGACACTTGCTAGCTGTGTGACCCTGGGCAAGTCACTTTACCCTCATTGCCTCACAAAACAAATGAAAAAACAAACAAACAACCCACTGTTAAACCACAGCCACAGGAGACCATTAGGGACCAGAACCTGGTAGAAACTACATGTTATAGTCATGCATCTGACAGAGACTTGCAAGACACTGTCAAGCACCAAGGAGCAGACCTGAAAAGAACAACATGATATCTTCACCAGACTACATCAATACCCTTTTAGCACCAGAGATGAGCTCCCCTGCCAAAGATGCGCCCTTGCTAAACATTCCCTCTATGCGGATGCCCCCTGACACATTGCCATACATGTCCCTTATATGTATGCCCTGGCCACACTTGTTTCTTCATGTATGCTTCTCCGTGCAAGTTCCTTAAATGTATGCTCTTCTCCCAGGGGCAATATGTATGTTTGTGGAAAAGCAGCACCCATGTTTATGGGAAAATATTTTGCTACTAATTTTCCTACTATACTGTTTTTTGTTTTTGTTTTTGCAGAGCAATGAGGGCTAAGTGACTTGCCCAGGGTCAGACCACTAGTGTCAAGTGTCTGAGGCTGGACTTGAACTCAGTTCCTTCTGAATCCAGTGCCAGTGCTTTATCCACTGTGCCATTTATCTGCCCCTAAAATGTTGTTCTATTGAGCACATTCACTAATTGTTTCCTCTGGCTGACTAGCAAAAACAGACACTTTGGTAAGGGCTGAAGCTGCAGTTTTAAGTGTATGTGGACACAAAAGATACCCAATCTTAGGGTAGCCATGCCTGAGAAATCTACTGTGTGAATTGAGAGTGGTTTCAAGAACTACATTTATACTAAAACCAAACTATGCCTCCTAATTCATTTGACATAGTTGAAAAAAGCCAAACAAGTCAGCTCCCTGTTCCCCACCCTTATCATGGAAAATTCAAGGGCAGCAACGTCCAGTCTAAATCATTCTTCTCTAGGTAAACATCTCCAAATCTTTCAATGGTCCCACAAGTTGCATGACTACTTCTAGATCTCTCAGCACCATGACCACTTCCTTCAGGACCTACTGAAGGGTCTCATTTGTTTTCAGTGACTCTTCAGGCCATCTCTTTACATTATTATAAAATCCTACCCATCTAGGTGTCTTTTTTTCTCTTTTTTTTTTTTTTTTTTTGGTGAGGCAATTAGGGTTAAGTGACTTGCCCAGGGTCACACAGCTAGTAAGTGTCAAGTGTCTGAGGTCAGATTTGAACTCAGGTCCTCCTGACTTCAGGGCCGGTGCTCTATCCACTGTGCCACATAGCTGCCCCATTTTGGGGGGGGGGGGGCATTAAGCATTTTTTTTTCTTTTTTTATTCTAATGTATGAGGTATTTTATTTTTTCCGTTACATGTAAAGATAGTTCTCAACTTTTGTTTATACATGCTTTACAATTTCAGATTTTTCTCCCTCCCTCCCCTCCCTCCCCCCTCCCCTAGACAGCAGGTAATCTGATATAGGTTATTTCTATGTATCTCTATACATATAGATATATATATATACACACATATATATATACACATAATAACATTAATCCTATTTCTGCATTAATCCTGTTACAAGAGAAAGAATCAGAGCAGTGATGCAAAACCTCAAAATAGAAAAAAAAAAAAAAAACAGCACCCAAAACATAAGAAATAATATGGTTCAATCAGCATCTATACTCCACAGTTCTTTCTTTCTTTTTTTTTCTTGGATTTGGAGATCCTCTTCTATCATGAGTTCCCTGGAACTCTTCTGTACCATTGCATTGGTGAGAAGAATATAGTCCGTCACAGTAGGTCAACACTCAATGTTGATGATACTGTGTACAATGTTCTTCTGGTTCTGCTCATCTCACTCATCATCAGCTCACGTAAGACCCTCCAGGTTTCTCTGAACTCTTCCTGCTCATCATTTCTTACAGCACAATAGTATTCCATTGTATTCATATACCACAACTTGTCCAGCCATTCCCCAATTGATGGGCACCCCCTCAACTTCCAATTCCTTGCTACCACATAAAGAGCAGCTATAAATATTTTTGTACATGTGGGTCCCTTTCCCCCTTCCATGATTTCTTTGGGCAAAAGACCTAAAAGTGGGATTGCTGGGTCAAAGGGTATGCACAGCTTTATCGCCCTTTGGGCATAATTCCAAATTGCTCTCCAGAATGGTTGGATCAGCTCACAGCTCCACCAATAGTGCATTAGTGTTCCAATTTTCCCACAGCCTCTCCAACATTTATTATCTTCCTTTTTTGTCATTTTAGCCAATCTGATAGGTGTCAGGTGGTACCTCAGAGTTGTTTTAATTTGCATCTCTCTAATCATTAGAGATTTAGAGCATTTTTTCATATGAGAATAGATAGCTTTGGTTTCTTCATCAGAAAACTGCCTGTTCATATCCTTTGACCATTTCTCAATTGGGAAATGACTTGGATTCTTATAAATCTGATTTAATTCCCTATATATTTTAGAGATGAGGCCTTTATCAGAAGCACTGGCCTCAAAAATTGTTTCCCAGCTTTCTGCCTCCCTACCAATTTTGGATGCATTGCTTCTGTTTGTACAAAAATTTTTTAATTTAATATAATCAAAATCATCCATTTTGCATTTTATAATATACTGTATCTCTTGTTTGGTCAAAAACTGTTTTCCTTTCCAAAGATCTGATAGGTACACTATTCCTTTCTCTCCTAATTTACCTATGGTATCACCTCTTATGTCTAAATCATGTATCCATTTTGACCTTATTTTAGTATAAGGTGTAAGATGTTGGTCTATGCCTAATTTCTGCCATACTATCTTCCAGTTTTCCCAGCAGTTTTTGTCAAATACTGAGTTCCTATCCCAGAAGCTGGAGTCTTTGGGTTTATCAAACACTACATTACTAGTGTCATTTACTACTGCATTTCCTGAGCCTAGCCTATTCCATTGATCTACCACTCTAGCTGCCCCATTTTTTTCTCTTTCTCCATTCATTTCTTCCAGATACAGCAGATTCTAGTTGTCTCAACTTTTCCAGGTAATTTTATACTATTAACCCAACCACCTTCTCCATCTGAATCTGTGCAGATCATTTTTGGAACTCAAATATATTCTTTTATATTTACCTCTATGACATCATATTATTCTATCTGATCCATCATTCTAGCTTCCCAAGGTCATTTTGGTTCCTGATTATGTCATTCAATGTATCATGGATCTTTCTTTCCTCATCTATAAAATGAAGGGGTTGGCCTATATGGCTTCTAATATCCTTTCAAGCTCTGAAATTATGATCTCATTTAATCACATTTAATTCTTGTCACAAACCTGTAAGGGAGGTTTGGACAATCATTATCATCCCCTCTCTGTGAATAGTTAAATTACAATCCCATTATCTGAGTTTAGGTTATAGGAGCTATCCGTTACAACTAATGCTAGTAACCAATCAATTCAGTCAAAGAAGTTAGTCTCATTTTCCAGTGAACCACCCAACAGGAAAATTCATCTGGCACTACTTCTAAAAGGAAATTATCCAGAAAAAATTAATCTCAAGAAGAAAGGTCAAGTCTCAAAATCCACAAAGCTATGCAGATACCTCTCCCCTGCCAGATGAAATATCTCTTAGTCTATTCCTTTTCCCTGAAAATTGACAAGAACATTACCCTGTCATATAGAAATAACATTCATCTTTAGAAGAAATGTATGCCCTTCACTGGATGCTAGATGGTGCAGTGAATAAAATGTCAGTCCTGAAGTTGAGAGGAACTGAGTTCAAATCTGAACTTAGACACTTACTAGCTGTGTGACCCTGGATAAGCCATATAACCTGATTTGTCTCAGTTTTCTCATCTGTAAATTGAGCTGGTGAATAAAAGGGCATCTTTGCCGAGAAAACCCCAAATAAGGTCATGAAGAGTCAGACACAACTGAAAAATGACTCCACAACAAAGCTCCTCAGTGATAGGAACTTATTTTTCAATTTGTGACCCTAGTACCCATATTGGTACTTGGCATAGAGCAAGCACTTAATAAATGCTTGTTGAGTTGAATATCATCCAATTGAATAGAACTGGACTGTGCTAGATTCTATTATTTACTAGATTGTATTTTCTTGTATTGCATCACATGTCATCATCATCATCATTGCTAATGTTTATACATTACTTATTATCTGCCAAAAACTGTGCTTAGCACTTTACAAACACAATGTCATTTGATCCTCAGAAAACCCCTGAGAGGTTGGTGCTGTTATTATCTCCACTTTATAGATGAAGAAACTGAGGTAAATAGAGGTTAGGTGACCTGCTCAAGGTCCTACAGCTATTCTGTGTCTGAGATCAAATCTGAAGTGAAGTCTTCACGACTCCAGTGCTAGCATTCTATCCACTTCATAGCTTAGAGGAATTGAATTGAAATTCTTAGATGTAGC
Organism: Dromiciops gliroides; assembly: GCF_019393635.1. NCBI lineage: Eukaryota > Metazoa > Chordata > Mammalia > Microbiotheria > Microbiotheriidae > Dromiciops > Dromiciops gliroides. The sequence continues at coordinate 211,791,635 of NC_057866.1, read as the reverse complement.
CAAATATTTCTGAGACTATCTGAAGACAAGTCAGCATGGATCAACTAAATGATCCAACCTGATTCCAGAGAACTAATAAAGGACACTGTCATCTCATGACAGAGAAATGGTGGATTAATATGCAGAATAAGAAGCACTTCTAAACAGAGCCTTGATGAGAGTTTTCTCCGCTTGATGATGCTTCTATAATACACATCTCTTTCCTGCTTTCTTTTCAGGGAGTTGAGAGAGAAAAAAAAAAAAGCTTACTTTTTTTAAAAAGATGAGATTAATTTTCCTCCAAAGCATGTAGACTTTGTCGTTTTGACTGGTAGCATAATCTTAGTCTAAAATACTTTGACTGAAATAACTAAGAGCTTTAGCAACATTACATGATATGGTAAACCAACATAAATCATCAGTATTTTTTTATATAACCAACAAAGCCCAGCAGCAAGAGATAGAAAGATAAATTCCATTTAAAATAACTGTAAACAATATAAAATACTTGGGAATCTACCTGCCAAGACAAAACCAGGAACCATATGAACACAATTACAAAAGACTTTTCACACAAAATAGTCAGATCTAAACAACTGGAAAAAATAACAATAACCCATGGGTAGGTCAAGCCAATATAATAAAAATGACAATTCTCTCTAAGTTAATTTCCCTATTTCCTGTCACACCAATCAAACTACCAAAAGTAGAGCTAGAAAAAATAACAAAAAAATTCATTTGGCAGAAGAAAAGGTCAAGAATAGTAAGGGAATTAATGAAAAAAAAAAAAACAAAAGAAAGTGGTCTAGCAATACCAGATCTGAAGCTATGTTATAAAGGAGTAATCATTAAAGTTATCTGATACTGGCTAAGAAATAGAGTGGTGGATCAGAGGAATAGCTTAGGTTCATGAGACAGAGTAGTAAATGACCATAGTAAGCTTATATTTGATAAACCCAAAGATTCAAATTTTGGGGACAAAAACTCACTATTTCACAAAAACTGCTGAGAAAACTGGAAAACAATAGGGGACAAACTAGATGTATAGCAACATCTCACACCATATACCAAGATAAGGTCAAAATTGGTACATGATTTAATGGATGATATCATGAGCAAATTAGAAGAGCAAGGAATAGTCTACCTGTTGGAGCTATGGGGAAGAGAATAATTCATTACCAAATAAGAGAGAGCATTATGAAATGTAACGTAGATAATTTTGATTATAGTAAATTAAACCATTTTTGCACAAACAAAACCAATGCAACCAACATTAGATGGAAAGCAGAAAGCTGGGAAACAATTTTATAGCAAGAATCTCTGATAAAGGCCTAAGTCTAATTTATAAGAATACAAGCCATTCCCCAATTGATAAATGGTCGAAGGATAGAAATAAGCAGTTTTCAGAAGGAGAAATCAAAGCTATCTATAGGAACATGAAGACAAGTCCTAAATCACTTTTGACAAGAGAAATGCAAATTAAAACAACTCTGAGGTACCACTTCACACCTATCAGAGTGGCTAATATGATAAAAATGGAATATGATAAATGTTGGAGCAGATTGAGAAAATTGGGACACTAATGAACTATTGATGGAGTATAAACTGATGCAAACATTCTGGAAAGCATTTTGGAACTATGCCCAAGGGATATCAAAACTGTGCATATGCTTTTAATCAAGCAATACCACTACTAGGTCTGTATCCCAAAAAGAACACAAAAAACAGAAAGGACCTACATGGGCAAAAGTATTTATAGCAGCCCTTTTCATGGTGGCAAAATATTGGAAATTGAGAGGATGCCCATCAATTGGGGAATGGCTGGACAAGCTGTAGTATACAAATGTAATGGAATAATATTGGGCAATAAGAAATAATGGGCAGATTTCAAAGAAAAAAATTATAGCAGGATGCTATCAGAAGGACGTATGAAAAATGCAAACCTTCAACAGAGGAAGAACTGATTGAATACAGATTGAAGTGTAATTTTATTTGTTAGTTTCTCTTTCTTTTTTATTTTAAAATTTTTTTTCTTTTTTTAGTTCCTCTTTCTAAAGTGATTTTGTATATTTTCTTTCACAACCTGACTAATGTGAAGATGTTTTGCATAACTGCACATGTATGACACATCGAATTGCTTGATTGCATAGGGAGGATTGAGGAGGGAGGGTGGAAGAAAATTTAGAACACAAAGTTTTATAAAATCAATGTGAAAATTTTTTTCTTTTTTTACATGTAACTTGGGGAAAATTTTTTAAAAAACCAAAAACCAAAACAGAAACAAAAAAGGACAGCAATATATTTCAAGACAGATGTCACACTAAGGTGATTTCTGGTGTGTTTCCATGAGTACATATTTTATTAGCAGACTGGAGAGTGAGTAGAATAGATTATTATCCAGTATGCTTCCTGAAACTTCCAGTTTGGAGTGGATTTCAATTTTGTTGGTGACAGACTAATGAGTCAGGGTTATTTGTGACCAATGGAAGCAGCTTTATGTATTCCTGCTGGGAAAAATTGATGATCATATCAAAGTCAAGATTTAGATTAATCCAGTTACAACCAGGGTAACAGATTGGGTTATTTTCAATCAGATTATTTTATTTTTTTAATCATTTATTTTAATGGTATTTTATTTCCCCCCAATTCCATGTGAAGGTAATTTTTAGCATTCATTTTTACAAGATTTTGACTTTCACTTTTTTCTCTGTCCCTCCCTCCTCTCCCTTCTTCCTAAAACAGTAGGCAATTTGATATGTTATACGTATTCTATCATGTAAAACATATTTCCATATTAGTCACAGCTGTGAAAGAAAAAATACATCAAAAGCAAAAAAAACAACACAAAAAAGAATAAAGTAAGTGAAAAAAGTATGCATTCAGAGTCCATCAGTTCTTTATATAGATGTGGATAGAGTTTTCCTTTGTAAGTCCTTTGTATTTTTCTTGAATCATTGTGTTGCTGAGAAGAGCTGAGTCAATTATAGTTGATCATCACGGAATATTAATGATACTGTATACAATTTTTTCCTGGTTTTGCTCATTTCATTTTGCATCAGTTTGTACAAGTCTTTCCATAATTTTTTTATGCTCATCATTTCTTTCACAGTTACTATTGCTACCTGTATTACGTACCATCCTATTCCATCCCCTTGATATTTACTCTATTTTCTATCTTCTTTCACCCTATCTCTCCTCAAAAGTGTTTTACTTTTTACTGCCCCCATCTGCCCTCCCTTCCTTCACCTCTCCCCCCATTTTCCCCATGTTTCTTGGTTTTTTAAAGAAAAGCTTTCTGGGTTTCAGAAAACAACAGTATATTTTTTATTTAAAAATATGGTTATGTTTTCCCCAAAGACATGTGCACTGGAACATACTCAAACTTTAATGACGTTATGGGGCACATTTCATCACATAGATGCAAAGTTCTGCTTAGCAGGTTAGTAAGATTCTGGTTCTAAAAGTAAATAACCAAATGTAAGGAGTATGGATGCATTATGCATTCCAGAATCCAGAATCTATTAATGGAGGGGGTCACCGAATCATGAATTATAAGATCTAGGAAGAACCTTTAAGATATTCAGTCCAACCTCTTTCTATTTTATGTAATTAAATATTTTCTTTAAAACTTAACATTGGACACCAGCACAAACAACTGAACTTGCACAATAAATATTTATGCATCCAAATAATTAATTTTAATACAAAAAATCTCATAACACCATTTAAGTCATACTCTATATGCCCCAGCCAGGATTCTTTGTCCATTCATTTCCATTTACTTTTCCTCATATCATCAGTATTGAGTGTTAGTATGATTTTTTCTGTTCTTTTTTTTCATTTCTTCATAAGATTTCTCCATATTTCCTTGGTGTTCCTCATGCTTATTGGTCTTATTTTTATTACAACATTAGATTTTTAAAATTACGAGCTATAAATAGGATCTTGACCTTAGCTGATAGAGGGAGTTTCCTTATCCCAGGAATTTCTTAAATTAATAAAACCATAAGACCAGTCTTTATTCTTATCCCTTTTATAATATGATAATGTGCCATATTTATTTAATATCCATGTATTATACATTTTGGCTACTTCCTGTTTTGGCAATTGCATATAACATTACTGTGAAAATCCTTTAACAGACAACTCTTAAAACAAAAACAAACTTCTATGGTAGATCACCAACAACAGTTACTGAATCAAAGGTTATGATTATTTCTTTAATATTTACTTAGTATTCACAGTTTGCTCTCTAAAAAGACTTTATACATTTGCAATTCCATCAGCAATATACAAGTACACCCATTTTCCTGCATCTTTGACAGCACTCAATGTCATTTCTTTTGATTAGCTTTTACCAATTTTGGGCTGTGAGATGGCACGCAAAATTTATTTTAATTTATAACTCTTTGACTATTAATAAGTATGAGCATAATCCACATAATTATCAATGATATATATTTTTTGAAAATTGTTCATGGGACAGCTAGTTAGTGCAGTGGATAAAGCACCAGCCCTGGATTCAGGATGACCTGAATTCAAATCCAGCCTCAGAGACTTGACATTTACTAGCTGTGTGACCCTGGGCAAGTCACTTAACCCTCATTGCCCTACCAAAAAAACTTTGTTCACATGTTTTGACCATTGTACACTAGGAGTTACTGTTTTTAATAGTTTCTTATAGTTTTAAATTCCACATTTTATCTGTCTTGTTTTAGTTTCTGATCTATTACTTATCTTTTCAATTTTTAAAAATTTAATTTGATTTTTTTTTGAGGTAATAGGGATTAAGTGACTTGTCCAGGGTGACATAGTACTCTGGAATTATGCATGGTCATTGTAATAATCCGAGTTTTTATGTCTATAAAAGTTTTTCTTTACGTGTTGTTATTACATAATTTTTTCCTGGTTCTGTTCCCTTCATTCTGCATCAGTTCACACATTTCTTCCCAGGTTTCTCTGAAACCATCCCCTTCATCATTTCTTAGAGCACAATAGTATTCCATCACACTCATATACCATCATCTGTTTAAGCCTTTCTCCAGATTGGTACTCATTAATTTCCAGATTTTTCTGCCACCTGAAAAAAGAGTCACAACAAATATTTTTTGTATTGGGATCCTTTTCCTCTTTCTTTGATCAAGAGACCTAGTAGTGATATTGTTCAGTCAAAATGTATTTGCAGTTTAGCAGCTTTTTAGGCACATTTTCAAATTGTTTTCCAGAATGACTGAATTAATAGATACTTCCACTAACAGTAAATTAGTTTGCCCATTTTCCCACAAACCCTCAAATATTTCCTTTTTTTGTCTACTTTGACAATCTGATGGGCATGAGGTAAAAACTCTGGATTGCTTTAATTTGCATTTCTCTAAATATTAATGATTTGGAGCATTTTTCCCCACAGGGCTAATGATAGCTTGGATTTCATCCTTTGAAAACATCATTTTCATATCCTTAAACCAATTTAAATGAAGTTTTTGATTTGGTTAGGTTTTGTTGGGAGGATTTTGTTTGGATTTTTTTGCAATATAGAATTTTTTGTTAATCAAATTTGTCTGTCTTATCATTCAAAGCTCTTCATAATCTGATGCCTTCCTAGCTTTTCAGTTTTGTTTTTGTTTGTTTGTTTTACAGATTACTCACCTTCACATACTTGGAGACCTGGTGAAGCTAGCTAGCCTTTGTGCTCTTGCTCATGCAAGACATTTCACCTCCAGACTTCATGCATTTTCACTGGCTATCCCACAAACGTGGAATTTTCTCCCTCATCTCTGTCTCCTAATTCCTCTATGTTCCTCCAAGTTTCAGTTGAAATCTCACCTTCTAAAAGAAGTGTTTCTTGATTCTCTTTACTAGCATCTTCTCTAAGTTGATTTTTTTCCAATTTATTATAACTCATTTGTATATAATTGTTTGCATATTGTCTTCTTCATGAGACTGTAAGCTTCTTGAGAGCAGGAACTGGTTTTTGCCTTTCTTTTCATCTCTAGCACTCAGCACTGTGCCTGGCACATAATATATGCCTTCATTGACAGATTGACCAACATAATTATTCTTTTCATTTATTGAACTAGGAAAAAAATCCTCTCCCACACTGAGATAAATACTTCATTCCAATTCTTTCCCTTTTCCCTTCTAGAGTTCATTTTTCTATGTTTATTGCTCTCATGCAGTTGAATTCACTAGGGCATGTGTTGTGAAATATGGAACTAACTCCCTTTCCCCCAAAATTGACTATTAGTCTCCCCAGGAATTCTGGTGAAACAATGAATCCTTTCCCTCGGTCAACCCTTTCATTTTACAGATGAGGAAAGTGAGGCCCTAAGAGGTTAATTGGCTTGATTATTACTCATTACCAGATTTTTCAGTAGTGAGTCATCCATTCATTTATTCACTCATTTGGCAACCATTTATTAAACACTTAAGATGTGTGCAAGTCAAGCAGCCGACATAGTGCCAGGCTGCTTGGTGCCCAGATCAGTTCGATTCAATTTAATAAGCATTTATTAAATGCCTACTGTATATGAAGCACTATGCTAGGTGCCAGGGAGTCAAAGACAAATCATTCCTGTCCTTCATAAGGAGCCTTCATAAGTAAATGTTTAAAAAAATGAATCACAGAATGTGTGCTTAAGGTTTATTGTTCTTGAAATTAGTATGGGCAGTGCAGTAAAAACCTCCAAACATGCATTATAGATGGTATCTGGTGGTAATTCACATTCATATAGCTTTTGCAATAATCGTGTGAGAGAGGCAATGATGGTATTATTGTCTTCATTTTGCAGGTGAGAAAACCAAGATATAGAAAGGTTAAGGGCCTTGCCCAAGATCACAGAACTAGTAAGTTTTAGAGGTTGAATTTTAACACAGGTTCTTCCTGACAGTAATAATAGAAAGCATTCATACAGTGCTTTAAAATTTATAAAGTGCTTTAAATGTAGGATTTGATTTGACTCTCATGACAACCTATCTAGTAAGTGTTTGTGGCAGGATTTGAACTCAGATCTTACACATGCCATTTCTAGAGCTCTATGCACAATACCCCCTTGCTCCCTAAACAAGGACTAATTCAGGAAACATCAGAGCAAAGATCTAAGCACAAATTTTTCCCTGACTCCAGGTAGTTGTTGTTGTGTTTTTTTTAATATATCAATGAAATAACAGGTCTACACTCAATCTACCTTCCTAAAATTTTCTCTGTCTTCCTCCCACTCTCTCTCTCTACACACACAAACAGAGAGAGAGAGAGAGAGAGAGAGAGAGAGAGAGAGAGAGAGAGAGAGAGAGAGAGAGAAATGTACAGTTAATTGTTAATCCAAGGTAACTTTCCTAGAAAATAGCAAGAAAGTTTTTTATTTTTTAAATGCAAATGTTAATGAATTGAACCTATGGGAAAGAGAAGGTTAGGTACCTGTGACAACCAAAAACTGTAATCTTTCCTCATTTTTGTGGTTATAATGAATCATTGATTCATTAACACCAAACTTGAAGCCAGCAGCAGCTGCAGATATTCCCCATGAAGTTTATTTAACACCTGTATTTTCTCACTAAGTCTCATCAGTGACTTTGCAGACTTGGGCTTAAAGCCCAAAGGACTTGCACTAAGCTGTGGGGGGGGCATAAATTCAGCACAAAACTTGAGTTTTAAAGACAAACAATGAAAATATTCAATGAATGCATGGGGAGCTCTTTACAATGGCAGGGTAAACAAGACCCATGAAACACCTGGTAGGATACCAGCTGCTCCATAAACTTGCATGCATTGAACCTCTGATTTTTTTCTCTACTGTGCATAGCTGCCAATGCAAACGTGAAAATTAGTTATTAATGAAATCACAACATTGCTCAAAGTCACAAAATGTGTGGATGTTGAGGATTGATTAAATAAATGGATACACACATTTTATGTATGTGTGCATGTATGCATACATATATACACATATACATGTGTGTATATAAAGATATGTATGTGTGTACTGTATATATGCACATAAACATTCTCACATGCATACATAGATACACACATGTGTGTTGTAATGATTGGAATGACGCCACCTACTGGAGACTTACTATAGGAAAGTTCTGCCATGAAGTGAAGGTCTTTGAGGGCAAGACCGGGAGTCTTTTCTTTGGCATCAGGAAGTGACATTTTCTTGTGGGAGGAAGAAGGGGGGAGCCTGGTGCTCTGACTGGGGCTTTGTCCTTTGGACTCTGGTGGAGAGTGGAGCTAGAAATGTACTCTCCCTTTAATAGATAGATGAATGTAGGCCTTTCTCTCTGTGTTTACCAAATTCTTATTCTTATTCTTATTCTTCTTAATAAATGCTTAAAAGTCTAACTCTTGCTAAAGCTTATAATTTATTGGCGACCACTCATTAGATTTTAGACAGTCTAGCTAGGATTTTAGCCCATAACAGATGGCGACCACAAAGGGATGAGGAGCTGGGGGATTAAAAACTTCTAGAAGGCAGGGTATTCTAGCAGCTGGAAAAACAGGCAGTGGCAAAACCCTAGCACACCAGGATCCACACATCAACCCCTGAAAAGACTTCCATTCCACGACTACACCTAGAGGACATCTGAGAAAAGACTTTCAGAGACTTTAAATGAAGAGTTTTGTTTTGTTGTTGTTTTCTTTTTTCTTTTCTCTTTCTGTTATAATATACACCATCTGTAACATGTACTCTCTACAGAGGCCCTCCCTTTGCAAGACTAATGTCAAAGCGTCAGTTCATGAAGACAAAATAATTGCCCCTCTGGACAAAACTTTCCTCTCTTCCTTTTCTATATTGTTATTAAGATATTGTTAGTTAGCATAGGTTATTATATTCTGTTATTTTTGACTGTTTTATCAAGGAAAAGCCCCATTTCTTGAAGAAACAAAGGGGGGACTGTAATGATTGGAATGACGCCACCTACTGGAGACTTACTGTAGAAGAGTTCCGCCCATGAAGCGAAGGTCTTTGAGGGCAAGACCAGGAGTCTTTTCTTTGGCATCAGGAAGTGACGTTTGCTTGTGGGAGGAAGAAGTGGGAGCCTGGCACTCTGACTGGGGCTTTTTCCTTTGGACTCTGGTGGAGAGTGGAGCTAGAAATGTACTCTCCCTTTAATAGATAGATGAATGTAGGCCTTTCTCTCTCTGTTTACCAAATTCTTATTCTCCTTAATAAATGTTTAAAAGTCTAACTCTTGCTAAAGCTTATAATTTATTGGCTACCACTCATTAGATTTTAGACGGTCTAGCTAGAATTTTAGCCATTAACAGTGTGTATACTCACCCAGCTGTAGAACTTCCTCTAAAGCTATGCAACAGAAGGAAGAGTCAAGGACCCCACCAAAGCAGTCTAGTCCAAAAAGCATTTAGCAAGTAGACCCAATGTACAAGACATTAGTGAGCCAAAGATAAAAATTGAGATGATCCCTGGACCTTTGTGCAGCCTTCAGTGCTGATGCATCCTGAAGTGGCCAGCTAGACCATTGTAGGAGTTATCATGTATGCAAAAGTGGAGAATCAGGGGACAGATAAGATTCTGGGGAGCATCCAGTGGCTGAGGTGCAAAGATCTGGGTTTTCCCTCCTCCCCTTCCCATCCTTCCAAATGCTATAAAAGGTCATGGTCCTGTCCCTTTTGTGTAGTCAGTCAGAATTCTGTGTGATATGGCCATGTTTCCCTGGGTATTTGGTAGCTCAACATTCTATACAATCAAAGATTGTAATCTGGAAGAGACCTTAGAAATCATTAATCAAACCCCCTTCCAGTTAAGGACATTGAGGCCCTAAGAAGTTATTGCAGGGACTTCTGGGGTCAGCTCTTGAGAAAGAGCCAATTGTTAAACTTTCAATATAAATATTTATGCCTCCAAAGGACTTAGTCATAGACATGGGCATAAACATAGGCACAGACACATACACAAAGACATAGACATAGGCATAGACATAGACATAGACATAGACATAGGCATAGGCATAGGCATAGACATAGACATAGACATAGACATAGACATAGACATAGACATAGACATAGACATAGACATAGACATAGACATAGACATAGGCATAGGCATAGGCATAGACATAGACATAGACATAGGCATAGGCATAGGCATAGGCATAGGCATAGGCATAGGCATAGGCATAGACATAGACATAGGCATAGACATAGACATAGGCATAGACATAGACATAGACATAGACATAGACATAGACATAGACATAGACATAGACATAGACATAGGCATAGGCATAGGCATAGGCATAGGCATAGACATAGGCATAGACATAGACATAGGCATAGACATAGACATAGACATAGACATAGACATAGACATAGACATAGACATAGACATAGACATAGACATAGACACAGACATAGACACAGACATAGGCATAGACATAGGCACAGACATAGACACAGATATAGACATAGGCATAGGCATAGGCATAGGCATAGGCATAGGCATAGGCATAGGCATAGGCATAGGCATAGACATAGACATAGGCATAGGCATAGGCATAGACATAGACATAGGCATAGACATAGACATCGACATAGACATAGGCATAGGCATAGGCATAGACATAGACATAGACATAGACATAGACATAGACATAGACATAGACATAGACATAGACATAGACATAGACATAGACATAGACATAGACATAGGCATAGGCATAGGCATAGGCATAGACATAGACATAGACATAGACATAGACATAGACATAGACATAGACATAGACATAGACATAGGCATAGACATAGACATAGACATAGACATAGACATAGACATAGACATAGACATAGACACAGACATAGACACAGACATAGGCATAGACATAGGCACAGACATAGACACAGATATAGACACAGACATAGGCATAGGCATAGGCATAGGCATAGGCATAGGCATAGGCATAGGCATAGGCATAGGCATAGACATAGGCATAGACATAGGCATAGGCATAGGCATAGGCATAGGCATAGGCATAGGCATAGGCATAGGCATAGGCATAGGCATAGACATAGACATAGGCATAGACATAGACATCGACATAGACATAGACATAGGCATAGGCATAGGCATAGACATAGACATAGACATAGACATAGACATAGACATAGGCATAGGCATAGGCATAGACATAGACATAGACATAGGCATAGGCATAGGCATAGGCATAGGCATAGGCATAGGCATAGGCATAGGCATGGATATAGGCGTAGACAGATATACACACAGACAACTAGTTGCCAAAGATAATCAAAGACAAAGACAAAAACAGAATTGTAAAACATTAAAACTCAAAAGGCCTGAAAAGAAACTTCTGCTGATGCAAATGGACAACTACTCTGTAACTTCTACTCTTAGTAGGTTGCCTTTGGGCTCTACAAAGTGACTTGCTAAGGTCACACAGCCAATTAGTCTCATAGGTAGGTCTTGAACCCAAGTCTTCCTGACTCCAAAGCTAGCCCTCTACCTAGACTACCTCTCCCAGTTTCAAACCAATTTTTTAAAAAAGAGCTAACAGAGACTTTAATCATCATCTGATCTGATCACCTCATTTTACAGATGGAAAAACTAAGCCCTGGTTAAAGACAGTAAGATGTTCCCTCCTCACAAGCACCTCCCTGGTGGGCTCAGAATCCCTTAAGTGAGAGAAAGAACCATCCCAGATTTTATATAAGCCAGTTTTATCACTTAAGAAAAATATAGGGCAGCTAGGTGGCGCAGTGGATAATGCACCTGCCCTGGATTCAGGAAGACCTGAGTTCAAATCCGGCCTCAGACACTTGACACTTAGTAGCTGTGTGACCCTGGGTAAGTCACTTAACCCTCATTGCCCTGCAAAAAAAGAAAAAAAAAAGAAAAATATACCCTATAGAAACCAAACTGTGTGATTAAGTTGTTTAAGGCAAGTCTTTGTGAATATCTAAAAATAGGGAGTAAATGGGAAGTCTTGTGTGCTGTAACTGGGAATGTCAGGCCCCAGACCTAGAGGCTGCTCAGTGTGGCTGCTGTAGGCTCTAGCCTGATGCATAATACATTCCATAATCTGTCTTCCATTAGCAGGGTCATTAACAGATTTTATAAACAGCCGTTATGAGCATGTTTACCAATTCCTTTTCTTCCTCCAGTATGTAAAAGGATCATTTATCTGTGTCGTCAATCTCAGAGTTTGGAAATGTCAAGCCCAAGAGTCAAGATTTGTTTGAAAGAAAAGAGACTCTGTTAAAAAAAAAAGAGAGAGAGAGAGAGAGAGAAAAGAAAAAAAAAAGCGTTCCTTACTTGAAGAAAGAAGTCTAATTTTCCCTTGAGCCAGAATAAAAAATGTCTGTGGTCCATAGAAGAGTCTTCAATACTTCCCATTTACAGAATTGGGGGAAACGTATAAACCAGAATGGCCACATAACTTGTTAAATGAATATATACACTGGCTCTTTTAGCATGAGAGGGACAATTAAAGTAGAACTGCGAGAGGAAAAATATTCTTTTAAAAAAACAATTTCTATGTAAGAAACAAGGCTTCACGTGGGATGGTTTTGGGTTTTGTGTGTATGTGTTTTTTGTTTTTTTTTACTAATGGGGTCCCAAAAATAATTATGGGATACACAGAAATATGAATCACATGCAGAATAGGGAACTTCCACCAAGGGTGTAGGATGCATCACCAAATGGGTTGGTGCTCCTAAAGACCGAGAAAGGTTAAATAATTTTTCCAAGACTACACAAGAATTTGATTAGAAAACAATGGAGAGGGGCAGCTAGGTGACACAGTGGATAGAGCACCGGCCCTGGATTCAGGAGGACCTGAGTTCAAATCTAGCCTCAGACAATTGACACTAACTAGCTGTGTGACCCTGGGCAAGTCACTTAACCCTCATTCCCCCCCCCCCAGCAAAAAAAAAAAAGAAAAGGAAAGGAAAGGAAAGGGGAAAAAAGAGAAAACAATGGAGAAGTAATCTTGTAGCATTTTTAAAATTCCTAGATCATCACTCATTAAGCATTTATTAAATGCCTGCTATTTACCAGGCACTAGATTAGATAGTGAAAATACAAACACAATTTTCAGTGAACATCTTTGCATCTTTTTTGTCTTCCATCTCTTTCCCTTCCAACTCTTGCTTTAAGAAACCACAATCAAATCCACAGAACCATTGTTACTGAAAAAGGAATGATATGACCTGGCCCTAGGTTTCATCATCTCTATGACTCCCCAGAAGAAAACTCTCTTTCCTGGTTACCATTTCTAAATAGATATTATCTCTTCTAATTAAAATACAAGTTCCTTAAGGGCAGGGAGTGTTCTACTTATGTATTTGTATCCCCAGCACCTAGCATAATGAATGGCACATGTTATTGTACAGTCATCTTTGACTCTTCGTGACCCCCAAGGACTTTGGTCCATGTGGTTCTCTTGGCAAAGATACTGGAGTGTTTTGCCATTTCCTTCTCCAGTGTGTCTCCATTTTACAGATGAGAACTCAGGCAAATAGGGTTAAGTGACTTGCCCAAGGTCACATAGCTATTAAATGTCTACGGGCAGATTTTAACTCAGATCTTCTTGACTCCGAGCCTGGTGCTCTGTTGTTCATTGTACCACACAGCAGCCCCAAGTGATTCATAGCAGGAACGTAATACATCCTTTTTTCTTTCATTCATTCATTCATTCATTCATTCATTCATTCATTCATTCATCAAAAGACAAAAGTGAGACAGTCCCTAATCTTAAGGAGCTTAGAGTAGACCCCACTATTACCTGGGCAAGAGAACAGACACAATATTGTGATTGTAGCTTTCAGATATATTTAGTCCTTGTGACCAAGGACTCTATGACTATCTGGACTTTATGAGCCTCAGCTTTCTCATTTATAAAATGAGGATAATAATACTCATTCTAACAGTTATGTGGCACAGTATAAAGAATACTACTTCTGGGGTCAGAGGAGGTGGGTTCAAATTCAGCCATTACTCCTTAGTACTACTAATAATGGCAGATAGAAGGTACAGTGGATAAGGCTCTGAGTATGGAGACAGAAAGAACTGGGTTCAAATCCTGCCTCGGACACTTCCTAACTGTGTGACCCTGGGCAAATCACTTAACCCTGTTTACCTCAGTTTCCTCATCTATAAAATGAACTGGAGAAGGAAATATCATGACAATTGGAACAAACTGTTCTTATCTGTCTCTTCTGCCAAGGGAAATCTTAATATGCTTGAAGTAGATACCCTCAACTCACCTAATGGGCTTTAGTCCCATCAGTTACATTCAACCCGATTTAGCCCATCTGCCAAGAAGGTTTTAGCAGGGTGTGGCCACTGAACATCCTACAGCTTCTTGGAGCCACACGTAAGAGTTAAGTGCCAGGTGGACACCTAAGGTGGACTAGCGGTCCTGAAAGACCTCAGTAAGCCCTCCCACCAGAGGTATTAGTCCCCATACACACTACCTAGAAAACTACAAATGGAGGCACAAAGAGTAAGATAAAACTAAAACAGTTGGGGCAGCTAGGTGGCACAGTGGATAAAGCACCAGCCCTGGATTCAGGAAGGCCTGAGTTCAAATTTGGCTTCAGATACTTGACACTTCCTAGCTGTGTGACCTTGGGCAAGTCACTTAACCCTCTCATTACCCAGCAAAAACAACAACAACAACAACAACAGCAGCAGCAGCAAAAAACTAAAACAACTGAACAACAACAAACCTAATAAGAGTTACCATTAATATAGAACCTACCATGTACTGTGTTGAGTACTTTATGAATAATATCTCATTTGATCCTCACACAACCCTGGGAGGTAGGTGCCATTATTATCCCCATTTTACAGTTGAGAAAACTGAGACAAGCAGAGGTTAAGTGACTTGCCCAAGGTCACACACCTAGTAAGTGTCTGAGGTGGGATTTGAACTCAGATCTTTTTGACTCTAAGCCCAGTGCCCTATTGTATGCACTATCTGCCTCATGTAACCCAGAACAAATCATTTGCCATCCTTAAATCCAAGTCTCTTCACTTGTAAAAATCAGATTGTTTGGACTAGATAGCCTCTGAGGTCCATTTCAGCTCGACAGTTATGATCCTATAAAACTGTCACTTAATTTCCTTGAGCCTCAGTTTCCTCATCTGCAAAATGAGAGGGATGGACCAAATGACCTTTTAGGTCCCTTTCAGCTCTAAATCCATGTTCCTGTGATCTTGCGGCTTCCCTTACAGTCTTATTGTGAAGAACGTTCCTTAAAGGGTTGTCTGAGGTTATTATTATTGTTGTTGTTGTTGTTGTTGTTATTATTGTTATTATTATTATTATTATTATTGTTTCAGGTGGCTTAGAAAGGAAGCAGGAGTGAAAAACACCCTTAGAAAGCTCCTCCTCTGAGTGAGTTTGCAGATTCAGTTGCACCTTCTTCCTTGAAGACTACCCCCAACTTTGCTTGTCCCTCTGTAAATTCTGGTATTCACCCTAAGTCAACTTGTAAAGTGGTTTGACCCCAAATTCCAACATCTGGTGCCAAAAATTAATCTCGGAAAGTTTGAGATGAGTCAGAGCCCAGTTGGCTTGGAAACATGAGGCTGGAATAAAGTCTGTTTTCCCTTTGTGCTATTAAGATTCATTTGCATTTTTAAAGTCACCATTTAGGGATAGGAATGATACTGAGGGGAGAAAAGGAATCTGAACTTTAATAGTAGCCAGTGCTATTTGAAATGTCTTTTCAGCTAAGGGCACTTCATGCATTTAAGTAAACCATGCTAAAACAATAGCTGAGTTATAAACAACTTGAAAATAAACAGAACACAACTGGGAGGGGCTTTTTAGCATTTCAGGGGGATAACTGGCTATTTACCTTTAAACCAAAGTGGCTATATTGCATGAAATATGGTTTGGGGTGGTTGTTTGTAAGTCATCAAGTTAACAAGAATTAATTAAGGGGCAGCTAGGTGGTGCAGTGGATAAAGAACTGGCCCTGGAGTCAGGAGGACCTGAGTTCAAATAAGGCCTCAGACACTTGACACTTACTAGCTGTGTGACCCTGGGTAAGTCACTTAACCCCAATTGCCTCACCAAAAAAAAAAAAAAAAGGATTAATTAAGCAATTATTATTTGTCAGAGACTGTGTTAATCACCGGGGATACAAATAAAGATAATTCAAAAAAGAAAAAAACCCAGTGCCTGCCCTCTGGGAGCTTAAAATCTAATGGGAGAGACAACATGAAAACAACTATGTACAAACAAGTTACATACAGGATAAATTGGAGATAATCAACACAAAAGACAATAGCAATAAGGGGGACTAGGAAGGGTTTCTTCAAGATAGGTAAGTTTCTTGAGATTTTAGGGGGAGGGAAACTGAAAGAAGCCAGGGAAAACAGGAGGTGAGTGGGGAGAGAATTCTGGGTTTGGGGGGCAGAGTGAAAAAGAACAGGTCTGGAAATGGAATGTCTTGTGTGAGGAACAGCAAAGAAGTCAATGTCAATGGATCTCAAAAAACATAGTGGGAAATAAAGCATAATAAAAACTGAAAAGGTAGGAAGGAGCCAGGTTGTGAAAGATTTTAAAAGCCAAATAGTAGGTTTTCTATTTGATCCTGAAAGCAATGGAAACATAATAAATAAAGGGATGGATGGATGAACGAGTGAATGAATGAATGAATGAATGAACGAATGAATGAATGAATGAACGAATGAATGAATGAATGAAAGCAATAACTGGACATACAGATCCCTTGTTTAATGTTGTAGTTAATTACTGATTTCTAGCCCTGGCATTCTTTGTTGTTTTCTCTCTTTCCTCATGTGTCTCTTCAACTTTGAAGTGACTGTTCTGTGAAACAGAGTAAATATGCCAGGCCCTCCTTGAAGAAGCAGCCCCTGTGAAAAGATATCTTTGATTCTTTAGGACAAACGGTTTTTATCCCCCATTAAGTCTAATAAGCCTGGACAGGTGGTTGGCCTTCACCAAGGACTCATTTGTTAGAGGCAACAAAGGTCGTATGTGTAGACACACACAAAGTGAAGTGGAGAACTGAGCAGTTTACTGGTGAATTCAATTAATGTGGGCTGCCGACTTAGATCATTCAGAACTGAAAAAGATGGGGGTGGGAAGGGAGGAAATCCTGAGTGGGGGAGGAAGTGCAGGGAAGGGGAAAATAAGAGTTGGCTTGAATTACGTAGATAATCTCCTCAACTCTTGACTTCATTTTGTCTTTGTAGATACAGCCAAAATTATACCCTTAGTTGCCATTATATGCTTGGTCCAGCCTTTATTTAGAAAAGATGCAGAAATAAATCATATGGATTTGAATGTATTCAAATAAGTAGGAATCAGTTCATTTGACTCCAACTTTATTGGAGTCTCAGAGAGTATATGGAAATTTTCTCTCTGTAAATTGCATCTCACTTTCTTAGTTTCAAGGTTTGGTTAGTATTATGTGTGTAGGGTGTTGGGTTTTTTTTTCCTACTTTAATTGCTGCAGGGACTTGAATTGCAGGTGAATCAAAATTTTAAATTCTCTACATTTTGCAAGCTTGTCATTATGCATGCTATAGGCAAGTTAGTAGATTTAGTTATGCCAATGATTACAGAAAGATACATTGTTGCGGCATTTTAATGCATAAACAGGTTTTATGTTTGCCTCCATAATATTAGAAACTCAAATTTATGGAGTCACAGAGTTGTTATCATCATCCAGCTTTTAAATAAGGAAGCAATTGGTAATTTATATCAGGCATAAAGAAGTTTCCTTGTCAAGGTGCTTGCTGATCCATGGCACATAATTTGGGGAAACTATATGAGTCTATGATTGGGTGATTAAGAATTATTTGCATTTATATAATTTAAAAAAACAAAACTGCATCCATTTTTACCATTAATCTTCTCTGGTGGCATTCACCCATTCTGTGCTAACAAATTTTAAGTATTCAGAAGCTCCACTTTAAATAGTTTTTCACTTCAGAGCATTTAAGGAGAAATGTAAATATATAACATATCTCTGGCACTCAGGAAACCGTAAAGCGCTAGATAAATGTCAGTTATTATTATTGAGTATGAGGTAAAATATTAAAAGATGTCTCTCTGTTACTGATAAATTGTAATTATCTCATGAATGAATCATAACTACTGGTAAATTATATAAATGAAGAACTAATTCCAGTAACAGGAAATATAACTTCACTCTCTGGGATACTAATAATAGATATAGATAGAAAGGTAGCAAGAAGAGATGGCATTCAATTAATAATGTTAGTAAAGTCCTTGGATAAAATGACATTTTTTGTTTTGTTTTGTTTTTGTATTCTCAGTGCATACACAATGCCTGGAACATGGTATACAATCAATGTTTGTTGAATAAATAGATGAACCAATAAATTACTGAGTGATCTTATTTTTATTGTTTTCATTCATTCTTTTTATTCAAAGAGTACTCAATATTTGGTTTGCAATTCTGTAGGCAAATAGATAATGAACTCCACTACCTAACTTCTCCATCTCTTCCAAGTAGGCTAAAGTTTCTTTCCAAAAAGAGCTGGTATAAAGACTCATCAATAAACACGAGCTTATTATTATCATTTGGGTTTTGTTCATTTGTTCATGCTACCATAGAAACATCCCTATGGTCTCCAACAGGAGTGGGCCAAATCACCTCCAAATCAATTCACTGACAGTCAGGTAGATTAAAACAATCTGACAACTAGAAGGCTTAGAAGCCCTCAATTAGTCAATTTGTCAGTCACTCAACAAGCATTTAGGGAGCACCTACTAGGTGTCAGTCAACTTCCTAGATCCTGGAGATACCAAGGTAAACATGAAAGAATCCCTGCAAGATACCTTAGGCTAGCTTAACTCCTCTCCTTTTACAGCTAAAGAAACTGAGGATCAGATTTAGCCAAGGTTGCCCAGGTATGGAATTGGAACCCAAGGCTCTCTGACAATAAACCTTTCTACTAGTCAGGATTCAATGTTTTTGTTTGTTTGTTTGTTTGTTCTTGTTAAGAGCAATTCATATAGTATGCCATCGGAGCAGTATTACATTTCAAATGTAAGTAACAGAAGGACAAAAGTATAAATGCTTTATTACAGGTATGACATTTAGACTGAAGCTCTCTTAGGTATATTTGATTTTTTAAAATCCTTATAGGACTCAAAAACCGATTCTTAAAATACCAAAAGGATCCAAAGAAATGCTTTAAAAGAGGACTAAAACCATCCTATAATATAGGGCAATTTAAATTTGAAAAATATTTTTGAAGAATGTGAATTTTAGTTGAATGTGTCATCAATTAAATTGGTATAGGGGTAGAAACTGGATCTGTGATTCCTTTGGTGTAGGGAACTTTGGTGCAAGTTAGCCCCTTCTCTTCTAAGTTGTGATCTTAAGTTCCTAGAGAACTGACAAGTGAAGTTACTTGCCCAGACTCACACAGCTCTCTTGTGTCAGAGACAGGATTTGATCCCAGGTCTTCTTGGCTTCTAGGATGAGTCAGTATTTGCCAAAAGAAAATTGACTTTATTTGCATTTATATAATTATTTGCATTAAGTAATTTTAAAAAACAAAACTGTAGCCAAATTAGTCCGCATGAATTGTCTTTATGGCATGGGTTCTTGACTTCTTGTGTCATGGGTCCCTTTTGTGAATCATGGTCCTCTTTTCAGATTTTTTTTTAAACAAAACATATAGAATTACAAAGGAAACCAATAACAGTTATCAATTTTTTTTAAGTTCATAGATTTGAGGGGTGGCTAGGTGGCACAGTGGATCAAGCACCGGCCCTGGATTCAGGAGGACCTGAGTTCAAATCTGGCTTCAGACACTTGACACTTACTAGCTGTGTGACCCTGGGCAAGTCACTTAAACCCATTGCCCTACCCCCCCCCAAAAAAAAAGTTCACACATTCCAGGAAAAGAACATGTTTTAGGAGAATTTGCTTTATGCAAATTAATTTCACTTCATTTTACAAATAACCTCCAAATGGATCAAATTAATTTAAGTGAGTTGATTTGGGCCTTTCCTATGCCCTTCACTCTTATGCTGACCTATTTTTCTTCCCATTCATTTATTCTTATTATTCATTTATTCATTCAATGAACATTGGGTGAGGGGTGTGCTGGGAAGGGTACAGGAGGTATATATGTATTGATATACATACACACACACACACATATATATTGTGCATTTATGAGTTATTTAGGTATTATTTATATAGTAATTATATTTAAACAAATTTTCCATATAAATTATTTCTATAAATTGATATGTATTTGTTTTTTATAAAACAGTTATTTAGGGAATTAAAATGCTAAGTTATATTATTAGAATATATCTAGGTATATCTAAATGTAATAATGTAGAAAATTTACATTATATATGTCATATATGTGTCTGTGTATATTATATCTATGTTTGATATATGTATGAAAATAATTATATATCACAAATAAAATAATTTCTTTAAAAAATAGAGCCTACTGTATGCAAAGTTCTCTTCTTAGACACTACAGAAATATGCAAAAAATGATGAAGAAATAGTCTTTAACCACAAAGAACTTGCAATCCTGTCAGGAAGAAAGAATGAGGAAAATGAAATGGTTGGCTTTCCATAAATTGTAGTTATTTTATTGGTCCCCTGCCCAAGCTTTGCCCTGAAACAAAGGCCTGTCTTTATAACACCAATGTTTTACTAGCTCTATTGGTCTAAAATGGAACTATGCAGTCTCCAAGAAAGTTGGGGGCTACTCAAGAGACAATGGGGAAAGAGGCATGTTGTAAGCATGAGTAGGCTGTGACAAATCACGAATGTGGAATCATCTAAGTGAAGTGGTATAAGGATTCCACTATAGGAAAGAAAAGGCATTGGTCATTTTTTGAGAGAGGAAAACTCAGGTCTTCTTGATTCCAGGGCTGGTGTTCTATCCATTGTACCACCTAGATGTCCTCTCTAAAGTATACTTTATACTTGGGCATCTAGGTAGCAAAGTGGATAGAATATCAGGACTGGAATCAGAAAGATTCACCTTTCTGAGTTCAAATCCTGCCTCAGACACTTACTAGCTCCATGACCCTGGACAAATCACTTAACCCTCAGTTTCCTCATCTGTAAAATGAACTTGAGGAGGGAATGCAAACCACTTCAGTATCTTCGCCAAGAAATCCCCAGATGGAGTTACAAAGTGTGGGACAGAATGAAAAAATGACTGAACAAGTATACCAGCTTTAAAAATGCCATGTTGCTTTATAGTGAAAAGTTATTTTGTATGAATGGATTTATATTTTGGTTATTGACACCAAAAATGTAATCCCCATTCATGTAATCCTTATTTTTGGTGAGGCAATTGGGGTTAAGTGACTTGCCCAGGGTCACACAGCTAGTAAGTGTCAAGTGTCTGAAGCTGGATTTGAACTCAGGTCCTCTTGACTCCAAGGCTGGTGCTCTATCCACTGTGCCACCTAGCTGCCCCCATGTAATACTTTCTTTACAGCAATGCTATGATATAGGTTAATTGCAGGTGTTAGTATCCTGTCTTTACAAATGGCCCCCAAAAATAAAATTAGTAGAATTAGCCACAATAAGCAGAAGCTACTGGTATTGTATGTCTGTGAGTCATGGACAATCTCAGGGCAATTAAAAACGACTATCACATAAACAGTGATGCTTGGATGTGAACAGAGAAGAAATTACAAACTTCAAAGGAGAATTAGGTGCCATCAAGGAAATGTATGGGGCGGGGGAGAAAAAAAAAGAAAATAGGTTGAGCATTTAACAAGAACTAGGAATAAGAGGAGATTTTAGGAGGAAAGTGAGGAAGGACCCCAGCATGTTGGGCAAACCCTCTACAATATGCTGATGGAAAGACACAGATGAGAATTGAACAGGATGAGCAGGCATTCACAGGTTTGGAGGTACATATGATTAAAGGGAATATATAGATATATATCTGTATATAAATCAATGATAATTCAAATGCATTGAAGAATAAGAAAAATATACCAAGGAGGCTAAATAAAAATAGAATAACTTCTTTGGGTGATAATTACTTTCCTTTTGTTGGAAGGCTTTGAGCAGAGACTGGATGCCCATTCCTTAGAAAGTTATAAAGGAGGAAAAAAAAGAAAGTTATAAAATAAAATTTTAGTCAGATCCAAATTGGACTAAATGACTCAAAGTATCTCCTTACTCTTAGATTCTATGATTTTGTGAAATGAAGAAAATTAAAGCTCAGAGAGGTTAAATATCTTGCCTAGAATCACATAGATAGCAAGTATTGTACTTGAACCCTGGTCTTTTGTTTCAAAATAGTGTTCTTGGGGCAGCTAGGTGGTGCAGTGAATAGAGCACTGGCCCTAGATTCAGGAGGACCTGAGTTCAAATCTGGCTTCAGACACTTGACACTTACTAGCTGTGTGACCCTGGGCAAGTCACTTTACCCTCATTGACCTACAAAAAAAGTAGTGTTCTTTCTGCTAAACTCTGGAATTGATAATTGCATTCGTTCATTCATTCAGCAAATATTCATTGACTCCACAAGCTCAGTATGCAAGTCACTGGGCCAGACAAATAAAATAATTCCCTGGATTTTTCTAGGAAGGAAATGAAATTAAATAAATGTTTCTGCCTTTTATAGTCAGAAGTTATGCAAGATTATTACACTTACAAATAATATGCTGTACATAGATTTTACAAGTTCACAGTCTACTTTTACCTTATGGTTAATGTGTCTGGTTCCATAATTAGCATTAGGCAGCTCTATAAAAGAGTCACAGATTTTATCTGTTTCACAATACATAGCCATCAGGAGCTAAGTAGACAGAAGAATTGATGCCACCATATTAGCTTAATGAAACCATGGGGACTAAGGACTCCATTTGTCTTTCTCCAGATGGTATGATTCACCATGAAAGCTTCTGCTGATGAAAACTATAGAGAAACATAAGCTCTATACTCAGCATACAAGAGAATGCTAACCCTCATGTCACAGTTTTCTTAATCCACTTTGCACTTCTCCAGCTGATCTTAAATACTCCATTGATCAATATCAATTAATTATTAAATGCCTACTATGTGCCAGACACTGTGCTAGGTTCTGGGGTTAGAATGAAAGAAATGAAATAATCTCAATCCTCATATTGCTTATGCTCTTTCAAGGGAGATGGTATTTAGACGTGCATATAAAGTATATGAAAAATAAATACAAATATAGGAAGTATTTGATGCTTGTCCCCATCACCTGAGATGGAGCAGCCCACATGGGAGGCACTAGAGACCTGCTTTTTGAAGACAGGAGAACTGGTGCAGGTGTGAACATTCTTCATTGGCCTACCTTGTGGTTGGGAGCAGTTTCTTTCCATTGGCTGTGTAGGCAGAATTGCCTGTGTCTTTAAATTACCTGACTGGGAGACTGGAGATCCCTTTCTTTCCAAGCAACAAGAGAAGGATTCACTTTCACATTGAGTGAAACCCTGCAGTGAGTAGGGAAGGGTCTGAGGCACACCTTCAGGTCCCCTGAGACCCTGTCCCTGTGAAATAGGATTTTGTCTATTTCACTTGTCCGAGTAGAGTCCCCAACCTGGGACCTTAAGCCAGGAAGACAGAAGAAACCAAGATTCCCAGCCACACATTACAACCAGCCTAGCAGAGAAGCCAAGATCCTGGAGTACTATCCCATCCTCAACCTTGAATTTGGAACTTTGTGGGACCAATGCTATGTAGGAATTGTGCAACTAAATTGCGTACCTCAACCCCCTCCCCTTCCCAGAGACTGAAGTAGTTAGTATAGGGTGGAAATGCCCCAGAGATGCTGGGGGGGAGGCCTAAATTTTTGTACATTCAATCTTTCTATACCTTTGAAATAAATATTTTTTGGCAAAATCTAATCTGACTGTCAAGTGGTTTTTGGACCCTTCAAATTGGGGGGCAGGGTGGAGAGAAGAAACAATTGTTGGGTTCTTAGGCAAAATGCAAAAACAAGAGACCCTCCCAGGGCACTGGAGAACTCTGAAAGAGGGGTGGAATATATCACACCTGGCCTAGAGGCAGTGGGGGGCCTGAGAATAGTACACAAACTAATGATGGGGCAGAATGTAGAAAAGGCTTCATATAGGAGATGGAATGTGAGCTGAGCTTTAGAGGAAACTGGGGGTTCAAGGAGGCAGAGGGAAGGAGGAAACACATTCCAGGCAAGAGCAAAAGCCTCTGCAAAGTCACAGAGACAAGACGTGAACTGTAAGGATGAGACAGGATATTTGTGAGGAACAGCAAGGATGAGAGTTTGGATAGACTGGTGGAGTGTTTTGTTGTTATTGGGGGATTTTTTTGGGGGGGGTTGTGGGGCAATGGGGGTTAAGTGACTTGCCCAGAGTCACACAGCTAGTGTCAAGTGTCTGAGGCTGGATTTGAACTCGGGTCCTCCTGAATCCAGGGCTGGTGCTTTATCCACTGTGCCACCTAGCTGCCCCCTGGTAGAGTGTTTTAAAAACAATATTATATCAGTGTGAAGAGAGTTTAAGTCTCTAAAAACATTGGGCTTCTGTGGAAACATCCAGGAGCAAACAACAGCCCTTCAAAAGCAGCCTTTCTATCTGTTTGGGAGTCTAAAATACCAACTTCAAAATGAAGACAAATTGAACAGTCTGGTTTTTATTGCAGGTACACTGAAAGGGCCTCTTGCCCACGTTCAACAAGCTAATAAGCAAATGTGTCATCTTTTATTCCTACTTCTAGGCTCCTTTTTCTTCTTATGGGTTCAAGTTTTCAAATTACTTCATGAATCCTCTGGAATAGAGTGTTGGACCTGGTTTCAGGGAAACAAGTTTAAATCCAGCCTCGCACATTTAGTAAGTTGTGTTACACTGTGCGAGTCACCTAAGGTCTCTCAGGTTTAATTTCTTCATCTATAAAAATGGAGAAGTATAATAGCACCTACCTCACAGGGCTATTGTGAGAAACAAATGAGACAATATTTATTAAAGTTCTTAATACAGTGTCTGGCACATAGTAAGTACTTCAATGCATTCCTCCTTACTTTTTCCGTCCTTCTTCTTTAGTGAGACTAGGGTATTTTGGGGGTGCTTCTAAAACCTCTTTAAAGAAGACTTCAATTAAGCTTCTTAGAAGAAACCCTTCAAAAGGATGCCAAACTTTTTCTAGAATACCACTGATTTTTTTCAATCTTAATAGTATTTTATCTTTTTTCCAGTTACATATAAAGATACTTTTCAACATTTAGGTTTTTATTTGTTTGTTTTATTTTGTTTGTTTTTGTGAGGCAATTGGGGGGTTAAGTGACTTGCTCAGGGTCAATAGCTAGTAAGTGTCAAGTGTTTAAGTCCAGATTTGAACTCAGGTCCTCCCGAATCCAGAGCCAGTGCTTTATCTACTGCACCACCTAGCTGCCCCAACATTCAAAATTTGGTTCCAAATTTGTCCTCTTCCTTTCCTTCCCTTCTCCACCCCCCAAGACTGAAGGTTATATATGTACAGTCATATTAAACATATTTCTGCATTAGTCATGTTGTGAAAGAAGAATCAGAACAAAAGGGAAAAATCTCAAAAAACAAACAAAAGTAGTAACAGTGTGGTTCAATCCGCATCCATATTCAACAGTTCTTTTTTTCTGGATGTGGAGAGCATTTTCCATCATGAGTCTTTTAGAAGTGCCTTGGATCACTGTATTGCTTAGAAGAGCTAAGTCTATCACAGATGATCATCACACAATGTTGCTTTTCCTGTGTACAATGTTCTCCTGGTTCTGCTCACTTCACTCAGCACTTAAGTCTTTCCATGTTTTTCTGAAATCTGCTCATCATTTCTTACAGCACAATAGTATTCCATTCCATTCATATACCACAGCTTGTTCAGCCATTCCCCAGTTGATGGGCACCCCCTTGATTTCCAATAGAATACCACTGATTAATCAATCAATAAGTCTTTACTAAGCACCTACTATGCGCCAAGTTCTGTCCTAGATGTTGGCAATTGAAACAGCCCCTGTCCTCAAGAAACTTACATTCTATCAGGGAGGCTTTCCCACTGGTATAATCAGAAGACATCCTTAGATGGTCCCATTCTTGGATTCTTGACTGATTCTTGATTTGATTGATTAAATAAATTCTGCTCTGTTGACCTACTTGCCATGTAGACAAGCAATTGTATTTCAGTATTCCAAAGATCCAGGAGGGAAGGTACTCCTCCCATCAACAGAAATCACAATTCCCCTTGGGAACTTACCCTTCTGCAGGCAAAAACTGCATCACCTCATTCATGGTTGGCCTACTGGTTTATAGACAGCCCATCACTGCACCCATACTAAAAAGTTTTATAGCTTGGCCAAACCTCAGAAAAGTTGTCCTCTGCTAACTTAGTTTTTAACACAATAGTATTCTATTACAATCATATAGCCACTCCACAGTTGATGGTCATCCCTTCAATTTCCAATTCTTTGCCACCACAAAAAGGGCTACTATAAATAATTCTGTACATGTGGGTCCTTTTCCCTTTTTAATGATCTCTTTGGGAAACAGACCTAGTAGTGGCATTACTGGGTAAAAGGGTATGAACAGTTTTATAGTCCTTTAGGCATAGTTCCAAATTGCTCTCCAGAATGGTTGGATCAATTCAAAACTCCATCAATAATATATTTGTTTCCCAATTTTCCCACATCTTCTCTAACATTTATCATTTTCCTTTTCTGTCATATTAGCTAATCTGATAGGTGTGAGGTGGTACCTCAGAGTTAACATAGTTTTTCAAGAACCCAAGGTCACCTCCATATGCAATGAAGCATCAGAATAGGTTTTTAGTGAAGGAACAACCAATATATAACTAGAAAGAAAATTGAGGTTTATGGTACAATACACTCGGCTCAGCTCACATTCAGCTATGCTTATATAATTATCTCTTTTGAAGGCGATGTAAAGAATGGAAATGGAAAGACAAAAATGCCACAATCTCTACCCTCAAGGAAATTACTTTCTACTCCAAGTCCAGGTCTTGGCATTCCATCACATGAACATCCTTTTCCAGAATCAGCTTCTCCTTGTAGATGATTTGGTTCTTTTCATTGTTTTTCGTACCTTGTGACAAAATAATTAGTTAACCAAGTACTAAAATCAATTAAGTACCTACTATACCCAGACATTGGGATAAGCTGAGAATGCAAAGACATCAATCAAGCAGGCCCTTAAGAACAAGAGATGTGTTTTTAATAACAAAAATTTCTACTGCTTTTCTCCTGATCTCAGGAGCACAATATTTCAACAAACAAGTGCTATAAGAAACACAAAAGAGAAAGTTTCAGAGAAACCTGGGAAGACTTGTATAATCTAATAGAGTGAAGTGAGCACAAGACAGAATAATTTCTACAATGACAACAACTTTGACAGATGTAAGAATTCTGATAAATTCAAAGATCAACCGTGATTCCAGAGGAAAAATCATGAAGAATTCATTACCTCCTGACTGAGAGGTGATAGACTATAAATATGGAAAAGAATGAAATGCATGTTTTTGGATGTCAATATAGGAACTTGTTACAAGGGTTTTTTTTTTCTTTTTTTGTTGTTGTTCAGGGAGAGTTAAGGGTTGGAAGGAGAAAAACATGCTTGTTAATTTAAAAAAAAATAAAGTTTCATTTTTTAAAAAGTGACACAAAGTTAAGGAACTTAGTACTGACACAGCATTATTTGAAATGTCAGAAGGAGAAAATTGGACACAGCCTGATAGCCCAAGAGGACAATACTGACAAATTGACATCAGCTCCAAGGAAACTTTCAAGGCAGATAGTGGACCAGAAGAGAGCCCATCTTATCCAGCATTTTTAATGAAGTGTGAATATCTAATTCAATTAATTGTTCTTGTATTACTGAGATCTATGAAGGTAAATGCTGAGTGAAGGTTAGCAAGATACTCTCTCACCTCAACAGAGGGCCACTTCTTAGGCAATGATGGTGTGTCTATTACTTTCTTGATATACTGTATAATGTGACTGCTTCCAGAATAGTCCAGCAGGGCTGACACCATTTTACTTAGCACATTTCTTGTCCTTCATTTATCTCCTGTTAAGAAATAAATCACTGTGCTAAGGAAAGTAGTTTGTGATATTAAATTAGTAGATATAAACCAAGCAGTTCAGTTGGAAATGCTGCCTTTGGAGCCGTGTCCTTTACAAATTGTTATTGGAAGTTCTCAGAGATCAGTTTTAACCTTGTAGAGGAGCCTTAAGCTAAATAATCTCACAGAGTGAGGCAAAAAAAAAAAAATTAAAAAGAGAAACATAAGCCAAGTTATCGAAGAGCTGGACTTTTGAGAATGAATATCATAAATCTTGGTTGCATTGGGCTTATTTTCATAATATATCAGCCTGTGATTTTTTTAAACTCACGCCATGCATACTTCTGCCAACATTAAAACAATAAATAACACCTGGGAACCAAGACAGATGTCTGAAAAAACAATTGGATTTTCTTCAGGGTACAAAATCCTGTTATTTTAGAAAAGCAGACATCTCTACAGAATCTACATGTGGGGAAGCAGACCAACCAGAAGATGCCCTTTCACTTATCACACGTCTGGTTCTTAAATTCCCTGAGGGCAGGGAACTGTTTGATTTATGTCTTTGTATCCTCAGTTTAGCCCAATGCCTGACACATAGTAGGCGCTTAATGAATGTTCGTTGATTGATTAATTACTTCATCATAAGGTACCCAAATCCCTCCAAGGAGAACCTGATTGTAGCAAAGGATATTTCAGTGTGGTAGAATGATAAGCCTGGGACTGAGAATAGAATGTCATCCCCCTGAGGACTGAGACAGTGACAGTTTTGTCTAGTCCAGTGGCACTTAGTAAATGTTTTTTAACTGATGGACTGTTTGGTTGGCTGGTATAAGAAGACTTGGGACAAGTATTGATTCATTGTCTATGTGATCTTGGACAAGCTGTATAAGGAATGATTATAATTCACGTTTTATTTACTATGTACTTTTTTCATGACAAGCATGTACTTGCCGCACAAGCATTATTTACTGTTTTAAAAGTGAGAGCATTTAAAACTCAAAGAGGTTAAGTTATTTGCTCAAAGTCACAGAGCTAGTAAGTGTCAGAGCTATGATTTTATCACAGGCATTACCTCCCTAAAAGGGATGTTGTGAGCTTCATTAAAAGTAATGGATGGGGCAAATAGGTGGCACAGTGGATAGAGCACCGGGCCCTGGAGTCAGGAGGACCTGAGTTCAAATCCAGCCTCAGACACTTGACACTTACTAGCTTTGTGACCTGGGGCAAGTCACTTAACCCCAATTGCCTCACAAAAAAAAAAAAAAAGTAATGTATTTAACGTTCTTTTGAGATGCATTCTATAACTATCAGCTGTGTAAGAAAGGGACTTAAACTGTCCATTTCCTTTAACCCAAAGATTCTAGTGCTAACCAAACACCCCAGGGAGGTCAAAGACAGAAAAAGGCCCCATTGTACACCAAAATAGTTATAACATCACTTTTTTTAGTAGTAAAGAATGTGAAATAAAGTAAACGCCTATTGATTGGGAAATAGATTTTGTTTTGTTTTTTAAATTGCAGTACATGAAGTTACTGGAATGTAACCATTCTGTAATAAGTTATTGTTATTATTAATATTATTTTCTTCATAATACATTATTCATGGTTTTATTTAATATGATGCTTAATAATAAAATAATGCTATAATTAATAAGAATCACAATAGCTGGCATTTGTATAGTGCTTTAAGGTTCGCAGAGTGCTTCACAAATATTCATTTTATCCTAACAACAATCCATAAAGGTGGGGGGATGGGGGAATAAGCATTTATCAAACACCTACAATGTCCCGGGCACCATGCTAAGGGACTGACAAATCTTACGTCATTTTATCCTCACAACAACCTTGGGAGGTAAGTGCTGTTATCATCCCCATTTTACAGGTGAGAAAACTGAGATGGAAATTAAGTGACTTTCCTAGGGTCACACAGCTAGTAAGTGTATGAGGATGGATTTGAACTCAAGTGGAAGTCCAGAGCTCAATCCATGAAGCATGGGAAGTCTTATATAAAATCACTGAAAAAAGCAAAACTAGGAAATAACATAGAGAAGGACTCCAACAATGTAAATGAAGAGAATGACAATAGAAATCAAAATGAATGCTTTGTAATTATAATGAACAAGTGTGGCTCCAACACAGAGATGAGAAAGTGCACTTCTCTCCCCTTTACAATGATGAATAACATGGGTATGGAATGTTGCGTATATAGTGAAAGATTCAGTTGATGTATTGAGTAGTTTTACTAAATGACTTTTTTCTCTCTCTCATTTTTATTCATTGTTACAGGGAAGGGTTCTGGGTAAGGGAAGAAAGAGGGAAATGGTAATAGAAAAACAAAAATAATTAATCAGTTGATAAATAGACATCAGCTATTATTTTCTGTTCATGATTGCTAATATGAAATATCAATAAATACTTAGAAAAGTTTAGCTCTAGGGTTAGGGAAGAGATACTCTCAGCTATAGTCTTAGGTTAAAAAAGGGCCAGCCCTACCCAGTGTGTGGGCCCACCAATGACATAATTTGAATTGACATCCAAAGAATATGATTCAATGTTACTTCAAGGGAAAAAGTGAAGGGCAAGAATATCAACTTTTGTTTGGGCCTTTTCTGGCTTGAGGGAATATACTCCATGTTTTAAAAAGAAATATTTCCTGGGGTTTCTGATAATATACAATTATCTTTAATGTCATCATCTGTTTCTATACATTCATATTTACAGAGTTTTTCGCAGGGAGTCTTTCTTAAAAGTTTCATCTGTGAAGAATGTGCATATAAACATTCCTTTCTTTTCTGGGCACTTTCTTATAAACTCTAATATCCTTAACAAAAAATAACAGCTGTCCAGTCTCCCTCCAATACTGGGTTTCATTTCTCTCCCTCCACCCTCTTCATTGCTTTAGGCATTAAATTTATTGACACAGATGAACATGGTTGAAAGATTGGTTTTCAGATGGAAAGCATGGTCCATTATATGGCTACCACTGTATCTGGCAGACAGAGCTGCCTGGGCTCCTTCTTTCTGAACTGTTTCTTATCTAAGTTGTTTGGAATGTGAACAAAAAGTCGGAATAATTCATTTTATATTTGTTCCACTTTTCCCAGACAGCTCTCACCTTTAGTGAAAGCAATCTTATTGACATGGAGTCTGTGCCCATGAAGTTCTTAACCAGAATTCTCTTGGGGGGGGGGGCAAATTGCCTGAACTTTGGCCCATAGCTACAGCTCCATGGACCCAAAGACTATTCAGTGACTCAGAGGCAACTGATGGGAATGATGCTTAATTAAAAAGATCTGAGGCTGTTATGTGTGCAGTCAGTCCCTCTCCTCTTCTGCAAATGCCCTCTCCAGTTTCCCCTTCCGTTATCATGGCTGCCATCGATAATCCCACTTGAGATCATGATGGATGATTTAGGATCTTGGATTTAGAACAGAAAAGGACTTCAAAGCCCACCTAGTCCTCATATGATAAATGAAGAAACTGAGGCTTCCAGAGCTGAATGACTTGCCCGGGAACACACACCTAGTAAGTGTCAGAGACTGGATTTGTACCTAGGTCGACCTGATTCCAATTCCATCCCTTTATCCACCACTGCTCAGATTTTCATAATGCCTGTAATTTTTTAAAGGAGTGAATAGACAACCACATTACATGAGCCATCGTATTTGAAGCATAGGTTTGTATTAACTAGTTGCTCAACTTTGGGCAAGTCATCTCATGTCTGTGGACCTCAGTTTTCATAGCTGTCCATAGGGTTTTTCTTGACAAAACCATTATTTTCTACAGTGGATTAAGGCAAACAGATTAAGTGACTTGTCCACAGTCACACAGCTAGTAAGTGTCTGAGGCAGGATTAAAACTCAAATCTTACTGACTCCAACTCTATCAATCTGCCACCTAGATGTCTTAGTCTCTTCCCTTCCAAGCCCAATTGAACTTCCTCGGGGTATATAATTCCAATCAAATATATAGACTAACCTAAGTTTTCTTCATGTAGGTTTTGTAAGTTTGTACGTTCTCGTCTATACTCAACATGCAAGTCAATGAACTTCCTGGGCTCCACTGACAACCACTTCAGCCAGTTAGCTAAATTAAAGAGTAACCGCATCCCACCACACACAGTGTATAAGTCAATCCCAATTTGAATGAAGGCCTTTTTTTAATTTGAGGAGTTATTCTCACACATTAAAAATATTTAGTAAATATGGTAGTGCCTCATGATAAAGGAACAAGTTATATTCATTGCCAATTTGGCCTTTAGCCCTATTCCAGTCAATGGGCAGTTAAGTGGCAGTAGACAAACAGATAGATTTGGAGACAGAAAGACCTCAGTGCAATTTCTGACTCAGATACTTACTAGCTGTGAGACCCTGGGCTAATCACTTTACTTCGGTTTCCTCATCTATAAAAATGAGGAAAATAATAGCAGTCACTTCACAGATTTGTCAGTGAGGCTCAAATGAGGCAATATATGTAAAGTGCTTTGCAAACCATAAAGTACTTTAGAAAGGCCAGTTCTTCTTCTTGTTGTTGTTATTATTCTCATTGTTATTATTCCTTAGCCTTTTCCTCTCTATTTCTAGATACTGTGCCTACTATAGTACTTTCATATACTTTCAATTTTCCAAAGGCTTGGGGGAGGGGGAGGATAATTTATGTTAAAAGAAACATTTGCCTTCAAAGCCATTATTTTATTTTACATCAATAATTTACTCCTCACAGACATGTAGTGCTAAATTATGCATTCCTCAACGAAAAATCTTGCATTCAATGTAAACAGTTCAGGAATATAGAAATGAGGGGCAGTTGCTATCAGCTACAGAATAATCCTCACTGAACCCTTAAAAAGAATCAAGGAATCAAGGATCAATGGAATCACTGATCTTTGATCTAGAAGGCTTAACCTAGTGCTTAGTACATAGCAGGGGCTTAATAAATGCTTATTGATTGAGAAAGGATCTCAAGAAGCCATCTGGTTCAGGTGATTTCTTATCAGGTAAAGGATATTATTCCCATTTTATAGATGAGGCAGCTGAGACTGAGGGACTATAAAATGCCATGCAGTCAGTGTGTATCACCCGAGGAATTAAGATGTGAGGTGTCGGCTTCTACAATGCCATGCCTTGTTATGATATGCTCAACTGGACTCAACTGGGCCATCCCAGACTATGACACAGTGCTTCCTGAATTACAGAAGTTATCCACGTACATGGTGAGATTTGAGATACCTAGAAGGTCCTCTCTCCATCCCCTCCAAAAAAAATGTCTTTTGCTCACTGACATAGCCAGGTATCTTTTTCTTTGGTTTTTTTTTGTTGTTGTTGTTATTGTTTTTTTAATCTAGATCTCATCAAGGGGAAGTAACACTGTAAACCATTATCAGCATTTACAACCCAGCTGTGGAGGTTAACAGATAAGCTATCTAATCAGTAAATTATGGTATAATGGAACTGGGCTAAGAGTCAGGAGACACACACACACACACACACACACACACACACACACACACACACACACACACATACTTCTAATCCCAGCTCTACCACTACCTTTGTAGAGTTAGTGGATCTTTGGTTAAGTCACTTCACCAGCCTTTGTAAAGTGAAAGGGTCAGATCAGATGATCTACAAGGCCCCTCCCTCTTCTACCAGGAGAATTACACCAGCCAGGTGAGTTTGATTGAAGATGTGTGTGTGTGTGGGGGGGGGGGGGGGATGTCTAGAAATGTCGCATGGGCCTTAAACTACCAGGCACCCCTAGTTCACACAGGACAGTAATCCACCTGTCCTTGTTAATGCTTCTGATCTCCTTTACTGTTAGAAAGTTTGTCATCATGTTATTGCCACTGGAGGACTGATATCTTTCTTGCTAACTGGAAAATACAGCTGCGTAACTGGATTAAAAACTGCTGTGAGACAGTGATCCAGAGCTGTGTCTAGGAGTGTTAGCCGAGTCGTTCTTTCATTAGGCTGCATTACGTGCTCAGGGTACCATTCATGGCAAAGATAAATGACAGACTGCTTTCCAATAGCCAGACATGGTTTTATTCGTATGAATGCTTGTAATAGTAAGCAATAAATAATAATCCCTTTGCAGGGAGTTTACTTAGTACACTACTTCAATTAAAAGGGGAAAAGACTAAAACTCTTGAAGGCTAATCCTTAGCCTTTCCTTCAAAGAAGGAAATGGAAACCTTTCTGATTTTGTTACATCATTTTTTTTTAATCGGCAAAAAATAAAATAAAATAAAATAAAATAAAATAAAATAAAATAAAAGATGAGCCTCAGTGGAACCAAGGATACAAAAAGTAGAGGGGTTGAAAAGGAGTGGAAAAAATGTTTATATGGTCTTCCAGCTCCATGAGGCTAAGAAATTAAGGCGGGGAACCCTCAGATTCAATGATCTAATTATAAAGAGGGGAGAAAATCTCTTAGCCTTTGCGTAACACATGACAATAAAGTAAGCACGAGATCAGGAAACTGGCAGTGGGTGCATTTTGTCTCCAAGGTGTCATCCTCGAAGCCCATGTAAACACAGGAAGGTTGCTTGGGGTGGGTCGTTATACTTGAGCTTGGTTTTAATGAAGTGATAACAGATTCTATGATTCTAGACAGGACTTCTGTGTCAGGATAATTAAATCAAAATGACATACCTACTGTTTCTTTCTGATTTGCTCCTTTTAATGAAAGGAATTTCACTAATGCCCTCCATTTCCTGAGCCACTGCAGCAGTTGTCTTCCCACATTAAATACTGCGGTTCATGTCTTTAAAGAGACATGTAGAAACATCAACCTCCACCAACAATCAGAGTACTGTTCACGGAAAAGGAGACAGGCTTAGGCAAGACAAAGTAGGTATGGCATTTTTTTCTTCTTCAGAGAAAAATAAACTATTTGGACCAGTTGTGGGAAGAGTCTGCAACAGTCCTCAGAAGCAGGAGAGAAGCCAAACCAGAAAATGGTAAACATTTGGTCTTTGTACAAGAAGAACAACCTTTGAGAAAAGGCGATTCAAGATCTGGGCAAGGCAAACTGGAGTAGGTGAAAAAGATGATTAGCAAAAATTCTCCTGTATTCCTTTTGTTTGCCAGCAGCTTTGTCCTAGAGAAGAAGCACTGAGTCATGTAGTGTAACCAGCGGATGGGAGACAGATCATCCTACCAAAAATAAATAAATAAATAGGCAAACAAACAAATAAATAAGTAAATGAATAAATAAATGGATGGATGGATGAATGAATGAATGAATAAATTAATAGATAAATAGAAGATGACAAGGAAAAAAGGGAGTCTATACACAAAAAGCATCCTTGTTTTTGTTAGAGCAGTATTCCTTTATTTGTTCATTTATTTCTTTTGGGGGGGGCCAGACCTGTGACTTCATCAGTGTGAGGAATTCCTGATGAGGAAATGCCCTCTACCAATGCAGACTGGCAACTGTTGTACAATTTATAATCTTAGAGAGTTTCCTGAGAATGCCGAGAGGTTCGATGACTTGCTGGAGGTCCCATATCCAGTGTGTATATCAGAAGCAAGACTTGAAACCAGGCCTTCCTAACTCAGTGACCAATTCTCAGTTTGCTATATTATATTAGTCTCTCATTGTTTCTTACATTTCTTCTATGATATTTTTAAATTTTCTTATTTCATATAATCCAAAAGATAATCCTCTTTCTTAATTAGGCATATAATTGATCTTGGGCACTTTGAAGGGTCTTGTGCAAAGGGACTTGGGTGGAAATAGATGACCCATTCACTGATTTATTAACTCTCTAGATGTTTTCTGGGCTGGGCAATGCAGTGTCCTTGGTCTAGAACATGACTCATTCTGTTCATGATCTAATAGGCCTAACTGCTAGACTTTCACCTGTGATTCCAGGGAAAGGCTAATGGCCTACGCCTGATTCTAACAGATACTTCAGCCACGGTGACTGCAGTCCCTCAGATAGCACATGAGTGGTATGTGGATCTGCCTCTACAGCTTCAAGCTCTAGGGAAAATTCTCAACAGAATGGAAGATTCTGTCTTGAAGTCAGCATACTGAAGTTAAAGTCCCATTCCTGATACTTTCCTTGCTGTATGACCCGGACAATTTACCTTAGCTTTGTGTTAAGATAATGGATTTAGCAGATAAACTGATTGAATTGATTGGATTAATGGCTGACTTCTAGTTAACTAGATTCTAAGCACATCTGGCTGGTACTTGAGAGTACTTAAGAAAGCATGGTTCTCCAGAAACTAACAATTTTGGACTCTGACCACCTTCCAGCCCAGTCAACCAATCAGCTTGAAGAGCCTACCATTTCTGGGAGGGGACAGGAAGGAGGAAACTAAGCCTGTGAAGAGGGCTTGCTCTCTTTGGCTGTGAGACATCGGTGTGGTGTCAGGGAACTTCACTGGGGAGTTTAGGAAGGTGAGGATTTCAGGCTATAAGAAATCTGTTCTTAATCTTTCTCTTTCTTTTTACTATCTTTCAATAAACCCTTAAAAAACCTAAACTCATTTATCAGTGATTTTAGTCAGTTTCCCCCCAAAACTGGGGAAACAGATTAGAACCCACATTTAGAATTTTAAATTACACAGCTTCATCTGAGCCTCAACTCATCCATAAAACTGAGATTATAATATGTATGGCATCTGCCTTACAAAGTCTGTCCAAAGAAAGCATTTTGCAAAGTCTGTAGGACTTTGGGATTTTTTTCCCTAAAAGTATGGAGGAAATCCAAGCGTGGGAACTCTCTTCATCACCCAAGAGTTCTGCATAGCAGATAAGTCCCAGGGAGTTTATTTCCTGGGGAACATCAGAGTTAAATAATTTGCCTAGGTTCACACAGCTAGAACGTGACAAAGAAGTAAAAGTTGAGCTCAAGTCTTTCTGACTATAATATCATATCAGCATTGTATTTACTTTGTTGTTATTGAAGAACCTTGAAATTATACAAACACCTTCTATAACAATTGTCTTCAAATAACTTATAATTGTCACAACTTTCCCTCAAAACCTATATCCCACTGAGGAAAAGGGGGAAGTTGATGATTCAGGTAGATTTCCTACCCTTATGATGTGCTTTATGTATCAATTATGTCAATGGAAATAAAGTAGTAGAAACAAAAACAAGTTCTATCTCAGGAGAGGAAGAGCCACCATAATGATTCCCTTTCTATCATTATGTTCCCCTCAGAAAAACCACAATTTGGCTAACCCAAAAGGCCATGACAGAGAAGTCAAACCAAAAATTATGCTGATTGTTTAGAAGTATGGAAGGGTCATTCTGAGTTGCAGAAGATAAAGTGAGGTCATTGCTTACAGCCTCAGAGAGACATCATCAAATGAAACAATATATGTTAAGTGCTTTGAAACTATAGAGCCCTAAGAAATGGAAGCTATTATTCAGAAATCCAACTGGAAACTGGAGTAAGGACTCCTCATTTTATAAGAATTTCTGGGAAAACAGGAAAGTAGTTTGGCAGAAATTAGGTTTAGATCAGTATCTTACAATAAAGGCTAAATTCCGGATCAGTACACAGCCTAGTATAAATATAAATCATTTTAAAAATTAAAGAAGACTAGAAGGAGATATTTTTCATAATCACTGTAGTTTCAGGGAGAGTTGTTAATCAAATAAGAAATAAAGGTGATGATAAAATACAAAATAGACCATTTGGTTAGTTACATCAAATTTTTTAAGTCTTTCCAGGAACAAAATCAACATGTGGATAAGAATAGCAATTATTGGATGAAAAAAATACTTTTGCACCAAATATCACTGAATAACACCCTATATCCAAGATCTGTAGGGAACTTACACAAATACATAAGGCCAAGTATAACTCCCCAATGGATAATGATCACAGGATATGAACAAATAGCTTTCCTTTTCAAAAATTAATTTTATTGCTGTCTTTTGTCTCTATATCACAGTCATTTCTAAAAGAAATAAATAAAAAGAGATGCTTTTGTCCACCACCCCTTTAATTTAATTTTCCTTTATAAGAAAAAAATAATTAAACAAACACATCTGTGAATGCTTATAAAATTATGCCCCCAGTAGTCTCTTGCCTCTCTGCTCTGAAGAGGGAAGTATATTTCATTGTCTATATTCTGGGTCCACTATTAGTTTTTAGTTACTCGGTTTGACTTTCTCTAGTGAAAGTTTCATTTACATTATTATAGTCATTGTATATATCACTCTTTTGGCACTGCTCATTACATGCTGTATCAGTTCTTATAAATCTTTCCAAGTTTCCCTGGATTACTCATATTTTTCATTGAACTTCATAATAACATTCCATGAGATTCACGTAGGAGAGATGTTTTTTAGCCATTTCCAAATTGGGGGCACCCAATTGGTTTTTAGTTCTTTGATACAACTTTTTAAACAGTTTTCAAAAAGAAAATTGTATACTATTAACAAGTAAATTAAAACACACCAGAAATCACTAATTGTAAGACATTACAAATTGAAATAGCTCTGAGTTTGACCTCAAACTCAAACCATTAGAAAAGATGACAAGCAAAAAAGAGATAAAGAAAGAAACATAGGAAGGGAGGGAGAGAAGGTGGGAGGGAGGGAAGGAAGAAGGAAGGGAGGAAAGAAGGAAAGAAGGAAGGAAGGAAAGAAGGAAGGAAGGAAGGAAGGAAGGAAGGAAGGAAGGAAGGAAGGAAGGAAGGAAGGAAGGAAGGAAGGAAGGAAGGAAGGAAGGAAGGAAGGAAGTGCATGGAAGGAAGGAAGGAAGTGCATGGAAGGAAGGAGGGAGGAAAGGAAGGAAGAACAGAGACAGAAAGAGAGAGAGAGAGAAAGAAAAAAAAACTACAACAAAAATGATAAAAAAAAAAAGATCTGATATGTACCAAACCATTCATAACAGCATTTTTGTGGTGTCAAAGATTAGAAATAAAGAGGGTACCCTTTGATTGGGGAATGGCTGAACAAACTATGGTATAGGAAGTGAATGGAATACAGTATAAGGAGTGATGAATGTGAGCAATTCAAAGAAACCTGCGAAAGCTGGTTTGAACAGATTCAGAGTGAGATAAGCAAAACAGCAGAGTGACTACAATAATATAAATGAAAAGAACATTAAAAAGACTAGTCTTCATCCTGGAGAAAAGGTGATAAATGTCTCTCCTCACATCACAACAGAGACAAGGGAAAACAGGGACAGGTGATATGCTTCCACTACAGTCAGTTTTGGTCACTTCTATTATTTCTACTTAACTGTTTTTTTTTCTTTTTATTACAAGGGAAGAAACAAAGAATTCTAGGTTAGGGGTGGGAGAGTATGTCCAGAAATTACTGTAATGTTAAAAAAAATCAGTTAAACTTATTTTTAAAGTATTTATTTGTTTTAAATAAGCAAAAGAGAACAGAGAGATGATTGCAAAGAGTAGACAATAATATAAAAATCTAGTTTAATTCAGGAAATTTGAACTATTTCCAAGTAAAAGATCCATTATCCAGACAAATGCTGGCTGGAATATATATTACATTCAAAGTAAAATGAAGAACTTTATATTAAAAATATAGAGAGCATTTGATGTACGTATGTGCATGTATATGTATATTTTCTTTCCAGTGGAATATTCTCTTGATCCAAACCATGCCAATAGAATCCCCCCCCAAGGAAATGAACTACTGGATTTATGTTTGCTAAATTACTTTTTAACCTAACACTTAAGCATATTGTGATGCTATGAAATCTATGGTTTATTCTCAGACCACAATATGCCAGAAATCCATTGATTCATCTGCAATGCATATCACAACTTTTCCATGTCTTAGTAGACCATCTTCACAGAGACTATCTCATATGCCTAAAAGAATAAATTCATTACTTGGTGATAAATTTTCTGGCAAGGAGTCTCTCTAAACTTAACGAAGAAGAAAAGCAGCATGGGACAGTGCAAAGAGTAGTGGATTTAGAATCAGAGGATATGGGTTCAAATCTTGGCCCTGCCACTTTCTTTCCATGTGATCCTAGGCAAGTCAGTCTCTCTGGCCCTGGGTTAAACCAGATGACCTTCAAGGAAATTCTCAGTACTATTCTCATGTGAACACATAATCCGTGTTCAGCAATCATCCTAGATGCAAAACCTTCCCAGATGGGCAGGACTTCCTAGACTGGCACTCCACTGGCCCTGTCTTCCTTATCTGCAAAACAACAACAACAACAACAACACGTACCTCGCAAGGTTGTTTTGAAGATCAAATGAAATTATATATGCATTTTGTAAACATTGTTGTAAACATTAAATTTAATTTAAAATTAAGTAAACTTTGTAAACATTAAGAAAATATGTGAGAATTATTCATTCATTCATTTATATATTTATCATTTAAGAGCCCCAGTTATTGGAGGAGGATTTCAACAAAAGGTAGTTCACACTAAGCTGATAGAAAATTCAAGTGGCAAAATAAAAGTCATCTGCTTTTCTAATTAAAAAAAAAAGCTTTCAACTTCCAGTTTTCTTTAACTAGGAATTTATGAAATGGTTTTGTTTAGTAAAAGAAGAGGAGGATGAAGGAAACTGTGTAATCATGAGGAAAGAATGCTGTTTAATTTTGAATCTTCTTAATAGAGATCAAGGATGCTTTATTTCTCAAAGATTTGCCTAACTCTTTTTTTGTCCCTAGAGAACTTGTAATGACTGTGTTTTTATGTATCAATTTTCCTCCTGCTGAATATTGTCTCCTGTTCCTTTTAAGAATTTCCCTTCTCATAATCAACCTCTAGAGGAATTTAAAGTCTGAACAGAGAGAGGTGTTCTCACTTTGATTTATACAAATTCACTCTGTGTTGCCAACACATGCTCCGCTGATTATTTCCTTCTCAGAAATTTGCCTGGAAATCGTGAAAACCATCTTCCTAATGCACCACAACAAAACAGACATGTTACATTATTGCAACAGCTTTTCCATCTTTACTCATTCGCTGCACTTACTTGTATGCTATAGAAAGGTCAATCCCAGAGCCAAAACTAGGAATGTTTGCTCCTGGGGTACCACCACCAACATCCTTGGCAATGGGCAGAGATAGTTCTCTTCTAGGACAGGGAGCAGACAATACCCCAAAGGAAGACTCACAGATGCCCCAAGGCTACTGCTGGGATGCTGCCCTTTTCCCACATCCTATGCTCAGGAATAGGGCCATTTGGTAGTTTACTATATTAACTAATTGTTCTGGATAACTAGACAATAAGGTCATTTGCTATTTAACACTCGACATCTATAAAGCCTGTTACTGGGGAGCAAGGGCAAAGGGGTGATCCTTATGGCAAACCAAGAGATGCTTGTGGGGCAGGGACTTGAAGCCAACTGCTCCCCCTCAGAAAATGCTCACAGCATGAGATTAGAGCTCAATGGAACGTTAGGGATCATCTCACCTCCATTTAAAGGAGGAGGAGTTTGCTGGAGCCAGCTTGGAAGGCTGGTGAGAGCTGATTGTTAATTTTGCACTGTGAGCACTGTCACCTCTGAAATCAGCAAATGTTAATAATTATTGTTTTGTTGGTTGTCTAGACTTAAGAAAGTGATGGAGGAAATATTAATAATGCAGATCAAATTGAAAAGGATGGTGTGTTTGGGCTTTTTGTTTGTTTGTTTCCTTGGAGAACCAGTTGTTAAATATTTATCACTACAACTAACAGGAGGAAGCTGAAACCCCAGGAAGAGGAAGGGTCATGCCCAGCTCACAAAAAAAGCTCATTCAGGGCAGCTAGGTG
Organism: Dromiciops gliroides; assembly: GCF_019393635.1. Lineage (NCBI taxonomy): Eukaryota > Metazoa > Chordata > Mammalia > Microbiotheria > Microbiotheriidae > Dromiciops > Dromiciops gliroides. The sequence continues at coordinate 211,749,890 of NC_057866.1, read as the reverse complement.
GTGCAGTGGATAAAGCACCGGCCCTGAATTCAGGAGGACCTGAGTTCAAATCCAGCCTCAGACACTTGACACTTACTAGCTGTGTGACCCTAGGCAGGTCACTTAACCCCCATTGCCCTGCAAAAAAAAAACAAAAGCTCATTCAATTCATAGGAAATTAAGTGTGAAGAAGGAAAAGATGATTATGAAGAATCCATATGAGTACTGGAGGACATATGAACTGACAAAATAAAATAAACAGAACTAGGAGATTCATATACACAATATATAACTACATAATAATATAGCTATGTTATAATATTTTATGATTATATAATATAAAGTTATATTTACTATAATAAATAAACTATATTATATATGGTTATATTATAGATTATAGCAACATAAAAAGGAAGGAAGGAAGGAGGGAGGGAGGGAAGGAAGGAAGGAAGGTAAGGAGGAACCAAATTTAGCTTATTATGACTTCAGCTCTAAAACCCAAAGAAGACTTTACAAAATGAATATCTCTCCATTCATCATAGAGGTTGAAAATTGTGGGTATTGAATGCTAAATACTGAATTCCATTTGATAGGGTCAATGTGTTGCTTAGTTTTGCTGAACTTTTTTTTTTTTGGTAATATTTGTAACTGAAGATGGCTTATTGTATGGAAAAGAAGGGACAAATTGTGATATAAAATGTGATTTTATTTAAATTTTTAAAAAAACAATAAAATTGAGATTTTCTTTTAAAGAAATTTAGGGTAAGTTTAGTGCAGTGAAATGGAACACGAATTTCATAGACTCACAAACTGGAAGGGCCCTAATATCATATTTTTAGAGCTAGATAGGACCTTACAGGCCATGAAGTCAAAACCCCTTATTTATAGACTAAAGAACTGAGGCAGAGGTTAAGTGATTTGTTCAGAGCTTTGTGTGAGGCAAGATTTAAACTCAGGTCTTCCTGACTCCAAACCCAGTACTCTCTCCTTTGCACAATTTAGCTATCTCAGAGATTACCCTGTCAAACACCTTTATTTGGAGAAAACAAAGGTCCATAGCTATTGTAAGAGCTGTGAGAAAAAATCCAGGTCTCCTAATTCCCCATCAAGTGCTTTTCAGGCAGGTTCTTGAAATCTGGCCTCCTTCAGGAAACTGGCCCTTCCAGAGTCAGTGCATGGTCCCATGACTCAGGACAAGTAGCTGAACAGGAAGGGAACCCTTCAGTCTTTCCAGGTGCACCATGACCTCCAGTTACCACCATCCCCTCTGAAGGGCATAAAAGTTTGAGAACCTGGACAATGGAAAACTTGGAGAAAAATTAAAGACTTTTGAGTGAGAAGCTAATTTCCTCCCTAGTCTTTTTCAGGACTAGGGGACACTCCCCTCCCACCATCCCACCCTAGCACCCACCAAGGGGTTTTCCTTAGGGAAATTGTGCTAAGAGACAGCTGAGCACTCTCCCTTTAGACTCACAGGGGAGCAAACCCCACTTTGAACCTGATCCTGCTTTTATTCCTCCTCAGGGCTGGCCCAGCCTTTTCCTGACTGAAAGGCTCACCTCCCTTTCTGGACCAGATGGTGGTGGTGAGGAACCATACCAAGGTAAGCCCTGATGTCATTCTGCTACTAGCACTGAGATGACCAGATCATTCAGCCGTGGGCTGTTTCCTTCCACACTTCTTGGCCAGGTCAGAGTTCTGGTCCCACCAGGCATGGACTTGGTAAGCCAGTCCTCAGCAGTAGTCATAAAGCCACCACTGTAATAGGGCCAGTCCCCCAGATGGAGTGAGTCTTCTTCAGTTCCAGCTTTTCAGTCTCTGTTGAATGCAGAGGGAAGAGGAAGTTGAGGGAGGGTTTTCTTTCTTTTTTTTTTTGTTTGTTTTTTGTGGGGCAATGGGGGTTAAGTGACTTGCCCAGGGTCACACAGCTAAGTGTCAAGTGTCTGAGGCCGGATTTGAACTCAGGTTCTCCTGAATCCAGGGCTGGTGCTTTATCTACTGCATCAACTAGCTGCCCCATGAGGGATGTTTTAAACAATGGAGTTAGCACGAAAGCTGAATCCTAGAAAGACAGATCCAGCTGAGCTGCATGTAGGATGGATTAAAATTGAAGAAAATGAAAACTGACCGGTTGGGAGGCATTGAAAGAGTCGGGATTCTGGATTCAGAAGTCATACAATACAATTGCCTCCTTTTCAGTTAGGCCCAGAGATGTGAAATAATTGGCCCGTGGTGACACAGAGGCAAAATTCAAGCCTATGTCCTCTGTTTCCCAAGCCAACTTCCTTCTAAGCAAGAACACTTCTTCACTTCCTGTGACTTCTATATCCTAGAAATAGAAGCATGTTCTTGTGCAATTAAGATCGAGAAAGCCAAAACCTGGTGGTGAAACCAGGAGGATAAGGGACTCCGAAGCTAGGTCATTAGAAGAATGTTTCCTTCTTTAATAAATATAGGGAAGTAGGGAAGAGCTAATAGGTTTGGGGGCAAGAGCAAGATAAGCTCTGTTTGGAGAAATGTTCACAGCCAGGTTCTGGCAATAGGTGATATAGTGGGAAGATCTTTGTTCAAGTTTGACTGGCTACCTTTGTGACCTTGTGATAAATCACAAGTACTTCTCTAGATATTGGGCTTTTTTCTCTGCTCTGTTAAAGCAAATGGGTTTTGTAGATCCTATGATCGATGAGGTGGCTGGAAATCCAAGACCAGTGCTTGGGAGTGAGATCAGGGCCGATTTGGGAATTCTCCACAGAGAGGTCATAGTTGAGGCCATGGGAATGAATGAGATTGCCAAAAGAGAAAGGGCAAGGAGTGAAGCAAAGACGGCTGGAGAGAGGACCTTATAGAAGGCTGACATTTAGAAGCTAGGAAGGAAAAGATGCTTTTTAAAAAGCACAGAAATGGAGAAATAAAACAGTGGCATGTCCTGGAAACCAAGGAAGGTGAAAGTTTTGAGGAGGCAAGGATATTCGGTAGTGTCAGATCCTGCAGGATACTAAAGGAAAAGGGTGACTTGGAAAGGGGCATTATTGTTGCTGTTGTTGTTCAATCATTTCAGTCTTGTCTGACTCTTCATGGCCCCACTGGGGTTTTCTTGGCAGAGATACTGGAGCGGTTGGTCAATTCCTTCTCCACATCATTTAACAGATGAGAAAACAGTGAAGTGACTTACCCAGGGTCACACAGCTAGTGTCTGAAGCCAAATTTGAAGCAAGGGGGAGGAAGAATAGAAATGATATTTGATTGAGGGGAATCAAAGCTAAGCTTTGTCTGATGGTTATTCTCTTTGATTCTATAACCTTCCAGGATACTTTTTTCATTCATTCATTCACTGAATATTCATTTAATAAGCATATTTCATAGTATTTATTAAGCACTTACTATTATCCAGGCATTAGGCTAGGTTCTGGGGATACAAATTCAAAAAATACAAAGTAAAATGATTAGAAAAAAGAACATTAACCATTAGGAAAAGCTTCATGGTAGGGGGAGACCTGATTCTGGAAAGATTCTGAAAGGCAAGAATGAAGAGGGAGTGGATTTCAACTGCTGTACACATCTTACTGAAATGCACCAAGGTAGCCGGTGTAATGTTAAGTGTATCGTAAGGTATTATAGGATAAGGCTAATGTGATAGGTTAGCGCACAACTGTAGAGGCCTCAAATGCCTAGATGAAGTTAGCATTTTGTCCTATAAGTAACAGGAAGCCAGAGAAGTCTAAGGCAGAGTTCATGAGCATCTGAAGTAGGACAATAGCTAAGTTAGTGGAGAGAAGAGGACAGATGTGAGAGATATGGAGGGAGATTTGGAAACTGATTGGATTTGAGGGAGAAAAGAATCCAGAATGATGTTAAGTTTCTGAACCTGGTGTCTAGGACATGGGTGAAAGGTTAAAGAAAATGGGCCACCAGTTGTTAGGAGCAAAGAAGAGCAGTCTAAGTTGACCCAGGAGAGTTAAGACATAGATGATGGAGAGATCTTGTAGACAGGTGTGGCCAAGGTGTCCCTGGTCACAGGACTTGAGCCTTGACCGTGATTCCCTGTAACTGAAGTGATGGCTTTCAGCTATCCTTCAGTCTGCCAACAGGCTCTAAGGAAGAAACTTCAAGATGTAGACCACTTGCGCCCTAACCATTTACCACTGAGACCTGGAGGTCTTAAAAGGATCTTCTATAACCTCCTTTCCCCATGCTGCTGGATTGTTCAGCTCCCTTGGAAGTATGGAAGATGGTAATTATTTGTACATAGGTGCAGAGAATGTCTTTACTACTTCATACGCTTCCTTGCTATTTGTTGTTTTGTTTCTTAAATGATTTTGCTTTTGGATTCCAGTGTCTTTGGAATGAAACAGCAATAAAGTGAAGAATTAAATGGGGTTTGGGCTCTGACTTGAATGCTTAATTACCCCTCTACAGGTGGAAAGAACTTCAGAGTAGTCAAAGGTTGACTCCATGACTAATAGGGGAACCATGAAAAGCTTTAGGAAGTAGATAGCATTGAAAGGATGGGTAAACATTTAACAGCTGAGAAGAGGAGGCAGCACGGTGTTCCAGACAGAGGGGATGGAGGCATGGAAGGGGCAAAGTGCAGGCTGTCATACTTATAAGACAGAATAGAGTCCAGCTTGTGGGAACACCAACTATGTGAAGGGGAGTAATGTGAAATGAGGCTGGAATTACACAGTGTTTGAGTTGGAAGCAACCATAGAGATCACCTACCAATACTCTCCTACAGTGAGGGGAGTCAGGGGATATGCTTGACATCCAGCACCTAGTGAGTAGCTGGACTGACAATTGCAGGTGCTTTATGTATAGGCTGTTGCTGTTCAGTTGTGTCTGACTCTTCCTGACACCATTTGGAATTTTCTTGATAAAGATACTGCAGTGGTGTGCCATTTCCTTCTCCAGCTCATTTTACAGATGAGGAAACTGAGGCAGAAAGGGTGAAGTGACTTGTCCAGGGTCACACAGCTATTAGGTGTTTGAGACCAGATTTAGACTCAGGAAGAGAAGTCTTTCTGACTCTAGGCCCTATACTCTATTCACTGCACCACCTAGGTACCTGTGAAATACAAGCACTGAGGAACAAAGGAAAGGAACAGAAGAGGAACCTGGAGAGCTTCAATTAAAACTCACCTCTCACCCCAGAATGGTAGTATTGCTTCTTCTTCCGCCTTGAGGCCTCAAGATTGCACCAAATGGGGAAGAGCCTTGAATGCCAGGAAAGGAACTTTGAACTCTACACCCAGTATAGGTCTTAGAGTAAATGAATAACACAACCAGAATCTTCTTCTCTTTTACATGTTCAATCTTTGTATCTATTGGCTCCTTTCTTCTTCTTCTTCTTCTTCTTCTTCTTCTTCTTCTTCTTCTTCTTCTTCTTCTTCTTCTTCTTCTTCTTCTTCTTCTTCTTCTCAACCTGGTTCTAGAGAATAGACTTGTTGACTGCCCAAGTCACCATCCCCTCTCTTTCCAGTGACACACTTTTTGGAAGAATGGTCCAATCTGGAAATCTTCACTTCCTCACCCACACTGTCCTTTGTTATCCAGCTTCTGCCTGAACACTTGGGTCTTTCTCTCCCAGGGACACATCCCTCCCCCATGCCAGTTGCCCTCTCTCACTGGTGAGGGCCTCTATTGGGGAAGGGCCTAGGCTGGTCATGCTTCATTCCCTTCCCAGATGTGCACTATGCCTCCATGTGCGGGCCCTCTCCCCCTAAATCAGACCCCATCCCTTCAGCTCCCTTTACATGTTCTCTTCCCTCAAAAGCTACTTGAGGGCAGGGCTTTCTTTCTTTTTGTTTACATTTTTATCTCCAGTACTTGGTGCAGTGCCTGACACTGAGTACAAGCTTCATAAATACTTACTGTCTTCCTGCTTAACTAAAGGGAAACTCATTCAGATGTCTTAAGGTCTATCTTCTCTATCTATCTTGTCTCCATCTTTCTCTCTCTGCATCTCTCTCTATGTCTCTAACTCTCTGTATCTCTTCATGTCTCTGTCTCTCTCTTGTCTTTCTTGTCTTTCTTTGGTTCTGTTTCTATTTAGTCTCTGTCTCTGTCTTTCATTTACTACATTTTTCCCCTTTTACTATAGCAAAAGGATTAACCTTAGAAAAGAGAAGTTTCCTAAGATGACATGGGAAGGAAATAGTAGAGAATGAGGGAGTTATACAGAAGCTTTGAGGTGGAAAGAAAGGAAGTTAAGTGGCCACACTGATGGTTTTTATAAAGATGGTCAGGTCATCTTTGGGGGGAGGGGGAACTGGCATGGTTGGCATTGGGGACCTGAAGAAACTAGGAGGTGCAGAGCTGTCACTGTGGTAAATGCAGTAAGCAGTCAACAACAGAGATGGACAAAACAATTTCTACACACAAGTGAGAGCTCAGCTGTTGATAATATGCATGCATCCATATGACAACCAGCAGATGGTGCTGGCAAGGGGGGGGGGGGGCCTGAGCTTTCAATCATTCCTTAGCTCACACCCTGATTGTGTACTTTAGCATAGACAGAACTTCCCAGCAGCTCATTCCTTTCAGTCAGTCAGTAAGCATTAATGAAGTCCCCACTATGAATGTGAGAAATAATTATTAATAACCAATACCATGGGCAGATTCAGATCTTCACCCCCAACCTCCCCACCTCCACCCTCACTTGTTTTTTTGTTAATGCTGTAATTTAATCTTCACCTTTGTTACTGACAGATTTGGACTCACTGTCCTGCACCAGACCATCCCCAGGTGGAAACTGGTGTGCTCACTCAGCTTGGGTAGAATCTACATTCTTTGAACTGATTACCTTACATAGAAATATTCTCAAATCCAGGCGACTCTCAGTCCTTCATCTTTATGTAATCCACCTTCAATTACGTTAGCTAGTTAGATTAGGTTGCTGTTTTATGGACTGCCTCTTGTCCAAAAGGCATAAAAACCTGAAGAAGTAGCCACTAGGTCTTTTTGAGACGTTAAGGAGCCATTTATGACAATCTCTTACCAGTCATGGTTAATAAAATTGATTACAATTTACCCAGAATTTTGTCTCATAATTATTTTATTTGTCCCAGAGCCAAGTGCTCTACTAAGGTTAAGAGGTTAAAAAAATACAAAATAAGGAGACAAAAGACAGTCCACTCTCAAGAAACTCAGAGTCTAATAGATGTTTTCTGAGGCCTTCAGTCCCTCTCCCTTCAAGGGCACATGGCTTTCTTTTTATTCCCATTTCAGGCTGCACCACTCCCTTCCAGGGAAACAAGAAATGCTTACTGCCTTGCACACTTAATCACAGTGCTTACCTGCTTGTATAGGCCAAGAGTATCTGTTCTGAAGAAATGTTCTGTCTCAAATAAATTCTCATTTCTATTAAATGTGAGTCTCAAACCCCCAGGTAGTTTACACTGGCAGCTCCAACTAGATTTACAAATCCTCTGTAATTCAAGTCTCCTTTCCCTTGGGGTCTTTACCTTTCCATCAGCGCATGCTTTCAAGTAAGCAGAATTGTAATAGATTTTAACAATTGTTCAAATTTTAATATAGCATCACACATGCAATAAGAAAACCCAAATAAAACTACCCATAGAACTAATAGATCCGTGCCTCTCCTCATGACCATGCCTTAGTACACATAGATCTTCTCCCCTCATGCTGAAGAGGATAGATAAGTGACTCAAAGCTCAATCCAGCCTGGCCTACCCTGGGCTCTAAGGCAGTCTAGAATTGCTTCCATTCTCTAATACAACTTCAAGGTCAAAAGGCCTCTTCTCCCATTTGTGGGAGTAGTGACAGGGCAGGGTGAAAAATCTTCCAGCCTTCCAAAACCAACAATAACTTGAAAAAACCCAAATGAAAAGCACCAGTCTCTTCCATTTTCCAGATTTCCTACCTTCACAGACTCTGAGGAGATAGCAAGATTCAAGTTGAGTTACTTGCTCTAGCTCAATAGCCTGCATCCTCTCACAGACAATGAGAAGAGGCTCTTCCCCTGCCTTTTCTAATATTCTCCCGGCCACCTGATTTATTCCTAGAACAATGGCCTGCAATTGGCAGAGGAGCTCTATCAGGCATGGGGTGAGTCAGTCCCATCATATTCCCATTCTATATTACCTTGGGCCACACCTTTCCACACAGACTACGAATTCTCTCTGACTAATCATGACAGCTCCCAAACAGAGCCATATAAAGTATCCTAAAGCTAAGTTCAATCTTGTCCTCACACACTAGCTGTGTCCCTGGGCAAGTCACTTTACCTGGAAGCCCCAATTTCCTCATCTCTGAAATGGGGATAATAATAACAACGATGTTGTTGTGGAGATCAAATAACACATATTGAGTGCAAATTTCAAATGACCATGTAAATGCTGGTGTTTATTATAATTTCACATTATCATTATTCAATACTTATAATTATTAGTGATATCATCTCCTCCCTAATTGATAGGATAGGGATAGGGACTGAACATGTGACTTCATTGGAACAAGTAATCCCTAGATGAAGAAACTCCCTCTATAAATGCAAATCAAGTGGCATTTGAGCTGAGTTTTAAAGGATATGGGAGATTTTAAGAATTAGAAATGATTAGGATATATTGGGGGAGTTTTGGGGGGCAATCAATGCAAAGGCATGGAGATGGGAAATTGAGGAACAGCAAGAAGACTGGTTTGTCTTTCGGTTATGGAAAGGAGAACAATGTATATAACATGACTGGAAAGGTAGTCCCTGGCCAAGTTGTAAAATACTTTAAATGCTGAATAAAGCAATCCTGGAGACAACAGGAAGGAAATGAAATCTACTATGTAGGAAAGTAGCATAGTCAGAAGTGTGCTTTGGGTACTTGGAGATGGGGGACAGCATTCTTCTCACATGTGGAGTAAAAGAAAAGTGACTCTTTCCCTGGGAACAAAATTATATACAGACTGGTTTAGTGGGAAGTTACGAAAAACACTCTTGACACTTTTCCCCGCATTTTAGGAAGAAAATTGGGCAATTTAAGCTTCTTGGGTATTTATAATCTGTTACGTCATAGTAATGTCAATCAGTTAGCATTCTTTCAAAGGGAATATTTTTAAGTTCCACTACTATATTACTCTAATCCACTATGGTGGATTATAGAAAGGGTTCAACACAAACCAACGATGTAGCATAACAGGCAAAGCTGCTGATGTAGTCTTGGGCTACATTTTGAGAGGAAGAGCATCCAAAATGACAGCAGTGCTAGAGCCAATGTTCTCTGCTCTTATCCAGCTTCATCTGGAGGACTGTGTTCAGTGGACCATGGACCATGGACAAGCTATAGAAAAGTCTTCAAGGGGGCAGCTAGGTGGTGCAGGGGATAAAGCACCAGCCCTGGATTCAGGAGGACCGGAGTTCAAACACTTACTAGCTGTGTGACCCTGGGCAAGTCACTTAACCCTCATTGCCCTGCCTCCCACCCCCCCCCAAAAAAGTGCTTCAAGGTATGATGACCAAGATACTGGAAACCATGAGATCTAAAGATTGATTAAGTGAATCAAGGATGTTTAAACTAAAGAAGAACCTAGAGGGTATGATAGCTGTGATCAAATATTTGAAAGCCTCTCATGGGAATGAATGACTTAGACCTTTTGTTTTCACTTGTCCCAAAGGACAGCACTAGAAATACAGGGTAGACCTTACATCAAGGGAGATATCCATTCAATACAAGGAAAAAAATTAGTAATAACATGGACCCAAAATGGAAATTGTTGTATCAGGAACTAGCAGGTTCTTCATCACTTATGGAAGAAGGGGGAAGTCTTCCTTCAAAGACTGACTGAAAACTTTTTAGAGGAGTTGTGAAGGGATTCCTGGGCAAGGAGGCATGAACCTCTAGATATCTTTGGAGGATCCTTCCAACTTGGAGAGTCTCTGACTTGGGAAAATGTCCCCATGTAGTACTTTTTTTTACAAAGCAAGTTAGCTGACAGATTACTTTCAGCTGGTTGAACTGTAGGTGTCTGATTTTGCTCTTGGAAGGACAGATAAAAGCATAATGGTTCATACACGCTTATTAATTATTGACACAAGCAACACTTACCACCCCACACTTGTATGATCTAAATCTTCCCCTGGTGCAATTAATTAGAAGTAAGATCAAAGCTACATATTCTTTTTGATGTCCTATTTATAGAACTTCTTTCTAACATATTGCCTACTCCGTCAGAAGAGAATAATCATAACGGCATGTACCATGTGAACATACAGACGTATAAATGCATATCCATATATAGCTATGGATATGTATGATTGGTGTGGGGGGGTAGCTCTCTCTCTCTCTCTTTCTCTCTCTCTCTCTCTCTCTCTCTCTCTCTCTCTCTCAAAGGCAATCACAGAATCTCAAAGTTTAAAGGGAATTAAGTGGGGCAGTTAGGTGGTGCAGTGAATAAAACACTGGCCTTGAATTCAGGAGGACCTGAGTTCAAATCTGGCCTCAGACACTTGACACTTACTAGCTGTGTGACCCTGGACATGTCACTTAACCCTCATTACCCCGCAAAAAAATAAATAAATATTTTTAAAAGGGAATTAAGAGGTTATTCAGTCTATCCCATACCTAAGCGGGGGTACCCTCTCCAATAGGTCTGGCAATGAGTCACCCAATCTACAATTAAAGTCCTCTAATGAAAGAGAACTCATTACTTCCTGAGGCAGCTCTTTCTCCACTTTTCAATAGTTTTAATTGGTTGTTGTTAAATTTGTTATGGTTTTTAGGGGGCAGCTAGGTGGTTCAGTGGATAAAGCACTGGCCCTGAAGTCAGGAGGACTAGTAGTGTGACCCTGGACAAGTCACTTAACCCCAATTACCTTAAACATTTGGAGCCATCTTTATTCGTCTGATATATATCTTGCCACTGGACCCAGATGGGTCTGGAGAGGAGAGTGAGGCTGGTGACTTTGCACAGCCCTCCCTCCCTTAAATTTAATTCACTGTAAGTCATGATATCTCCCCAATGTCCTCTTTGAAAACGAAGGACAAAGAAAAAAGTAAAAGGAAAAAGAAAACAAAGGACAAACAACAACAATAATGCTTTCCCTTATATTCAGTAGAAATCTATTTCTCTTCACCTCTCTGTGGGTCTCTTCAGCCAAATATAACCAATCTATTCTTTCTTCTTCATAACTACCCTTCAAGTGATTGAAACCCACTACCATGTATCCCTGTCCAGGATAACCCTCCTCACTTTCTTCAACCTATCTCCATATGGCACAGTCTTCAGTGCTCAAGGGATTTTTATCACTCTCCTCACCATTTTCTCTAGTTTATGAATGTGTCCTCAAATGTGAGACATGGAGACTGACTAGGGCAGGGAACAGCAATTATTTTAGCTCCCTGTTTTGGACTACTGTGACACTTAACTCCTGATGAAAATGTTTTACTTTTTTCACATTTTTATACCCCTGAAATCAGGTTTATCCATGAACGTTCTCATCCATTGTGAGATGGAGAGGATTAAAGGCAAACCAGTAAAGTTCAAAGTCTTCAGGTGCTAACAAGCTAGAAGAATATTGAGAATTCACCAAGTGATAGTCAGTCAGTCAAAAGTTCTTACTAATCACCTACTAGGCACCAGGAAGGGCAGCTAGGTGGCACAGTGGATAGAGTGATAGGCCAGTCAGGAAGACTTGAGTTCAAATCCGACCTCAGACATTTACTAGCTTTGTGACTCTGGGGAAGTCACTTAGCCCTGATTACCTCAGTTTCCTCATCCATAAAATGAGCTGAAGAAGGAAATGGCAAACTGCTCCAATATATTTGCCAAGAAAACTCCAAATGGGGTCATGAAGAGTCAGACATGAATGAAACACCTGAAGAACATCAAAAGGGTACCAGGCACTATGCTAAGCATTAAAGATTTAAAAAATAGTAAAAAATTGTTCCTGCCCTGGAGGACCTCACAATCTAATGAGTTCATATTATACAAACAACCCTGTACAAATAAGCCATGTGTCTGATATCCAAGGATTAGCTTAGCCAATCCATAGACATTCATCAGCAAAAGAATGACCACTAAGTAATGCCACCAGAGAAGCTCATCAAGGCAATTCTTTATTAAGTTCCTACTATATAGGGGGCAGCAAGATGGTGCAGTGGCTAAAGCACTGACCCAGGATTCAGGAGGACCAGAGTTCAAATCTGGCCTCAGACACTTGACATTGACTACCTGTGTGACCTTGGGCAAGTCACTTAACCCTCATTACCCTGCCAAAAAAAAAAAAGTTCTTACTATATGTCAGTCACTATACCAAATTTTAGGATACATGGAAAAACCAAAACAGTCCCTGTTCTCCAGGAAGTCTAATGTGTCATTGAACATATCCTAATGTAGGGAAGGGTTTTATAATTGACTCTGGTGCTTTGGGTAGACCCCAAAATGAAATCATGGACTGCATTGTAGTAAGGAACAATCACCTTGAACACCAAAGGCAGCCTAAAGGCATAAAAGAATTAGAGTATTGTGCAATGTGGACAGAGGGGACAATATGAGATCATGGACCTAGAATTGGAAGGACCCTTAGGGGTCATCTAGTTCAACCCCATTATTTTATAGCTGAGAAGTTACCTGAGCAGTCCAAAGTCACACAGGAATCATAGTTCAGGTGATACAAAGGCCAGTCCTCTGACTTGAGATCCAGTGTTTTTCCTGTTGCACCAGGATTGGGAAAAGGGAATTCTCAGTGATTTCATATGTAGGAACCTCAGGTTCTTATCTTTCATCACAAGCTATTGAACCACCTGCTCTAGTTCCTGAGTCACTGACCAGCAGTCTGTTTCAACAGTATTTGGGAGTGAAGAGAAGAGAGTTTTGGGTAAAACTTTGGGATCCAGGATTATAAGTCACTATATGCCCATGGGATGAATTAAAAACATAATGTAACTAATTTCCTGTGCTTCCCTTTTTCTCATATGTCATTGAATGGCACAGAGATCATTAGGTTGCTTAGCAAAAAGTGAAAACAAACAAATAAACAAGAAAAAAAAGCACAAAAATCTCCACTGACTGTAACTGTTAGGGATCACCCAATCCTCCAGGACCTATCAAACCTCAACAATTGAGTTACACACATTTACACAGGGCAAAATGATGGTTCTAGTCCTTAAATCGGCTCAATGCACCTACCAATTCACTGTATAACCCCTAGAAAAGTGGAAAACTGATGTAAACCACTAGGCATGTTAGAGATTTGCACCCATGCCAAGCGTCAAAAGGAGAAGTAATGGAATTAGTGTTTGGTTAGTATGAGATCAGGGCAAAGCTGAACCCCATGAAGTCACACCAATTTTCCAGTTTCTACAACAACCCCAAATTGATTAATAAGCACTCACATTTCCATTGTGCTTTCAGGCTTTCGAAGTACTTATTAAATGTCTGTTGTGTGTAAGAGACTCATAAAGATAAGTAAAAAGCCAAAGACTTAGAGAATAAACAGGCTTCGTGCTTGTACATCCTAAATAATTTCAATCATTCATTTCTTAAAGATCAATTATGTGCCAGACACTGCGCCAATTCCTGGAAATACAAAAGGAAGCAAAAGATAGTCCCTTCCCTCACAAAGCTTACAATCTAATAGTTGAGCCATCATGCCAACAAATATACACAAAGCAAGCTATATACAGGATCAATAGGAAATAATTAACAGAGACAAAGCACTAGAATTATTAGCTGTTGGGAAAGGCTCCTGGGAGAAGATGGGATTTTAGTTGGGACTTTTAAAAAAGCCAGGGAGGTCAGTAGTCAGAGTTGAGCAGGGAGAATGTTCCAGGCATAGGGGAGAGACAGAGAAAATGCTTGGAGCAGAGAGATTGAGTGTCTTGTTTGTGGAACAGCCAGGAGGCCAGTGCCACTGGATTGAGGAGTCTGTGTTGGGGAGTAAGGTATAGTAAGGTATAAGAAGATTATAAAGGTGGGAGGGGGCTAGGTTGTGAAGGTCTTTGAATGCCAAAGAGAGCATTTTAGATTTGATCCTGGAAGCAATAAGGAGCCACCAGAGTTTATTGGGGGGTGCAGTGACAAGATCTGACCTTTTCTCTAGGAAAATTACTTTAGTGGCTGAAACGTGGAGGGGTTGGAGTGGGGAAAGACTTGAGGCAGGCAGACCTGTCCAGCAGGCTGCTACAATAGTGCAGGCATGAGATGATGAAGTCCCCACTAGAGGGGTGGCAGAGGAGAAAAGGGGACCAGTATGAGTGATGTTGCAAAGATGGAATCAACAGGCCTTAGTAACAGTTTAGATTGGGACGGGGGCGGGGGTGGGTGGGTGGGGGGTTCCTGAGGGAGAATGAAAAATCCAGTGTGACTTTTAGGTTGTGAGCCTGAGAGACTGAGAAGTTGGTGTTGCCTTCTACAATAATAGGGAAGGTAGGAGGCAGAGAGAGTTTGGGGAGAAAGATAATAAGTTCTATTTTGAACATATTGAGTTCAGGACCCACTGGGCATGATGAATATCATATACTGTCACACATAAATTAAATGCATCATATGTTTCAGTTTATTATTTTAATTTTTAAAGTAATGTTTTTTAATTAAACTATTCCTTCCACTAACCCCCTTTCCAAGTAAGCAATTAAAAACAAAAACCAAAAAGCAAATCCCTCATTATATATTTACAGATTCTTGCATTAGCTATGCCTAATATCTAAGATATCTGAAGATATCATATTTAAGCTATCTAAAGATATCGTATTCAAGATATTTAAAAGAGAGAAGGATATAAAACATTCTTGGGAAATTTCAAGCATTATTTTCTTTCTTTTCTTTTTTCTTTTTTTGTTTTTTTTTGTGTTCTGGGACAGGACAATGAGGGCTAAATGACTTGTCCAGGGTCACACAGCTAGTAAGGTTCAAGTGTCTGAGGCTGGATTGGAACTCAGGTCCTCCTGAATCCAGGGTCAGTGCTTTATCTACTGTGCCACCTAGCTGCCCCCTCAAGCATTATTTTCAACCAGAAAGGTAAACTAGGAAATGTCGATAACTATTGACTAATATGCTTACGTTCCCATGGCTACATACAAATTCTTTATCAGAACAATTTAAACACACATCAAGGTAAAAGAAGGTATGAAGAGGTATAACTTATACCTTGACAAATGTATAAAAAGAAATAAGCAAGTTTATCTAACAATATGCTGAGGTCAACCATATCTCTAAAGTCATATAAATGATTGAAAATTGTAGAGAATGCAATCAATATTTATCAAATTTGGGGCAGCTAGGTGGCACAGTGGATAAGGCACCAACCTTGGATTCAGGAGGACCTGAGTTCAAACCCAGCCTCAGACACTTACTAGCTGTGTGACCCTGGGCAAGTCATTTAACCCCCATTGCCCTGAAAAAAAAAACATTTATCAAATTTACAAAAGTACTTGATTGGTTAGAATAAAATGCTAACTTCAATGTCCTTCTCCCACAAGGCATCTTCCATTCACATGTCAAAAATTATCTAATGGGGCAGCTAGGTGGCGCAGTGGATAGAGCACCGGCCCTGGAGTCAGGAGTACCTGAGTTCAAATCCGGCCTCAGACACTTAACACTTACTAGCCGTGTGACCCTGGGCAAGTCACTTAACCCCAATTGCCTTACTAAAAAAAAAAAAATTATCTAATTACAAAAAAGACAAGGTAGGAGATAACTTTGTTGATATACTACTAGTTATTAACATCAAGAGAATCATAAAGCTGAGAGATGAGCTCAACTAAAGTGTTTGCCACAAACATACAAGATATCCAGTGAATGATACAAAGAGGAAGAGTAATCATCTATAGATAATGAGGTCATTCAGATATTCCTGTTTGTGTGTCACGTCATTCTGATTACAACAAATCCTGAAAAGTTGAAGAGATAAGTAATCACTCAGAAGAATTCAACCTAACTACTCACACAGGAAAATTAAGTGGATGAAGAATATCAATTGCTGAGATTAGATGATATACAGTTAAGTGAAGAAACCATAAATCTGGTCCATTGGTACATATATCTTAGACAGGCATTATAGATAGATAATGAACTGAATCCAGAATGAAGTGGAAGAGAAGAGCAGTGCTTTTCATAATCACTAATCATAATCATAATATGGGCCCTGAAACAAGGGCCCATATTTGTAACATCAGTATTCTTTAAGTGATGTCAAGTTTTAGGTGATGTTTGGGTTTCATGCAATACCACAGTATCCGAAGAATGAATGTTGTAGGTTTCCCTAAAAACAATAGAAAAATTAAATATGTTGTGTTTAGGATGCCATATTTAAGGAAGAATTCTGCTAGAGAAGATAGGTAGATAAGTAGATAGACATAGACAGACAGACGAACAGACAGACGGGCGGGTGGGTGGGCGGATGGACAGATAGATGATAGATAAATAAAATGTTAAGTGTTTATTATATATGAAGGGGAAGTTCGGTGGTACAGTGGACAGAGCACTGGAAACTGGGTTAAAGTCTAGCTTCAGATAACTGTGTAACCCCTGGGCAAGTCATTTAAACTATGTGCTTCATCTGTAGATAATAATAGCACCAAAGTGCTTAGCATTGTATCTGGACCATAAATATTAGCTATGATGATGATAAAGAAGAACTATACTATGCACTTGGATTACAAAGATAAATAAGTAAGATAGTCCCTACCTTCAGTAAATTTACATTCTAATGGTTGTAAGGGGAGGGGGAAAGATAACAAGAAAGAGGAATGGGCAAGGTCGTAAAGCTATTGCTGCTAGGAATAGAACTAGTAGATGAGGCAAGTGCCCCACCCGCCAATCCAAAAGGTATAACTAGCCCCCTCAGAAACATCTGTGCTGGAAGCAAAATTCTGGTGCCCTGTCCTAGTTCCAGCTCCCTTACACAAGTCTAGTATGTGGAACTGAAAGACTCAAGACAGAGATATCAGCTAATAAGAGACTATTGCAACAGTTCCTTTATTTACTCTCTTATTTAATTCACCCCATTTTAGAGTGGGGATCTGTGCCTATTCCTGTGACTTCATTGGTACAGGAAACTCCCCATGAAGAAAACCCCCATTACCAATGCAGATCAGCACCTGCCCAGCAATGTAAAGTCGGCCTGGGGCCCTAAGAGGGCCTTTGCCCAGGATCTCACGAGGTGAGACTTGTCTCACCGGGTGAGACTTGAACCTATGATTTCCTCTCCAGTCTTTGTATTCCAACTCTCTCTGCTATGCCATGCCAACTGTCTCCTAACTTATTCCAAGAAGCTGAAATTTCCTCTGTTACAAATCAATGTGTGCAGGGTATTAGTCTTCAAATAGATGGATAGTAAATTTAAGACTTGTCTAGCTCGGACCACGAGCCTAGCCAGGCTATATGCCCACATTGTTCTGGAAAGGAAAAAAAAGGAAAAGGAAAAGTAACTCATAACTTGTATAGCAACTTAACCGGCAATACCATTCTTCCTAGAACCCAGTTATTTAAAGCTATACAGAGACATTTCTCCCTCATTGAGAAATGGAAAGTGAGACATTCACATGCAAAGCCAGTGCTGTGTGTGAATGAGATTGCTCTTGTCCCTTTTATCCTGACTTGATCATGAGTCTGGTCTGTGAGAAATTAAAAGCAAGACTTCTCCTATCATTGGCTTTCGCCATCTCAGCACCAAGAGCAGTTCAGAGTTTACTTGGCAGATCTTTATCAACTTCCCCAGGCTGGCAGATTCTCTCATGTTTGATGAAGAAGGGTGGAACGCCCTGTAGGTGATTCATTAAGCCTCCTGCAAACATTATCAACCTCTGAGGACTGAAGGTTTCTGCTCAACAAGGAGTGTCTTCTGGCATCCTCAAGGAGGATACTGTACTTGTTTGGTCATCCGTTTCTGGACTGACTTGAAGACTCATTATATTAACCCTACATAGACATCTAATGGATGGATTATTTCCACTTCCCTGCGCAGACTGGGCACTTCATCAATGCTTGATGATCGATCAATTGCATTATGTTATAGAAAATGTTACCCCTCTGTGTCATTTGATGTTCCCCAAAATGGGATAAGTAGGACTTGTATTATCATGAAAATAGAAAGCATACCAGACTCTTATTTGGGAGAGCTGGGTTCAAATCCTAGTCTTGCCATTTACTACATGTGACCTTGACTGGTCACTTGACTTTGGACAAGTCACTTCACCAATGTAGACCTCAGTTTCTTCATCTGTAAAATGAAGGGTTTGGAATGAACTTCTGAAGTCCTTTCCTGTTCAAAATCTGTGATTCCACGTATCTCAAATGAGAATATTAAGGTTCAGGGAGGGTTAAGCAATTATATTATACGTGGCAGAGCCAGGGCTTGACTCCACATCCTTTGACCCAAAGTCAAAGAATAAAACTGCCTCTTAATGTTGTCCCAAAATCCCCCATCCTTGCTTGTGGGCTTATTGTAGATGGAAAGCAGAGCAGTGTCCAGCTAATCTCTGACCAGCTAAGCTGCTTCCCCTGTCCACCTAATCAATGCCCTGAAATTTCAGGACTTAGCCTTTGCTGGCAGTTGTAGAAACTGTGGGTTAACAAAAGCAGAAGATTACATGTGTAAAGCTTTATCCATTTATCCCTTCAGCTGATTTATTCTAATGCTTTTTCATTTCTTAAGGATGCCAAGGGACTCCAAGAATAGCCCAAAGCATCTTACCCCAATACGATTCATTTGTGTAGCCAGGGTAATATATACATCCTGGGTGACACGATCCACTCAAATAAAAAGAGATACATCCCATCATAAAGACATTTGCAAAAACAGAACTGGGAAGTGTAAAATACCAGGGGGTTTAAAATAATAAATAATTGAGAAGGGCTTACTACTTGGTATACCTTCCTGCAAGTTTCATACGGAAGAATCATATTTCTTGTTTTAAAAAAATATTTATTTTAATTATTTTTGCAATTACATGTAAAGATTTTTTCTGAGTTCCAGATTTTTCTCCCACCCTCCTTTCCTTCCCCTCTCCCGAGGACAGCAAGCAATCTTATATAGATTATACATTAAAATCGTGTTGAACATATTTCCACATTAGTCATATTGTAAGAGGAGAATCATAACAAAAGGAAAAATGCAAGAAAGAATAAACAAGAACAATAACAAAAAAGTGGCAACAGAAGTGAAAATAGCATGCATCAATCTGAATTCAGACTCCATAGTTCTTTTTCTGAATTGGGAAAGCATTTTCCACCATAAGTCTTTTGGCATTGTCTTGGATCATTACATTGTTGAGAAGAGTTAAGTCAGTTGAGAAGAATCATATTTCATAATCGTTGGAGAACTCAAACCTTCAAATCAGAGTTAATTTATCCTCTCCCAGGATTACCCCAGTCCCTTTCAGCCCAGAGGAAAGGGGCTCCCTGCTTCATTCAAAGGGCTACTCTAGCCAATGTAACCACTTTCAAAAATCATATGAGTTTATTTCCTTGCCAATTACCCAACTTTTAGGGGAAGGCTCCAATGGAGGAGCCCCCTTTAGCAATTTTGCAATCTTTTTCTATACAGCCTTAATTTGCTTTAAAATAATAGTTGGTCATTCTGGAAGGTTTTAAGGCTTACCCCATATTTACTACATAGCAACCCTGTGAAGCAGGAAGCATTCAACTAGCCAGCTACCAACCACATCTAAAGCCCCATCTCACCCTGCTCCAGATATTTCCATTGCTTAGGGCTTAACTATCAATCAAATATTGATTTATAGCAATTATCTCTTGTTTTAATGTAAATAAACCTACCCAACTCTTCTTTAAATGTATATGCTGTGATTCCTCTCACAGATGTCCTTTTCTTTCATTAAAACTCAAAAATGCTTATTTTTTTTTCCTGAACATTTGCCCACCCCACTAATAGTACTCAGGAGTTTATAATCCTTCTTTATTATTTGAAAGAGAGAGAGAGAGAGAGAGAGAGAGAGAGAGAGAGAGAGAGAGAGAGAGAGAGAGAGAGAGAGAGATGGGGGGGGGGGGCCAAACCTGAGAAGCCGTAAGAGACCACAGAAAGATCTCCTCTTCATCCTTCTCCTCTTCCTCCTCTTTCTCCTCCTCCTCCTCCTCCTCCAGTCACAGAGACTAGATTCAAATCCCACCTCTGACTGAGCAGAGTGCCACAGCCAATTCATCTGAGCCTCAGTTTCCTCATCTCTAAAATGAGATTTAGACTAGATGAGCTCTTGATTTGGGATCTTCTGATCAGTATTCAGAAGTCCTAATACAGAAACTCTTTCCACAGATGTTGTTTGGCAAATCCTCCATTTATAATTTCACAGAGATGTCTGGCACACAGAAAAGTCAAGTGGGATATGATATGGGACTTGAACTCAGGACTTTCTGACTCCAAGCACAGTTCCGTATGGATGGTCAGAGGACCTGACTTTAAATCCTGAATCTGGTATTTACTACTTGTGTGATATTAAACAAGTCACTTAACCAAGACTCTTTCCTCACCTGTAAAATGAGGGAACTTACGAAGGTTTCCTCCAATGTTCCTTCCAGTTCTAAATCTACGATGCTAATCATGTTTTGTTTTGTTTTTTAACATAATTGAAATAGAAGTCTTCTGCAGCATACACAAATGTCAGCAAGATCAGTGATGGAGTCAAAATGTAACTGTCTTGGGTTATTTTTTTCCTTTTCTTTTTCCTCTGTAAAATATGTTTCTAACCTTTAGCAGGTCATTACATTTCTTTAATGCTCAGTTTTCTCATCTGTAAAATTAAAAAGTTGGCTTAGTTGATTTCTCAAATCCCTACCACATTGAATCCTAGACTCCTTGGGAACTTTTGTGAACCCACAGAAATGACTGCCACATCCCAGAATGCAAGTGGGGGAGAGATTTGAGGACAAATGATATCACACTTGCCCAGCATAAGTACAAGGGTAGACCTGTCCATAGACATTCAGCCAACAGCTCTTATTCCATCTCAATACACATCTGGCTATTCTGCAGATCAAAATTGTTACATGATTACAGCTTGCTTTATTTTCTCTACCTACAAATTGCATACTCCTCCAAATGTAGATTGCATTATTTCCTCCCTTACATTTAGCTTATATAAAACCTAAGTGAATCCTTTAAATGTCGTTACTTTTTCATTATATCCCTAAATATTCTTTTCCTTCCTAAGAAAATTATTTAAGGAGGGAGGCTTATATTGTAATCATGGATGGACAATTCATTTAACCTCTCAGACTCTCAGGTTCCTTGTGTATAAGGTGGCAATAATAATAATTTTTACCATTTAAACTAATTCAGGGCAGCTAGATGGCGCAGTGGATAGAGCACCGGCCCTGGATTCAGGAGTTCCTGAGTTCAAATCCGGCCTCAGACACTTGACACTTACTAGCTGTGTGACCTTGGGCAAGTCACTTAACCCCCACTGCCCTGGAAAAAAAAAAGTTCACATCATAAACTAATTCAATTTAACAAGCATTTATCAAGGACCTACTATGTGTCAGGCATTTTGACAGGTTCTGAAATATGAAAGAAAAAAAGGCAAAATCTTCAACAAGCTTACATTGTACAGGGGAAAACATGCATACAGATCAGTAATGTGTCATTTGAAAATATATGGGGGTAGGGGGCAGCTAGGTGGCACAGTGGATAAAGCACTGGTCTCGGATTCAGGAGGACTCGAGTTCGAATACAGCCTCAGACACTTGACACTAGCTGTGTGACCCTGGGCAAGTCACTTAACCCTCACTGCCCCACCCCCCAAAAAACAAACAAGAAAATACATGGGGGTGCCTATCTCTGTTCTAGGTTTTAGGGAACTTAGCTGGGGTTTCTAATATATTTCTACTTATAAATTAGAGGCCATAACACCAGTCTTTGGCATTAAGCATTTATTAAAGCATATTAAATGTTAGTAAAGAGAGAGCACGTGGCTTCAAAAGTTCAGAAGCCCTACGTTACCTAGGATAGAGAGAGAGTGGGGACCACGTGGCTGTCTCCTCCAGAGTCCCAGGCCCAGCATAAAATCCTAGGAAGAGCAGGAGAGAGAAGAGAATGACCCTCCTCTCCCCAAAGATTTTATCCTCTTTCAGGTAGAAGCGGGTCATTGCACCTTGGAGCAAGCTAATTGGCCAGTAACATTCGTGTCTATTGATATGACTTGTGGGGGTCACCCAGGTGAGTTAACTTTCTTTAGGTAGTAAGGAAGGTCAATCTCCATTTCTTTTGCAATTCTACTGACTGAGGCTGGCCCTACAAAACCAGCCAGAGTTCCTGTGTGTGTGTGGGGGGGGGGGGGGAATCTCTGAATCCCCCCAAACACCCCATTACTAATAATTTTCTCACAGCAAATTTAAAATATGTGCATGGTAAATAAAAATAGCAATTGAGGAAGGACATGAGCATGCTGGTAAATGTTTAACAACTGCCTCTGTGGGGAAAACATTTTTTTTGACAGTTTTAAAATTTAATCTGCATTATTAAGATTTTGTTCATCATCTGCTTAAGTCTTGTAAGTCAACGAAACAATTTTCTGGGGTATAAATGCTCAAATTGAAATTTCAACCATCGGTTCTATTCAAGCTGATTCCAGAACACCAAGGGGAATGGGGTGGGGGTGGGGGGACGCAAGATGGAAGAGCACAAATAACTAGGAGATCAGGAAAAGCTTCATCTGGGCAGGGTGTCATCTGAGCAAAGCCTTTAAGAGAGTTAGGGATTCTAAGCAGTAGAGATGAGGAAGGAAAGTATCCCCGACACGGGGTACAGACTATGCAAAGATGCTCAAATGTCATGTATCAGGCACAGCAAATGAACCAGTTTGACTAAAACATAGACAACTTCTTTCTTACCACCGAGGAATGTTGTGAGGAAAGAACTTTGTAAACTTTATAGTGCTGTAAGAAATGGCATTTATTGATATAATGATTCTATTTGAACCAAGAGTGTAGCTATTCCCCTAGGAATTATATTTCCCTCTCAGGTACAAGGCATCAAATATTTTATAATCTGGGAATAACCTTGTTTCTATGAATTATTGCATGAAAACTCCCAGCTTGACAGTGCATCCTCTATGATGTCGCTTGAAAATTTTCCAAGAGGGCTCTGTGTAGGAGACAAAGATAAGTCTAAACTTTCAGATTCATCCATGTAAATGTTTTGTTTGTTTGTTTTTTTAAAGGATACACCCTGGTAGCCAAGGTGAGAGGAATACAGTGTCTAAAACCCAGTGCCCTGAACAGGGTACCAGAGTATAGAAATCTAATCTTGAGCCCTAGGCTCTGAAAGTTCTAGGCTCTGTGACAAGTAAGGGTGTCACCAACATTCACTGATCCTTGGCCTACTCTTCCGTAGCCATGAATCAAGATTAATTTCCATTTCTACAACACTGGAACTTTTGCAAAGTATATACATTTATCTCATTTGAGGCTCACAGCAACCCTTGGAATTAGGTGTACAGGATGTTTGGGATAGGGAGGGGAGGTTGGCCTGTGCTCCCAATCCCTGTAAGGAATACCAAGCATGGAAACTCCTTACAACAAGGCAGGCTGAGTAGTCATCTGTAACTTAGAGTTTTAGAGATGACCTAGGGCACTAGGAAGCTAATAAAATTATCCACCCTCATGAGACTAGCATGTGACTCATTCCCAGGTATTTCTTAGTCCAGGTTCTATGCTCTAGCCACTGGACCACACTTGCCTTAATTACTTTCCAAAGTAGGGAAAGGATTAAATGAAATAACATGTAAAATGCTGTGTGAGTCAGCGATTAAGCATTTGTTAAGTAATTACTGTGTCCCAGGTAGTGTGTTAAGCACTGGAGGAAAAAAGAACAATACTCTAGGACAGCACATTCTAATGGGATAACGTGGGGGGTGGAGGTGGGGAGGGATATGATTACACGCGCAAAAAAATTATGTACAAACAAGATATATGCAGGAGAAATGAGGAGGGCACTGTCAAATGGGTGATTGGGAGGAGGGGGCTAGACCAAGAAAAGGCCTTTTTGTAGAAGGTGGGACTTGAGCTGTCTCAAAGAAGGCTAGAAAAACCAGGAAGCAAAGATGGGGAGAAAGAAAGGAGGCCAGGGCCCGTCAATCACAGAGTGTATAAAACGGGGTAAAGTACAAGAAGTCTGAGAAGGTAGGAAGGGGCAAAGTTGTGAAAGGCTTCAAATGCCAACTAAAAGGTTTTAAATTGGATCCTGGAGGTAATTGGGAGCCATGGGAGTTTACTGAGTAAGTGGTAATGCAAAATACAGTGATGCAAAATACAGCTCATCCATAATTGCCCTTTTTATATGACCCTTATACACGTCCTCTCATGAGTTTGCCACAGAAGGCTCACGACCTAATGTGCTGCATGTAGTCCTTACCTTCTCCTGACATCACCAGGACACCAGGAGAGCAGTAGGGTAAATCTATCATCCCACATTCTCATCACATGACCAAAATGTTTTTTTCCTATCATACATATCCCTATTAATGTCTTTCACTCTTCATCAGAGTTTCTCATTGTTTATATGTTGTAGCCTGATCACACTTACCATGTGCCTCTTCACTGTTGATTGTGGAATACCCATTTTTAATTCTTTTAATTCATTTAATAATTTTTTCTCTTCCATATCTTGTAGTCATAAAACGATATTGGTAGGCTATTGGCATTAAAAAAAGGTGGGCTTGGGGCAGCTAGATGGTGCAGTGGTTAAAGCACCAGCCCTGGATTCAGGAGTACCTGAGTTCAAATCCAGCTTCAGACACTTGACACTTACTAGCTGTGTGACCGTGGGCAAGACACTTAACCCCCATTGCCTAAAAAAAAAAAAAAAGGTGGGCCTTTGTTTTGGGGATAAGTCTGGGATCATTAAAGCTAAATTTTGGAGTTTCTCAAAGGAAATCCAGTCTGTTCTCCTGTTTCATTCTGGGACTAAATAGATATCCATTTGTACTTTCCATCCCAGATATGCATACTGATGGACAAGTTCAATCACCCCACTACATGTTATATCTGAGTAATTGACATTCTTTACCCACTTAGTTTTTCCTGTGTAGATTGTCAGGCTAAACTGTTTTAAGTATTTGGAGATTTCTTCTAGAAGAGTGTTCAGTGTTCTAGAGTTTGATACAACCAACATTGTCGTTTTATAAACGACAGGAATTCTCCCTAGCCTCGGGAATCCTTCTTCAACTTGGACTCTGATGTGTAATTCCTCCAGCACAGAGGCAAACATATCTCCTTGTTTTGTGTCTCATCTGAGGTTTTTGTAATCAGAAAACACTTGAACAGTGTTACTCTCATTGTTATATGTCTCAAGGAATCTTAAATTACTTTGATGTATGATTGGTAGATATAAAAAAAAAAAAGACTCCTCACTGTTTTATTCTAAGGAATTAACAAACAATAAGCATGCTAAGATTTTGTGCTTTTGATACTTTCAGTTAATTTTGTGATGGTGAAAGCTTACCTATTCCCTATTAAGACATGCATCATATCCTCCTTTTGATACCATATGAATTGTTCCCTTAATGCCCTCACAACTGGGTCACCTCCAATAGGGACCTCTTCAATGTACATGTGACCTAATCCAACTGTTTTCCCCATTTTTGTTCTCTTTAGTGTCCTTTCTGCCTCTTCTTTAAGTACATCTGACTATCAAATATGAGTTCAAGTATAGTGGCTCTGTTCTACTTTTTGATGAAAAGGGTTTTTTTTTTTTAATTAAAATATTTGCAGATCTTTTCTATTTTTCTTCTGTCTGTTGTGTTCTTTCCATTTTCATCTTTAAATGTTTCCAGGATATCTTTGCTTACTTGGGTCTCATATCTCTACTATTTCTCTTTGTTTCATGAGGTAATACATTTCATAATCTTCCATCGTCCTTTTTCATAAGATTTTATAAATTAGTTTATATAGCTAGTTCCCAATTAGTACAAATAATGAATCCCATGAAGTGGTCACATTATCCAAATTTGCACTCCATATTTCCACTAGGCTGGAACCAATTGACATATTTTGCATAATAATAATTTCAAACAGTGCAAATTCAAAGACACGCAACCATTTCATAATCCACACTAATAGGGACTTGGCTATATTCTTCTTCTTCTTTTTTTTTTTTTTGTTTTGTTGAGGCAATTGGGGTTAAGTGACTTGCCCAGGGTCACACAGCTAATAAGTATCAAGCGTCTGAGGCCGGATTTGAACTCAGGTACTCCTGACTCCAGGGCCAGTGCTCTATCCACTGCACCACCTAGCTGCCCCAACTTGGCTATGTTCTAAATCACCAATGTCTTTAGCCACCATTTCCTTCTATTTGACAAGTAAGTCGTGTTAACAAAGCACTAGAGTATTTTTTAGTTCATTTAAACATATGCCTAAAATTATTATAATTGGTGTGGGTGACTCAAGAAATAACAGCATTTTAAAGCACCTACTATGCGTTGAGCACTGTGCTAAGGGGCCACATATACAAAGACAAAAAAAGAAATATAATACTAGACTAGTCCAATCACTCACCAGACCTTACTAGACTGAAGCTATAGGGGTTGGCGACCTTCCCCAATCTCTGTATTTATCTGCCCTCATAGTTTGCCCTGGATTTATTGCTCCAGGATTGCCTGTGTTGCCAATAGTGCCAGAGCTTCAATTCCAGCCCCACCTCAGATTCCAAAGGAACATTTCACTTTCTTTTTTTAACTCTGTGTCCTCCCCAGTTGGGGGAGGGGAGGGAGCAAATAAATAAATAACAGGAATATGAATCAGATAAAATATAAAAGAGTTTTCTTCCCAACACAAAAAAGGAATGCTAAGCAGAAAAGAATTCTAGAATGATGATAATCAGTTAAGATGGCAATATTCAAGCCTCAATGGGACATTTGCAACAGGGTTACTCATTAACTATATTATATTTTACCTTCACTGAGGATAGTTTTATTGACCCAAAATGGGCTCTTTTTCCCCAGTGGTTTCTCTCTCCATATGTGACACCCTCTCAGCTCTCTTATTCTGTTACTGTCAATGCTGCAGTTGATCCAGGAGCCAACACCACTGCTCAGGTAGTCAGGACCAAGTCCCTGAACCAAAAGGAAGGAAACACAAACAGGTAACCATCCCAGGTGCAAGTTTGTCTGTGAAGCCACAAGCTCACAGGACCCAGGCAGTCAAGTAGAGTACCATAAAGCACTAAAATCCATGATTACTACCACTAATAATATTATTACCTTTGGGATAGTAATGCCAATTATTGCCAATAATCATAGTATAATTACTATTGCAATAGTAATGCCCATTATTGATAATAATCATAATAAAGAATTTAGATGGAGCTAAGAGGGTTTCATTCTTACACCTTAAGTTGTTCAGTAGTGTCTGACTCTTCTTTTTTTTTTTTTTTTTTGGAGGGGCAATGGAGTTTAAGTGACTTGTCCAGGGTCACACAGCTAGTAAGTGTCAAGTGTCTGAGGCCAAATTTGAACTCAGGTTGTCCTGAATCCAGGACCAGTGTTTTATCCACTGTGCCACCCCACTGTCAGACTCTTCTTGACCCCTTGGACCATAGCACGCCAGGCTTGTTTATCCTCTACTATCTCCCAAAGACTGTCCAAGTTCATGTTCATTGTTTCCATGACACTATCTTTCCGTCTTATCCTCTGCCATCCTCTTTTCCTTTTGCCTTCCATCCTTCCCAACATCAGGGTCTTTTCCAATGAGTCCTTTCTTCTCATTATGTGGCCAAAGTATTTAAGCTGCAGCTCAAGGCTAGCGAGAAGTAAAGGTCTATAGGGTGGGGTCATGGGATTTTTCATCATGGTCTACAGGAAGCAGAGGATGCTGGCTCCTACTCTAAAGTCTATAAGAGAAAGTGAACCAGGGAGGAGAGAGAAGAAAAGAAGGCAGGGGAAGGCCCCTTCATTATACTTCCCTGGGGGAATACTATTATAGAACAGAAGGAATTATAATGAGAAAAATACATGGCATGCAATGAAATAACTCAATCTTGACCTCTTTAAGAAGCTTATTAATAGTAAAGAAAAATGATTAATGGATAGTAGAAGTGACATGAAGTCCAATGATTAGTAAAATCATTATTCTTGTTCAGGTAGACACACAGAGTTTCCTTCATATTTTACAGGTGAGAAGAATGAGACTAAGAGTCAGTCCAAGATCATACAATGAACAGATATCAGAGGCAGGAATAAGATATGTCTTTGAGTAGGGTTAGCACACTCCTTGTCATCACCCCAGGATATATCTTCCCTGACCTTGTGTGTTCCATCCTTTGCTTCTCTTCAGTTTTTTGTCTTTTGAGCAACACTTCCTTTATACTGTCTCCCCTTCAAATAATCAGTCACTCAACAAATGTGTGGTGATAGTAGCTAACATTTCTATAGCACTTACTATAGACCAGGCACCATGCCAAGGGCTTTACAATATCATCTCATTTGATCCTCTCAACAACCCTGGGAAGTGGTTGCTTTTATTATCCCCATTAAACAGATGAGGAAACTGAGGCAAACAAAGGTTAAATGACTTGTCTAGAGTTAAACAGTTAGTGAAGGTCTAAGATGACATTTGAACCCAGGTCTTCCTGATTCCATGTCCAGGGTTCTATGCACTGCACCACCTAGTGCCCCATTTATTAAGCACCTACTTACTATGTAGCTGGCGCTGTGCTAAATTGGGGTTGGTGGGGGCATCAGGGGATACAGAGATTAAAATGAGCCTTCCCCTGAGTGAATGGAGCTTACCTCCTCTCTCTATTTCCCCCACCAGGCTGGTTCTCCCTCCTCCAAGACCTTAAGTGAATTATACTCCATGTGAAGATCAAACAAAAAACAGACTACTATGGGGGCTGGAGCAAACTGTTCTCTGCTTCTGCTCCTGAGTTGCCATATCACCTGTGCATACTCTGCTTCTGAGCTCATGTCTGTGTGCGATTACTTGAATAAATATCATTCCCTAACAATAGGCAAAATGTTCTTATTCTACAGAAGTGTGCCCAGGCATTGCTGAAACTGCCAAGGCACATGGACAGGGTTTATTTAGAAACAGGAAAGCTTGGGGGATGGGAAGCATATTAATGTTATGTCAATTCCGTTTATAATAAATCTGTAGCATATGCTTATTACTCAATAATATGGATATTTTTGAACCACTTAGTCTTTTTTTTTTAATTGAAAAAACCTACGGGAAAACAATAGTTAGAAAGACAAGCCCCTGGCAAAGCAAGTTTGCTTTTGGATAAACTTTTTTCAGGGCATTATTGAATGGAGTCCAGTTATAGGGAGAAATACAACAAAGCATATTTGAGAAATGTGTTGCAGATTTTTCCTTTAGTGTCAATTATGATGTATTCAGCCTCTACTAGGTCATGTTTAGAATTTAATTCTTTCCTTAAACTCTTTGATCTGACTTTGTTCCCCCAATTTTGGTTTTAACTTGTTTTGTGTTTTGTTTTTTCTTGAGCTTGCATTGGGGATTTTCCATCTCTAGGAGCTCTCTATTATCAAAGAAATCACAGGTCCATTCCCTATCCCGACCCCTATTTTTTCTTGTACTTACTTGAAGATTTGCCAGGAGCCTCCATGGATAAGAAGATTAGGCAAACTGCTGGGAAAATGGGTCCACATTGGTAGTCAATGATGCTGCTCTTGGGACATGCCCATCAGGGACCAGCAACTACCAAAGTGCAAACTCATGCTCCATAAAGCTGGGATCTGCCCTGGCATGCTTACTATTGGCGCAGGCTTTGGTTCAAAGCCTTTGCAAAGACTGCTTTAGCCCTCAATAGCACTCCCGGACATCAATCCCTGGGTACCTTTGCCCCTTTCTGAGATTGATAAGTTACTTCATGGCACAAATGCCTGCATGGAAGTTACGACAAAGGAAAACGATTTAAGTTTTATGGTGCCTTTCATCTCACTCTCTCAAAGAGATCCTTATCTGGGAGCACAGTTCCACGTTAGGGTAGCTGTTATAAAAAACTCATACGTAAACTTCATCATGTTCCTCTCAGTCCCATGTTCTCTTAGGTACTTTTCTTTCTGTACTGCCAAGGAAGAAAAGAAAAATCCATAAACCAATGGCAAAATAGAGGGAGTAGAAGTAGGAAAATTCTATGACAGGGCTTGTCAAATTATATACCAGGGTGGTCCAGAAAGGTTTAGGGAGAGAATGAAAATGGGAGAAAAGAAAGCAAAAAGGACTGAGAGGTAGAGACACAGGTCTATAACTAGGGTTGGGTCACTGAGGCTTCATCTTTAGGTGCTGACTGCCAGAGGCATTTTTTTCCAGGAGGAAGAATGCTTCCTTTCCAGAGATGTGGAAAACTCCATCCCTATACCTCATGATCCTCTATCCTTTTCCCCCCAAAAATCACCACCCCAGATATAAGAATTCCTAATTATGATTCTACAAAGACCCAGGGAGATAGATGAGTTAAAATAATCCCTAGATGAGAAGGAAAATATAAGAAGCCATCTATCAGAAATTAATGCACAGTGGATAGAGCTCTGGAAGTAAGGAAGTCCTGGAGTCAGGAAGACTTGATTTCAAATTCAGCTTCAGAAACTGACTGGCTTTGTGACCCTGAGTAAGTCATGTGACTTTTGTTTTCCTCAGGTTTCTCATCTTTAAAAAGAGGTCAATAATAGCATCTATGTCCCAGGGTTGTTGTGAGGATAAAATGAGATAATGTTTGTACAACACTTAGCACAGTGCCTGGCACTCACTAAGCACTACATAAACATCAACTATCATTATTATTCAATAACAATTCACTAAGATTTCAATCACTAAGCTTAGATGCACTACATTTTTGAGTACTGAAAAGATTGTTAGATAAGATCGCCGAGCTACTGTGAGTGACCTTTTAACAAGCTATGCAGCAGAGGTGTCAAACTCCTGGTCCACAAAACTCCCAAGTTTAACCTGAACCAGATTACAATATAATTAGGAAATGTTGAACAAAATAAATAAAAATAAAACACAATGTAGATAATGTTAATTTGTGATTTTCTGGTTCAACTTGAGTTTGTCACTGCTGCTATGGAGAATGGAAGAGACAAAACAGGATAGGAGAAGAGCAAATGTCAAAGTTTTCCAGAAAAAAAAGGTGGGGGTGGGCAGTAGATAATGGAATCTGAAAACTATAGGCCAGTGAGCTTGACTTCAATTCCTTGCAAAATGCTGGAACTTATTATCAAAGGGATAGTTAAGGAACACCTGGCAAAGGAAGGAGGCAGTATAGCTTTGACAAAAGCAAGTCATAGTCTAATAACTTAATTTCCTTGGTTGGTTGGATAGCTATACTGGCCAATCCAGGGAATGGTGTAAATATACTTAATGTGAGCAAAGATTGGGTCATCTTTCATGCTATTCTTGTGGGCAAAATGGGGAGGTATGGCTTTGACCATATTACATAAGTAGATTCAGAATAAAGTTGATGGTTAGAACCAGCCAGTTAGTAAATAAACACTTATTAAGCTACTGCTACACTCCAGATGCTATACTAAGAGTCAGAGATACAATAAAAGAGGCGAAAGACAGTCCCTTTCCTCAAGGAGCTCACAATCCAGTGAGGGATATTAATGATTGGATAACATATTGGAAGATCTTCAGCAATGTGCCCATGGGATCTCTGTTAGGCCTTGTGCTGCTTAAAGTATTTTTTTAATCAATAACTAGGATAGTGGCACGGATGACTTATGTATGCTTGGCAGATTCACAGATGACAGGAGACACAGCCGACACACTGGATCACAGAGTCAGGATCAAAAAAATTTCAACAGCCTAGAACATTTGTACCAAATCTAACAAGATGGAATTGAGGAGGGATAAATATAAAAGCACACACTTGGGTTCACAAAATTGACTTCACCAGTACAAATTCAGGAAGGCATGAAAGGTAGCCATTTGTCGGGAAAAAAATCTGGGCATCTAAGTAGACTATAATTCAATCAATATAAGCCAGCAAGTTGATATGGCATTCCAAAAAAATCAATAATCTCTGAAGATTCATTGAAAGGCACAGTTATGTCTCTCTACTCTGAAATCAAATTGTGTTTGGAAGGACCTTGATAAACCAAACAGTATCTAGAGGAGACCAATTAATGTGTTGGATTACCTTGAGATTGTGCCTTATGAAGATTGGTTGAAGGAACTAGGGATCCTTAACCTGGGGAAAAGCTGACTCAAAGGGCACACAATAACTGTCTTCAAATATCTGAAGAGCTTTAACATGGAAAAGGAATTAGGTGTGTTCTTCTTGGCTCCAGAAAATACAACCAGAAGCAATGGGGAAATGGGCAGAAGTTCTCGAGAGGTAGATATTGTTGTTCAGTCATTTCAGTCCTGTCTAACTCTTCATGACCCCATTTGGGGTTT
Source organism: Dromiciops gliroides (assembly GCF_019393635.1). Taxonomy (NCBI): domain Eukaryota; kingdom Metazoa; phylum Chordata; class Mammalia; order Microbiotheria; family Microbiotheriidae; genus Dromiciops; species Dromiciops gliroides. The sequence goes on along the minus strand of NC_057866.1, from coordinate 211,717,595 downwards.
TCATGGCAAAGATACTGGAGCGGTCTGCCATTTCTTTCTCCAGTAAGTATGTTTAGGCTTGATTTAAGAAAAAAAGAAACTTCCTATTTAAAAGTAAAAAGGACCCCCGAAAGGGTAATGGGTTTCCTGTCACAAGAAAAGGCCACTTATTGAATATGGTGCAGCTAGAGGTGCTGTGTTGGAGGAGATGGCCTCTAACACCCCTCCCACCTCCATAATAATCACATGAAATCAGGATCTTACTAGGTATATTTTTGAGTCCTGGAGTCCTGGCTGCTAGCTCGCCAACTTGATCAAGGGATTGGATAGAGTGGAATACAGAAGAATGGAATCAGTACGTCCTAGCATGACAATGGGCAATGCCCATCTTACCAAGAAAATTTGGGTTCAATTCATTGAATCAATAATGGATTTATACTTAGAGATCATGCAACTAGTACAACTCACTTATTTTACAAATGAATAAACTGAGGTCTGTGGTGGTTCTCTGGTTCTGGCACTGTCTAACTCTACTATCTCTTCCCACCTAAATTACACCTACACTATCTGCCTCATAGGGCTGTTGTGAATGAGATATATGTTAAAGTACCTTGTAAATGAGTAAATATGATATAAATAAGACTTGAGAGACAGTATGGAATAAGCATGGAAAAAGCATTAGAGTTAGAAAAGCTGGGTTTGATAGGTGTCTCCAGTATTTAATCAGCTCTGCATCCCCGTAGATATGCATGTCCTATCTCCACCTAAGGGTATTTGTCAGGATCAAATGAGATGCTCTGTGTAACATGTTCAGTTACATGAATATCAGCAATTTTTTTTTAATAAAATTATTTTATTATTTTCCAGTTACATATAGAGATAGGGTTTTTGTTTGTTTGTTTTTGTTTTTGTTTTTGTTTTTTTGCAGGGCAATGGGCATTAAGTTACTTGCTCAGAGTCACACAGCTAGTAAGTGTCAAGTGTCTGAGGGCAGATTTGAACTCAGGTACTCCTGAATCCAGGGCTGGTGCTTTATCCACTGCACCACCTAGGTGCCCCAGAGATAGTTTTCAACATTTGTTTTTATAAGATTTCAAATTTCAAATTTTTCTCCCCGCCCCTCCCCAAGGCAGCAGGTAATCTGACATAGGTTATATATGTACAATAACATTAAACATATTTCTGCATTAGTCATGTTATAAGAGAAGAATCAGAGCAAAAAGGAAAAACCTCAAAAAAGAAAAACAACAGTACCAAAAACAAAAGAAATAGTATGGTTCAATCAGCATCCATATTCCACAGTTCTTTTTTTTTTTTTTCTGGATTTGGACAACCTTTTCCATCATGAGTCCTTTGGAACTTTCTTGTACCATTGTATTGGTGAGAAGAATCTAGTCTATCACAGTTGATCAATACATAATGTTGATGATACGGTATACAATGTTCTTCTGGTTCTGCTCATCTCACTCATCATCAGTTCATGCAAGTCCTTCCAGGTTTCTCTGAACTCCTCCTGCTCATCGTTTCTTATAGCACAATAGAATTCCATTACATTCATATACCACAACCTGTTCAGCCATTCCCCAGTTGATGGGCAACCCCTCAATTTCCAATTCCTTGCCACCACAAAAAGAACAGCTATAAATATTTTTGTACATGTGGGTCCTTTTCCCTTTTTTATCATCTCTTTGGGGAAAAGACCTAATAGTAGTATTTCTGGGTCAAAGGGTATGCAAAGCTTTATAGCCCTTTGGGCATAATTCCAAACTGCTCTCCAGAATGGTTGGATCAATTCACAGCTCCACCAACAAATGCATTAGTGTTCCAATTTTCCCACAGCTTATCCAACATTTATTATTTTCATTTTTTGTCATGTTAGCCAATCTGATAGGTGTCAGGTGGTATCTCAGAGTTGTTTTAATTTTCATCTCTCTAATCAATGGTGATTTAGAGCATTTTTTCATACGGCAATAGATAGCTTTGATTTCTTCATCAGAAAACTGCCTGTTCATATCCTTTGACCATTTCTCAATTGGGGAATGACTTGGATTCTTATAAATTTGATTTAGTTCCCTATATATTTTAGAAATGAGGCCTTTATCAGAAATACTGGCTATAATAATTGTTTCCCAGTTTTGTCTCCCTTCTAATTTTGGATGCATTGCTTCTGTTTCTACAAAACCTTTTAATTTAATGTAATCAAAATCATCCATTTTGCATTTCATAATATTCTCTATCTCTTGTTTGGTCATAAACTGTTCTCCTTTCCAAAGATCTGAAAGGTTGACTATTCCTTCCTCTCTTAATTGACCTATGGTATCACCTTTTATGTCTAAATCATGTACCCATTTTGACCTTATTTTAGTATAAGGTGTAAGATGTTGGTCTATGCTTAATCTCTGCCATACTATCTTCCAGTTTTCCCAGCAGTTTTTGTCAAATAATGAATTCCTATCCCAGAAGCTGGAGTCTTTGGGTTTATCAAACAGTACATTACTAAAGTCACTTACTACTGTGTCTCCTGTACCTAGCCTATTCCATTGATCCTCCACTCTATTTCTTAGCCAGTACCAAATAGTTTTGATGACTGCTGTTTTATAGTAGAGCTTCAGATTTGGTACAGCTAACCCACTTCCCTGTGTATTTTTTTTTTCATTATTTCCCTTGATATTCTTGACCTTTTGTTTTTCCAGATGAATTTTGATATTATTTTTTCTAGGTCTATAAAATAATTTTTAGGTAGTCTGATTGGTATGGAACTGAATAAGTAAATTAATTTTGGTAAAATTGTCATTTTTATTATATTAGCTCAGTTTATCCATGAGCAATTGATATTTTTTCCAATTATTTAGATCTCATTTGATTTGTGTGAAAAGTGTTTTGTAATTGTGTTCATAGAGTTCCTGGGATTGTCTTGGCAAGTAGACTCCCAAGTATTTTATATTGTCTACCATTACTTTAAATGGATTTTCTCTTTCTATCTCTTGCTGCTGGACTTTGTTGGTCATGTATAGAAATGCTGATGATTTATGTGGATTTATTTTATATCCTGCTACTTTGTTAATTGTTTCAAGTAATTTTTGAGTTGATTCTCTAGGATTCTCTAAGTATACCATCATATCATCTGCAAAGAGTGATAGTTGTGTTTCCTCCTTGCCTGTTCTAATTCCTTTAATTCCTTTCCCTTCTCTGATTGCTAAAGCTAACACATCTAGGACATTATTAAATAATAGGGGTGATAATGTACATCCTTGTTTCACCCCTGATCTTATTGGGAAGGCCTCTAACTTATCTCCATTACATATAATGCTTGCTGATGGTTTTAGGTAAATACTGTTTATTATTTTAAGGAAAGCTCCACCTATTCCTAAACTCTCTAGTGTTTTTATTAGGAATGGGTGTTGTATTTTGTCAATAGCTTTCTCTGCATCTATTGAGATAATCATATGATTTTGGTTAGTTTTCTTACTGATGTGGTTGATTATGTTAATAGTTTTCCTAATGTTGAACCAGCCCTGCATTTCTGGTATAAATCCCACCTGGTCATAGTGTATTATCCTGGTGATCACTTGCTGTAATCTCCTTGCTAATATCTTATTTAAGATTTTTGCATCAATATTCATTAGGGAAATTGGTCTATATATTTCTTTCTCTGTTTTTGCTCTGCCTGGTTTTGGTATCACCACCATATTGGCATCATAAAACGAATTTGGTAGAACTCCTTCATCACCTATTTTTCCAAATAATTTGTATAATATTAGAATTAATTGTTCTTTAAATGTTAGGTAGAATTCACTTGTAAATCCATCTGACCCTGAGGATTTTTTCTTAGGGAGCTCATTAATGGCTTGTTCAATTTCTTTTTCTAATATGGGCTTATTTAAGGATTTTATTTCCTCTTCAGTTAACCTGGTCAGCTATTGTTTTTATCATCAGAAATTCCCCTTCCCCACCATTCTTCCTCCTGTCCTCCCCCACTCTCTACCCCAAATACATCTCTCCCAAATGTTGTATAAAGCCTGATATTTCAATTCCAGGCCACAGTCCATTCAAGATAAGGAATATGCAAATAACCCTGGGAGAGGCTATACTTTGAACTGAGTTCACACCAAGGTATGATGACTGATACTAGTTCTTTTCCTGAGAAGAGGTATTGATAGGAAGAACTGGAAAGGCTGACTCAATTAGAGCCAGAGGGGGAGGGGGAGGGGAGGGAATGACAGAACACTGGCATTGAGTTATGGGAACTGGGTTCAAAGTCAGTCATTGATGCTTACTGCCCCCCCCCCCGTGACCTTGGGCCAGTCACTTACCAACATTGGGCCTCAATTTTTTCATCTGTAAAATGGGAGGAGTTGGACTCAATAGATGGCCCCTGAAGTCTTTTCCAGTTCTAGATCTATGAACCCCAATGACAGGTTTGTCCAAGGCAAGCCCTGGGCAGGAATTTGGAATAGATGGAAGAAAGATAGGGGACAAAGAGAAATGAAGCATTTAGGAGGTTCATCAAAATTAGTCATCTTAAGACAATATCAAACTCATTTTCTTATACAAAATCCAGTTATCTTTCACTCCAGGAAACATGTCTTCCCTAGGAACATAATAGTTCAAAGAAACTTCCCTCTCCCTCCTTTCATGGGAACCAACTTTACAACTATGCTAATTCCATGAAATGGTTTTGGTTTTTTGGTTTTTTTTAATCAAAGAAACCTTCCAGGAAGCACCCAAAGCAGGTAACACACCCTGAGGAGTCATCAAAAACAAGGGCCTTCGCCCTTCTCTTTTCTACCCCATCTTTCTGACCCATCCCCACAAAGGCCCTGCCTTACTGGGATACTTCTTCTGGGAAGAAGGTTGAGTGATAGTCTTTCCCTCTCTGTTCCAGACAAGCATGAACCCAGCCTAGAAAGCACTGCCCAGGCTTGCTCCCGCTCACCCTCCTCTAACCAGTCATCAGCTTGGGAGAATTTCTCTAGATACCTTTTTTTTCCCCCTTACAACAGTCTTAAAAACCTCTTAGGCCCCTTCCAGCTCAAAACCTAGACTCCTGTGAACCAAAGCAAACTGAATGAAGCAACCTACAATTACTGTGAAAAGTACGGCATTAGCATGGATGCCACGAAGATGTCCTTTTGTCAACAAACCGTGGACGAAGGTGCCAATTAAAATCAATTCAAGATTGAATTAATATTTTGATAATGGCTCCAAGAATGTCTTTGGTTTATAATTAAGGGATTAAATAAGTAAAGCATTGTGTCATTTTGGTTCTTTGCATAAATTGTTATTTTTTTTCTGCATAGAAAATGAAAACCTAGTATGCTGAGCGCAGAAATACTTTGTCTACAGTTTTAGATCTTTACCTCAGACCTCATAGGAATGTTGTAAGGGGAAAAAGCACTGTAAATCTTAAAGCATCATACACAGGTGAGCTAATGTTGTTTCAGAACAAAAGAACCCAAGTAAGGCCTCCAGTATGTTGGGTGAATGCCCTACAGAGAAGTACAGAAAGATATCACCATCACCACCATCATTGTCATCGCATTTATATAGCACTTTAAGGTTTACTTATTTATTAACTCCATAGATTCTTATAACAACCCTAAAAGGAAGGTGTTATTATTAGGCCCATTTTATAGATAAGGAAACTGAGGCTGTGAGAGGTTAAGAAGGTCACTTGCCCAGGGTCACACAGTTCCAGAGGGTGTGACTTTCCAAGTCGAATAGTCTAACCTTACAGAGACAAGAATCATACAAGGTTAGAAAGCATGAGGCCCAGAGATTGCAATCTGCAAAACTGGACACCAATTTGTCTATCAAAGCATGTAAGTAATACTGTTGTTACTGTCATTTTTAGAAATAAATTTGGAACAAATTTTAAGGCCCAGGACCACTACAGATGGGAAGTTTCCCCATATCCACAGTATATGGTGGATACGGCTTCAGAGAATGGAAAGGGGAAAGAAAAAATATCTATTAGAAGCCATCTAAGGGGGCAGCTAGGTGGCACAGTGGATAAAGCACCAGCCCTGGATTCAGGAGGACCTGAGTTCAAATCCAGCCTCAGACATTTGACACTTACTAGCTGTGTGACCCTGGGCAAGTCACTTAACCCTCATTGCCCCACCCAAAAAAAAAAAAAAAGAAGTAGAAGAAGAAGCCATCCAAATTCCTCTCCCTGCAACTTCTGTGCATGTGATAAATTCTGGAGGCTATACAGGAATTTGAAATATCTGAGCATCTGAGAGTAAAAGATACAACAGAGAATATGAGAGCATGTCCCTTAAGCAAATTGATGGAAGGAAATTTAGGAAAGAGATTTGGCTTCTTGGGAAAGTTTAAAGTAAGCTATGAGCACTCACGTAACTTTTTTTGCCACATCTTCACAGTCACAGACTTTCAGAGTTGAAAAGGGTCAAAGAGGTCCTACCCAACCCATTTTGAGCAAAAATCCTCTCTGACATCCTTGACAACTGATCATCCAGCATCCTTTTGAAGACTTCCAATAATATGGAACTCATTACCTCTTGAGGCACAAGTGATTCTACTTTTGGAAAGCTCTAATTATGTTTATTAAGATGAGTTAAATATTTATTGTAAGGGTGTTTTTTCCCTGAAGGACTGTGTGCCTAAGGATGCTCAACTCATGCTGAGCATTGTTTCATTTTTTTCTTGTGAAAAAATGAACTGTGCCTGATAGTATGGATCCAACCCTGAAAATAAAACTAAGAACTAGTTGGAGTCCCAACTAAAATCCTACCATCTACTGGAAGCCTTTCCCAATTCCTTTTCATTCTCATATTTCACTCTGTCGTTTATCTCCAATTTATCCTATATATAGTTTGTCGTACATAGCTGTTTGCATATTATCTCCTCCATTAGACTGTGAGCTCCTTGAAAGCAGGAACTGTCTTTGCTTTTTGTTTTTATTCTAACTTTTCTTTGTGTCCCCAGCACTTCATACAGTATTTGTAACATAGTATCTAATTAATAAATACTAATTGACTGACTGAGTATTGGATGGATCCCTGGATTTGTAATCAGGAAAACCTGACTTTGTATCCTATCAGACATTGAGCTATGTGACCCTGGGCAAGTCGTTCCACCTTTATCAGCCTCAGTTTCCTTATTTATAATATTAGAATCCATTAAAAGCCAATTCCCATTATAAAATGAGGATAATAATAGCACCTACTTCACAGGGTTGCTGTGAGGATCAAATGATGATTTTATAGGTACATATATGTGTATTGTAGTGCTTTTAAATCTTTTTTTTAATTTTACATATAAGGTATTTTATTTTTTCTGTTACATGTAAAGATAGTTCTCAACTTTTGTTTATACAAGCTTTACAATTTCAGATTTTTCTCCCTCCCCCCTCCCCTAGACAGCAGGTAATCTGCTATAGGTTGTATCTATATATCTATATACATATACCTATAGATATAGATATAGATATAGATATAGATATACACACACACATATATATACACATAATAACATTAATTCTATTTCTGTATTAGTCCTGTTTTAAGAGAAAAAATCAGAGCAATGATGAAAAACCTCAAAATAGAAAAAAAAAAACAGCACCAAAAACAAAAGAAATAGTATGGTTCATTCAGCATCTTTTTTTTTCTTCTTGGATTTGGAGATCCTCTTCTATCATGAGTTCCCTGGAACTCTTCTGTGCCATTGCATTGGTGAGAAGAATATAGTCCATCACAGTAGATCAACACTCAATGTTGATGATACTGTGTACAATGTTCTTCTGGTTCTGCTCATCTCACTCATCATCAAGTGCCTTTAAATCTTAAAACACTATATAACTGATAGTCTTTATCATCCTTATCATCATCCTAATCACCATTACTACTACTACTACCACTACTACTATTTTTTTTTGGTGGGGCAATGAGGGTTAAGTGACTTGCCCAGTATCAAGTATCTGAAGCTGGATTGGAACTCAGGTCCTCCTGAATCCAGGGCCAGTGCTTTTTCTGCTTTGCTACCACTGCTACTATTACCACCACCACCACCACATTCTGATTGTTTCCACTGAAACTTCAGAGAAAATCAAAGATTCATAGAATCTTGGCATGGAAAGGGACCTCATGGGTGCAACCCATATCTAAATCATTCTATCCACTCTCATCCTTAACCCGAAAACTTCCATTGAAGGGGAACCCACCAACTCATAAGGCAGCCCATTCTACATAGGAATAGCACTCTCAAGGGTTCTTAACCAAGGGCCAGGAAACATTTCTAAACATATTTTGAAAACTATATTCATATATAATCGGTTTCCTATGTAACCCTATGTATCTTAGTGTATGTATTTAAAAAGTCTTATCTGAGAAGGAGCCAGGATATCAAAGAGGACCAGGACACAAAAATGCTTCAGAACTCTTTTTATAACTGTTAAGTAGTGTTTCCTTACACTGAGCCTAAGTCTGGCAGGCTGCCAATTTCCATGGATTGTTCCTACTTCTCTCTGCATCAAAGCAAAAAGACCTTAATTCCTCTTACACATGGCGATCCTTCAGATACTTGAAGTCAGCAATAATAGTCCCTAAAGTTTTCTCTTCTCCAGGGTAAATATTCCCAATTTATTCATTCAATCTTTTCGTGGCTTGGCTCAGTACAGTGGAAAGCACACTCAAATGCTACTACTGTCAAATACTATCAGTGGGATTTTAAGCGATCACTGGTCCTCAGTTTCCTACAAACCCTAAATGTAGGGTGCTCCATTCTTGTCTTCAGCATGAGCTGTAGCTACTTTTAAAAGTGGTTTTTAAAACATGGTGCCCAGAACTGAAGGCAGTCATCTGGATGTTGTTTCTCTTTAATGCAGATGAAGATTTCACTAATTCTTTTAGTGAAAAACAATCCCATCTCTAAATGAGCTTATATTCTACCTACAGATTCTCTCTCCTTTACTTATAAAATTGATTTTCAAGCCCTAATACAGGATTTTCCATTTATCCCCATTGCATTTCATTTTGTCAGCTTCACTCAACCATTCTAAGCTGTTGAAAGCTTTGTAAATGACAATTCCCTCATCTGGTATATTACCTATCACTCCATAATCTGCAAATTTGATAAGTATTGCTTGCAACAATGCCTTAATCCAAATTATTGGGGTAAAAACTCTCAAGCAGAACAGGAACAAGTACAGAATCCATGTCACTCCATTGATAATCTTACTTGAGGTTGTTATCTGTTCACAAATGCACTGTCTTTGGACTTGGTCAGCAAACCAATTGAAGATCCCTGTTAAAGCTACTTGCATCCAATACTGGTCTCTCTATCTTGTCTTTAAGTATAGCATGAGATTTTATGAAGTACCATGAGGAACTCTATCTCTACTATGCTGTCCTTGACTACTGTCAATCCAGTAACCTTTTCCAAAAAAAAAAAAAATGAGGTTAAATTGCTCTGACTTGCTCTTAATGAGTTTATGGAGGTTCTTAGTGATCATCTCTTCCATTTCCATGTGTTGACAAGTGATCCCTCTCATCAGATATACTAGATTTTTACTAAGACTCAATGTCAAGCTCATTGGACTCTAGTTTGAATCATCTTCCTTTCTCTCCTTTCTTGAAAATTGGGAGTTTTCCTTATCTACAATCAAAAGATCTACCTAGCCTCAGGCAAAGGCAAGGGTTATGCCAATGAGTTAACCATGAGAAGTCTACTAGTAGAAAGAAAATTTTTATCTTTAATCAAGTTGGCAATGGGTCCCATAAAACTGCTCTGCTATTAGCTTCATGTCTCGTTCTAAGTTTAGTACTAGAAGGTGGGTTAGGGTTATAAAAATAAGAAAATAGGCTTGTTTTTCTTTTCACTTGGAGAGATTTCAGAGTCTCAATGAGTGGATATAAACTTCAGCTATTGGCCTTCTGTAGCATTGGGCACATCTGTTGGCCTCATGTGCTGAATACTCTGTGCAGAGTCTGGACCCACCAATCTGGATGTCACTAGGCTAGGTTTGGGTTTGTGAAATTTTGCTTTTGTGACAAGAAGTCTTCAGGGCCACAATTAACAGAGAAGAGAATTTAAATCCAAGAAGTATAACATTCTATACATTCATCCCATCTGCTAGCCTTATGGTCAGAACTGAGCTTGGAGCCTGAAAGAATTATGAGAATCTCTGAACTTGCATATCACTTCAAGAAGTTGTTTGTAGAGACCCAATTAAATGAAGATGGGAGATAAACTGTGGCAACTACTCTCTGTTCTACCTAGGTGGTGGACAAGACACAGTTCAGAATGAACCTTTAAGTCACACACCTGGCAAACTTTATGATCTCTTCTTAAAGGAAGATGTCTTTCTTGTCCACAATAAATGAAATAATAAAAATTAAGACTCTAGATTATGCCTTTATTTGTCAAACTATAGGGATGGTAGTTAATAGAGCTGTTACTAGTAATTTCTTCATGTTGGTCAAATGCAGGTGGACAAGACATTGGGGAAAGGAGGTAAGGCAGTTTAGGTAATGGTCCAGGGGAAATGAGACCCAAAATAGTGGTGTAACAGCAACAGGACTTGAAGATGGCAGCCTGGGGAGCCTGATGCTAAGCATTGGAATGGTCTAAGCACCCTAAGGCAAAATTTTAGTTGCCCAATCTTAGATTGCCCTTAAAATTTTTTACAAGTGGAGCCCTTTCTATCTTTCCAGTCTTCAGGCACTTTGCTCCCCTGCAAATACTCTGGGATTCATCTCCATTTCCTGCCTCCATTCCCTTTTTTACTGGCCCAAACCCATGCCTGGAATGTTCTTCCTCTTCACTTCTGCTTCCTTAAAGATTCTGATCAAACATCAGCCTTTCCCAGCCCTCCCACAGCCAGAGCCATCCCCTCAAGGTCCCCGTCCATTTAACTCAATGTATATCTTGTATTACCTATTTAGGTACATACTTTCCACCCTGCTGGAATGTAAGATCCTTGAGAACAGGGATTGTTTTTGCCTCTCTTGGTTTCTCCATCACTTAGCATAGACGTTTTTAATAATGCTTCTTAATGGCTTGCTTGTGGCTCAAGGGCTAAAAATAAATGATGATGGGAGACTCTTCACCTGGTCATCCAATAGAATAAGTAATTTTGTTGGACACGTAGTAAATACTTAGAAAGTAGTCAGCTAGGTGGCATAGTGGATAGAACATTGGACCTGGGGTCAGGAAGACCTGAGTTAAAATCCTGCCTCAGACACTTAATAGCTGGGTAAGTCACTGGACCTCTCAGCCTCGGTTTCCTTATCTGTAAAATGAGAATGATTGTCCCTAACTGCCAAAGTTATTGTAAGGATCTAATGATATAATATTTGTAAAGCACTCTGTAAACCTTACAGTACCATATTAAGTATGTATTAGTTGAATTTTCTTATTAATTAATTAAAAATAAACCTATGGTGGAGAAAAAATAGGGATGGTGATTTTTAGCCATTAACCTCATAGGTTCCCTAAGGATTTAGAGGCAGGAAAAACCTTGGGAGGAACAGTCACAAGCTGATAACTTTGTCTATTGAGGAAAGAAGGAAGGACATATATTAAGTAGAGAAACTACATTTCAGAAGTTCCTGCTGATTAATCAGTCTGGGGAAAAAAAGAAGAAAAAGTTCTGAGGCAAGGCAACTTGAACAATTAAGGACCTGGAAAAAACTGCTTGTTACTCAAAGGAATAATAGTCCATCTAAAAAAAAATCCTCATTTTCAGAATAATAGTGCAAAGGGTGGGAAGGAATAGATTTTTAAAAATCTATTTCTCTATATGTGAGAGGTAAAGTAGACTGACTGTAGTAGAGTAAGAGTGTAATGCAGCACTCACCGTAGTACGGGGAGAGGTTGTAGCAGAGAGCTGACCTGAATTCAGGCCTTGACACACTCTTGTTGTATGACCTCCTGCAATAAATCTATTATAATGGAATATATGCCCCTTTAAAGCCTATATTTATAGAATATAAATATATATGAAATGTATAAAAATAAATATGTAATTTAAAATTTAGGAAGAGGTATACCTTCTTAACTTAATGGAATTTTGTATATATGTGTGTGTATTACACATATACACATTTTAGCATATTTTATATACATATATTCTAATCTCATATATCTTATATATAAACCTTATAGATATGTCATATATATTCTAATCTTATTTATCCTATATAAAAATCTTGGATGGAAATGGATGGATTATAGATGGGTAGATGGATGGGTGGAGGGATGGATGGATAGATGGATTATGGATGGATAGATGGATGGATGGATGGATGGATGGATGGATGGATGGATGGATGGATGGATGGGTATTTATTCTCATCTCCCCCTGGATATGTATGTGTATATACTAGAACATGTAAGGTACTCCTCTTCCTAAAATAAGATATGTGTGTTTATGCATGCATGCATATATGTATATGTGTGTGTGCATGTACGTGTATGTTTACAGACACATATATGTGCATATACATGTTTCTGTATGTGTATTAGCGCATGCACTAAAACATGTTGGTTTAACAAGATACCCCCCCTTCCTAAATTTTTCTACTATATCCCATTAAACGGGAGAGACAGATATTGCCTGGATCGTCCATTAAAAACTCTCAGACTTCACCATGACAAGGCAGTGAGCAAGAGTTCCCAAGGCTATAGGAGTGAAGCACAGATGTTGGAAGGTCCTTCTAAATTGGAAAGGCTTCAAGTCCAGACCCAATAATACATTGTTTGTCTCTCCCCGGAAAATCAGCCTGGCCAAATCCAGAGGGGCTTCCCACCACACAACTGGGCTTATCAGTTAATGAACATCACAAGCATTCTTGGCTCATAATAACTGATGATTAAGGTGGGGGTAATTTACTCTCTGTTCCGGTAGAAGTGTCCACAGTCCTGAAATCATGTGTCCTCAAAGTGATGAACCGAGATATTGATGAAATGTGAAGCAGTGGAAAAAAGAGCCAACCTAAGACTCAAGAAAGACTGAGGTTCAAGTCTGGCCTCTGATAATTACTAATTATATGATTCTGGACAAATCACTTAATATTCCTTGCCCAGAAGACAATGTGTTTCAGAGAAGGTGTTAATCCTTGGTAGGGGGGGGTCTTCACTGGGAGTTCTCTATACCAATAAAATTACTGGTCTAGTTACCCCCCACATACCCCAAAAAACTATTTGAATAAATTTGACAAGATTTTTTTCCCCAGTTAAAGCTTTGATATGTATATTTTTTTCAAAATGAAATGTTCCAAGGAAATCACATGGTTAAAAAAAAAATCTGGTTTGAATGTGTTTCTTTCAGAACATCTTCACATATTGACCTGGTTAGTTACTAATGACAAACATAAAATATTAATCAGCCACCCACACTGTTGCTTTTTGTCAGATGCCTTTGGGATTTTAATAACCAAATTATGCTTCTTAAAATGCACTGTGAACTATAAAAGCAGGGTTTGTATTTTTCATGGTCACATTACTTAAAGCAGAGCAACATGCCTGTATTCTAAAAGCCTTTTATAACCCTCACTATTTAACCAGAGCATCTAGTCCAAGATAGGAGGCATTATTGGCTCAGGCCATTTTGATTTTACCAAAAACCTTCCAAATTTTAATTCTATAGGTCTCAGTGAATTTAGAGCTGGGGTTTCTCTCCTTTTCGCTTATAATCCTTTAGTTACTATAAAAGGTGGCAGTTATAATTAGCCTTTTGATATCACAGGGTCATAGATTCAAAAGTAGAAGAGATCTTAGAAGCCATTGAGTCCAATTCTGTTAGCGGTTAGTTAGTCAATAAACATTTTTCAAAGCACCTAGTATGTGCTAGACTCAGCTAAGTGGTTCAGTAGATAGAATACTAGGGCTGGATTCAAGAAGACTCCTCTTCCTGAATTCAAATCTGGCCTCAGACACTTGCCAACTGTGTGACCCTGGGCAAGTCATTTGACCTTGTTTGCTTCAGTGTCCTCATCTGTAAAGTAAGTTGGAGAAGGAAATGGCAAACCACTCTAGTTTCTCTGCCAAGAAGACCCCCAAGTGTGGTCACAAAGTCAGACACAACTGAAAAAAGACTGAAAACAAAAATGCACCAGGCCCTGTTCTAAGTAATAGGGATACAAATATGAGAAAAGAAAGATAATCCCTGCCCTCAAGGAGTTTACAATCTAATGAGGAAAGACAACACCCAAAAGGAAGCTGAAAAGGGGGAAGAGGGTTTGTTTCACAGCTGGGGACATTGAGGTAAAGAGAAATTAATTGACTTACCCAGGGTCACACAGCTAGAAAGCTTCCAAGTCAGGATTTGAACTGAGGTCTGACTACAAGCCTACCCTGCTTTTACTCACTGTGCCACCTTGGTGCCTCATGAGAGAAACTGATAGAATCGTAGGATCATAAATTTGAAGCTAGAAGGGGCTATACAGGCCATTTAGCTCAATTCCCACATTTTACACATGATAGAAACTGAGGCTCAAGGGAGTTAAGTGACTTAACCAAGGTCCTACATCATTGGTAGATTTCAAACCCAGGTCTTCTGACTTTAAAACCAAAGCTCTCTTCCCACTGTACCATCCTGTACCCTCTTCTCCCAAAAGTAAATTTATTTATATTCCATAAGATTCATGCCTTCAGACAAAACCTTTTCAATGTTTTATCCTGATGGAGAGCTCTGCTGAGTCTTATCAAACTGGATTCCTAGAGAGATATAATTTCTGTCATTCTGTGACTTCAACAAATCCAAATAACTCAGATTCCTCCCATCTTTGATGACTAGCAATAAACAGCACTGTGTAAAAAGTGGGTGGGTTGATGTTTCTGTGAGAACTAAAATTGGGGGCCTTAAAATTGTAAACATTCAATCAACAGTCTGTTTCACAGCCTAATAGGGAACCTGCTGTTTTAAACACTCCCTGCCACCTCCCGGTTTATGGAAGACTCTATATAACTCTACTGGCTAGGACCAGAGTCAGAACTGCTCTTCAGGTCAGAGTCAGTAATGGCCATTGAGGGCCTAGTATCACAGATCTAGACCTGGAAAGAATCTAATAGCCGTCTAATCTAACCCTGCTCAGGTTACAAATAAGGAGACTGAATCTTAGAGATGTTAAGTGATGTATACAGGTTCACACAGGTTACAAATATTGGGGGTAGGATTCGAACTCAGATCCCCTGACCAGTATCATTATTCTTTCGACTGTACTATGCTGTCTCCCTTTCTCCAACTGTCAGAATCCTCATGCCAAGACCACCCCCTCTCTTTTTACTCTTAGGAGATACCCTATTTTCCAGAGGGTCAAGAAGTTAAAGGACATAAGACCTGAACCAGGCTGGTCTTCCATCCATGATGTCATATTGCATCTCTTATTGACTCATCGTACTTTGACAAATGTAAGGAATGATTTTACACTTCAAAAATGTGCCTTGAGTTAGTCACTCATATTAAGAAAAATATTATATTTTAGACCTTAATACATGATCTCCTAATGTGAAGGTCAGTTCCTCCAGATGTTGGCAGTCAGGCATTTTATTCCTATCCCTGGGTGAATTTTTGTTATTACTTACTTACAGGTATGTCTTTCCACAAAATCACAGGAGGGGGCCTTGATTTCGAGCTAGAAGGGTCTTTAGAGGCCAACTGATCTAACCCTTTAACTTTACAGAGAAGGGAACAGAGATCCAGAGAGGTAAAATAATAATAATAATAATAAAATTAATAACATTTATATAGAGGCACCTCGGTGGCACAGTGGATAGAGCACCTGACCTGAGGTCAGGAGGACCTGAGTTCAAATGCAGACTCAGAAACTGTGTTACCCTGAGCAAGTGACTTAACCCTGTTTGTCTCAGTTTCCTCATCTGTCAAATGAGCTGGAAAAGGTAACAGAAAACCTCTCCAGTATCTCTGCCAAGAAAACCCTGAATGGGGCCAAGAAGAGTTGGACATGACTGAACAACAACCAAACACCTTTATAGTGCTTACCATGTGCCAGGCACTGTGCTAAGCACTTTACATTTATTATCTCATTTGATCCTTACTACAACCCTGAGAGGTAGGGGCCATTATTGTGCCCACTTTACAGATGGGGAAACTGAGGCAAACAGCAAGATTAAGTTGCTTGCCCAAGGTAGCAAACAGCAAAAGCGTAATTTAAACACAGGCTCTAGGACTCCAAGTCTAGGACTCTTTCCATTGTACCACATGGCATCTCCATGAAAACCGAAGTGAGCTTTTATGGTTTATGGTTTTTTTATGACTATATTATTTTATAAGTATCATATAGTATATTGTAATGATGAGTCTTTGTCCTATATCTCTTAAGCATAATTTTCTACTTCTTGCCATGGGGTGTAAAGATTTTCATCCCTAGCCGGCTGTGATATAATTAGAATAACTCACTCCAAATTCACCAAAAGGGAGTGGGACTTGGGTTCTAATCCTACATTAGCTTCTAACTAACCTGTGTGACCTCAGGTAAATCTGAGGTCTTCCTGAATTCCCTCAGTTGTCAGTGTACCCCAAATGTATTTTGCATTTATTTAATAGATCTTTTGCATTTACTTATCTGTGTCCTGGTGTTCCCATAATAACACAACCTTCTTGGTTAGAGATTGCCATTTTGTTTTATTTTTTATCTCCATAGCTAAAATGCACAGTATGTGGCATGCAGTAGGTGCTTACTAAATGTTTATTGAATCAAAGTCATTTAGCTTTTCTAGACCTCAGTTTCCTCAGCTGTAAAATGGAAAAGGTTGGATCAAAGGAAAAACAATGGTTTCTAAGTTGAGGTTAAAAGTCTTTTGATCCATTTTCCCATCATTAAGACCCTTAGAGAAAGAACTGAGGATGCCCCTGCAATGATCAGGAAAACAGCTATGAAGCCGGTGGGTATACTAGAGAAAAACCAGTTTTTCCACTTGACTCTCCATTTTCAAACCTTCCATTTCCTCCCTCCTGGACCAACTCCCAAGATTTCTGTTCTCCAAAAGGCAGAGAAAAGGACTTGAATATTCAAGGAAATGATTTGTCCCTGATGACCCACCGTTCCCAATCATCTTTTTCCTAGATCTCCCTGACTTACTCAAAAATGGTAAGAAATTAGATGCTACTGTGAAGATGTTTAAGAGATCACTTAGAGGGGCAGCTAGGTGGTGCAGTGGATAAAGCATTGGCCCTGGATTCAGGAGGACCTGAGTTCAAATCCAGACTCAGACACTTGACACTTACTAGCTGTGTGACCCTGGGCAAGTCACTTAACCCTCATTGCCCTGCAAAAAAGAGAGAGAGAGAGAGAGAGAGAGAGAGAGAGAGAGAGAGAGAGAGAGAGAGAGAGAGAGATCACTTAGAAAGTAACATGAAATCTATTTGTCCTGCTTGGTGTGAAATTACTCTATAATTACTCTATATGTGAACGCAGAAACAGGGGAGAGCCTGAGCTGAATGGTCTTCTTCCCTGTGTTTAACAAATCAGGCCAATCAAAACATGAACTTAAATAACACATTACTCTTCCTTCTGACAGGTCATACCCATGAAGGCATTGAAGGCAAAGTGATTGAGTAGGTAGAGGGCTGGACTGGGAGTCAAGAAGACCTGAGTTAAAAGCCGAGTCAGATACATGTTAGCTGTGTGACTCTGGGTAAGTCAATTAACCACTCAGCCTCAGGTTCCTTATCTGTAAAATGGAAATAAGTTTTGTGAGGATCAAAGGAGATAATATATTTTATATATTTTGTTGTTCAGTCATGTCTGATTCTCTCTGACCCTCTTTGGGGTTTTCTTGGCAAAGACACTAGTTTGCCATTTCCTTCTCCAGCTCATTTTACAGATGAGGAAACTGGGGCAAACAAGGTTAAGTGACTTGCCCAGGTCACACAGCTAGCGATTGTCTAAGCCTGGATTTGAAGTCTGGAAGATGCCTTCCTGTCTCTAGGCCTGGCATCCTGTGCCACCTGGCTGCCCCTTTATACGTTAGCCATTATTACTAGCTAAATAGACTTTGAATTGGGGCCAGGGAATGGAGGTATACCTGTTTCTCTGGCTAAGAGAGCCTAGTCACCAGGTGAGCCACAGGAATTCTCAAAGACCATTTATGAGGGCCTTGGGGCAAACTAATCAGCATCAGTCATGGAAGAATGCTAACTGGTGAAGCCAAAATAGCCTTAAAACACGGAAGTAAAAATGTCTGTTTCACTATTTTTTTTTGTCTTTGAATGTCTCTAAATTCCTACCTCATTGATCAGTTACAAATTTGCTGGGGCTAAAGACTTTCTAATGAAACATTATGAAAGATACTGTTCTGCTCTCATACCCTTCCTCTCCCTGGCTGAGACTATGCTAATCTACTCAGTGAACCAGTTTATTAAGGCAATGAAGCCCATGGAAAACCTCAGTACACTCAAATACTGGTCATATGCGTTGTCCAGAGCCATGTAGAACAAATACCTGGATGATTGATGTGAACTGGGATTGAATTCTGAGCTTTACTACACACTCCCTGTGTGACCCTGGGCTTGACTTTGAAGATCTTTCTACATACAATGAGATGGTTCGAATAGATCCATTTTGGTGTCGTGTATGTTTCCAGCAGTCTGGTGCAACCCCTTCTCAAAATAGTGTTTTTAAATGCATAAAATTAAATGCATAGGTTTTCAAAGGGAATGAACTACATTGCATTATCAAATATTATACTATATTAACTAATTATTATTCTTAAAATTGAGCAAAGTGGTGACAGGGATAGGGAGCAGGCCTGGAATCAGGAACATCTGACTTCAAATCCAGCTTCAGATTCTTAGCTGTGTGACCGTGGGCAAGTCACTTCACCCTATTTGCCTCAGTTTCCTCATCTGTCAAATGAGCTGAAGAAGGAAATGGCAAACCACTCCAGTATCTCTGCCAAGAAAACCCCACATGGGGATCATGAAGAGTCGAACACAACTAAAGCAGCTGAACAACAACAAAATTTTTAGATTTGTTATTAAATTATTTAAATTGTCAGTCAAATGCATGATTGATTATGTGTTAATGAATTATATTAAACATTTTGAAATGTTAAATATAATTTTTTTTTAAGAATTAAGTTCATGGGAGCAGCTAGGTGGCACAGTGGATAAAGCACTAGCCCTGGATTCAAGAGGACCTGAGTTCAAATCCAGCTTCAGACACTTGATACTTACTAGCTGTGTGACCCTGGGCAAGTCACTTAACCCTCATTGCCCTGGAAGGGGGGGGGATGTAGCAGAAAAAGAATTAAGTTCATGGACCCCAGGTTAAGAAATTCTGGTAAATGATCTCTAATGGCCCTCACCACTCAAAAGTCTCAGGAAACGTTTTGCCAAGAGACTAAATCATGGTTCTAACTACTATAGTCATCAGGATAAATGAATAATGAATTGAAATTTGGTCCAGCTAAAGAATTCCTGAATCTCAAGCCCGAGGAACTCAGTTTGAAACTTTGCTCTGCCATTTACTACCTGAGAAGTTATTTCATTTTTCTAGACCTCAATTTTCTCCTCCATAAAATGGGTGGATTGGACCAGAAGTCCCTCTAGCTCCAAGTCAATAACCCTACAGTAGTAGGTAGAGAAACCCTTGGAATAATACACAAAGCAGAACAAAGGGCTTCCCCGCATGTATGGAAGCATTTTTTTTTTCTCCACTACTTCTCTTGCTTTCTGGACCCCCTGACCACCTCTTTCTCTAAGTGCCTTATCTCCAAAATCTTTTCCCTGTCACTTGTCTTTGGTATCTTTTCTCAGCCAGCACCCCTGGCCACCAGATTCTTCAGGGCTTTATCACAGGAATCACTCATTGGTGATTACTTCACCCAGTTCTAGAGAAATGAAAACTCAAATATGAGTCTGGGGGAAAGTCCGGTTTGTGGAGGATAGGCACTTAATGGCACTCGGATGAAAGCAAGGGTTCAAAAGCCAGGGATGACGATTCAGCAAGACTAATTTCAGGATACTAGGGTTTTTTGAATCAATCTCAAGTCACTTTTTTTTTTTTAAGAATAGAATTACTAAGCAAGGAGATGCCAGATTCTTGGCATCTTGTATAAACTCATAAGGAGGAACAGAGCCTTGATCACTGACACATTTGTAAATAATCCTGATTGATGTGATGAGCCTGAGCTATTAATTCAAAGGAAGATTCTACTTTGATTTATGTTTTTCTTTTATAACTGTTGACATTTGTATGATCTCATTTAGGTGAGAAAGTCCCTGGGAACAGAGAGCTACAATATTGGTCTTGAAATGAACATTTTTACAAGAGTTCATTATCTGGGTAATTTGCATTCAAATAGCCGTATCTGAAGAACTGATAACAGGGCTAAAGATAGTTTAAAGACTCAGATCTATGGAAGAAAGCTTATTATAGTTCAACCTGAAAAACTAGGCGGACCTCTGGCTTCCTGGCCCTGCCTTTCTCACAGACTTCTCAAGTTTTATTTTGCATTGTGGTGATTTATATAGATGTCCTATTCCTCCTCCTAGATTTTGAACTCCAGAGAAACTATCGCGGTACCAAATTTCTCTTTGAATCTCCTCTAATCTAACACAGTGCTTGGCAGGGCAGCTAGGTAGCATAACAGATAGAACACTGACCCAGAAATTGGGAGGATCTGAGTTCAAATCTCACCTCAGATACTTACTAGTAGTGTCACCTCTAGTCACTTAACCCCAATTGCCTTGAACATCTGGGGCCATCTCTAGTCATCCTGATGTATATCTTGCCACTGGACCCAGAAGGCTCTGGAGGAGAGAGTGAGTTTGATGACTTTGTACAGCCCTCCCTCACTCAAATCTGATTCACTGCAAGTCATGACATCACCCCAATGTCATGGTAGAAGGACAAATAACAACAGTCCCCTGCACACATTTTCTTTAATGCTTCAAGAATCTGTATTCTATTTGTGATCATTCCAGCCACTAACAAAGACCACAACCCCTCCATGCCATGGTAACCAGACTTCATCAGTTCATAAAATCACAAATTTAGAGCTACAAGGGACCTTAAAGGTCATCTTATCCAAGTCCTTCATTTTATAAATGAAAAAACAGGTCCAGAGAGCTTATGATTTGTCCAAGGTCACATAGAGCAGCTAGTTGGTGCAGGGGAGAGTGTGCTAGGCTTGTAAAATGGGAAAAGCCCAACTTGAATCCTCCATTGGAATTTGGCAGTGGCACTGGTAAACATTGGAAAATGTGCTCTCCGAAAGAAAAAAATGTTTTCACAACACACTTTTATATTTAATCTGCAATTATTAACATTTTCTCCATCACTTTCTTAAGTTGAGACAAGTAACAAAATAACAACACAAACCCTGATTCCTAGCATTTATTTGCTACTTTCCAAACTGAAAATGCTCACACTGAAAATTTAACAATCAGCTCTCTAGAGTCATTTGAGCCTATTCTATGTAGCACACCTCCGCACTAGACAAATCACTTAATCTCTCCCTAATTTTCCCCCTCCTCATCTCTCCTAGCTTCTTTCAGGTCCCATCTAAAATCTTACCATTTATAAGAAGTCTATTTTTTTTTAACTTTCTTAATTCTAGTGACTTTCTTCTGTTTATCTCTAGTATATCCTACTACTTTTATCTTGTCCATACAGGGATGTTTTCATTTTGTCTCCCTTTTGTTTTGTTGGCTTTTGTACCCCCAGTGCTTAGCACAGTGCCCAGCATATAGTAGGTGCTTAATAAATGGTTAGTGACCCTGAGCTTCAGCTTCCTTATCTGTAAAATTGGAATAATAATAAGAACATCTACCTCACACAGTTGTTGTGAAGATCAAATTGTTAGAAACAAGGCTAACAGCTGGAATAAGTGTTGTAGCTCAAGTGTTACAGCTCAAATAATCCAAGTAGGCAGCAGAGTGTGGTTGAAGGCTTCTTAATACATCTTCAAGAAATTGGGCACCCTCCTGAATGTGGCAGAGAGTGCCCAGAGTGAAGATCCACACAGCTATTTATATACACAGAGGGTCTCTTCCTGACCAATCACATTGCAGTATTTACCATCTTCTCTTTGCATAGAGTATGGACCAATCAGATTGCACCATGTTGACCAATCACATTGTATGAAATAGGATGCCAGGCGTCAACACATTCTGGGCAAGAGTGGCCACTACTCCTTATCACAATGCTCTGTTAGCATACCTTATACAACTTTCAAGAAATGAAACAAATGGGAATTTGAAACTAAACATACTTTCTGTTCTCATGGCTCTGAGAAGAGTCCAAATATGCTATTTTCTCTCAAAATTAAATAACACATGTAAAGTGTTTTGCAAATCTTAATGTGCTAAGTGTCAAAGGCAGACTTTCAACCCAGATCTTAAGACTCCAAAGTCAGTCTTTTTCCCATTGTACCATAGGAGTAAACGACTCTACCTCTCTTTTCCTTTTCTTCCTCCACCCTAAATGATGATTTATTAATTGGGAAGTAGGACCCAACTAATTCAGGAAATGTTTCAACTCAAGGTGATACAGAAAATATTTATTAAGAATCTTCTATATTCATGGTACTAGGGCAGCTAGATGGTGCAGTGGTAAAGCACCGGCCCTGGATTCAGGAGTACCTGGGTTCAAATCCGACCTCAGACTCTTGACACTTACTAGCTGTGTGACCCTGGGCAAGTCACTTAACTCTCATTGCCCTGCAAAACAAAACAAAGAAACAAAAACATCTTGTATATTCATGGTACTGAGCAAAGACCCAAGAATTCAAAGACTTTGTTGTTGTTTTGAAGACATGGCTTCTTTACAAGGACTATTATTACTACTGGAGGTAGGGATACAACATGTTCCCAGATTATTACAATAAAAATATCTCTTGTGTTGGGGCAAAGGAGAGATCCAGATGTGATGCTTCTGGAAAATTTGAGGAAGGGGAGAAAGCAAAAAGGATGAGGAAAGACTTTAATTGAGAGACAGCACCGGAGCTAAACTTTGAAAGAGAATGACTCCTGTTAAGGGCATTAGGGTTAATTAAGAAAAAGAAAAGACAGTTGGAGGCAAGAGTAAACAACTTAAAATTCAACCTAGACTTATTAAATATCTATTATGTCCAAGTGCTTAAGATAAATGACATAGTTACTGCTTTATTCTAAAGGACAAATACGGAGCCTGTGGAGCTGTGATTTCAGATGTCAGAAAACTGCCTGACTTTGTTTTCCAGCAGCAGGAGAAAGACCATAGGACCTGAAATCAGTACAGGTTTTGCTTTGTCTTTGATCAAGCCCTTAAAGTCTAAATTTATAATCCTATAATCAATCGATCACACCAAAGGGTAAAATGGGCAAGATTAAGAAATGAAGTACTGTGACCTTGAGCAAATCATTTCATTCTGAACCTCAGTTTCCTCATCTGGAAAATTGGGGCAATCTCTTATCAGAAGGTAGAGATATAAACTGAAATAATGGATTATGAAAGCACTTTGTGGATCTCAAAGTATTATAAAAATAGAAGGCATTGTTCTATCATTATCTAGCATAGCCATGTTAGAAAACAGTGATGAGTTTAATAATTCAAAGTGGTTCTTAAATAATTGTTTAAAATTTTACAAGTGGAAATGTTTTCATCATAATTATTGCATATTTATGAATATTATTTTTAGGACTCATTTTTTTAAATTAAAAATTTTAACATGATTTTAGAAACCTGTGCCACAAAGACTTTGGTAAATTGGGAAAACAAACCCAAGTATATGAAACACTTCTGTGCTACTTATTCTCCAAACTTTAATTTCACAAGTTGTATCCCCAGAGGGTACTATCTACTCTCAGCTTCTAGACCGTTTGGGTCTGTAATCCCAAAACTGTAGCACAAAAACACCCACGGCTGTATTTCCATTAACAATTAGCCAAGAGACACAGCTAGCAAAGTCATATACTAAGCTGTTGTTATTCAGTCACTTCAGACTCTCTGGGCCCCATTTGGGATTTTTGTGGAATGGTTTGTCATTTCATTCTCCAACTCATTTTACAGGTGAGGAAACTGAGGTGAGCAGTGTTAAATAGCTTGCCCAAGGTCACATAGCTGGTAAGTGTCTGAGGCCAGATTCTGACTTCAGGTTGGCACTCTTTTCACTGTATGTACCACCTCATGACATGGTGAAAACAGTAAATACAAAACATCACCCCCCCTACACACACACACACACACACACACACACACACACACATACATAAACCTGGGAAGCACTCTCCCACAAAGATACACAGCATCTGCGGGAAGAATGGATTCAAAGTATAAATGCAATGAGTCCCAGGTAAGGAGAATGTGCAGCCAGAGATATTCACCCCTCCTGATGCTGCAAGGCCTGAAAGTGCTTTCCTTCCTTTGCAAGGCTTCTTAGAAGCCAGACTCTTTCAAAGGCTAGATCTTTCTGGAATCCACACACAGCTGTCTTGACTATTACCCAGAATCCCCCTCCTCAGAGCTGCTCCCTCCCTCTGCAATGTACATCTATGTTTCCCACTGGATGAACTGCCCCTTACTGGTAGACTAGCTCTTCTTGAGAGCCACAAGGCAGAAGACAGTGGCGGGAGGAGAGAGAAATGTCTTCCTCCCTTCCCCTCACCTTTCAGGGGTCTTCTACACATGCAGCCCCCAGTCTATGTTCCTTCAAACTTTCAAATTTGTCCAGGACTTTTCTATTTAAAGCCCTTCAAAGGTCAGTCTGTCTGTCTATCTATCTATCTATTTATCTATCTCTGTCTCTATCTATCTCTATCTCTATATTTCTATATCTATCTATCTATCTATTGCTCATTCAATTATGCTTCTCCCCTTAATTCCTCAGAGATAGGTGTGAACACTGTAAAGAGATCACAGGGATTTAACACCTTGCTAACATAGTAGCATCTCATTAGCTCTGTTATCTACTATTTTTTCTTTCTGTGACTGTATCAACTATGAAGAAGAAAACAGTTACTTTTTTTTAAAAAAGCTATATGTAAATAAGTAATTGACTTGATTGTGTCATCTGTGTGATGGGGATGGGGAGGAGCATGTAAATACACACATTCTGGAGGGTGGCTTGTGCAGTCTTATGGAGGTTGGATGTAAGCCAAGGTCAAGGAACTTCTGGTAGGACAAAGCATGTGAAGAGAGATGGAACTTCTGGGAAGGGAAACTCCCTCTACTGATGCAGAGTAGCACCTTCTCTGCAACTCAAAAACTTAAAGAGTTGACTAAAGTACTGAGAAAGTGACTTGCCCAAGGTCACACAACCAATAGGTGTTAGAAGTGGGACTTTCCCCAAGTCTTCCAGGCTCTATGGCTAGATCTCTGTCCACTTTGGGGAGAAATGTGAAGGAACTTGAAGGTCAGGCTGCAGAGTTTTTAAATTTGTGATTTAAGATTTTTGAAGAGAGAGTCCAGACCTGAGCTTTAGGACTATCATTTTGACAGAAGTGTAGAGGTTAGATATGAGGTAGGAAAACCCAGATATAAGCTTATTGTATAGATGGGGAACTCCCACTACTGGCCATCAGACTGTCTTAGCCCAGTGTTTGCAGGTGGCTGAGACTTTTTCCTCTTATAATCATTAATGACAAAGAGCATCAACAATAACAACAATAAAAAGAGACTTATCCTATGTAATTTTAAAGTTTATTTCATTTTTAATTTATGGAATAAAACAAGCATTTTGATAACATTATCATAAAAAAGATGATTATACATGAAACTGCAAATCTATTATGTATAACTTGCTATTCCTTTTAAATATATAAGAAAGTCATTATGTAAATTTCTTTTTTCCTTTTTTTTTCTTCCTTCTCCCCCTCAATGGCTACATAAATAGGCATATGTATGTAAAATTATTCTATACATACTTCTATTTATCAGCTCTTTCCCTGGACAAAGATAGCATCTTTCTTCATGTCCTTTATATTTAATTTGTATGTTTATAATAGACAAAATAGCTTATTCACTCAGTTGTTCTTAAAAAGATATTGCTGTTACTGCATATAATATTCTCTTGGTTCTGCAAATCTTTCCACGTATAAAAACCAGACTTGGTCCCAAAGAGGTGATGAGAAAATGTACCTACCTGCCTCCTTTGCAGAGGTGGGGAATTATGAGCATGGAAGAATGCATACACTATCATACTTGTCTGATGAGTTTGTTGGTTAGTTTTATTGAACTTTTTTCTTTCTTATTTCTTTAACTCTTTGTTGCAAAGGATAACTCTCAATAGAGGAGTGGAGAGAAATAGAATAGATATTAAGGTAATGTAAAAATGAAAGATATTCATTAGCAGGAGTTCTTTGGGTGTTGCTACTGCTAAGGTCTGGCTCTGCCTCCCATGCTAATGCCAGGTGTTGTACACCAGCGTCAAACTGCTACTAGTGGCCTACATCAGGAACTGCTATGCAGCACGGCTCAGGAAACTCCAAAATTGTCAGTCATGCAGGGTCTTCAGTTTGCTTTGCTGTCAGTGAGTTGGAGGAGAATTGGCTGTTTAAATATAGGCAGAGACAAAACTAAGGCAGAGTAACAACTTTTGACTTAGGGTGTATGTTAAAAGCATTTGTAGTCCTTCAAAAAAGTAGAAATAAGTAGTCAGTATCTATTTAACAAGTATAATTATTTAAAACAGTATGTTTGCTAACATGTGCTTTCTCCCCTCTGGTAATTGCCTCCAATAAGTTTGCTTCTCCCAGGTCTGATTCTTCCTTCCCATGAAGAAAGCCTAGGAGGCAGCCTCTAGGTCTTCCAACATCCCCCTTCTTTGGCAAATTGAACTTGTATTTTATCAATTGGTCCAGAATTGCTCATTGAGGCTCCAGGATGGAATGAACTAAATGATCTCTGCAGTCTCTTCCAACTCTAAGATGTGTAAGGGATTTGAACCTGGGTCTTCTGATCACATGGTCTATTCTCTTTCAGCCTCATCATGTTGCTTCTAAATCTTGACTCAACTTTAATAGAGGAGAAGCAAGCTAGTCTTTTATTACTCATTTGAACATTTCAGAAGTCTGATGATTGGTGGTGGGTGTCTTAAATATTCATTGTTCAAGTGAACAAGAAAAATGAAAGGCAAAACCATAGGCATGTTATGTGTACAAATCATTTCGAGTGAAGTGATGACCAGCTTTATCCCACAGTCAGATTATTCAACATATATCCCTTAAAGAGGGTGTGATGAAAAGTCTGATCAATATCAATAGCATTAGTATCGAGTGAATTTCACACCATGTGGTATAAGCTTTAAATGCCATGTTTTTGCATGAAATGAGTCAGGTTTAGAATATAATTGCAAATCATTTAATGCAATTCTTTCTGTATCACATATTTGTCAAGTGACATCATCTAACAAAACTGAGCCAAAATCCACTCAAAGTTTTAACTATCTCACCCACCAGGTGGATGAATCAGTACTAAGCTGACATCCCAATAACGATTTTAAGGTAAAGATGGCAAAGTTGGTTAATTGCATACCTCTTCAATCAGTCCTGCAAATTAGCAATTGTGTGTTACATTCAGTCAAATCTATACTTTCATGCCTAATTTTTAATCTGCATTAAAAAAAATAGGAGACCTCACTGAGGTAAATGGTTCTAAAATATACACAGTTGAGAACAGGAATTCTCAACCAAGTCTGTGAACATTTTTTAAATGATTTTTGATAACTGTATTTCAGTATAAATGATTTTCTTTCATCATCCTATGCATTTTATTTAATGCATTTTAAAAAAATTATTCTGAGAAGGGGTTTTGCCAGACTGCCAAACCTTATTTTTAATCCTTTTTTTTTCTCACAGATTTTCAATTGAGAAGTCAATTTACAAACCTTAAAATACTCTACATTTCAGGTGTTGACATTATTATCATCATTATTGTCTGTTGGCACTATGGAGAGCATAGGTCTAATGTATTTCCTTCTTCTAACAAGTATATAATTTAAGAAAGGAAAAATACCTAAGACTAATAATAATAACAATAATAACAATAATCATAATCGCCTTCATCCTCTTAGTCACTCAGGCTTGCAAACTCAGTGTCATCCTTAACTCTTCACTCCCACTCATATCCAGTCTGTGGTCAAATCCTGTCATTTAAAATCTCTCCAGTACACAGCTGCCTTCTCTCCTCTGAAACTGCCACCACCCAAGTGCAGGTTTATATCACCTCCTGCCTGGTCCATTGCAATAATCTTCTGCTTGGTCATCTTGCCTCAAGTCTCTCCGTACTCTGGTTCATCCTCCACTAAGGTGTCAAACTGATCTTCCTAAAGCACAGGTCTAACCATGTTACACCCCCCCCCCAATAAAACACATTGGCTTCAAGGTCAAATATAAAATCTTGTTTGCTTTTCAAATCCTTTATAACCTGGCCCCTTCCTAGCACCTTATAACTCTCTACATACCCTATGATCTAGTGACATGGGCTTCTTTGTTCTTCCTAGAACAAGGCACAACATTACCCATTTCTGTACATTTTCATTGGTCATTCCCCATGCCAAGAATGTTCAATATCTTCACCCTGACATATTGACTTCCTTCTATTCTCAGATTAAACTTCACCTTCTTCAAGAAGTCTTTACGGGTCTCCCTTAATTTCCATCTGTAATTATATCTAATTAATCCTGAATGTCTCTTGTTTGTACCTAGTTGTTTGTATGTTGTCTCCCTCTTCCCCCTCTCTTCCCCCATTTGATTGTGAGTGTCTTTAAGGCAGGGACTGGTTTTTGCCTTTTCTTTACGTCCCCAGTGGCTGGCACACAGTAGGTAATTAATAGATCCTTATTGACTTGTTGACTAAAAGGGCACAGGAGATTTTAGAACAGAAAAAGCATTGTGCAGAGACATCTTTCATTTAATTTTGAAACCTCCATTGGGTGACCTGAGAATCCAACAGGAAATCTCATCCACTGATTCCATTTGGATGAGTTAAGTGTGTAGCAGAGTTTTTTTGCCCCCATCTAAACATAATTCTCTCTGTTCATATCTTCCCTAGCAAATCCTATACTTTGCCCACTTCACACTGCCACAACCAGAGAATCCCGTTCTGTGAAAATTGCAAATGGCATTCTGCAAAGGGTCTCACCTTCTTGATTAATGACAAATGGTCTCTAAGTACATTAGTATTCCTTCACTTCGGGCTGCACTTCAAGGAAAATAACAGAAGACTAGAAAAAGCAGGGGGACTGTGTAATTCTGCTGCAAATAGAAAAATGAAAATGAGGGGAATGCTCACACACACACACACACACACACACACACACACACACCGAAAAAATAGTGGGAAAGCAAATCTCTCTGGGAGAAAATATCTGCAGCTAGTAAAATCAGAGGAGAAAAAGGTAAAATAGCTTCATTCCTAAAAACAAGACTAAATCTAAGTGAAACAAAGGACACACGATCATTTCCTATTTTAGCACAAATTTTGTGATGGTTCTGTTTCAAATGAAAGGCAAGATTTGGTCATGGTAGAAGAGTGTCAGTGTAAGCTGATTTCAGTTTTTGGACAGGCACAGCAATTGGCAACCAAGAGAACAGAGAACAACAAATTCCAAATGTGGATTTGCTGAGGGTAGGAGCTTCAACTGAGTGTTTTGATACCCTGTTAATATTTCAGATTGGGTGGGTGAGGTTAGCATCAACTTGGAGGCCTTTAAGAAATTTTGGGAACTTCTTTTCTTCTGAACTAAGCTCTTGAAAAAAGTAAGTGAAGAATTCCCAGTTTGGTGGTGGGGATGATCTTTTTGACCAAACAGAGATTAATTACCAAGTTTTATGTGCCTGGTTGTGCATCTCTCATTATGATAGCACAAAGGCAGTGTGCCCTGCTTTGAACCTCTGCCTTTCACAGTTATAAATAATAGTTGAAGCCTCTTTTCTAGGCATTAAATGGGAGAAACAATGATCTGCAAGTCCTACCATAAGGCATGAGAGGAATTTATTCTAACCATCTTGAAAAGGGAAAAATCATCCTGCAAATTGTCTTGACTGGTAAACTCTACCACCACTGCCATGATTCAGGTCCCTCCTTTGCACCATCATGGTTTGGGCTCCCATATCTCTGAACTTTTGTAAATACAGGCATACCTCTTTTATTGTGCTTGACTTTATTGTCCTTTGCATATATTGCGATTTTTATTTTTTTACAAATTGAAGGTTTGGGGCAACCCATCATCGAGCAAGTCTATCATCACCATTTTTGTTCCAACAGCATGTGCTCCTATCGTGTCTCTGTGTCATATTTTGGTATTTCTTGCAGCATTGAAAACTTTTTCATTATTATTATGTCTATT